>NC_079319.1:21285716-21885716 GCF_029931775.1 Euleptes europaea | reverse complement strand
ATAACAGCAGTTACCCAGACCTCGTTGCTGGTGGGAAGGGGCTCACTGTATGGCCCATTTTCAAGGACTCCACCACACCACCCGTTCTCTGCCATTTGGGCCTCGAGGTCCTTGCAAGGGCAACAAGGCCCTTTGGTCCTTGTTGGATGTTGCCCTATTGTTGCTGGTTGTGAAGGAGCCTCCATAACAGTTCAAGCTTCAGGGTCCCAAAAATGTAGGTCCACCACTGAGAAAGGTTTTATTTGGGGGGGGGGGGAACCATTGGGATCATTGGTCCTCACAGCATGTACCCCATCGGTCTTGTTCTCATTCCCCTCTTCCATTCCAGGATACTTTAAAGTATCTTAGTCTACTTTATAGATTTGCTTATAGTGCATGGTTGATTTCCACCTCTGCTAACATTGTGCTTCCTTTACTTCTGGCCTCTGCCTTACGAAGGACTGATTATTGCTAGAGACAGATCCAAATAACTGCTGACTTTGAAATGGAAACAGATAACAGTGTTGATGGGCACTTGTGAAAATTCTGGACATAAAGTTTGCGGGGGTGGGGAAATCAAAGCAAGCAGTATAAATGTGTTCAATAAATCCTTTCAGCTTGGGGCTCTTCATACTACTTAGTATTAATGGCTACTAGTTAAAATTGATACTAGTCATGATGCATACCTGCTCTCTCAAGGATCAGAGGAGCATGCCTATTATCTTAGGTGCTGTGGAACGCAGGCAGGATGGTGCTGCTGCAGTCATCTTGTTTGGGGGCTTCCTAGAGGCACCTGGTTGGCCGCTGTGTGAACAGACTGCTGGACTCACTGGATGGCCCTTGGTCTGATCCAGCAGGGCTTTTCTTATGTTCTTATGTACTATCTATATTGCCCCAGAAAAGCCATACACACATCAGGGGGTAATGTTTAATTATCTTACCTCCATTATGTTACTGTAAACACATGTCAGATTTGCACAACCAATAACGCACGCAACCATCACAGCAGAAATGCCTGTTCAGGTTTAATATAATAGAAGCAGTGTCGTGACATTGCCACACACTTCTGCTAGCTATGTGCGAACACAGAATGGGATATCACAAGGTAATTTCTACTAAACGTTACGGAGAAGGAGGAAAAGAAATTAAACTTGGCCCCAGCATGTGGTTCTGAACATCTTCTGCTGCTGTTTTCTTGTAATCCTTTTGTCTAGTGGTCTGTATGTTGGTAGGTAAAGCTCTTCCAAACACTCACCTTTTCAAATTACTCTTCAAATGTTTGTTGTTGGAAGCCTAAAGCCTACAAATAGAATCTAATGTAATTACAGCTTCTGGTCTTTCATCTCTGTTGAAGTGCCAAGTATTTTATTACTGTCCTAGTGGCCTTATTTGGTGAAGATCTTTATCTTCCGAAATGTTACACTGGGGTCAATAAATGAACATCACCAGTAAAAACATATGGTCTGAAATGAGAGCAAGATATTCTTGAAGATGTTCTGTTTTCATTTTTTATTTACTCAGGACTCCTTGTAAATCAGAGCCTCCAGGTTTCAAAGAGGGGATCCATCACATTGAGCATACCAGACTTATTTTCTTTTCACTGTTAATAGACTCCAGTTGAAATAATGGAACATTTTGTAATTCTGATGGTTGGCTTTTCAGTTTGGTTTTAACCAAGGCAGGATATCTAAAATACTTAACGTCTATGTAATAGTGCATTTCAAGAGTTCAACACTTTTAACATTCATCTTACAGGGGCATTGTTTGAATTTATGTAATAATGTATCAACATTGTCAACATTGTCACTTCTTCTAACAGCAAACTTGATAATATATTTATTTATTCATTTATGTTCATTTTTCCATAAGGGCCACCAAAGAATCCACCAAATTAAAAACATAAATAATGACATCACATCTAAAAAAACCCCTATTAAAACCAACAACAAACACATCATTAAAACAATTAAAACCAGAGCTAAAATACACATACACAACCATAAAAACAATTGGGCAGGAAGGAGGGATTGCTGAGGAAATACCAAACAAATCATAAAAAGTCTTCATCTGCTGATAGAAAATGGCAACAGAAGGGGACAGGCAAGTCTCCATGGGCAGAGAGTTTTTGTGCACAACCAAGAAAGCCCTCTCCTGGGTTGCCACCAGCCTACTCTCAGAAGAGGCAGGGCACCTGACACGGGACCTCAGAAGATGACCACAGGGGTCAGGTGGGTTCATAAGGCAATAGGTCGTCCTTCACGTATGTTAGTCCCAAATCATATAGGGTTTTAAAGGTCAACACCTCAGCAACGGGAATTGTGCCCGAAAAGAGATTGGGAGCCAGTGTAGATAAGCCACCCCCCCCCGGCATTCCCGTTTCTTACTATGGCATATTGATGCGCACAACAGTTGCTAGAATATACCTACCTTCCAGCTAGAGTTGCCAGCTCTGGGCTGGGAAATACCTGGAGATTTTTGGGTGGAACCCGAGGAGGGCGAGGTTTGGGGAGGGGAAGGACTCCATAGACTCCAATTGCCAAAGCGGCCATTTCCTCCAGGTGAACTGATCTCTATCTGCTGGAGATCAGTTGTAATAGCAGGAGATCTCCAGCTAGTACCTGGAGGTTGGCAACCCTACTTCCAGCTCCCCAATTATTACTAGCCCATGAGAGGGTTTCCCTGCAGAAAAACTTTTACGAACCTGGAGAGTTTAGGTTTGCGGTTGCCTTTCTTTTTGTGTGTGTGTGTAAATCAAGCAATTTCATGGAGATGGGTGTGACCTCTAAAAAGCATTAAATCCCCGCCAGCTGTCTAGACACCGAACCTTGGCAAGGACTCATAAACACAGCTTCTCTAAATGAGCATCAGCCCGGACCCATGAGTGTGAAGTGAGACTCTTCAGGAAGCACAGAAGACAAATGACTGCTCCAAGGATGCTCTCAAAACAGAGCCCTTCTCACTTTAATAAGGGCTCTTTCCCAGATGGGGCAAGGAATCGGGCCTTTTCTGCTCGCCGGCCGGGGTGGGACTGGTGGCAGGCCCCGTCGCCATTAACAAGCTGTGATATGTAACATACACATGGCACATTCTCGATGTGTATCTGCAGCGGGGATGATTGGTGTAATGTAAGCCTGATGGTCTCACTTTGAGCCTAGCCTAATATTGGCAGGCTCTCCCGCTTACATGATCTAATGCTGACATGCTCCAGTAGTATTAATCCGATACATCTGTGTTTGCCTTCAGCGTGCACACAGACATAGCCTGAGGATGAAGGACATAACGCTAGCCCCAAGGCAAATCCATTCCCATCAGGCATCATCCATTTGTCCTGCTAAGGGCGAGAGAGCTTTCTGTTTTAATAGGCTGACTTGGACAAAGCAAAGTTAACGTTTGGGTTCTCTGACCAGTTTGACTGTCGCTTGACAAGAAGTTCATTTTCATTTTCATTTTTTGCTTCTGAACAGAAGCTGCAATGGAACAGAAATGCCTCCGAATCACCACCCCAAGTGGTGCCCCCGTCCAGAGCCGATGCCCAGCCCTGACTCACCCAGACCCCTGCCGGCTATGGTGGGGCCATCCCCAGTGTTCAGACTGGCAGACACTCCCCTGAGGCCAGGAGGAGCGCTGCTAGGGTTGCCAACCTTAGGCTTGCCAGGCCCCGCAGCTCCACCGGCGGGAGCTTTGCAGGAACATGGCGTTAGTGCGCATGCGCACCTAGCACTGTGCCTGCATGCGATGCGCCTACGTTCACTTCCAGTTTAACCCGGAAGTGACGGGGATGCTCTAGCAATCCCGACCAAAACTCTATGGTTTCCATAGAGTTTTATCCGAGGGTGCTAGAACGTCCTCATCACTTTTGGGTTTACCCAAAAGTGATGCGAGGGTGCTAGAGCGTCCTCATTAGGGCTGTCAAAAAAAAAAAATTCGGTACAGTTCGGATTCGGCCGAATTTGACCCTTGTGGGTTCGGTACGTGCCGAAGTCCGAACTCCCCCGCTTCGGATCTCCGGTAATTCGGGGGGATCCGGAGTTTGGGGGAAAATTCGGCCGAAGCGCGCCTTCAGGGATTACCTGAAGGCGCGCGGGGGCCCTTTAAACTGACCTGAGCCTCCCAGCTGGGAGGCGCAGATCAGTTTAAAGGGCAGCCCGCCCCCCTTCAGCAGGCTCCGCTGAAGGGGGGCGGGCTGCCCTTTAAACTCATCTGTGCCTCCCGGCCGGGAGGCGCAGATGAGTTTAAATGACAGCCGCCCCCCAGCAGCGGAGCCCGCTGGAGAGGCGCGGCTGCCCTTTAAACTCATCTGCGCCTCCCGGCCAGGAGGCACAGATGAGTTTAAATGACAGCCGCCCCCCTTCAGCGGAGCCTGCTGGAGAGGCGCGGCTGCCCTTTAAACTCATCTGCGCCTCCCGGCCGGGAGGCACAGATGAGTTTAAAGGGCAGCCCGCCCCCCTTCAGCGGGCTCCGCTGGAGAGGCTCGGGCTGCCCTTTAAACTGATCTGAGCCTCCCAGCTGGGAGGCGCAGGTCAGTTTAAAGGGCAGCCCGTGCCTCTCCAGCGGAGCCCGCTGAAGGGGGGCGGGCTGCCCTTTAAACTGACCTGCGCCTCCCAGCTGGGAGGCTCAGATCAGTTTAAAGGGCAGCCCGCGCCTTTCAGCGGGCTCCCCTGAAGGGGGGCCGAATTGGCCGAATTTATTCGCGAACTCCAGAACTCGCTGAATTCGCCCCCCCCGGTTGCCCGCCAGTTTTGTGTTCGGATCCGTCCGAACAGAAAATCACCGAATCAGGGGAAATTCGGTTGATTTTCAGTTCGGACCGAACCGAATTGACAGCCCTAGTCCTCATCACTTTTGGGTTTACCCAAAAGTGATGCGTGCGCTGCGTCTGTGTGCCCGCAGTGCCCCCGCATGTGCCCGCAGTGCTCGCCGGCCCTCAGCTGGCTGGAGGGCAGCCCAGTGGACTTCCAGACCACAGAGATCAGTTCCCCAGGAGAAAATGGCTGCTTTGGAAGATGGACTCCATAGCATTATATCCTACTGAGGTATAAGCGAGATACCCTCACCGACAACTTGGCCAGTTTAAGCACAGATTCCTTAATGTCTCTCTTCTCTTACTTCCAGGTCTTTCAGTCACTGGCTCTGTCCAGTTTTTAGCCACAACTCACAAATCTCCTTTATGGTGTGTAGGCCAGTTTTGAGAGCCAGTGTAATATAGTGGTTGGAGTGTCAGTCTAGAATCTGGGAGAAACGGGTTCAAACCCCCGGTCTGCAACGGAAGCTTGCTAGGTGACCTTAGACCAGCTACACACTCTTAGCCTAACTTACCTCACAGGGATGTTGTGAGGATAATGTTGTGAGGAGAGGAGAACAACGTAGGTAGGTTAGGCTGAAAGTGTGTGACTGGCTCATAAGGAAAGTGGGGATTTGAACCCAAGTCTCTCAGATTCTAGTTTGACACACTAACCACCACTCTGCATGGACATTTGTCTTAAACGTATTATTATAGATTCCTAAGAGTACACACAGGAGCACCCGCATACACAAAGCTGCAGTATACTGAATCAGACCCTCAGTCCATCAAGGTCAGCATTGTCCGCTCAGTTAGACAGCAGCTCTAGGGTCTCAAGGAGAGGTCTTTCACATCACCTGCTACCTGGTCCTTTTAGCGGGAGATGCCAGGGATTGAATATGGGACTTTCTGCATGCAAAGCATACACTCTGCCTCTGAGCTGCAGCCCCTCCCCGAAGTTTTACACCGTTACTGAGGGGTGTGCAAACTATTTGAAGATGATCCATGAAGCTTCTCCCCACCTCCACCACCCAGAGGGATCCTCCAGACATCCAAACAAGCATCACTGTTGTAAGTTAATATTTTTCTCTACTTGGTTGTTTGGGAGGAAGGAAGGCCCAACTGTGGGAAAGCAGTGCAGTAACGTGCGTGCGCTAAACATCTGCAATACAATGCGGAACACATTTGAGTGCTTGATAAAAATCAAACATTTTCCCCTCCCAACTGTTCAATGGTGTTGCTTGTAGTTTCCACTGCAATGATCGCCTGAGTCGTTTCTCAAGATAACTTCACGGGTAAACCAAACGGGTTCCTAAAATGTCGTTGCTAGCCATTGTTGTTAACCATAAGAAAAGATGGATCTCATTGGGATCTTCGCGTTGCCGTTTCTTCATTTCTGTATCTATACCCTTCTTTTCCCTTTTATGTTTTGCCTCTGGAAATATCAAACATGTTTACCTTAAGCCATGGGTTAAGTAAGTTTCCCATGAGGAGCTATGTCGGTCTCCAGCTGTATTTTGACTGAGTTTTACCCATGGGCCATTAAAACTGTTTGAAGCCAAGCTTTATCTTTCAAGAGATGAAATTTATTGCATTTTTGAAGAAGAGGAAAATGGGGTGTGTTTAGAATAAAACATTTTTATATGGGTGGGAGTACTGGGAGTGGAGAGGGCCATTTTTGCATGTTCCCCTTGAAGTCCTGGGCTACTTTCTTCAGCAGATGTTGCTTGAATTTGTTTCTGTGCCCCCCCCCCCAATTTGCAATAACAAGGAGAGCTGCATAACCCAACACAGATTTCACTGTCGTAAGTTGCTTGTTCAAACACTTTGGGTTGTAATGGTTCCTGTTTTTGCTGAAATTGGTTTAAGTCCTTCACATGCTTCCAGCTACAAGTTACATTTGTGCAAAAGTCTGGAAAAGTCTCCAGACTCGCAGTCCTGACTACAACTGGTTTATATTTATGGTTTTGCTGTAGATTGAGGTTTTGCTTCTAAATGTGATGACCCAGATCCAATTGAAGTTGTGTACAAGCATGACCTGTCATCAGGCAGCCATCTGTTGGCTATGCCACCACTTAGGGTGGCCTGTCTGGCATTGTCCAGTCCCCAGGAGCCAGCGTGGTGTAGTGGTTAAGAGCGGTGGACTCTAATCTAGATAACTGGGTTTGATTCCCCACTCCTCCACATGAGCGGCAGACTCTAATCTGGTGAACCAGGTTGGTTTCCCCACTCCTATACATGAAGCCTAGGGTTGCCAAGTGCCTAGTGGTGGCAGGTAAAATCCCGCCAATCCACTGGGCTGCCCGCCGACCACCTGAGGGCTGGTGGGCAACGCGTTCACACACACCCGTGCAACGCATCCACGTCCCTTTTGGTTTTACCCGGAAGTGACGCGGATGCTCTAGCAGCCTCTGCTGAAATTCTATGGAAATCATAGAGTTTCGGCAGAGAATGATAGAGTATCCACATCGCTTCCAGGTAAAACCGCAAGTGACGTAGGCATGTTGCGCTGCATGTGTGCGTATCACATGCCAAAGAAAAGCTCCCGCCGGTGGATCTACAAGACCTGGTAAGCCTAATGAAGCCTGTTGGATGGTCTTGGGCCAGTCACAGTTCCCTCAGAACTCTCTCAGCCCCACCTACTTCACAAAGTGCCTCCTGTGGGGAGAGGAAGGGAAGGAGATTTTAAACCAGTTTGAGACTCCTTAAAGGCAAAGAAAATTGGGGTATAAAAACCAACTCTTCTTCATTGTGGTTTCAGCTCTGTGGCATAGGCTCCCTGAAGAGGTGAGGCCGGCCTGTTTGCCAGGGCTTTTGAGGGAGGGGGTTGAATGGCAAGCATCTTTTAAGGGAGGAAGGGGGATTTGGGGTTTGCTATGTTATCTTTGGTTTTATCTGGGGGTGTTTTAACTATTGTAAGCCGCCTTAAACCATGAAGCAAGGCGGGCTATATTTTACTAAATAAAATGAAAATAAATAAATTAAAATAATATTTAGCTATTAACTGTTACCAACTCAAATCAGGGATCCTGACTGTTCCTTCAGGACCACCGTAGCCCTATGCTCTTGCTATGAGCGCCACTTGTTTTAATTATTCAGTCGACTAACAAATGGGAACTTTTTAAAATATATTTCAAGCTTTATTGTATATTATGGTTTTATTATGTTGTATGTTGTTTGATAATGTTAGCCGCCCTGAGCCCAGCCTTGGCTGGGGATAGAGGGTGGGATACAAATAGAATAAAATAAATAAACTAGTGGAAGTCTTCTTTTAAACTAGCAGCAGGAGTTCTAGGGATCTGTTTAAATTAGAGGAAGTAAACAGAACAGACAATTTTGCATGAAATAGTAGTTTTTTATTAATTATTGCTATTTTTAGCCCACCCACCATATCCAGAATGGTTTAAGTACTGTTTCTCCCCCTTTTATTTATACATAATGTTACACATGACACATTTCCTTGCGGGGTAGCACTTAGCCTTTGGAGGAGACAGCCCTGGGAGACTTGTGTCATTTTGATAGTATTTGTGTTATTCACAAATGTACACACTGAGCACAAGTGGAGACCAAGATGCCCTCCTACAGGGCAACTGATCTGCCACCCTACTAACAGATCCCCATAGAGAAAGATTCTGCTCTACGAAGTGGTTCAGTCAACTAACTGCTCTGTCTGCCTCTCTCACTTTCTCTCTGTGTCTCTTCCAGAATCTAAACTGCTGTTTCTTTGCATGCAGAGACACACAATTGCAAACTCCCTTCAGCTAAATTTGCAGTTTGCATGCCTGTGAAGAACAACCCCCACACACACACATTTGGCCCTAGGGTTGCCAGGTCCCTCTTCACCACCGGCAGGAGGTTTTTGGGGCGGAGCCTGAGGAGGGAGGGGTTTGGGGAGGGGAGGGACTTCAATGCCATAGAGTCCAATTGCCCAAGCGGCCATTTTCTGCAGGTGAACTGATCTCTATCAGCTGGAGATCAGTTGTGATTAGGGTTGCCAGGTCCCTCTTCGCAACCGGCGGGAGATTTTGGGGGCGGAGCCTGAAGAGGGCGGGGTTTGGGGAGGGGAGGGACTTCAATGCTATAGAGTTCAATTGCCAAGGAGGCCATTTTTCTCCAGGTGATCTGATCACCATTGGCTGGAGATCAGTTGAATTAGCAGGAGATCTCCTGCTACTACCTGGCAGTTGGCAACCCTAGTTGTGATAGCAGGAGATCTCCAGCTAGTACCTGGAGGTAGGCAGCCCTATTTGACCCCAATGCTCTTCCCTTGATGATTTGAGGAGCAGAAGAAAAAATGGGGGGGGGATAGTATTGATGCCCTAAGAAATTCCCCAATCTCTGTTGTAAATAGGGCCTCCGCTTCCAGTGAGGCTCCAGGCTGCAGGCTGCTTTGTGCTGAAACCCTGGCTGGTTGGTGCAGAGGGGAAGCAGAGGAGGGTGCGGGAGAAGGTGGGAGGAAGAGAGGGAGAGAGAGGTGCGGGTCCGGGGGCAGAAAGGAGCTGCATCGCTGTTGCTGATGCCAGGGCTGGGCATTCAGAAACACCCCCCCAAATGCCCACGCCTGCAGCACAAAAACCATTTAAATTGGGACAAGGCAAATCGCTGCTTATGGTTTGGGGGCAGGGTTTGGGGAGGGGAGGGACTTCAGTGCCATAAAGTCCAATTGCCAAAGTGGCCATTTTCTCCAGGTGAACTGATCTCTATCGGCTGGAGATCAGTTGAAATAGCAGGAGATCTCCAGCTACTACCTGGAGGTTGGGAATCCTATCCATGAGCTTAATAGTGGAATGGGAATGTGAACCTGAGTGTCCCAAGTTTATGTCCAAATTGTACCTATTCACAATCACCTTGTGTATAAGGTAAATTGCATTCAGAATGGGGCATACACAAAGGACAGAAGACCGGGGCGGGGTGGGAGCGGGGAGGTCATGATAGGCTTTTCATAACCTTCCCATGAACTTTTGGAGCAACTGATCATGCTTGGAATGAACTACCCCTCAAATGGAATTTGTAAGAGGTCTTGTAGAATAGGCACATCTATTAGAACATGCATGTTTCAGGGGCTTGGGGGTTTAAATTTTGCTGGTTGTGTCACTGGATAAAGAGTTATACAAAGAGAAGAGCTTGTGATATTCGACTGCATATAGTTTTCCATACTTGCCTTTGGCACTGAAAGTGTACATTTATCCTTCAGAAGGAAATTCAAGCCTCCTGCTTCGATTCCTATCCTGTATTTGCTCTCTTCAGTCATAAAGCATCATATTGGCAGTTGCCTAAAATCACTTGCCTTTCCAAGGGGCTTGAAACAACAAAATGAAATTATTCTGCATTAAAAAAAACCTTTTTTTTGAAAGAGAAGCATATCTCTCAATTATCTTAGTTTTGTCAGTTTGGGTTAGATCATTAGTATTATTTTTTAATGTATTTTATGTATACATATTAACAAAGTTTGTGAACATGAGTATGGTTCGTGGTATTTCTGTTTTATTTGTGTTTCCGTGATTGATTTGCTTGCTTTATAATACGCAGGTTTTAAATTTCCTGGAATGTGGATCAAGTTTATAATCTAATTTGAAATTTATCCTTTGTGCATTCTGGTCCAAATCAGATAGGAGATAACATTTGATCTTGCATTTGTCATGACGATATGCGAGGCTTAAAAAAAATCCCAACATACACACATACCCACCATCATTTTGCTTGCTGTACTAGATATTTTAAAATGAATTTAATGGTGCCCTGGGAGTTGCCAGTTCTATGTGAACCCCTGGATCAGAGGACCAATCTGTCATGTTCCTTCACAATGACACATTTTACATCTTCAGCTAGATAACTGCATTGGAATATTATATTTTGGCTTAGTTTCTCAGCATTGCAACCTTGACGTTTTGCGGTGAAACTGGAATGTTAATATTAATTTTTCCACATTATTTCAATGAGTGAGGCTATGCAGTTCCTGTCTGAAACCTCCTCTGAGATGGCATTGGATCCCACCAGGTAACTTTCTGAATGAAACATGATCAAATTATAGTCCATTGGTCTATAATAAGAGAGCTGGTGTGGTGTAGTGGGCTAAGAGCAACGGACACTCATCTGGAGAACCGGGTTTGATTCCCCTCTCCTCCACATGAGTGGCAGACTCTAATCTGGTGAATCAGGTTGGTTTCCCCACTCCTGCTCAGCTAGTCATGGTTCTCTTACAACTCTCTCAGTCCCACCTACCACACAAGGTGCCTGTTGGGGGGAAGGCAATTTTAAGCCACTTTGAGACTCCTTAAGGGAGATAAAAGTGGGGTATAAAAACCAACTCTTCTTCTTCTATAATGCAAGGCAAGGAAATAAGTCATGAGATAGTACTTAATTGGTTGCTCAAGTGGAATGCTGTGAATTGTCATCATATTTCATCAGTGCTACAAATGTTGCCCTGACCTGGATAGCCCAGGATAGCCCTTTCTTGTCAGATCTCAGAAGCTAAGCAGGGTCAGCCCAGGTTAGTACTGGGATGGGAGACCTCCAAGGAAGTCCAGGGTCACTACACAGAGGCAGGCAATGGCAAACCGCCTCTGTCTGTCTCTTGCCTTAAAAACCTTATGGGGTTGCCATAAGTCAGCTACGACTTGATGGAAGAAAAAGAAAACAAGAGCATTAAATATTTGGCATTGCTGGAAAAAAAATGAGACGCTCCAATAACGAGAAATGCCTGAATCCTTTGAAATGTGGCGTTGGAGGAGAGTGTTACAGATACTGTGGACTGCCAAAAAAACAAATCAGTGGGTTATAGATCAAATCAAGCCTGAACTGACCCTAGAAGCTAGAATGACTAAACTGAGGCTATTGTATTTTGGTCACATTATGCGAAGACAAGAGTCACTGGAAAAGACAGTCATGCTAGGAAAAGTTGAGGGCAGCAAGAAAAGAGGAAGACCCAACAAGAGATGGGTTGACTCAATAAAGGAAGCCCCAGCCCTCAATTTACCAGATCTGAGTAAGGCTTTCAAAGATAGGACATTTTGGAGTACATTAATTCATAGGGTCGCCATGAGTCAGAAGTGACTTGACGGCACTTAACACACACAATAATACAAGTATAGCTGCAGAAAATATATGGTTGGAGCCCACCAGTTTTTTCTGGTGGTTCACATGGAAGGAAGGGTTTTTGGGGGACACTCCAAAAAGGATATTCTGGGTATTATGGGACTTGTATGGACACAACTTATGCAGGGCAGGGCTGGAGTGAGGAGAGGGGATTAGTTGGACTTGAGCAGAAAAGGTGGTAGGGTCCCAGCCATTGGAATCAAAGATGGCAAAGATGTACCTTTTGTTTTAGCCATCATAATTGTGTTGTGTGTGTTAAGTGCCGTCAAGTCTACTGAAATGTCCAAACGTTCCATTTCTTGTTTAACAATTTCAAGCTTATCCTGATTCATGCTTCTCACATTCCATGTTCTTATTATATGTGTTAAACAGCTTCAGACTTCCCTTTTGCATCTATTCATGTCAACCATTGACATCCTTTCGGCTTTAGTCCAATCGCATCATTAAGAACAGCGCTACTCGTACTTGTCCTCTGCTCTACCCCAGTAGCAGATTGAGTGCCATCCGACCTGGGGGTCCCATCTTCCAGCACTATATCTTTTTTCATTTTGGATTGTGTCATCATAGGATTTTCAAGGTGAAGGTTGGTCAGAAGTGGTTTACCAGTGCCTTCTTCTGCGCAGTACTAACCAGGGTTAGTTGTAGTGGCACTGCATTTGCCTATGAAAGATCCTCCGCCAGTGTCACCTTCCACTACTGCTGCCGCCCAGTAGCTAACCTTCAGGGATTCCTCTGCCCCATCCCCATTGGAACTGCCTGTTCTCTTCTGCGGATGTGGCCATTGATCCCTTAAAGGGGTGGATGCATCTTCGTCTGGTGTCTCAGCTGTGACCATTCCGTCTTGAGTGACTCTGCTAGGAGTTTAGTCTCTTGATAGAGTCTAGACCCCTTACAGTATTGCTCTCAGCTTCCCTGACACACACAAACCCCCTCACCATGTTAAGGTGTGCAAGTTGACACATCTCAGTCATGTGTTCTCATAGTTCATGCTGCTGTCCAATCATGACATTCTAATATTTTAAAATAAACGGGCTTTGAATGGAATTTTAGAATTTCTTCAGACCCCACACCCATTTGAATATAAAGTCGCTCACCATCCCCATCACCTTCAATCCAGCTACATTTAAACTCACTTAGCTCTCTAATTTTAAACCATTTATCTTTCATTTGTTACCCATTGTGGTGCAGCGGGCCTAGGGGGGCAATGCCGCATTAAAACATCTGGGTTTGATTGTACACATTCTTTTAAGTGCAGTCACTTTGATCAATTCCAGATGTTTGATAACTAAAATTACATTTGAATTGTTAATCATTTTTGGCAAAAGCCAGTCTTAGACCCTGTTCTTTAGAAGAAGAAGAACTTTCAGGGAAGGCGTGAGTTGGAACAAATTCTGTTCAAATACCTCACTTCAAGTCAAAATGACCTCTTCAGGTTAGATTGGTTTGTATACATATGGCTTTGCAACACTTTAGTTTACTTCAGAATTCCTGTGATAGATTGACATATGAATTCTGAAGACCTGAAGAAAAAAAAAAACTCTTTCACAGCTTATAGTTTCTGTTAGAATTCAATGCACTGATTCTACTTCCTTAAAATGTTAAAGTTCTAAACATTATGAGTTTTGAAAATTAGATGCCAAAATTCTCAGGACATAGATGCTGACAGTAAGCAGGAAGGGGGTAAACCAGAAGTACAATGATAATTGTAGCAAGAGTAACATAATTGGTTATAGGGTCTATATAGTGCCTTTTCAATGCTCCAGTTACTTTGCATGTATCACCTCAGTAATCTGTACAAAAATCCCATACAGAAGATCTCAATTTGTTATATCCATATTGTAGATTTTAACTAGTGCCTTCCCAGCTTCCAGCGTTAACAGAATTGTAATTCAGAAAAAGAAGCCCAATAGTGGTGATTGCCACAGAGAGATGATTTGCTTTCTTTAAATAGTAGAATAAGAGATCTTCCAAAGAAATGAACAGACATGAACACATGAAGCTGCCTTACATTGAATCAGACCATTTGTCCATCAAGGACAGTATTCTCTACTTAGACAACAGGGCTATCCATGGCTACTAGTCAAAATGAATACTAGTCATGATGCATACCTTTTCTCTAGTATCAGAGGAGCATGCCTATTATATTAGGTGCTGTGGAACACAGGCAGGATAATGCTGCTGCAATCATCTTGTTTGTGGGCTTCCTAGAGCAGGGGTCTCAAAACTGCGGCTCCAGAGCCGCATGCGGCTCTTTGGCCCGTTGAGTGCGGCTCTCCGAACTTGGTTCGGAGCCCCTGCTCTTGCGCCCGCTCGCGCCGGCAGCCGGGCTGCAGAGCCGGTGCGCCTGAGAGAGAGAGTGGGCGAGCTGTCTCTCTCCACCCCCCACCCCCCGCCGTGGAGAATGGCCGGGTCCCCCTTTTCCTTGCCCTCAATGGTTGAGAGGCTAAAGCCTCCCCTCCCCTCTAGCAGCGCGATTGCTGGGCGGGTGGCTCGGCGGTTCCTGGGCCCCCCCTCCTATCAGCTGTTGGGTGGGGCGGGCTTCCTTTGGTAGACCTGGCCTCCGGCTGAGTCCCATTGGGAGGCCATGTCTACCCACTGGCTTTCTTGGCGGTAGACCTGGACTCCGAGGAGGGGAAAAAGTCCCCCTTCAGAGGCCAGGTCTACCAATTGGCTTCTATGGGCCTCCGGAGGCCAGGTCTACTGCCAAGAAAGCCAATGGGTAGACCTGGTCTCCCAATGGGACTCAGCCGGAGGCCAGGTCTACCAATAGGCTTTTATGGCGGTAGACCAGGCCTCCAGACGAGGACTCCGGACGGGGAGGGGGAAATGGCAGGGACTTACAATTTAATTTTTATCAATAAATAAGATCACTATTAAGTATGATATCAAGTTTTATTCAGTGTACCTATAGTTTAATTAAGACTTAAAACTTTAATTAAAGTTTATTAAGTTAATAAACAGTGTACCTACCTATATAGTTTAAGTTTAAGAAATTTGGCTCTCAAAAGAAATCTCAATTGTTGTACTGTTGATATTTGGCTCTTTTGACTAATGAGTTTGCCGACCCCTGTCCTAGAGGATCCTGGTTGGCCACTGTGTAAGCAGACTGCTGGACTTGATGGGTCTTGGACTGATCCAGCATGGCTTTTCTTATGTTCTTGTGACTGACAGTGGCTCTTCAGGGTCTCAGGCAGAGTTTTTGTGTGTGTGTGTGTGTGTGCATGTGTGGTGGTGGAAAGTGCCGTCAAGTCACAGCTGACTTATGGCGACCCCATAGGGTTTTTAAGGCAAGAGATGTTCAGAGGTGGTTTGCCATTGCCTGCCTATGCATGGGCTGAGAGAGTTCTGAGAGAACGGTGACTAGCCCAAGGTCACCAGCGGGCTTCATGTGGAGGAGTGAAGAATCACACCTGGTTCTCCAGATCAGAGCCCGCCAGTCTTAATCACTGCACCATGCTGCCTCTCATAGAGGTTTTTTTACATCACCTATTACCTGATTCTTTTAACTGGAGATGCAGAGGATTGAACCTGGGCCCTCCTGCATGCCAAGCAGATGCTCTACCGCTGAGCCACAGCCCCTCCGAATGTATTTGCAGCAGATTGAAAACAGAACATGTAAGAAGAAAGTGTTTATGTGTGCAACATTATCATATGTATGGAATTCATTGTCATAAGATGGGGTGACAGCCACTAGTTTATATAGCTTTTAAAAGATTAGACAAACTCATGGAAGTCAGGTCTGCCAAAGGCTAATAGCCACCAGAACTAAAATACAGTTTCCATCTTCAGAGCCAGTATCTCTCTGATTACCAGATGCTGGGGACAAACAACAGGGGAGATGATTATCTCTGTAACAGGATGCCTGTCATCTTCCCAGGGATACTGAAGCAGCCATTTTGGGGCCGGGCCTGGAGGGACCCTTGGTCCTATCCAGCAAGCCGGTCATTGTTTTCTGATCAATGGCTTTTTTTCCAGCTGAAAAGATCTGCGAATCCTGACTTGATATTTTAAGAACTGACCCCAAAAATCCTTTTGTGTTTCAAGGTAAATATTTCAGAATACGGATGTTGTAAAACAAACACAACGCAAGAGTCTGTTGATGAGGGGGGAAATGCCATCCCTGGCAAGACAACAGGGCTTCGTAAGCTTTCCTTCCATTCGTGGAATCTTCTCTCAGAGGTAAATGAAGAGATTACAAGGGGACATCTGTGTTTACTTTGTTTTCCCATGAGTAGATATATCAGTGATTGCCATGAGATAGGGTTGCCAGGTCCCTCTTCACCACTGGCAGGAGGTTTTTGGGGCAGAGCCTGAGGAGGATGGGATTTGTGGAGGGGAGGGACTTCAATGCCATAGAGTCCAATTGCCAAAGTGGCCATTTTCTCCAGGTGAACCAATCTCTGTCGGCTGGGGATCAGTTGTAATAGGAGATCTCCAGCTAGTACCTGGAGGTTGGCAACAGTGGCGGATCTACTATGAAACGAATGAAGCTTAAGCTTCAGGGCCCCTAAACCCAGAGGGGGCCTGAAGCAACTTTTTTTTTTTAACGAGTGAATTTTTCAACAAAATCAATGGAGTTTTTTAAAGTGTTTGTTATTAAAATAAGGCTACTTTAGCCAACGGGTTGAAGTACTTCAAATTGACCTTAGAATATGCTCTAATGCCCATTTCATATGGCCTCAAAATGCCCCTGTAATTGGTCAAATTTCAAAATTTTCTCGGGGGCTTGCAGCGCCCGAAAATCCATCTGCATGGGCTCACTGAGCTCACCAGAATCTATTCATAGCCTACATTTTGGCAGCTGGATCCTCGAATCATTCGTTGGTGCATGGCTTAATAGTTCTGTAGCTCAGCCCTTAGGTAGCCTAGAGCTAATGGGAACCATAAAAAGACATCTGAATTCTCAATTCAGGCTGCTCTTGTCTCTCTTGTGCATTTTAACACCAAAAATTGGATTTTCACTTCTTTACCCTGTATGTGAATATGTTGCTAGAAAAAACAGAAAAAGTGCATTTTGTGAAATGTGCTTCATGTAATATGTATTCTCATTGGTGTCTAAAATAAAAGATTATATTAACTGTGGTCGTTGCTATGTTTTATTTCCTCATTCTATGATGCATCATGCATGTATATAATGTTTCCCTAATTTTCATCCCCCCATAACTCAAAAACTGTAAGGCATAGCCTAGGAAATTTTTATTCACACCAGTGACTGACATGTGAGATAACTAGTACAGCAATTTTAATCAAAATCTGAGATGTAGTGGTTAAATTTTTAAAATTTTTGTGGTGATCTGCCATGGAAAACCCCCACTGAAGAAGATAACAGTGGTTACTCAGACCTCGTTGCTGGTGGGAAGGGCTCATTGAATGGCCCATTTTCAAGGACTCCACCCCACCACCCTGTTCTCCGCCATTTGAGCCTCGAGGTCCTTGCAAGGGCAGCAAGGCCCTTTGGACCTTGTTGGATGTTGCCCTATTGTTGCTGGTTGTGAAGGGGCCCCCATAACAGTTCAAGCGTCAGGGTCCCAAAAATGTAGGTCCACCACTGGTTGCCAACCCTACCTTGAGAACACACTTTGTATGCAATTACATAGTAATGAATTGACACCAACACACATGTTCATTCAGTAGACAAATCAGCTATCTGGGCCAGGCGCTGGTCTTCCTGTAAAGCAGTGTGCACATTGATGGTGCTATATACATAACAATAGAGAGGGAGACAATGACAAATTATTAACGATTCAATCCTAAACAGAGTTACATCCGTAGCCCATTAATTCAATAGACTTTGAAGATTATACTCTGCCTAGGATTGCTCTGTAATGAATGTGACGAAGGAGGCTAAGATGTGCTGAAAAATGCAGAGGGAAGAAAATGGAAAGTTCCAGTCATATGCAATAGGTGAAAAGGCAAAACCACAAAGGGGCTGAAGAAACCATGCAAAATGTCAGGCTATGCTTCATAAGACTGTATGCAACATGTTCCATGGACTGGATCCTACCAGCTTTTCTGTTGGTGAAAAAGCAGCCCCCTTTTATCAATGAAAAAGTTGTGCTAGGGATCATGGCGGCCCCATGGACAAAAGTCACATAGGATGGGGAAACAGTGAGGATGGGAACTAGGTAAGGTCAGATGGAAAAGGTCGTAGGATCCAACCCCATATTTGTAGGAAGGGAATGATGCCCTCCATAGGTGCAAATGCACTTATTGGAGTGGACCTTTCTTGCCTTCCAAGATGCTCACTGGTATTGCTGCGACATGACACCAGGATATTTGGTCTTCGCAAACTTTTTCTGAGAACTGCTCTAGGGAAGGTCTTAAAATAAACCATCATAAATCTAAGATTATGATCTTCACTAAGAGGAGAAAAAGGCCTCTTTTTTGCTGGGTATTAGATGACTTTGAGGTTGACCAAGTCAAGGAGTTTGTTTACCTTGGCATTCTTTTTTCCCATAACCTAAATTGGAATGGCCATCAAAAAGCATGTCCAACAAAATTAAACCTGGGGATGGTGCTATTGTCAACTTTTTTCACTCCAAAGGTGGCAAATATATTCCAGGGACTATTCAGGTTTTTAATCTGAAAATTACCCCAATTATCCTCTTTGGTGTTGCCATCTGGATAACAGTCATCAATGAATCTATAGATCGTCCACTGCTTCAGTTCTTACGAAAACTCCTGAATGCCCCTCATTGTGTTGCTGGCGTTACTCTTCGTTCTGAGTTTGGCCAAATGTCACTTGAAGCTAGGGCGTGGTTGGCCGCCTTTAAACTACACCTTAAACTGTGCTTTAGCACTGAGGGGTTCCTAGCTTCTCTGAAGCATGACCCTTTTAAATCCTCATGGCAAAAAATCTTAGATGAGAAACTGTCGTTGTTGGGCTTCTTGCAGGATATGTTATTAGATCTTGGGAAAACTGAAGCTTTTACCAAAATTTAAAAGCGCATTAAAAAGCTCAATTATAACAGCACTACTTTTCGTGCTCGTCGTGTCTGTTCATCCCAGTTCTTCGGAATACCCCCTCTACGTGGTCTGCCTGCTTATACATATTATCTCACAACTCCTCGTCTTTGTAGAGCTTTTTGCTTGGCTAGATTGAATGCTAATTCTTCTATGGTAATGCAGGGCAGAATTCTGAATATACCATACTCATACAGGATCTGCCCTTGCTCTTCTGGCTCTATTGACTCATTAGCTCATGCCCTTTTGGAATGCCGCTTTTACGAGGAACTTCGATTGCACTATATTTCCCCCTTTTAACATACAAATCCAATGCCTCTGTGACTGACATAATGCCTTTTTTACTAAGCGATAGGGACCCCAAGGCTACATTGTCAGTGGCAAGATTTGTTTCAGTCCTTATATCCCTCCAACACTAGATATATGCTGCTCAAGATCAATTGATCAAGGAGCTTCTAAGGGATAAAAGGAAAAAAAGGATATTCAAGCAGCTTTCCCTCTCTATGCTTAGAGTCCTGGCATATATTATTTTTTTTGGCCCTGAGGAGGAAACAGATAGCTGAATGGATATATGGGAGGCAGCCTCCTGCTGCAAGTAATCCGTCGTGCTCTGTGGTGTGTATGCACCAGACTGCAATCCAGGAGGGTGCCATTGATCCTTACTCTGGTTCCATCACAACATGTGTTGTGCATGTGTGTGCATACAGATTGTGCCAGTCAACAGACTTGCCCCAAGTTTCTGAGAGGTAAGCATAGAACTCTATAAATCTCTAACCACAACTGAGTTCTCTTCACCTGGAAAAGGGAACCTGAGAAGGAAGGGAATTTTGAGCCTGAGTAAAGCAAGATGAAGACATTGGAGAGCTTGACTGTAGTGGTTATGCTGATGTGTGTAAGACAGATAAGAATGAAGGGACAGGCCCAGGATTTAGCTTCTGTAGGTATGCGTGGAAATCAAGGCTTATGAGAGGGCTAAAGAAAACAAGGGCTCACCTTTTAATGGAAGACGTAGCCCTTCTGTCAGCTAAAACAGCTAAACCTTCTAGCTGAAAGAGATGGGAACTAATCAGATCAAGAGAGTGCTAAGTCTGCAGTGGAATGCTTCACAAACCTGGAGGAATGTGGTGCTAATGTGATAGCTTGTGTTACAAGCAAAGCATTAGCTGCTCAGACCATTGGGTGAGGAACGGCCTAGTGCAAATAATTTCTTCCCCACAACGATGGGAAAGATTTATTAGTGGGGTTACATAAAACTGACATTTTACCCTTTGGGGGAGCAGGACAGAGAGAGGAAAAAAAAGAGAGAGAGACTGTGTCGATATATTTTTCTTTATTTAACTTGGTTGACTTAGAAAATAAGGACTAGAAAAATGGCTTCAGGCAGATTTCTTCCAAAGCATGAGCGTAACCAAATATACACATCTCTAGGTCATGGCTCAAGCAAGGAAATATTATTTGCTATAGCATAGATTTCTCAGCTTGGTTTAAACACTCCTTTGCACCAGCTGCATTTGACCTGCTTCATAAAATGCTGGAGTCAGCCCTTCCCTTGGAACGGCATTTCCTGAAGTTATGATGTTTTCCCATTGAATTACATTCAGAGGCACTTTTTAAAGCAAAAAATGAGTTTGTAATTATTAAGAGTAAATAAATAAATATTACCCAAAAAATGTTCAAATCCTTTCAAAAGACACATCTATGTGTCCTGGTGAGGGCCAGCATGGTGTAGTGGTTAAGCGCGGCAGACTCTAATCTGGAAAGTGGGGTTGGATTCCCCACTCCTCCACACGAAGCCTGCTGGGCCAGGGCAGCTGGGCCAGAGACTGACCTTGGGCCAGTCTCAATTCTCTCAGCCCATGCAGAGGCAGACAATAGCAAACCATGTCTCTTGCCTTAAGAACATAAGAAAGGCCCTGCTGGATCAGACCAAGGCCCATCAAGTCCAGCAGTCTGTTCACACAGTGGCCAACCAAGTGCCACTAGGAAGCCACTAACAAGAGTGTAGCAGCACCATCCTGCCTGTGTTCCACCGCACCCAAAATAATAGGCATGCTCCTCTGATACTAGAGATAATAAGTATGCAGCATGACTAGTATCCATTCTAACTAACAGCCATGAATACCCCTCTCCTCCATGAATATGTCCACTCCCCTCTTAAAGCCCTCCAAGCTGGCAGACATCACCACATCCTGGGGCAGGGAGTTCCACAGTTTAACTATGCGTTGTGTGAAAAAATACTTCCTTTTAACTGTTTTGAATCTCTCACCCTCCAGCTTTAGCAGATGACCCCGTGTTCTAGTATTATGGGAGAGGGAGAAAAACGTCTCCCTGTCCACTCTCCTGAAAACCCTACGGGGTCACCATAAATCTGCTGTGACTTGATGGCGCACGCACACACATACACTGGAACGGTCCTGGAACTGACTATTCCAGAACATGACAAACACAGCTCACTTCTTTATAAACCAGTTCATTTGATTACTAATATTGTATTAAGATACTTATACATTTTATTAGATTGATGGAATGGTTTTAACTTTTGTTTTCACTATTGGCTTTTGATTGTTATATTGTTTGCTATAAGTCGCCCTGAGCCCAGCTTCTGCCAGGAAAGGTGTGGGTACATTCTTAAATTATACATAATAAATCAATTTCACCACTAATACATTTTTTTCAAAACTTTGGGATACCATTTGAGGCTGAATTTGACATCTTCCAGTTTATCACATTCCTCAACCAACTCTTACATAACAGAGTACAATTATTTGGGGGGCTATATCACTTCATCATTAATTGATCCTACAATCATATGCCAAAAAGGTTGAGTCTGAGGGCAGTTCCAAAAGGTAGGACATCTCCAGCATGAATCCAAAGAGCTTGTATTTTAGATAATCGATGTAGTGTAAGATACGATTGATACCATCTTGGCCTAAGTTCCCATTGTGTGTGTGTAAAGTGGTGTCAAGTCGCAGTCAACTTATGGCGTTAAATCCATATAAATCAAACTAGCAGAAACATTAGCCTAATTCAATGCCCAATCCCCTCTCATAATTGCCTGATTAACAGTGCCACCCAAAACACAGTTACACTCTTTTAACCCTTTGACTTCAGTGGATTTAGAAGGGTAAAACTCTGCTTAAGATGGTACAGCTAGATCCCTATCCTCTTGGACCCACACTTTACTTTTATACCCCAAAATGTATATCTGATATTCTAATCAGTATACTACATGTGTGTGTGTGTGTGTGTGTGTGTGTGTGTCCCCAAGATTAGATTCTCCCAAATGTAATTTAACTTGACAAAGCAGGTGGGGCAATAAGGTTTTGGGCAAAGAGGGCTGGTTACCATTTCCTATAGTGTTGAGGATCAAAATGAATTATTCTGGCCTATCGTTAGCCTAAGAAAGGAGGGGGGAAGGGCAAACATTATTTTGTTTCCTGTATTTTTACTTACTGGAGCGATTACGCCTGGCTTTGATTAGGGAAACGGCACAGGGAACAAGATTTTGCCCACCCTTCCCCATCGCTGTAGCTTCCATCCCCAGTAGGGATGTACAAGAATTTTGCATGTGTGCAATACTAAAGACTGCCTGGCCTCAGAGGCAACCATTATCCTGTATTTCTGTGTGAATCCTTGTTTGGACATGCCACCTCCCAGGGCAAATAATTCTACTTCAGTGGTATGCATAGTGGATCGCAGAAATGGGGATGCCTGAATACCAACCAGTTTGGCTCATGTACTGTTTGCCAGTTGAGAACGGGGAGTTAATTTTTCAAGGACTGGTTTGACTATTCATTGACCTGTTCATGAGAGTTGGGCATGTTTCTCCTTCCTGACTATGCAGTCATCATTAAATGCTGCATTTTAATAAAACCCTACCCTTCGATTTTGCCTAAGTAATCCCTACCGATGCTGATGTCTGTATATTGGTTTGAATTGATAGCATCTTTGTCCATGCACAGCTTTGCAAAAACCCAATGAAAACCTGTTTGGCAACCATTCAGCATGAACTGAACGAATAGCATCTGCTGACATCTGACCAACACCTTCAAACACTGTACATTTGACCATCAAACATGCTCATGGAGAAATCTGCAGCATTCCTACATGGTGTGCCAAGGGTTTGCAGTTCCTGCCAACCAAAAAAGCCATTGGGCTATTGTGTCCCACCTGACTCACACAAACAATAATAAATGTTTAGCTAGATTTAAGTCTAGTAGCACCTTAGAGACCAACAAGATGGCAGCGGGCGGTATAAGCTTTTGAGAGTCAAAGTTCCCTTCCTCTTGTTGGTCTGTAAGGTGCTACTAGTCTTAGAGCCAGCACGGTGTGGTTAAGAGCAGTGGTTTGGAGTGGCGGAGTCTGATCTGGAGAACCGGGTTTGATTCCCCACTCCTCCACATGAGCGGCGGAGGCTAATCTGGTGAACTGGATTTGTTTCCCCACTCCTACACATGAAGACAGCTGGGTTACCTTGGGCAAGTCACATTCTCTTAGCCCCACCTACCTCACAGGTGTCTGTTGTGGGGAGGGGAAGGGAAGGTGATTGTAAGCTGGTTTGAGTGTCCCTTAAGTGATAAAGTTGGCATATAAAAACCAACTCTTCTTCTTCCAGACTTGAATCTAGCTGTTCTACTGCAGACCAACATAGCTACTCTCTGAAGCAATAATAAAAATATAACTACAAATATATCAATTTTACTAACCAGAGTACCTCTGAGCATATAGGGTTGTCTCTCCCTGCTAGAGTTGCCAACTCCGGGTTGGGAAACACATGGAGATTTTGGGGGTGGAGCCTGAGGAGAGCAGGATTTGGCAAGGGAAGGGACTTCAGTGGGGCATAATGCCAGTGAGCCCATGTTTCAAAGCGGCCATTTCCTCCCAGTGAAATGATCTCTGTCACCTGGAGACCAGTTATAGTAGCGTGAGATCTCTAGCCACCACCTGGAGATTGGCAACAGTACTCCCTGCAACTACTGAACCTTCGCCAACCCTCGTGCATCCAGAGTGAGGGGAAGAGCTTGCAGGTCAGACTTATGACACAAAACAGTGGGCAAGCTTTCAAGCTGAAGACTCTGCTGCACGGAGCGAGATAATATTCATTTGGAGTTTATCTAGAGTTGCCAACTGCCAGGTAGTAGCAGGAGATCTCCTGCTAATTCAACTGATCTCCAGCCGATAGAGATCAGATCACCTGGAGAAAAATGGCCACTTTGGCCATTGAACTCTATGGCATTGAAGCCCCTTCCCTCCCCAAACCCCGCCCTCTTCAGGCTCCACCCCAAAAATCTCCCGCCGGTGGTGAAGCGGGACCTGGCAACCCTAAGTTTATCCCAATCTTCCTTCACAGAGCTCAAGGGATAAAAAACCGTGCACAGTTACTAGGGATTGCATCCTGTTTTCCTGTTCTTCTCTTCCCTCCCTCCCTTCCCTCGTGGTTATCCACCTATCCATGTTGTCCCCCTCCTTTTTCAGTGGTTTGTCTCCTTACAATAGTTGTAGGATAGTTTGTTCAGTAATGTAACAAGAACGAAAATACAACAAGACGTTTCTCTCTCTCTTTCCACTTCATAAAAAGAGTCTGCTTCCATAGAGCTTGTTATTCAAAAGAAAACTACATTTTGAGGGAATGGGGTTTTGCTTCCCCATTGTACCATGCCACACCAACAGTATGATTTACTGTTAGCTGAGAAGGCTAGGTGACATCATTGTTTTTATACTATGTGAGAAAAGAATTAAGTTGGAATGGAAATATCTAATATTCTTATCACCCCTTTTTATACAAAGTACTAGTATTACATTGGGGGGGGGAACGGAACCCACCCAAACCCCCTTTCCATGTTTTAAATTACAGTCTTACATGGGTGCATTGCACCGAGAGCATTTGGCACAACTAATTGTTCTTTCTGAAACACGGCTGATAGCACCAGAACAAAAGCATATCATATGTTGACATTTCTTCGCAGACTTCTCTAAAGTTGATTGCTGTTGTTGACATCTGTGTTCTGTATGTGCTTAGTGTAGAAAAGTGGGGAAGTAAAGTCTTCCACAGCTTAATTGCAAACTGGTTTAGAACAGTGTGATCTCAAAGCAGCTGTGGTCCTAAGTTTCCCACTGCAGAACCCAATCAGCAAGGAAAAGCCCCAGGGAACAAGAGAATGCATGAGGGCCCCTTGCAATCCTTCTCAAAGAAGTTCCTAACTCCAGCCTGTAAATCTTGGGACCATTCTTAATATAGCCAGCCAATCATATAAGGCCTGCCAGGTTCTTAACACTAACCTCTCTTTCATTTTCCAGATAGAAATCCCCACCCCCAGAAGTATATCAAGCCACAGGTAAGAACATAAGAAAGGCCATGCTGGATCAGACCAAGGTACATCGAGTCCAGCAATCTGTTCACACAGTGGCCAACCAGGTGCCTCTAGGAAGCCCACATCAAGATGACTGCAGCAGCACCATCCTGCCTGAGTCTCAAAGCACCTAACATAATAGGCATGCTCCTCTGATCCTGGAGAGAATAGGTATGCATCATCACTAGTATCAATTTTTACCAGCAGCAATGAATAGCCCTCTCCTCCATGAACATGCCCACTCCTCTCTTAAATAGGGTTGCTTAGCTGGAGATCTCCTATTACAACTGATCTCCAGCTGATAGATATCAGTTCCCCTGGAGAAAATGGCCACTTTGGTAATTGGAGTCTATGGCATTGAAGTCCCTCCACTCCCCAAACCACACCCTCCTCAGGCTCTCCCTAAAAAACCTCCTGCCGGTGGCAAAGAGGGACCTGGAAACCCTACTCACAACAGCCTAATCAAGGCATTTCCCCCAATTTTTCTTGCCAATTTCTCCTGGCAGCAATTGCCTTTAAACCAGCCAGTGAGATTTAAACTTTTTTACCTTGACCCAATCCAAAGTTGGAATGGTCATACTCCCATCTATCCTGCAGTCTTTCTCTCCATAAAAGAATGACCTCCCCCCCCCCCGACCCAGTAAATTGTTCCTCAGATCCCTGGCCCAGATCTGTGCAGGTCAGAACTCTGGTTTCCTTCTGAGAACCCCTGCTGTCCTCTGCAGGCCCCCCTTTTACTTTTCCCTTTTTCTGCCTCCTTGCTCAGCTCCTTGGATCTCCATTACATCTACCCCAGGACCTCCAGCCTCGATTTTAAGGTCATATGTCCTGTCCTTAAAGCTTTCCAATTTCATCCCCTTTTATAAATGTGCTCTTTTATTGGTGTGTGTATGTGCCTGTGTGATTGCTTAGGGAATCAGTTCTTAGGTGCTTAGTGTAAGTTCTTCGTATTTGTATTTCTTCATAATGTATTTTGTATACCATAAAGTAATCTGTTTGTGTTTACAACTATACTTTCACTCTCTTTCTTCATAATTTTATTTGGGGTATCCCCACTGAGATCCACCCTGGTATACACAGACTACAAGGTCCTGTGTTATTCCTTTCTTGAACCCTTTTAAAGCTAATTTCCCGTACTCTGGGTCCAGTTTGGTGTAACATCACAACAACCCTGTGAGGTAGGTTAAGCTGAGAATGTGTGACTGGCCTAAGGTCACTCAACAAGCTTCCATGGCAGAGTAGAGGTTTGAACCTGGGCCTCCCACATTCTAGTCCAACACTCTAACCACTACACACAACAGTGGCTGTCACAGTATTGCAGTTCCTTCCCAGTATCTGTGGCTAGATAGGTCTCCTTTCCAAACCTGCTGGTCTGCACAAATATTTTCCTGGTTCCGCTCTTCATTCATTTTGAGAATGTCATTCCTGTTCTCAATATAGAAGGACAAGCACACACACACCTTCTAACATGTACAGTGTACACACATTAAGATGATAAAGACAGGTACCCATTATAAAGATTATAAAGGCAGGTCCCGTGGCACAGAGTGGTAAGCTGCAGTACTGCAGTCCAAGCTCTGCTCATGACCTGAGTTCGATCCCAACGGAAGTTGGTTTCAAGTAGCCGGCTCAAGGTTGCCTCAGCCTTCCATCCTTCCGAGGTCAGTAAAATGAGTACCCAGCTTGCTGGGGATAAAGGGAAGATGACTGGGGAAGGCACTGGCAAACCACCCCGTAAACAAACTCTGCCTTGGAAACGTCGGGATGGGTCAGGAATGACCCGGTGCTTGCACAGGTGACCTTTACCTTTTACCTTACCCATTGGACAATTGGAGGTGTCATTCATTTGGATTTTCTTGGGTTTTCCCTGGCCATACAAAGCCAGGTAGGGGAATCCACACAGAGCCCCAAGTGAGACAACCAACCCAGCTGGCACAGATCAGTTTTTAACAGACACTCTAATATAACATGGAAATAGTTGGAATATTATGATATTCTCAGAGGCTCGCTCTGATAAGCTGGCTGGTATTTTCTTAAGTCAAGACTATCTTGACTTTCTTCCTGTGTCCCCACACAAAATACATCTTTATACCTGCTTCACTGATGGATTGTTTGGGGCTCCTGGAAGTAGGCTTGCCAACCTCCAGGGGGCCTGTAGATCTCTTGGAATTACAACTGGTCTCCAGATGACAAAGATCAGTTACCCTGAAGAAAACGGCTGCTTTGGAGGGTGGACTGTATGGTATTATACCTCACCGAGGTCTCTTCCCTCCCCAAACCCTACCCTTCCCAGGTTCCATTTCCAAATCTGTAGGAATTCCTCCATCCCAGAGCTGGCAGCCCTAAATGGAAGGTACTAGAAAAGACATTATGGATAAAATCCCATAAAAACATGTAATGTAAGCAAGCTTGAAGGTACAATTGGTGAAGGTTTATTTTATAATCTTGTGATAAGGATTAAAATTCAGAGGTAAGGTGAAAGCTCGGATGTCCATAATAGCAGGGCAATTCAAGAGAGGAGAAGATGGTAAAAATATTAGTTCAGGTGCCTGAACAGTGGCGGGAAGTTTAACTTTGGAGTCTCCTTCCTGTTGACCGTATCCAACCACCTGAAAAATTCAAAAGGTCAAGCGGTTACCAAGTCAGCAAAAGTCCGGATTCTAAACATTTTGACAAAGCTTTATTTCCTTCAAACAAGATCCTCACATTACTTTAATTATGACTTTTCTGCTTAACTTCCCATAAGCGGAAGACACCTCAAGAGAGTACTTCAAGTAGACATTCGCAAATCACAAGCCAGCTCCAAACAGTCAGGTTGCCCTACATTGGACACATTTAACAATAACAGAACACGCTTGCAAACGGGGAAGCCGGTTAGCCTCCTTTTTTTGCACTGCAAAGCTGTTTGCTGGTGTGATTGAATCCATCCAGCCTTCACTACTTCAAGCACCTGTGTTGTACTTATCTGACCTCAACCTTTTTTGTGAAAAAAGATCTTTAAATGTAGGCTGTCTTCCACTTCTGTGTTTTAACATTTACTTCTAGTATACTGCATGCTTTCTTCAGCAAAATTTTCAAAACTTTTTTTTGTATGGGTTTCAGATTAAAGAGGTTTTCACAGGTCTGTACTTTAAACACATTTGTCAAATGGCCATGACAAGAAGGGGGGAATCTTAAATATGGACATCTCTCATAGGACTCCTTAGAGGGAAACTAACAATCTACTTTGCCAGTTCTGATTTCAAACGTGCTTTTTTTTTGGTGCGGGAGGGATGTTTGTACATGGTGAGGTTTAGTAACGAATTTTGGTGAACAGATTGCATTTCCTGTTCTTCACTCTTGTTTTTTTAATGTTTAAAACTGCCAGTCTCTCTACTTCCACCCCAGTAGTGTGGTGTGTGTTCTTTTCATCCATGAGCAAAGCTCCTGTCAGGAATATACATAAGCTGTTCCACTTTGAACACTATGAAGGAACAGGGTTAAACTGAATCCTTAATAAATGGAACAAGTTCCCCCTCAACTTTCCTCTTGCAGCAGCAACCTACTCCCTACTGCATTCCCTCCAAAATCTGTTTCTGAAAGTCAGGGGACACTCAGGAAAATGTCAGAAACTGTCCCTACTTGCTCTTGCATGAGCTTTGTGGAGTATTCTTCACTTGCAGAAGAATGAGGAGGGCTGACAGATGCTGTACCACTGAGCCACGAGCCTCCCTGATGCAGCCACTAGGAAACCACACTCAGGATTAAAAAGGTAGGTGGTTTTATGTCCTGAAACTGCAGGCTATGCCATCAACAAGAGTGAATGTTGTTTATACATACAATATATAGAGCAGGGGCATCAAACTCAATTGTTACGAGGGCTGGATATGAGATAAATGTCACTTGGTTGGGCCTTGCTGTGCCTCGCCAGCCCAGATTGAGAATGGGAAGGTGACTGCCTCGGCTGGCTCGTGGGCCAGGTAAGAGCTCTCAATGGGACTGATCTGGCCCAAGGGCCTTATGTTTGGCACCCCTGCTATAGAGAGAAAGAGTCCTAATTTCAGACATACTCACATGGGTGCTCAACACCTTTCTGTTCTTGGTCCTATGCCACAGGAACCAGTCAACCAGATCCTCTTTGGAAAGGCTCTTCAGCGCAACAATCTACCAACCAGAGAAATAAAACAGAAGTTGCAAATAATTCCAAGGTCCAATACGTAAGCTTTAGCCTTCACAAACACACACTAATTTACTTTTTTTAAAAAATTTAGGACCCTATTTAGGACTCATATTAAGTAATGGGTGCATCCATCCCCACTCCATACAAACCATTTCGTTCCATTACATTATAAACCGGTTCTGTGGTTGATAAAACCCCTGAATCATAGTGTCACTTGTAGTATGGGATGGACAGGCAGCAGCATATGCCTTCAGCAACTCCATGACACTACTTTGATGATTAGATTGTTGGACTGCAGATAGAGCTCAGCCATCACTCTTGCTGAAATCAGTGCAGGTTGGCTTTTAGCCTGCCACCATGTTGAAGTCAAATGATAACTGGTACCAGTCACATGGCCTATGAATGCTAGAACTCACTGTAGCCTGGAAGAAAATTGATTCATTAGAAATGTGGTAGAAAAGTAGCAGTAGCACCTTAAAGACTAAAAATTTCTTTCAGGGTATATTAGCTTTCGTGAATTACAGCTCACTTCTGAAGGTATCTGAAGAAGGGAGCTGTGACTCACGAAAGCTCATACCCTGTCAGAAATTTTGTTAACCTTTAAGGTGCTACTGGATTCTTGCTCTTTTCTACCGCTACAGACGGACTAACATGGCTACCCATCGTGATCCATCTCCATTTGAAATGGGGTGTTGGAGGAGAGTTTTGCAGACTGCCAAAAAGACAAAGAAGTGGGTTCTAAACCAAATAAAGCCTGAATTCTCCCTAGAAGCTAAAGTGACTAAACTGAGGCCATTGTATTTTGATCACATCATGAGAAGACAAGACTTACTGGAAAATACAATAATGCTATGAAAAAACTGAAGGAAGTAGGAAAAGAGGAAGGCCCAAGATGAGGTGGATCGACTCAGTAAAGGAAACCTTGACCTTCAGTTTGCAAACCATGAGCAAGGCTGTTAATGATAGGACATTTTGGAGGGCATTAATTCATAGGCTCACCATAAATTGGAAGTGACTTGACAGCCCATAAAACATCCAAATGTCAAGAAAGGTCAAGAGACCTCAACAATCCCCCCCCCCATGGGCTGACTGGACAACATTTTCCTCCATTACTTTTGTTCCAAGATTACTTTTCAATCATCCACTGAAGAAGCTAATAATTTACCAGCAAAAGTGTGATTTGAGTGGTGGGGCTATTTACCCATCACTACTTATGGGTCCTCTTCACTTAAATATGTTTTTATTTCATGGACTCAAAGCAACCATTTCTATGCTTTTGCTCCCCTTCCCTACTAGATAATGCTATGTATAAACAAGCCTCAATAAACACATTTATGGTTTTGACGTGGAGCTCTCACTGATTACAGCTTTGATAAATAACAAAAGAACAGAACAGAACGGGGAGAGGCACCAGACTTGCCAAAACCGTCTCCCCAGTTTTGGGCTGCAAAAGGAGGACAGATTAGATTCTTATTATTCCCACAGTCCCCATGGAAGAGAAAATGTGATCGCAAGAGATTCATTTTTTTTGTAGTAACTACAGTTTCATTTGAAGACCTCCCTCACAACTCCTCACACATGTTGCTTCTACCCAGAGATAATCCTTGTGTGGGAGAGTGGAGGTACACTTGTGAAAAGTGGCCGGAGTCTGTATTTTTTTCTGTAATAACATGATTCACTAAGCTCGGTTCTTTCCTTTTTACAGTGTTGTCACTGTGGAACAAATTGGTTATGGTGGAGCACTTAGGTTCCAGTTGATTCAGTTCCATGGAGTTACATTGAGACGACACCATGGATTAAATTCCTGTTTTCCGTCTCAGCTGGTTTGTGAGCCAGACCCAAACCCATTCAATAGCTAAAGTTTAATCGTGAAAAGAAAAGAAAACCCCTATACATCAGATGTTACAGACTGTTACCCAGAAAACCAACCAACCAACCAACAAACAAACAAATAGTTGTGTTTTTAATTTACTACCTCTCGGACATATCTGTCAAACACATATTGTTGACTGATTACTTCAATCCAGTTCCTTTCCACCTCTTCGCCAAGATGAGCATCGTCAGCTTGTTTCAGCTTTATTAGAGCTGAGACCTATTAAAAATATATATCATGTTAAGCTTCTGTCTACAAGAAAGCAAAAACATTCTAATTTCAAAAGGTTTCAAAACGCAGTATATCTCATAACAAACAACTCTGTCACTTGTGGCTCAATGTCTTCTCCATGACTGCTTGAGTCTACACATGAACACATGAAGCTGCCTTATACTGAATCAGACCCTTGGTCCATCAGAGTCAGTATTGTCTACTCAGACCGGCAGTAGCTCTCCAGGGTCTCAGGCAGAGGTCTTTCACATCACTTATGTGCCTAGTCTCTTTAACTGGAGATGCCGGGGATTGAACCTGGGACCTTCTGCATGCCAAGCAAATGCTCTACCACTGAACCACAGCCCACCCACCCCACTACATTTCTACATTTCTTTCAAACATAGATGGAACTAGAATGCTGGTACTTTGTTATAGTGCAATTGCCCATGTTGGCGGGCAAAAGCTGTGCCTCATAAGCAGGAGACCTGACCTGGATGGCCCAGGATAGCTTGATCTCGTCAGATCTCAAAAGATAAGCAGGGGCAGCCCTGGTTAGTACTTGGACGGGAGCCCACCAAGGAATATCAGGGTCGACATGCAGAGGAAGGCAATGGCACACCACCTTCGTTAGTCTCTTGCCTTGAAAACCCTATGGGGTTGCCATAAGTCGGCTGCGACTTGATGGCACTTTACGCACGCATAGGCAGGAGCACCTGTGCAGTAACAGATTAGGAACAGAGCACCAGCATAACAAAATTATGGTATGCCAGCAAAACATCTCACCGAGATTCAACACTGTACAATGATACAGTACAGAAAGAAAGCGATATGGTGCTTTTCTACTGATGAAGAGGAGGGTGAGGTTCCCCTTCAACTTGCAAAGAGGCTATGCTGGGGATCATAGGATATGTGGGAACAAAGCCATGTAGGGTGGGGACTGTAGTGAGGTGGGTGAAGTGATTTTGAGTGAAGAAGCTAGCTGTGTCCAACCTATGCACTAAAACAACTGCTTGAAAGATGGAGAAGCAGAGGGACAGACTTGTGGACGGGCTGAGAAGTGATGGACCCCAGGGTGCAGAGCCTCCCTTGCAAGAAATTGATGTGGAGTAGCCTCCTTGGAGGAATGCATATTGGTCTCCATAGGTAAAAAAGGTAAAGGTAGTCCCCTGTGCAAGCACCGAGTCATGACCCATGGGGTGACGTCACATCATGACATTTACTAGGCAGACTATGTTTATGGGGTGGTTTGCCATTGCCTTCCTCAGTCGTCTACACTTTACTCCCAGCAAGCTGAGTTCTCATTTTACCCACCTTGGAAGGATGGAGAGCTGAGTCAACCTTGAGCTGGCTACCTGAAACCAACTTCCGTTGGGATCGAACTCAGGTCGTGGGCAGAGTTTTGACTGCAGTACTGAAGCTTACCACTCTGAGCCATGGGGCTCCATACATGCTGAGCAGTATGGTAGAATACAAGCCAGCCCATGGCAAATGGACAGACCAATGGCAAATGGACACCCATCTTATATTTTACTGGGAGCATTTGACCTCTTTCAAAATGGGGCAGCTTGAGACATGCAAACGCAACCTTACCTGCCCTCAATATGACTTCCAGTTGTTCGATATGTAAAAACTTGTAAGTCAGCTACTAACTAAATCAGCCTCAAGTGAGCAACACAGAATATCAAGAAACTGAGGATCTTACCTGAGCTGTAAATTGCTCATCGGATAAATTTTGGAGTTTTTCTTCAAAGCGGACAAAGAAATCCTCTATTTTTCTATCGACTAATTCAGTGCTAAACGAATTAAGGTTCAATCATTAAGATCAGTAATTATTACGGCTATAAACAAAGATTCCTGTATTTGATTAGCTTCCTTGCTTTTAACCGATGAATTGATATCAAAATGTATTAATACTGTCAGTCAGACCAGTAAAAAATTATACAGCAATAAAGATGAATTGATAAAATGCTACGTTAGTCCCTGGAAATGAACAAAGTTGATTTTTACTGTTGTTTTGTTTCAGACTGGAGTCACAGGCTCACTGTACTGAAACTCACCTGAGCAGAACTTCATGTGCAAGGTATTTGTGTGGGTATGGTGTGACAGATTTCAGCATGTTGTCACATCAAATTTGTGCATATGAAGTTCATGTCAAGAAACCTTGGGTTGGGGGGGATGAGGCTGAATTGGACCTCCCAATCTATTTTTGAATGTTACAAAGCAACTGTGGAGGGAAATTTTGGTTTGGAGCTGCAGCAGTGGTAGGAAGGGGTTAAGGCAGGCACATAACTACAGGTGGCATGTGGGGGCAATGCCCCCTCAGAAATATGTTTATGCCCCCTCCTCAAATTCCAGCTTTCATTCAAAAAAACGCATCACTTGAAAATGCATCTTAACTGTATCGCCTGACTATAAAGACACTCAGATTTTTTAGACTCCCACTGCTGAACACATTTCCAGAGGCAAGAACCTATACTACTGGTCTTTTTCAGTTAATTAATTACAAAAGCTACTCAGTTCAAGCTGTAAGAACCCACAGAGGAAGCAGGTGTTTTAAATTCTGTAAGTGACTGCTGTACGTGTCTGAAATTGAGTTTTTGGTGTCTTCCAGAAGATTAACAAAAACAGATGAAAAGATGCTTTATCCAGAACTTTGTTTTTTCAGGTGTGTTGCATGAATAGGAACAGGCCCTTTCTCAGCTGAGGCTGTTTCAAAGCCAAGATGCAGATGTAAAAGACTTTGATTTGGGTCTGAGTGTCACTTCGTATGTTACAGAAGAAGATCACCCCTTATCATTGCCACAGGATGTTTACCCCAATTTTTCTGTAGAGGGAGAATCACGTACCCAATTGTACAGGAAACCCATGCCTGTCGGCACTGGCCACTCAATCCTAGTATACTGCAGTAGGTGCAGGGTTTCCAGATCCCTCTTCGCCACCTGCGGGAGGTTTTTGTGGTGGAGTCTGAAGAGGGCGGGGAGGGGAGGGACTTCAGTACTATAGAGTCCAATTGCCAAAGTGGCCATTTTCTCCAGGTGAACTGATCTCTATCGGCTGGAGATCAGTTGTAATACAAGGAGATCTCCAGCTAGTACCTCTAATTTATCCCCTCTATTTACTCTCTCTAATTTACTCCCTCTAATAATAAATTTAATGACTGCCTGCCTGCCTATTATGAAGGCAGCAAATGGATGGCATGCAGACATCTTTGGGTTTCTGCAAACATGGAGGAGTTACTGAGTAAATAGGAAAAAAGGACTTTGTAAATAAGTCAAAAGGGTGGGGGACCATCAGACTGGCATGATAAGGACTGAACATTCCCAGGAAAGTTGAGAAGCATGGAATGCTGAGATTCAGTTAAAGAAGGGGAAAGGGGTGAAACAAGACTTACAAGCTTAAGAGTAGGAGATGTGGTTGGAGAAGACTTCCCAGCAATTAATTACCCTTCCCCAGTTATATTTTATGAACTCCCAGTTTGCACATTTTAAACAGATGGCCCAGGCTAGCCTGATCTCATAAAATATCTGAAGCTAAGTAGGGTCAGCCCTGGTTAGTAGGAAAAGGAAACCACCAAGGAAGTCCAGGGTTGCTATGCAGAGGCAGGCAATGGCAAGCCATCTCTGAATGTCTCTGGCCTTGAAAACCCAATGGGGTCATCCTAGATTGGCTGTGATTTGATGGCACTTTCTACTGTTACCAACTTACCAAGTGGAGCATTGTATGAGCTATGTATTCCAAAGTCCACTTCCATAGTAGTGTTTTAAAGCAGGGTTCCAGTAAAATTAGTCATTTTAATTAGTCATTAGTCTATTGAAAGCTCTTGGACTTAATTTAGTTGCAACTAACTTCTTCAATTGATTTCAGTGGGACTTAGTTACAACTAACTTTATATGGATTGTAGCCACACATGTGGTATGTAGAAATATATCACAGTAAAGGCACATTCCCTTTTGTCTCTCTAGCACATTGGAAGACAGCAGCAGAAACATTAAGTTATAGAGAATTATGGGGAACCTGACATCTTATATGTTGAGCGTGTCATAGTTGAGAAAAATGTTGGTCTTAGCAGTGAAAAGCATCAGTATTCATAGAGCTCATGGGTGGAAATAATAACATTAAAGTTTGTGCTCTTTAAAACAATTAATAGGAGACTTACTTATATTTGGTTGCCTGTGTTGCTACAGTAACAGAAAAACCCAGGATCCCAGACGTGTTTCTTGTGGCAGGGTAGACATGGTAGCTTAAACCAAGGGAGAAGAATAACATTCCACTAGCACAAGTCATTCTATTTTGACTGTAAGTACTAATTACTATGTGGGAGCTATCCATCAAAATCTGTTTCCCCTCATGCATATTTAACAAATATGAAAGCCAGGCTTAGTAGACTTCTGGATAGTACCATTAAAATTATTGCTTAAACAATGTCATTATAGCCATTATACCTGACAGCAGCCTAAAGGGGAGAGAGAAGGTTTAACACTTTTATCAATCTGGTCAGGACCAAATGCCATTGAGCTCTTCATTCCATTCAAACAATGTTCTAAAGTGGTTAGAGTGTCAGACCTGGACCTAGGAGACAATAGTTCAAATGTCCAATCTGCTGGATAGATAACTGTGATGGACCGCTGAATGCTAGTGTATTGTCCTTTTAATGGAACCTTGAGTGATGGGAGGTTAAAAAACAACAACCCAGAGAACTCTACAGGTTGTAGCTGGAGAATGACAGTTAAAAGCTGACTGTTAGAGGTTGCCAGCTGGAGTGAGAGGAACACAGTTGTATAGGATCAAGAAGGATCCTGTGTGTGGGAAGTGAATTGAGTGTCCTTCCCTAAGGAGATAGCTTCAAAGAAAAGGGGGTGATCTCTAACCAGTTTTAAGGAAGAAAACTGAGAAATTGTGTTTTATTCCTAACTCCACCAACATTAGAAATATTGTTTCCAAGAAGCTTATGCCTGTTCAACTAAGCAGTGACAGCCAAGTGTTCTCTATCTCATTCTGATTACAAAATATCTATTGTTTATAACTATCCTAAGTTTCCTCCTTCCTCTTGTGTTACCTGCCAACCTGACTTTACCATTTTCCTCAAAAGAGAAAAATAAAACCGTTTTGAGTTTTAATTTCATGAAGCCTCTCTTGTGCCATATTCTCCCTTATATAAATAGTTTCTGGTGGATTCCTCATAATCTTAGGTGTGGGACAGAAAAACAATAAAGGACAATTCATAAGTCTCTGGGGTGATGGTAAGGAAGAGAACCCATACCATGGATCCAATCCATGGATCCATGCAGCATTTCTTTGGGTGGAAGGATTTCTGCCCATGGCACACAATTGTCTCATTCCCTAACCCCTTCTGCAGGAGCAGCATGTCAGGGGCCTATTTGGGCCACAGTGGGAGGGAGGAGGCAAGAAAGCTGTGTTCCACAGGCAGACGTCCTTCCACCCCTGGAAGCACTGTCCTGGATTTAAGCCAATGACTATGCTTCATAATCGTTATTGTATAGCTACTTCCTATGCATTCTGGATACTCAAAGAACCAAAATCTGCTTCTTTCAGGAAACACATTTGTCAGTCAGTCTTCTCTTCAATCAATGACCAATCCAATCTCAAGTGCTCCATATACCTGAAGCTCTTCCTATTTGATGATACCTTTATCGAAAAGGTAAAGGTAGTTCCCTCTGCAAGCACCGGATCATTACTGACCCAAGGGGTGACGTCACATCCTGACATTTATTAGGCAGACTATGTTTACGGGGTAGTTTGCCATTGCCTTCCCCAGTCATCTACACTTTACCCCCAGCAAGCTGGGTACTCATTTTACTGACCTCGGAAGGATGGAAGGCTGAGTCAACCTTGAGCCGGCTACCTGAAACCAACTTCCGTCGGGATCGAACTCAGGTCGTGAGCAGAGCTTTTGACTGCAGTACTGCAGCTTACCACTCTGCGCCATGGGGCTCTTATCTTTATTGTAGAGCCCAATAATCTATAAGGTTTGGATTGTTCTAAGCTGCATAAACTGGTATCTGGAGAATAAAGTGACCTATGAGAAGCTGGTATTCTCAATTTGAAATGTGGCTTCATATATATCCATTACTAAATGATAAGGAGTGCTCACACCAATTAAGTACCCAGCGATCCTCATGTTAACTTCAAGGCTTTCTGCAAGCAGCAAACTCACCCCAGGGTTTGCTTGGTTCTCAGGTAATCAAAACACGGCTCCTCCATGTACATCTGAAATGCCATATGATTTCTATGTGAACATTTAGCTTGATCCAAACAACACACACCATGGCAACAATAAAATTCAAAGCACCACGTCTATTTTCATTAAAACAATTAAAGCAATCTATATTCATTGAAACGACTACTGCTGAAAGTTAAAAGAGAAAGTGCCAAAGCAGGACTACAGCTGAACATCAAGAAAACAAAAGTAATAACTACAGGAGAATTACACAACTTTAAGGTTGACAATGAGGAAATTCAAATAGTTCAACACTTTCTATTCCTTGGCTCCACCATCAACCAAAAGGGAGACTGCAGCCAAGAAATCAGAAGGAGATTAAGACTGGGAAGGGCAGCCATGAAGGAGCTAGAAAAGATTCTTAAATGTAAGGATGTGTCACTGGCCACCAAGACTAGATTAATGCATGCCATCGTATTCCCTATTACTATGTATGGGTGTGAAAGCTGGACAGTGAAGAAAGCTGATAGGAAGAAAATAGATTCCTTTGAAATGTGGTGTTGGAGGAGAGTGTTACGGATTCCGTGGACTGCCCAAAAAAACAAATCAGTGGGTTCTAGATCAAATCAAGCCTGAACTGACCCTAGAAGCTAAAATGACTAAACTGAGGCTATCGTATTTTGGTCACGTCATGAGACGACAAGAGTCACTGGAAAAGACAGTCATGCTAGGAAAAGTTGAGGGCAGCAGGAAAAGAGGAAGACCCAACAAGAGATGGATTGACTCAATAAAGGAAGCCACAGCCTTCAATTTGCAAGATCTGAGCAAGGCTGTCAAAGATAGGACATTTTGGAGGACTTTCATTCATTGGGTCGCCATGAGTCGGAAGCGACTTGACGGCACTTAACACACACACATTCATAAGATATGGATTGACTCAATAAAGGAAGCCACAGCCCTCAATTTGCAAGATCTGAGCAAGGCTGTCAAAGATAGGACAGTTTGGAGGACAATGATTCATAGGGTCGCCATGAGTCGGAAGTGACTTGACGGCACTTAACACACACATATTCATAATGAACTGGAAGTCTCAGGCTAGCCCAATCTCATCAGACCTAGGAAGTTAAGCAGGACTGATCCTGGTTAATACTTGGATGGGAGACCACCAAGGAAGTCCAGGGTTGCTACACAAAGGCAGGCAATGGCAAAACACCTCCGTTTGTTTATTACCTTGATAACCCTACAGCCCATAGGTCAGCTGTGACTTCACAGCACTTTCCCATATTAATAACTGGCCTTTCAAACGTATAATCTTGCATGTTTTATGGAAAGAGCCCAAGGTCAAGCTGTTCACCTGAGTAATCTTGGCATTGTATCTTCACGCAGGCAAAGACTAAGCGTGTGCTCAACAGTTAGCAAGAGCTAGTCATTGCTCCCGAATGGCTATGATCCCAAATGAGATGAGATGTAAACACTGAATACTCAAATTCTGAAGGTGCACATTAAGGAGAGCATCAAAACATACCACAAGCAATTCCATGAGCGTACATTCTTTTAAACTCCTAGCACCAGTCTAAAATAAAAGAGAGAGAGGTGAGAGTAGGTTAGTGATTTTTCTATTAAGCATAGAGTTTCATTCCAGTTTTCTAGCTGCTGCAATAATCAATCCAGGAAAGCGGTTTCAGGAGAGAGGCACAAGCCCCCTTCCATGTGCACTGTGGTTCTGATCTGAATTGGACCCTGCACACCTGGGAATTCCGAGCAGGGAATGAGCACATCTCATCAACAGGACTCTCAGGCACATGAGGAGTTTGTAACATGTGAACAGCCCAAGGGCTATGTTTTTCAAACTACCTGCCCTTCAGGGAATTGCTTCCACTCTGAGACATTCTCTGAGGAACTCTTACATTCTAGGTCATGCTGTCAGTTCCATTGAGAGGGCAGTAAAAAATGTGGGGTATCTCTTTTGTCCCACGCAAACTGCCAATGTGTGGTCTAGAATATACTTTGCATACTTACTCCAGGAGGTGCATTATGATTCCAGGAATTCGAGAACATTTTATACAGCTGAGGAGGGGGGCAGTGAATATAAACTTGAACAAGAATCCCACTTCTGGAGATGGTCAACCTCCCTAACTCTACTTAAATATGCTCCATTTTTCCAAGTTCTTCCAGAGGATTCTTGAGCTTTTTTCCTGAGGGTTCTCTAAAACTCCAAGAGTGCTTCCCTGCTAACTATCCACTCTCACCAGTATTCCTCCTCTCCTCCTTTCCCAAACTTACTTTTCAAGGGCAGGAGAAGAAGAACTGAGTGCCAGAAAAGCCAGAGAGGGCAATGGGGTCCATTTTGAACATCTCATAGATTGTGGTGATCAAAAATAGGCCTTGGAGGATGTTGCTAAGCCTCCATTTCTTCTGGAAAGGCCTTTAGTGTTGATTTTTATTTTATTTATATCCCATATTGCTCCCAAATTGGGACGTAAAGTGGTTTACATCATTCTCCTCTCCTCCCAACAACCCTGTGAGGTAGGTTAGGCTGAGAGGGTGTGACTGGCCCAAAGTCACCCAGCAAGCTTTCATGGCGGAGCGTGGATTCAAACCTAGCTTTCCCAGATTCTAGTCCAACACTTTAACCACTACACCACACTGGCTTAGTGGCTTTACTAACTGAGCCAAGAAGAGCTCAGCATTGCCAGAAGCAATGGAGGCTTCTTAGCATCCTTGGATGCTTTATCACCACAAATGCTGGAGAGTTAGAGATGGGCCCTTTGCTATAATTAGCCTACTTTATTTTTATAAAATTATGTGCTGCCTCTCCAGAGAGCACCTGCTTTGGCACCTTCCCTCCCCAACCTTCCTTGCCAATAGTTCACCTCACTTTCTCAAGGTATGGGTAAAGAAGGGAAAGAAGGAAACTGGTGGCAGAGAAGGTTGGAGCAGGCAGGTATCAGTCAAATTTTGGAGTAGAGTTTGCCCAAACTTGTAATATTATTATTGATTCAGTTTTTATCCTGCTCTTTCCTAACAACAGTCGGGCTCAGAATGGCTTCATAGAGGAACAAACTGGGAGTTTCTAAACTCTCCAAAATGTATTTTAGTCTCTAAGTACCATTGACTCGACAAACACACCGCCAAGATTAATAGACCCAGATCAGCAACACATTACCTGGTAGTAGACAGTGACCAAGGAGTTTGCATCACCTTTGTGAAGGGATTTCACTTTACACAGGTAGTGACTAACTGGGAGGTCTATCACCCGGAACTGTACTGGACACGGGTGTTCAAGTGGAACGAACTTCAGTTTTCTGAAGAGAATAATAAAAAGCATAGGGATGAACCACCACCACCAGTTCTTCAAAGCCAAATAGACTTTTTCCAGTCTCACTGTTCACACTGGTGCTTATTTATTTCATGTCCCCCCCCCCCCGCTTTTCTTTCTTCGATGAACGCAAGACTTCATGGAACTAAAGGTTCTCAGAAGATCTCTCAAGCAAACATGGACCAGACCCACATTTGCTGAGCTTCAGCAAGGTTGCTGCATACATGCCTTCAAGTCCCATAGCCTGTTTATAACCACAAGTGGATAATCAGAGATCAGGATGAGGATTACATGACTTGAACGAGCTGTTAAATATGTACATTAGGCTGCTTTTGTAGCATGGCTACAGTGCAATTTGCTCATAGGATGTATTGTTCTCATTCAGGGTGTTTGGGTGGAAGAGATTCAGCAATAGGACTCAATAACTATCCAGGCTCTTCCAGAACAATGGAAAATTTCTTTCCTAAACTAAAATCACATGGTCTAACTGACTCTGGACACAGCACCATTCATGGAGGAATTGCCATATTGCCTTGATTGGCCCTACCTACTCAGCGTGGGCACACCCAACTATTATACTGGGATTGAGAGGTATACTCATGCCTTCCATACAGCCCTTCCTCTCATTTGGCTAAAAATTATGATGGGTTGAGCTTCAAGCATAAATAACTTGCACAATGGAGGTGAGGGCTCTACAGGAAGACAGAAGATGAAACAAGGTGCCCACTGTCTGTTAAGAACATAAGAAAGGCCATTCTGGATCAGACCAGGGTCCATCAAGTCCAGAAGTCTGTTCACACAATGGCCAACCATGTGCCTCTAGGAAGCCCACAAACAAGATGAGTACAGCAGCATTGTCCTGCCTGTGTTCCACAGCACCTCATATAATATGCATGCTCCTCTGATCCTGGAGACCTGTTGAATTGTTTAAATATATATGCTGACAAAGGGAGAGGAAAAGAAAGAGGACTACATTGAGATATGTGACAATCCCTCATTGCTGTCGCTGTGTCTTTGGGGACAGGTTATTGACATGATCAGTATCACATACAACAGTATTTAATGCTGAAGGAGAAAAGTAGTTTGAACATGATCTAGGCCAAATTAAGTACCTTTAAATACTGTTGATTTAAATGGGAGAGTTATCTATCTCTTTGTCTTAACTGAAATCAATGGAATGTAAAATTGCCTATTTTTTGCTAAATTAAGGCCCTTACATTCATTTTTGAAAGAAAAAAAAGAATTTTCACAACACAAGTTATACTTTTCGGAGTCCTATTAGATTCAGCGGTAAAAATTAATCCCATACTTCTAAACATGGGATTAATTCTCAGTCATTAAAGGCAATGTGACTTCATTTCTTATGTTTGCCTACCTTATGTCCGAAAGCTGATCAATGATTTATTGTGCAATTCTGAAGATGATTTCAATTTTTAAAAAAATCTTTCATAATACTTGTAATGTACTTAAGCTACAAACACAGAGGCTCCATTTTCCTCTGATGTTGATAAAATTTAATGTGCAATATTAGATTGTTTATAACAGTCTTTTATTATTTTTTACTTACATATTTCAAGTTCCCATGAGTGCCATTTATTAAAAGTTAAAAAGGGATGGACTTTCCAAAAAGATTCAAAAAATGCACCATGGTATTTTTCTCCCCTCAGGACTGTCTTGCATTACCTCAAATTGAAAGAGTCATCCACAAATACTCACTCGACAATATAGTCCAGAAACTCCTTTGCTTCCTAGGAGATAAATGGTAAAGAGTTTTATTTAGGTGAAAGGGACTTTTCTTCCATGCAGCCACACAAAATAACGGAAAGGGGTCAATAATGGTCTTTTGTGGTATAATGAAAATATAATGAGCCACACAAATGCTAAGTGTTTGCTTTCAATGAAAATAGAACCCAAATTCTGTACTTACATTGCGTGTGAAATTTCCTTGGATAAGTCCCTCAACCCACAAGCGAGATTTGAAAGCATTCACAAATTCTAGCAGAGCGTCTATGGGAAGACCATTATTTAAAACCTCATATTTGTCTATCAAAGACCACCTGCCATGCTCCAGTATTGACAGCCGTAGATCTCTGTAAGCCCAGGGAAAAGACACATCAGTAAAGGCATGAACATTTATAAAATGTCACCCTGAGCTCTAAGTACTATCATCATACCGAAGAACAGAAAGTACCAGGAAGATAGTGGGTTGGACCCAAAATGGAGATCACAGAGCACAGCCCATGGAATAGAACTTTCCCACTCCCCTCTCTCATTGTGCCCCATGGTATTCTGCTTATGGATACCAAGGAATCTCTCCAGCACAATGGAGGGCAAAGACAGCCTGTAGTGAGAGGAACTGGCAAAATTGCTCCAGCATGGTCAGAAGAGATGGTCTACTGCAGTAAGTATTATTAGGCCAACATGGGTCTTCCCCGAAGCAGTAAGGGATGGCGATTGCCTTCATGCCCTGCCTGTTGTCTTCCCTGGGGCATCAGGTTAGCAATTATTGGGGAAAGGATGCTGGACTAGATGGCCTTTTGATGTGATCCAGTGTGGCTCTTCCTGCATATATTCTGTGGAGAGACAAATGTATATCACTGAATTCTTAACACTGTATGACTTTTCTCCTTATCTCCCAAAAGGTACTCACTTTGCCAGTGTTTCTGTGCTGATGAGAAAGTTAAAATATGTCTTTTTCAGTTGGTCAGTTATCATCTGGAAGGCTGCTGGCGGGACACTGAAGTCAGATATGTGGTCAATAATCAACTGAAAGAGCAGCTGGGAGGGGGGAAAGGGAAATAATGCTATCATTAATGAGATCGTTTTTGTCCAATAAAGGACTAACACACATCTCCTCCCAGGTACTCTAAAATTCATAGGAATAAGCAGAAGTAGAAGAGCCCTCAAATGCAGAGGAGTCATATGATGTGTGCTGTGGTAAACTACAGAAACATAGTGAATACTGATATATTTAGTAATAATGTTTAGCAAGGAAGAAAACCTTAAAGATAATTTCAGACCATAGCTGTGTTGATCTTCAGTAGAACAGCTAGACTCCAGTCCAGGAGCATCTTAGAGATTAACAAAAAAAGAATGGGGGGGTATCAGTAAACCTGAGCCACAGCCCCATGGTTACAATATTTATTTGAGGAACATGTGTGAAGGAGTCAGTGGAATGGATTTGAGGGTCAAGAAAAGAGCCTGGTCAAGCTAAACTGCATCTTTGTATGGTAGAAGGGCCAGTATGAATGTGGAATTATACGGAATAAGGGTAGAGTCTGGGGTACATCTCAGTGAAATGGGGGAACGGAAGGACACTCATAGGATAGGAGCAGGACTTACAAGTAGGACTGCTGGTTTTGGTAGCCAAGGTATCGTGCAGCTGAAGTGGTTTGTGGACTGTTGTTTGGGGGAACCTACTTTGCATCACCTCAATAATAAAGCTGACTCTTTTGTCCTTAACTGCAAATATACTGTGTCCTGGTTTTTTTTCCAATACATTGTGGCCAATAGTTCAAATTTGTATAGTTCAGCTCTTTATCTTCTGCAGTTACATTTGTATATATTTGTTGGAAAGTGTTGGAATAACAGAATAGGTTTGTCATTTGTCTTTGAAATCCTTGCATGTGGCCAGTACATGTCCACAATGATTTTGCTATTAATCTGGTTTTGGATATGTGCCAATATTTCTTGATACAAGTCAATGTTTACAGGCCAGTGATAGAAGTGAGGATGGATGTTGGGCACTTATCAAAGAAACATCTGAAATGTGTGAAATGATTGTTTAATTAAGCTTTGTCTGGATATCTATGAGCATGTCTTCAGAAATATTAATACTCAGTGGTAAATTACTAACACCAAGATTAACCGTAAGCACATGTTGTTTCCTGAAATAACCCACTCTTATCTAAAAATGTTAAGAATTGCTGGTAATTGTTAACATGACTTGCTGACACATTTACAGCCCGTTCCTGAGAATGGGGCCGAAAGTTGTTAGAGGTGGCGTGACCTCGCCACCAGCGTAAATGCATGTAATCACACGTTTACATGCATTCATGCCGGCCGCGAGGCCAGTCCTGGTGGCGGCCAAGCACCACGGGACCACGCCACCCCCCTCCGCTGGCACGGCCTCTCTGTAGTGCCAGCAATGGCATGGAGAGGCCATGCTGGTGCAAGGGGGCATTCTGGGGGTGGGGCTGGGGCCACTTGCGCTGGCTCCGGGAATGGCGGTTCTGCACCTACTTTTTAGCAGGCACAGCCTCGCTATTCCCTATGGGGCAGAAGGCCCCAGTTTAAAAAAAAAGGAAAAAGCTGCAAAACGGCTTTTTTTTTTTTTTGGTTTAACGGCATATGGGGAGCGGCTTAGGAAGAGGCGCCACTGCACCTCTTCCCCACTGTCCCCATACGCCTCAGCTCAGGAATGGGCTGTCAGATATGTAAAAACACAAGTAGAATTGCAAATAGAAACATTCCAGACAGTATCTATAAATGTCTCAGAAACCAAACAGGGTATGTGGCAGTTAGAAAATGGATGAAGCAGGCCATGGTGTCTTGCACAGTTCCTTCTTTTGCCGGTTCTGCCTGGGGTGTGTGTTCCCCCTCGAGTCTCTCTCTCCCTGGTTTGAGGGGGGGTTTCAGTTGTGTGTCTTCAGGTTTTCCCTCATTCATAAGAGCGGTTAGGTCTATTTGGATGCTTGCTCAAAACTAGTTTTCAAATGGTGACTTAAAGAATGCATTTGGAGTCCCATGCAAAAGGGGAAATTCCACCCCTCCTGCTCATTATGCATAGCTAGCTGCCTCTGTCCCTTTCCATGGTTTGCAAACTCCCAGGTGTCAGGTGTTGCTTTGCACAGTTGCAAAGGTGTTGCTGTCGTGTTGCTTTGCAGTTGTGTTGCAATGCTTTGCAAACTTCTCAGCTGTTTGTCGGGGCTGGGAGCTTTGTGCGTGGGCGGCAAGCTCTGCTCAGAGATGCACATTAAGGGTGGGGGGGACCCCTTTCGGGGCCCATATCTCAGCCCCCCCTGTCCCAATCGTTATAAAACTTGGGGGGTCTTTCAATAAACGTCCTTTGAAGCTCTGCTGAAAGTTTGGGACCTCTACCCCCAAAAATGCCCCCCCAGAGCCGCGGAAAGGCGCGGTTGTGTTTTTAATGGCTTTATTCGGCCGAATTTTTTCCCCGAACTTTGAATTCCCGCCGAATTGCACGGACCCGAAGCGGGGGAGTTCGGACTTCGGCATATCCCGAATCTAAACGGGCCGAATTCAGCCAAATCTGAACGATACCGAATTTTTTTTAATTCAACAGCCCTAATGGCTTGGAAGGATCTTTCATTGGAGTGCAACTACTGGCCAGAGTAACAGGACTGGCCTAGGTTAGGGCCACCAAACTACCCCCTTGCACCATGAGGAAGGTGCTGCCCACCATCCTCACCCCTCTGTGCCATAGAGAGGCAGAAAACTGCCCACTCTCCTTACCCCTTGCCTCCTGCGCTCTGTGATTGCAGAGGTCTACCTTTCCTTTTATCCCTTAGAAGCTCCTTGATCAATTGATCTTGAGCAGCATATATCTAGTGTTGGAGGGATATAAGGACTGAAACAAATCTTGCCACTGACAATGTAGCCTTGGGTCCCTGTTGCTTAGTAAAAAAGGCATTATGTCAATCACAGAGGCATTGGATTTGTATATTAAAAGGGGGGAAATATAGTGCGATTGAAGTTCCTCATAAAAGCGGCATTCCAAAAGTCAATAGAGCCAGAGTCAATAGAGTCAATAGAGCCAGAAGAGCAAGGGCAGATCCTGTCTATGGTATATTCAGAATTCTGCCCTGCATTACCATAGAAGGGTTAGCATTCAATCTAGCCAAGCAAAAAGCAGAGGTCTACCTAGTGGATGGGCGGCCCTGCAGAGTGGTTCAATCACATGGGAAGAGAACAGTTTCATACATTCATATATGATATCATCCATCTAAAGCAAGGGAACTGGCAATTTCACAAGAATATGCTCTGTGTCTTATTCCTTCTCCTACATGATGCTTACAGTGCCATTCACTGGAATTAAGAGGGATTCACAAAGTACTTACTGGTAGTTTGTGGTTAAAGCCTTGCACTCGAATGACCAGGCCATGTTCTTTGGCTTCAATTTTGTATTCCAGTTGAGCAAGATCTGCTTCATATGCAAGTTCGGCAAGATTGTGAGTAAGGATACTTTCAAAAGTATCAAAAAGCGCCATACTGGAAACAGAAAAAAGGTGACTGATGGCATAACAAAAGAGGCCAAAGAACGTTGATGGATTAGAAGACAAATATAGACATGGTCAACCGTATAATGCCAGTTCATTGCACAGACAGCACTTCAAACAGTGCGAAAGTCTGTTTATAGCTACCCCTGCTACCTATAATATCAAAAAGGAAGAGTCAACGTTTTAGGATTATTCTATTATTTGGTATTTTTGGTTCTATTATTTGGTATTTTGACCTAATGCACTGCTTGATGTATACCCATCCTCAAGAGCCCGGCATGTAAAAGAAGGTGAGACATGGAAGCCATGTTCTAGTAGATAAGGAATAAATAAACTTACAGGGAGCTTCACTATACCAGAAGGGCTTCTATAAATTTTTTACTGTTCAGTATGACACAATTATATCATTAGGCTGTGTGCTACATTATAACTCTATGACTGACCACTGAGGAAGGCCTTCTCAGGCCGAAACGCGTTTGGTCCTTTTCGGATCCTACTTTGGTCAATGTAAGATTGTACATCGCAGGTGTTTATGTTTGTATAGATTGAATGTGAAAGTCTTGCCTATGCGAGAGGCCTTATGTTTTTAACTTGATTGTGCACCTTATTAAAATTTATATATTTGTAATTTTAGCACTTTCAGCTCAACCTCTTCGGTTTGGAATCAGCATTTTGGTTGAGTTCCATTTGGTTCCCCCCCCTTTTGTTGTTGTTTTCTACTACAGCAGTAGTTACCAGTCTTTTCAGACCAAGCCATAATCTGCAACATGGGACTCATCTTCATAATTCTTTATAATTGCTTGAACAGGTAGATTTTTAGGGGAGTCAGATTTGTACAACAGGGAAAGCATTAGGGTTGGGTTAGTTTAAAAAAAAGCTTTTAGTTTTAATGTGGAAACTGTTAGTGACCAAATTCTTTGATATTCGGTTCTAGTGTATAGTTTTTGCTTTTTAAGATAGTCACAACTGATAGTCACCAAAGGCGGGACCACATTGAAGGATATGGGGATCCTCTGGTGACTCATAATTGCATGGCCATATTTGATCCTGGCTTATTAGCCACATTCTTTTCTCTGCTAGCATTTGTCCATCCATTTGTTTATTCATTTGTTCATTCATTCCACTGATATGCTGCTTTTATCCTAAAGAGGCCAGAACTGCTTAAATAGAGTTCCCAGGCAATCTCTCATCCATGCATTTTATAAAATTAGACCTACTTAGCTTTAGCACTAGAACCGTAGTGTACTTTCAGACTGTCCTCTGGGCCAGTATAGTGCACAAACATTTTGGGGCAAGAGAAGATATACATTAAGATGTTTTTGTGTGAATGCAACAAATTTTCCTCTGTCATATGATGGGAGATCAGGCCCTAAGTATGAAAAGACCTAGTGGTAGCTAGTATTATAGATTCAGATGGAATAGTGCCAGTTTCCTAAGGGGTTTCTCTATGGCACTAGCCACAATCTTTTTTGGGGGCCCAATACTTTATTGAACAAAATAGTTCATCCAGACCTGCCCAAACGTTATATGTATTTTAAACTATTTTCCCCACTCTCCAAAATCATTTGGGATGTTGACTACGTTTTATCAACCTCACATTTCTGATTCAGACAACAGTGTTTGCAATTTTTCCAAACATTTACAATGGTGTAAAAAAGGGGGAAAGCAATGCTTACTGTGTTGCAGAGTTCCGTATCAGTGGAGAGACAAGGTGGAAACAGACGAAAGCTGAAGGGAAAAGAAATGGAATGGAAAAGAACAGAAGAATCATAACTGCACACCCAGCTTGCTCCTGATGGCCTGTGGCTTCTTGCATCTATATAGTTTTTTTGCTATGATGATACATATTTATCTTCCTTTACACAATTTTTTATCATTTGCTCTTGTTGGCCCTTATGTCCATGGCTCCTACCAGAGCACCCAGGTGGTTGAACCTGCTTTCATACTTCCTTTGAATTCCTCCTCAAAACACCATAGATAACATAGATGACATTAAGTCTAAAATATATAAAGATCCACTCAAAATACAGCTCTTTTATAAAGGAAAGTGCTTTGCCTGATCCAAAAGCAATTGGGAGATTCTGGGTTCTGTGTGGAAACATCTACTCTACTCCGTTTTTTTAGTCTTCTGTTGCAATCCAAGGGGCCTTTCACACATGCTGAATAATGCACTTTCAGGCCACTTTCAATGCACTTTAGCAATCTTTTGTAAGTGGATTTTCCCGTTTCATACTACAACTGTGTTTTACTGTGTGAAATGGGAAAATCCACTTGCAAATGACTGCTAAAATGCATTGAAAGTGGCCTAAAAGTGCACTCTTTAGTACTTTCAACTTCATATACCCTAGTTGGATGTTATTCTCTGTGGAGTTTATGTGAGTAAAGCAACCCATGGAAACAGGTGAGCCCTTTCATGCAACTGACATCTAGCATGGTGTAGTGGTTAAGAGCAGTGGACTTTAATCTGGAGGACTGGGCTTGATTCCCCACTCCTCCATGTGTGCAGCAGACTCTAATCTGGTGAACCGAGTTGGTTTCCCTACTCCTACTCATGAAGCCAGCTGGGCGACCTTGCGCTAGTCACAGTTCTCTACAAGCTCTCCCAGCCTCACCTACCTCCCAAGATGTCTGTTGTGGGGCGGGGAAGGGAAGGTGATTGTAAGCTGCTTTGAGACTCCTTAAAGGCAGAGAAAAGCGGGGTATAAAAACCAGCTCTTCTTCTTCAGCTCTTCTTCTTCCTTGTGGCAGGGTGTCAGTTAAGAGGGCGGGACCCTCCTTTCCTATTTAGCTGTGCCATTTGCACACACTCCACAGTGGTATGGGATTGTGCATGTGTGTGTTAAGTGCCGTCAAGTCACTTCTGACTCATGGCGACCCCATGAATGAAAGTCCTCCAAAATGTCCTATCTTTGACAGCCTTGCTCAGATCTTGCAAATTGAAGGCTGTGGCTTCCTTTATTGAGTCAATCCATCTCTTGTTGGGTCTTCCTCTTTTCCTGCTGCCCTCAACTTTTCTTAGCATGACTGTCTTTTCCAGTGACTCTTGTCGTCTCATGACGTGACCAAAATATGATAGCCTCAGTTTAGTCATTTTAGCTTCTAGGGTCAGTTCAGGCTTGATTTGATCTAGAACCCACTGATTTGTTTTTTTGGCAGTCCACGGAATCCGTAACACTCTCCTCCAACACCACATTTCAAAGGAATCTATATTCTTCCTATCAGCTTTCTTCACTGTCCAGCTTTCACACCCATACATAGCAATAGGGAATACAATGGCATGAATTAATCTAGTCTTGGTGGTCAGTGACACATCCTTACACTTCAACATATTTTCTAGCTCCTTCATGGCTGCCCTTCCCAGTCTCAATCTCCTTCTGATTTCTTGGCTGCAGTCCCTCTTTTGGTTGATGGGGGAGCCGAGGAATAGAAGGTATGGGATTGCACTACAGGAAGTGGCTACAAAATGGGGGTATCAAGCTTGTGGCAGATCACATGATTACACAGCATACCAAAGGCACATCCCCCAAGGACAGGATAGCTCTGACCATGAGGGCACAATTTATACCTATTGTGTAGAGTGCTGTGGGAGCATCTTTGGCTATGCTGACACCCATTCCACTCCAGATAGCAGGAATGCTGACTCTAGGTTGACTAACAAGTGGCCAACTGTAAATACATGTTAAAGCCAGCACAGTGTAATAGACCACTTTAACCTGGGCCATAAGTAATAAAATGGATTTCAATAGGGAGAAGTGTAAGGTACTTCACCTAGGCAGAAACAACATAAGGCACAGGTACAGGATGGGAGAGAGTTGGCTTGACAACAGTACATGTGAAAGAGATCTGGGAGTCTTAGTGGACCACAAACTGAACATGAGTCAATAGTGTGATATGGCGGCTAAGATGGCCAATGCAATTCTGGGCTGCAACAATAGGAGTATTGTGTCTAGATCAAGGGAAGTAATACTACCACTGTATTCTGCATTAGTCAGACCTCACTTAAAATACTGTGTCCAGTTTTGGGCTCCACAATTTAAGAAGGATGTTTACAAGTTGGACTGTCCAGAGGAGGGCGACCAGAATGGTCAAAGGTCTGGAATCCATGTCCTATGAGGAGAGACTTAGGGAGTTGGGTTTGTTTAGTTTGGAGAAGAGAAGGTTGAGGGGAGTCATGATAGCCATGTTTAAATATTTGAAGGGATGTTATGTTGATGAGGGAACTAGCTTGTTCTCTGTTGCTCCAGAGACTAGGACACGGAGTAATGGATTTAAACTAATAGAAAAGGGATTCCACTTAAACATTAGGAAGAACTTCCTGACGATGAGGGCTGTTCGATGGTGGAATGTGCTGCCTCGGAGGGTGGTGGAGTCCCCGTCTTTGGAGGTCTTTAAGCAGAGGCTAGATGGCCATCTGTCGGGAGTGCTTTGATTGTGGGATCCTGCATGGCGGGGGGAGGGTTGGGGTCACTGGGGATGTGGGGGGAGGTAGTTGTTAATTTCCTGCATTGGGCAGAGGGTTGGACTAGATGATCCTGGTGGTCCCTTCCAACTCTATGATTCTATGAACCTCATCAGATACCCATGGAGAAGACAGAGAGCCTATGCAGTCCTCTCTCCCAGTGCCAAGCTCCAGGTGGAGTCCCTTTTCTTTTAGCTTCCTGCTCAGCACTCCTTTTGATTTCTCTGTGTGTCATCTGGAACTCTTACGTTCTAACTCCCCTTTTGTCAGTTCCTGCTAAGGTCCGTTTGTATCAGTAAGAGCTCTCCAGAGTGCTGATTGCTTCAGTGGCAAACAAAAGGCTCTGCTGCCCTTTTAAGCTGATATGGAAAACAGCAACTTCTACTACACTTGCAGATGCAAGCATTTGTTACACGTATGCATGAATACACAAGCAACTGACTTTTACCTTTGGGGATGGTAAATTTATTGTCCTTTTTGTACCACAGGCAGCCCCGGGGTGTATCCAATATCTTGCGTGGGTAGTTGGTGCTACGATCAGTTGATTTCTTCATAGAGAAATCTGTGGCTAATATATGGATAAAGATAGAAGTGTTGCTAAATTTGACACCTGTGCTCATCCATGCCCTTGAATGTCAAGAAAGCATCTTGTATTACTAAGTAAAGGGAAGCAACTAATTCCTGCTTCTTTGAAGAAATGCAGAGTTGCAAATAACTGCTCCTAATCTGCAAAATAGGTGTCTTTCTCCTGTATACCAGTTATTATAAAGCAAGTGTTTATTATAAAGCAATACAAACCAAATTCTTTTTTCCCTGTTTAAAATATCTGTTTTTTATGTCTCTGATCCATAAAACAGCTTAAATAAAACTAAAATCCATACAATATTTACATAAAACAGGAAAAATATAACAACAGAAATTGAAGAAGGTGGAGCATTTGACCAGGACACCATTCCTCAGGGGAAAAAAAAGCCTTGCCTCAGTTAATGGCAGGTGAAAAACTAATGTATAAAAACAAACAAAACAAACAACTTTATTATGGCCTTGCCAGAAAAATACATACGGTTAGATCAACCAGCAAAAACTAATGTATAAAGTTTGCCCTGACATGGATAGCACAACCTAGCCCAATCTCATCAGATCTCAGAAGCTAAGCAAGGTCAGCCCTGGTTAGAACTTGGATGGGAGACCACCAAGGAAATCCAGGGTTGCAACACAGGGGCAGGCAATAGCAAACCACCTCTGAATGTCTCCTGCCATGAAAACCGCATGGCATCACCATACGTCGACTGCAACTTGATGACACTTTCCACCACCATAAAGGTTTAGAGTAAAGGATGGACCTCTCCAGAAGGAGAATTCAACCTTGGTGCCGCCACTGAAAAAGCCTTGTTAAGTTTAACCATCTTCTACATCTTCAACGGAGGGAAACATGGAACATAGTGGGAAACATGGAGCATGTATATGAGCTAAATGCACCTAAAGATAGAATTGTGTTAAATATTGATGACAAGAATGGGTGGTGCCCATGAACCAAATGTGTTGGTTAACTGAGCTTATTGCTCTGCCATGTCACCTACCTAGAGGAAACCACAGTGACAAAATCTCATACCCTTGGGAGTGCTGTGGTGAGAGCCGCCATGCCTGGTGGTGCCCTTACATGTCTCCCTGACACATAGAGCTGTCCTACATGGCAGACAGACAAGTGGGCCAGCAGCCCAGAAGCCTCATTAGGCTCAAGGCAAAATAGCTATCAGCGCTAGCTGTCAGAAGCCCTGCAGCATCTGGAGGCATCAAACTGGCCAGCTGGAGAGGTGGAGTGAGGTATGTGTGCACAAATACCCTTGTACATGCGTGGTAGGCTTAGGATGCTGCAGTCATCACTTGATACATGTGTAAACTTGGCCATTGATCTATGGTATTTTTAGAACATCACGTACATTAAAAACTTTATGTCACAGTTATGTGGATTTGGGGGTGGGGAGTAACAACGTATGAAATGATTAATCCAAGACCATCATATTGGTTAATGGTAGAGCTGAGTCTGAATGGGTCTCCCAGCTTCAGTTCTGTCAATGTACCCACAATGGCTCAACTAGTAAGACAGAATATTCTTTCCATAGCACCAACCTATATATTTGTTTTCTTCAGGCAGGTGTAAATCTGGATTTAATGGGAAGTCAGTGTCCCAGAGGTTGCTCCAAGATTCATCAATATCTGTGGACACAAAAGAATATGGACTTAGCTGGCCATCACTCAATGAGTTATTTAGCATAGGGTGATCTATGTCAAGAATTAAAGATGACTCAGAAGCTACCACTTGACATTGAAACAAGCCTGGCTGAAACCCTAGCTGGATGGGAGAGGTGCACAGCTATATTTCCCATCTCCATCCCATATAACTTCCAAAGCAGAAGAATTACTGTGACTCTCTTCTAATATGTGTGGGAGGTAGCTATGGAGCAGCACATTTCTCCAATCCTTCCGCATTTTGAATTGAACTAAGAATCTGCCCTCACTACAGTATCACTGAATCCCTCACTGCTTTTAATGACTGCAGAAGCTAGCATAACTCTATAAAGACTTCAAGGCAAAATTGTTTTACCTGATACAGAGTATTGGGCCCCAAACCATTTTTCCTTCAAGGGACACTTTCCCTCATGGGCAGGAGATAACAGGAAAAGGTTGGCTTTTTGGGGGGTGAGGTGGTTAACAGCATCAGAAATTACCTATGGGGAGATACCAAATACTAGATCACATGCGAACCATGCACCTTTACATTGACCTATGGCCTTACTGCATTTCTGGGTATGAAATAAGACAGGAAACTGAGAGGATGTGGACATGTCCTAAAAGAGCAAAAGACAAAGGTTGAGACCCATTTCTAGCTCTGAAAAGATCCAGATATCTGATTCATCTTTATGTATTTTTTATTATATTGTTTCTATGTTTGTTTTTAAAAAGGTTTGTTATTGTTTGTTTGAGTGGTGGCTTTCTGTATGGAAAATTAATTTTAAAAATCTAGATATGTACAAGTTAACCAAGACTGATTTTTTTGTTTTGTTAGAATACTAGGGCGATATTTGCATGTAACTTTTTCTTCCCAAACACAGATGGTTCCTACTTACTTCTGGATTGTATTCGGTTAACAGCTGATCTCCTATCAACAAGTCCTCCTTCCGAAATAGATGCATATTTTCACAAACACTTTCTACGTATTCAATTGGGCCAGTCTGAAGGCAAGGAAAACACAGTGCAGTCATCATCAAAAAGACTTGAAGCACTTGGTGGGCTTGGGGTGTTTAGTTAACACTGTGGATCACATGCTACATAAAATGGAGCCACTTTGGGTCCCATTGGGGAGAAAAGTGTGGAATAAGTGAAGTAAGCAAAATAAATAAGCACAGCTGTGCTTGCAGAAGGGAACTTTCTGACTTTCCGCCTTGCATTGCAACCCTGAAATCCTGCCTCCAGAGGTTGGTGGATGCTTGGGAACAGCTGGGGAAGGACAAAATGGAGGTTTGCAGACCAAGTGAAGAATCATCCCTAGTTCAGATAGTTCCTTCTATAGAGGCCTTCCAGCATTTTCTTCTGGAAGGCCTTTTTAAGTTAAATCTGTTCCCAGGGCTTGTTAATTTTTAACAGCCGCTATCTGTTCTTAACTTTTTCTGTATGAATTTTGATATTGTAAGCCACCTGAAATGAATAAATAGACTATGGCCCCTATCCCTCTAGAAAGACCCTCTATGGCACTTTGATCACCTGAGGACCTGGATAAGGACTTGGGCCAACTTTGCCCCCAAGATGCTCCGTCTGTGCTGAAAAGATTAAGAGTAGAATGAGCTCATTTTTTAAAATTGTAATTCTTTTAAGATTTTTATAGTATTATAAGTTGCCTCTGGGGGGGGGGCAATATTGCCAGAAGGTAGGGTTGCCAACTTCCAGGTACTAGCTGGAGATCTGCTGCTATTACAACGGATCTCCAGCCAATAGAGATCAGTTCATCTGAAGAAAATGGCCACTTTGGCAATTGGACTCTATGGCAGTGAAGTCCCTTCCCTCACCAAACCACGCCTCCCCAGGCTCTGCCCCAAAAACCTCCCACTGGTGGTGAAGAGGGACCTGGCAACCCTACCAGAAGGTGGTGTTTCCATGTTCCAACTGGATGGATGGATGGATGGATGGATGGATGGATGGATAGATGGATAGATGGATGGATAGATAGGTAGATAGATAGATAGATAGATAGATAGATAGATAGATAGATAGATAGATAGATAGATAGATATCTCAACCAAGCCAGACATTGAAAACTTAAATATTTACATCTGGACACAAGAGAGAACATAGGGAGAGTGAACACAATACCTGTTCTTGGAAGCAAAATCCAATGCCTTCAATCTTTTGGATCTCTTCCCATATTCTTTGAGGAAAAAGAAAATCACAAGGCTTCTATGCATGCCTTCCTTCTCAAGAAAACAACCAAATTGAAAAGGTAGCACATCAACAGCTAGTTTCCCTGCAGTAACTATTCACATTTTTTTGAACAAAGAAGGAACAGGAAATCATGCAATGGTGGCAAACTCTACAAAGAGGCTCAGTCTCCACCAGTGCCTGCATGCGGGAATGGTTTTGCCCTGGCTCTAGAAAAACATGCATGAGGATTGCAGGGTGGAACTTCCTGAGCCTTGTGGCTTGTGGGGAAGGGCTCAGGTTCATGCCTGGCTTACTATCCTAAGGAAGGAATGAGGAAAAATGCAATAATACTATAAGTGGTTCCATTATTAAATTGAGAGGATACATTATACAACCATATATTGATTGGAAGAGGGACTGATGAAGAATCGGAAATGGCCATCTCCCCTTCTTTTTCTAAACTCCAGTTGGTGGAAGGAGATCTCCTATTACAATTGATCTCCAGGCAACGGAGATCAGTTCCCCTGGAGAAAATGGCTGCTTTGGCCATTGGACGCTATGGCATTGAAGACTCTCCCCTCTTCAAACCCCACCCTCCTCAGGCTCCACCCCCAAACTATCCAGCTATTTTCCAACCCGGAGCTGGCAACCCTACTCCTGACCTGGAAGGATGTGGGTGCTGCTCAGCGCTCCTTGAAATGTGCTGGCAATGAAAAGCAAGGAACAGTGATTGCTACTGTGTTAAAGCTTGAGGCATGGTGGAGTGTGGCCTGAGCATGCAAGGCTGTAGGAGAAAGCAAGTCCCAAGCCTCACCAAAACATAACTTAGCCCACATTTAGTAGGGCGATATAAATAGACCCTTGTGTTACAGAATAAATATTTAATGATGCTGTGTCCTAGTTTAACCTGTGATCTAGTTTAGCCTGAGGAACAGCGGCAATAAAAGTAAAGGTAAAGGTTCCCTGTGCAAGCATCGAGTCATTCCTGACCCATGGGGTGACATCACATCCCGACGTTTACTAGGCAGACTTTGTTTATGGGGTGGTTTGCCATTGCCTTCCCCAGTCATCTTCCCTTTTCCCCCATCAAGCTGGGTACTCATTTTACCGACCTCGGAAGGATGGAAGGCTGAGTCAACCTCATACTGACTTCCGTCGGGATCGAACTCAGGTCGTGAGCAGAGCTTGGACTGCAGTACAGCAGCTTACCACTCTGCGCCACAGGGCTTCATACATGGGCAATACCCAATGCTAATTATCTTGCTGATTTCAGGCAGCTAAGACCCACTGATAATGAAAATGAGACCTATACAAATTATTCTTGGCCTGTATCCTACCACTTCACTCAGCAAATTCTGAACCCTTCCTCCAAGAAGGAGCCTTCTTCTAATTTAAGTGGCTTTTCTACCAGAAGAAAAGCCACAAGTTGGAGGAAAACTACTTAGACAGAGGGAAGGATTCAAAACTTGTTGAGAGGAATGATACGATACAAAAAATTAGAACTGGGCCAATCTATCCACTCTAACGTGCCTCCAGAGAGAGGGTGTGTATGCGGCCAACACTGCTCGGTCTAGACAATCTAGGGTTAATGTAATTGAAAGCATAGAAGCCAACCCGCACTTGTGCAAATGAAAAGAACAGCAAGCATTGGTTAGTCAACTAACAGACAGCTGTGCAAACAGAACCTATGAAAAAGTATTGGCTCTCAGCTCTTATCAAAGTTCTGTCTACAGTGTTTGATTTGCAACAGCTTGTTCATATGTGGAAGTCATCCGTTCAGTCTACCATCAGAAGGTAAGCTTGTATGTTTAGACTGATCATAAGGGCAATGAGCATCTCATTCTTGACAATATTGTTGTCCTGGTGGACCAGTACCTTTTTTACATGGTTTAAATGAAATGGTGTGTGTGTGTGGGGGTGATATACACATTTATTACTTCTTACTTATATTTCAGTACATTACAGGGGAAATGAAAATGTTTGACGATAGAAAGAGGAAAACGCCAATGAAAATCACCTTTTGTCAGGTCCCTGTTTTTGTAGCATCTTCAAATATTGGAAAACAAGATGAGCAACCTGATGATAGAAGAAATAAATCTGTTCATTCCTTTTAACCCTTGACAGCTGAGGGGAAAAAGCTTCTAAAGATTCACCTTGTTGCAGAATGCACCTTTTATTTATTCATTGATTTATGCCTCACTTTCCTCCTCAATGAGGACCTGAGGCAGCTTCTCCACCCCCTCCACCCAAACCTCACAACAACAACCGTGTCAGGTAGGTTAGGCTGAGAGAAAATAACCCAGCAGCCTTCCATGGCAGAGTGGGGCATCGAACCCGGGTGAGCTCTCAGATCCTAGTCTAACGCTCTAGACACCATCCCATTTCACAATCAGGCCTCCATTTTGCCTTTCCCCTTCCATATTAATGCCAAGATCATATTAATGCCGTTCACACATGTGTGTGGTTATCTGTACCATTATTTCTTATTGTGGGTATTGCAATGTTGATATGGGTTTAGTGTCTGCTTGATATCATTTTGATTGCTTGAGATTTTGCTAGCCATTTGTCTTAATTAACGTATTTCTGATTTCACTCTATCCAAGTTTCTCAATACTTCTTTCAAAAATTTGGCATAACTGGCATCACTTTGCCATGATCCCTTTGTTGACATTTGCATGGGTCATTGCTCACATTGAGTGCATTCTGTCAAGCTGAATACAAAAATCCAAACCAGCATCTCCTTTAGCATTGGAATGAAAGGCAATAGCAGGTTTCTTCCTTTTGCTCAGCTCCCCACGTGAATTTGGCCTGAAATGGACCACTTACTCACAGGCATACTTCTAGGGCACATATGCACTGAGTGCATTCCCTGACTGCCTATGGAAAGTATCACAACTTTATAAACAATGGGTTGAATCCAGCTGGTCTTTTCACCTAATCTCACCTCCTGTCTACAGTCTTCAGTCCACTTGATTTTTGTCCCATGGTCCTCAGCATAGCTATTCTGGTGGTCAGCTGGGACCCTGCCTCTTTTTGTTACAGTGGAAAAGCTGGTTGAATCTAACCCTATATCTAGGCAAGGCAGACTTCATTAGAAGGTGATGGACATGTGACAGAGTTCAGGACTGAGGTGGAGCTTTATAATCCAAACACACCTCTTTTAACTTTTTAAAACTACATAGGACTGAATATTGCAAGCCATACACAGAAGGAGTTAATGGAGAGAAACTCTTCCCCTTCTCCGTTGCCCTGCAGCCTCCTGTATCCCCCCAAAAGCCGTTAATAGGAATTGGGGGACCCTAAACTAACAGATTGGAACACAGCACAGAGATGAGCTTGAGGGGAAATTGAGAGAAATCACCGGTTCCCTTCTCGTGCAAGCTCTTCCAGAAATGGAGCAAATAATCACCTCATGTTTCCCTTTGTTTTTGGAGCAGCATTTTGGGACGGTGTAGCAGAGAGGAGAGATCTGTTCCATGGAATCTTTCTGTTCACAGTTTGGAGGATCCAACCCATAATAGCAGCATGGTTTACAAGAGATAACACTAAATTTACTGGTAGCTGCAAGGAAGATATGCGCCAGAAGGGAAAGCTCAGAGCTTCATCCAAAACTGCATGGCTCATTAACGTAGGGGAACAGATGTATATAATTAAACTTATTCCAAAGTACCTCTCAGGACTTGATCCTTATGAGATCTCAGGAGACTAATGGTGGTGCCTGCAGTATATACTGAAGGAAATGATTACTGAATCATTTTGTTACTGAATCATTCTTTGGTATGGTTGGATTTGAACTAATAATGCTAGGGAAATGTTTAGAAATCTGTATTTTGTGTGTGTTTCCATGTATGCCAGTAATGCAAACATGTTTGGTTTTTCTTTATACTTCAGTGTCAGATTATTACCTCATAGAAATGCTCAAAACCTTTGTCTGTCAAAGTGACAGAAATGCTGAAGATGGAATATGTTGAGTTCTGTTCAAATCCCATCTCATTATTTCCTCCATATAGTGAAACAGCCAAAAAACTATTAGAAAACAAAACAAAACACATTTTAGTTTCCTTGTTTCGTTTTAGAAAATGTATATCCCACTTTTTGCTTATAACATAACACACAAGGTGGTTTGCATGAATAAAATCCAAATGGGTGAAGAACAATTAAAACAGTGAAATAAAAAACAGCAAAACAAAAACATAGTCATAACTAGCAGTAAAAAAGCAGCCAAGAGAACCTTAACTTCAGCATTACATGTGCATCAGCAAAACCCCAGAATGCATTAACCCAACAATAACAAGTAAGCCAAAAGAGGGAAACAGATGACAAAAAAACCAACCATACAAATATGGTTTTTAAAAAAACAGGTAAGAGAAATACGCTTCCCCTCAAATTTTAATAAGCCATTGAACACTTCAGACCATAGGGGTTCATGCTCAGAAAATGAACTTGACAATTGCTTTGGTGTGCCTACCTGGACCTCCCCTGATGGCATTGAGGTGCCTGACGAAAACATGCTTCTCATGTTTAGCTTTTGACTGTGGTTGTTGCATTGCTTTGCACTTTGCTCTGACCAATGTTTAGGGATGCTGGTCCCATTCTGTAAAGATCTAAGACTGCCATTTCAAATCTTATTGTTAGTGATGTGTATTCTGCCTCACTGCTCAGCAAAGTTGGAAGGCTTTCTCCATCCTAAGGAGTCTTCTTCCACTGGAGAATGAGCTCTTTGCACAGAGGAACGCTCCTTAGGAGAAAGGCCTCAAACTTTGTCAAGCAGAGTGGTAGGATACAGGTCACTGGCTTTATCTTTGGGTTGTTTCTGTGATTATTTTATTGTTTTTTTATGGTGATAGCTTTAAATTTCATTCTGAATTGCTTTGAGCTGCAATAAAACAGGACATTAATCGATCCAAACATCAGGTTCCTCAATGGCTTCCCATTTCACCCTTTAATGCCACGTGCCGCTTGACGTACTTTTTCCGGAGAAGAGAAAGGACACTGCCTTTGCCTTCATGTCCTATCAGCCAAGAGATGTAATGAAGTGGCTTCACCCTAAAAAAAACAAAATATTTTTTTTTTAAAAAAATCTGCCATGTAGATCCAGAAGTAACAGGTCAAATAAGCCGGGTCCGATTTCCTCTCCAAAATGTGTGCTTTGCAGAAATGGTTATAAGAGATTGTTCCCAGTGGGGAATTCTGGCAATAAATGCACAGCCTGGGCCAAATGGAACAAGACGATGATCCCCTTATATTTATTATTAGCTCTTTCACTCATGCTGACTAATGCACTTTCAATGCACTTTGCAGTTCTATTTTACTGTGTGAAATGGCAAAGTCCACTCGCAAATGATCACTAAAGTACATTGAAAGTGAATTGAAAGTGCATCATTCAGCATGCGTGAAAGTGCATTATGTGTCTACCAGTTGAACTGTTGGGGAAAGGGAGGTCTTTTAATTTTTTTGCAGAAAACCTAGTATATGGGTGAGGGGTAGGGTTGCCAACCTCCAGGTACTAACTGGATATCTCCTGCTATTACAACTGACCTCCGGCCGATAGAAATCAGTTCACCTGAAGAAAATGGCTGCTTTCGCCATTGGGCTCTATGGCACAGAAGTCCCTCCCCTCCCCAAGCCCCGCCGTCCTCAGGCTCCACCCCAAAAACCTCCTGCCGGTGGCAAAGAGGGACCTAGCAACCCTAGTGAGGGGAGTTAAACCCTGCCGTAACCATATTGGGAAGAGGGCTTGTGGCTCAGTGGTAAGGCATATACTTGCCATGTAGGAGATCTCCAGTTAAATCCTTGCTATCTCCAGTTAAAAGTTCTCAGGAAGGTAGCGAGGGATGGGGCAAATTTCAAAGGTTCACAAAGCCTTGGATGACTGCAAATGCAGCCAGGAGCACCTGGGCCAGCCTGGTAGCCCAGCAGGAATTCTCTAGCTGTTGGAGCCTGGGTGGGCTCTACTGCCCTCAGAAGAAAAGGCATTGCTCTTTTTGAATATATGTTTATGGGCTCAGTGATTTGGGATGAACTTACCTGATTGTTCCTTCATGTTGTTAGCATGGTTTTGTTTCTTGTTTCATGTTTCTATTGTGATTGTTGAACGTTACTTGGTATTGTGATTGTTGGATGTTGCCTAGTTAATATATTTAAAGAAGTACCTGGAGGCTGGCAACCCTACTGGTACAATATAATGACTTACAACTTAAAGACCCTTGACCTTAGTTGCTTTGAGGTTTCAGCAGCAAGTCACAGGACTGGAGTGACCAGAGACAAAGTTGGGCAAACCTACAGAATATGGGGCCTTAGCAGGTCTGCTCAGTAGTAAGGACCATGTAATTCAATGGGGCTTATTCCCAGGAAATCATCCTTAAGACTGCAGCCCATTGGATGGATTCTGATATCTGCTTACATCACCACTTCAAGGGAACTTTGCTTTAATATGGTTCCTTACCTGTAATGCTTTGCTTGTGGGGGAAGACCCCAAGTGATGCTCAAAGAATGGATTTCTTTGACTGGAATAACTGAACAGGAAGCAATGTGTCAGTTGCAGTTATTCATAAATATATACATGTTTGCAATGATAGTAAGAATGATAAGGGCCAGAAGGAAAAGAAGAGACAACAGTGTGAGGTAAATATGCATATATTGATGCTAAATATTTTGTCAAATAATAACACCTTTCCTGCGTGCTGTAATTTATTTACTTTATTTATACTCCACTTTTCTTCACAATGGGGACTCAAAGGAGGTTAGCATCTAAGGGTTGCCAGCTCCAGGTTGGGAAATACGTGGAGATTTTGGGGGTGGAGCCCGAGGATTTAGAGTTTAGAGGGTTTAGAGAGGGGAGGGACTTCAATGCCATAGAACCCAATTGCCAAAGCGGCCATTTTCTCCAGGGGAACTGATCTCTGTTATAAAAGCGGGAGATCTCCAGCCACCACCTGGAGGTTGGCTACCCTATTAACATTCTCTTCTCCATTTTACCCTTACAACAACCCTGTGAAGTCGGTATGCTGAGAGAGTGTGACTGTTCCAAGATCAGTCAGCAAACTGTCATGGCAGAGTCGGGATTTGAACCTGGGTCTCCCAGATCCTGGTCAGACACTCTTGCCACTACACAACACTGTAGTCTCAAGCACTCTATAATTAAATTAAAGGAATCTTTTCAGCATCCCTATGAGGTGAGGCAATATAATTATTCTCCAATGGCAGGCAGGGAAACTCAGAGAGTTTTACATAAATAACACAGTCATTTGGTTCAGACACTGTGAAAATATGGCTTATTTTAACTTGTAAAACCAGCATTTGGCTCAGATTTACATCCTGGTTTGCCTCAGTAGATGTAGTGTTATTCCCTTTGCTCTCCCCCACCCCATACCAACCCAACTGTTCCCTGGCCTATTCTGCATTACTAAAGGTGGTGCCAAGAAACAGGTCAGAATGTCTGTATTCAGACATCACAAGAAACCAGGGTTTGCTGGACTCTAAATCGCTCTCTCATACACTGAATAATGCACACTTTCAATGCACATTTGCGATGGTTTGCAAGTGGATCTTGCCCTTTTACACAGTAAAATCCAGTTGCAAAGTACGTGGAAAGCGCATTGAAAGTGCATCATTCAGCATGTGTGAAAGAGCCCTAGTCAGAGGAGAGGTCGGCATTCAGACAATTATATTAACCATCAGTTTAATTAAATGATGATTTCACATGATGTCTGAACACAGTCAATGAGTTTATGGCTGAAGTAACATTTGAACTAGGATCTTCCTGCTTGTTCTTTTAGTCATCATACAACATTCATAAAAAAGATCTGAGATTACAGTTTGATATGAAATATTCCTTCAGGTTTTTCGAAACAACACTGAAAACATGATCAAATATGCTTACCTCTGTAAAGCTTGTGAAATTCAGGTGTGTCAAAAGGGTTCTGCAGATGATTGAAGGTTGGCTTGGGCAAATCACTTAAAAAATATATGTGCATAGTTTTATGTTCAGGGCTTTATAGCATAAAATCATAAATAGCGAAGCAAAACAGATAGGCTGCTCACAGTCCTATTGTGCACAGGTAGGTAGGTCTGTGAGAAAACCAGAATCCACTTGTAGTACAATCAAGGCTCTTTCCTATGACTGGTCAATTTGGTTTTTTAGGGGGCAATCCTGAGCAGATGAGCAGTCCCATAGTATTCAATAGGTCTTATTCTGAGGAAAATATTCTTAGGGTTACAGCTTGGGGCTCAAAATGATATATATCAGCCCTGGCCCGATTAAAGCTCCTGGAATCATGAGTTACATTTGTTGAACTGAGCGTAGACACTAAACAGAGGCAGGCAATTAGGGCTGTCGATTTGGTTCGTCCCGAACCGAAAAACTGCTGAATTTCCCCCAATTCGGCGGTTTCCGGTTCAGGAAGAACCAAATTCAAAATAGGTGGGAAATGGGGGGAGCCGAATTCCCTGACTTCGGGGTGTTCGGGAAATAAATTCGGCAAATTCAGGGTTCGTCTCCCCCCCGCGAGCCTTCAGGGGGTTTCCCTGAAGCAGGGGACTTCCCTGAAGCTGGGCGGGGGGCCCTTTAAACAGATCTGAGCCTCCCGGCCGGGAGTCTCAAATCTGTTTAAAGGGCCCCCCGCCCGGCTTCAGGGAAGCCCCTTGAAGCCGGGCGGCGGGGGGGGGAACAGATCTGTGCCTCCCAGCCGGGAGGCTCAGATCTGTTTAAAGGGCCCCCCACCTGGCTTCAGGGAAGCCCCTTGAAGCTGGGCGAGGGGCTCTTTAAACAGATTTGTGCCTCCCGGCCGAGAGGCGCAGATTTGTTTAAAGGGCCCCCCGCCCAGCTTCAGGGAAGCCCCCTGAAGCCGGGCGGGCGGGGGGGAAACAGATCTGCGTCTAACAGCTGTTAGGCGCAGATCTGTTTAAAGCCCCCCCCACGCACGCCTTCATGGAACCCCCGTGAAGGCCCGTGGGGGGGAGCGAATTTCCCCCCGAACTCCGGATCTCGCCCGAATTTCGGGGATCCGAAGCGGGGGAGTTCGGACTTCGGCATGGCCTGAATTTAAAAGGGCTGAATTTTGCCGAAGCCGAACTTTACCGAATTTTTTTTCAACAGCCCTACAGGCAATGGCAAACCACCTCTGATTGTCTCTCGCCTTTAAAATTGTATGGGGTCGCCATAGATTGGCTGTAGCTTGATGGCACTTTTCCACCAACAACATTCCCAATCATACAGTGTGTAAGAGTTGTCCTGTTGGATCAGACCATGAACACATGAAGCTGCCTTATACTGAATCAGACCAGTGGTCCATCAAAGTTAGTATTTACTCAGACTGGCAGCGGCTCTCCGGGGTCTCCAGGCCGACTTCTTTCACATCACCTACTTGCCTAGTCCCTTTAACTGGATTGAACCTGGAACCTTCTGCATGCCAAGCAGATGCTCTACCACTGAGCCACAGCCCCTCCCCTGTGGTCCATCCAGTCTAGCAAACTGGACACACTGGAGAACTGCTGTCGCTCTTAGTAGCAATACTAACCTTGATGGTCTGTTCCCTCCCCTACCAATGGTCTGATTCAGTATACGGCATGTGTTGGGTACACATTATCATTATGGAAAATACTATGGAAACACAGATTGCAACATGTAGCAAATGCACATGAAACATATATAACATACACATTGAAACGTGCATCATGTGCACATTCAAACAAACAGAGTTCATAGAAATTCCCAATGGCTCACTGGAAGGATGTGAACCGAATACTTGGGGCTGCAAAACTATGGAACAAATATAGAATGGAACAAATGATATTAGTCTAGCTGTAATTCTATAACATTTTTAATTAAAAGAAAGCCCAACATCTGCAGTTTCCATCAGTGCTTCCCCTGATATCTTGAACATCTAATGTTTTCACCCCTATATTATCTTCCTTAGATTTTATTCCTTGGCTCTGCAAAACTCCCCAAAATAGGACACGGAAAAGACGTGTCCCATTATTAAAAGGATAAGATTAGTTAAAAGCCACAGCAACATATAAACTCTGTCTTACAATGATACCTTCTGAAAGCATTGTAATTGAAAACATTCTTTCTCATTCATATTTCTAATGGAACATATGGCATATGTATGAAAGTTTGCAAGCTCACATCACAGTTTTATATCTTCCAGAAAAAAATAAACCAGCTCACTTATTGGGGATCTGTGAGAAGATTTCTGTCACCCATTTTTCCAAGGAATCAAGGGTTTCTAAAATGGAAGATGAAAAAACAAACCAGAAAGCTAGAAAGAGAGACACTCTCGCAAAGACAGAGTTAAGGTGGTAATCTGGAAGTAGCATTCCTAAATCATTTGGAGATACTAGATATATTTTTCAAAAGCAATAGTGACATTTTTTGCTAGATCTCCTGTTTTTTTATATGCACGTTTCCTATTTTTGATGTGTGCGTCAATACCCACAGTGAACTATTCGGTCAAATTTCACTGCAGGCTTTGCACTCAATGGGCTGAATTCCAGAGAAGAGTTCTATGCTCACAACAGGCTTCACCGAAGCTGAAGCACTAAAATCACTTTCCTATCTGCTTATGCTAAGCGGTTGTATCCCCACTATCTTTTCTGCTCGCACAAAACGTAGCACTAGGTATTTCTTCTGATTCGATCTCAAAACTAGATTAAAGGAAACCATGTGTTTGTGAAACCATGTGTTTGTGAAACCATGTGTTTATTACATTCCAGATGCTGATTGTTATTTCATTAAAAATATCAAAGTGTTATGTGTTGATGCAGCTTTTGCATTTCTGCTTGCTCAAACTGTAAATGTGTTTTCCTTTCTGTTCACCCATTGCTAGATCCAACCCTGCACTTTGCCTTGCCATTTGTACTGGGCTCAATCCTTTAATTTAATATTACAGTGATATATGGATACATTTGATCTGTTTTCATACATGCAAATAAATTTACAGATAAAGGGATGGGTTGGATCCAGACTAAACTTTCCAATAGCAGAGCAGAACTGTCCTTCCTCTCTCCTCCCACTGCAGTCCACTGATCACCACAAAATGCTGCTCCTTGGAGATAGAGGACCCTGAGGAATGACATGAGGGAAGTCTGCAGCAGGAAGAGGGAATGGTTGTAAATGGCCAATTTAGTCTGGATTCAACCCTCTGTATATTTCGTAATGTGAAAATGGCATGCCGTAACTTCTCTGACCCAATGCACATCTGGAAATAGGAACAGGCTTTCAGATGTGTGCATCAATCCAGAAGGAAGACACATGTGTGGCCATACTCTGCATGAGTTCACACATGTACATTCATTACGCAAAGACCTCAAGATCAACAGAAGGCTGGCTTGTATGTAAAATCCCCATCATTTCCCCAGCTCTTCCTTCATAATTCCACTGAGTCAGCGGCATAGCCAACCATCTCTTAACTGGCCCTGTTGGGCAATTGTTCATTCCTGTGGCTCAGTGCAGGCATACACTAACCTCTGCCTAATGGTAGGACCCACAGTTTTCAACCACAATAATGGAGCTGCATGGGGAACCATCACATTGCACCCCTAAATTAAGACATTTGCCAACAATTACCCAATTCCTGAAATTTAACACAATACATTGTTATTATGACTTGTATTAAAGCAAAAGGTGGATTTATACCTCTAGACTGGACAACTAGGTTCATGTAGTGTGCAGAGTAGTGGCGCTTGTGGAATTCCTTCAGCCTTGCATAAGTATCTATCTTATTCTTCATTGGCTGGTGTTTCAGGGTCTCTGCATTACCTATAATTTAAGGTTTGCTTTTAAAAAATTGCCAAGGTCCTTAGGAAAAAAAAAAGATTCTAGAAATAGACAGTTTCTAGAATGTTTCTTGAGGACCAACCATTTTTAAAGCATACCAATGCCCTAACCTGGATAGCCCAGGCTGTCCCAGTCTTGTCAGACCTTGGAAGCTAAGCAGGGTCAGCCCTGGTTAGTATTTACATGGGAGACCACCAAGGAAATCTAGGGTTGTGATGCAGAGGCAGACAATGACAAACCACCTCTAAAAGTCTCTTGCCTTGAAAACCTCACAGGGTCACCATAAGTTGGCCATGACTTAACGACAAAAAAGAAAAGTCCAGTAATGAATATCAACTTATTGCAAAACATTTATGTACTCTGTCCGCTGTAATGTATCCAAATAGAACCTCTATTCAATAAACTCAATGAACTAGCACCAAGTTAGCCAATCAAGGATAATCTTAGAAGTGATGTCAAGATGGCAACTGAAGAGCAGAAAGATTGTTTATTTTACTCTAGATTTTTCTTTCATTCAAGGATTCTCTATAATTACCTGCCCCCATTATCTTGCCATGTTTAATGAATCCACACATTATGTACTCAAGAGTAGGTACCATAAGTTGCAAGTATTTATGTTCCACAGAAGTTCATAGGACTGAAGCATATTTTACACAATCAGCAAATGAGGGGGTAAAACTGTTCCTGACCTGACCTGCACTTCAGACAGCAACAAGGCACTCTGTCCTTGAATTGCTCTCTCAGTAGAAGCTATAAATCATGGAGATGAGATGTAGCCTAGGCTTCTCTCTGATATGCTAGCTTTGTAAGCCTCGTTCAGATGTTCATTGTGGGTAAAATGAACACATGTGTGCAGGGGGGAGGAGCATTGCAGTCGCATACTCCTGTAGACATCACTTGATCATTCTTTAGAGTGTGAAGATCCATGTGCATGCAAGGCTTCTATATGTATGTATAAATCAGCCATTTATAATTTTCTCCCATAAAACTGGGATCTAAGGCAGGTAGCCACACTGAGCCAGACTCCGGTCGGGAAAGGGTGGGGTAAAAATCAAATAAACAATCAATAAAGCAATAACAATAAAAATAACAAAACAAATATATCAGAAAACACTAATGCATTCAAAATAGGATCCAAGCAACACTTGAACCAAAAGTCCTTCTTGCATCCCCTCTGAAACTGCAGAAAGGGCATCATGTGGCTCTTCCTCTGGGAAACTGATCCACTGCATCTGAGTGACTACTTTAAAACCTCCCTCAAATGGACACTCCTATTTTGACAGGTGTTGAAAAGGCACTGTTGTACTGGGCAGAGCTGCCGCATAGGTTCATACAGGACAATGAGCACACCAGGATCAGAGGCTTCCTGCCATGATCCTACTTCATGTATGTTCATTCTACCCATATTGAATGTGTGAAAAAGATCATGTGAATGTCATTTGTTTCAGTTGGGAAGCATTTCACCATGTTAGCTCCTACATAGCGAATGAAATGGGATAGTCCAGAAGCAGTTTTACCTGCTCATCTTCTGTGTCAACCAGGTCATAGATTACATAGTCAATGCAGGGTTAAAAAGCAATTTTCTTTTAAAATAAACCCCCTCCTCATATTGTTAAGATTTGTAGCAATATCCAAAATGAAAGATTTTTGCAGATTCTGAACATTTGAAGTATTGGGTACAATGCCCCAAGAATTGCCCATTCCTCAAACTTTGCTAAATCTGTAACCCAAGCATATTAAGTGAATCTCAGGATATAATACTTACCCCAAAAGAATTTTCTCATAGGATGTCCTGGTTTTGAAAGGCTTCCAAGCAACATCTCCCTTCTATTCTCATCAGAAGGCTTTGCCAGTTGATATTCTATTCGTTTAAAAAAAAACACATTAAATAACAGAATTTAGAGTACCATTTCTAAAATAAGTCACTGTTAAAAGAGATAGAGTAGTACAAACGTACATGAAGCAGCAGTGAAATATGTTTAGTACCTCACTTACTAGTACTAAAAATGGAAATGATGGAGACAAAGACATTACGGTGTTTTGTAAAACTGTTGGGGTGAGTTTGGGAAGACCTGCTCCTTTAGGGGACACAGCAGAACTGTCTGTATAACAACAGTAGTACAGGCAGCATCACAAGAAGAATGATACAGGCAGCAACACAACTGAAAAGAAGACTCCCAAATTCCTAATAGAAGAACTTGTGCTATTGCAATGGCATTAATAGCAGGGTCTGGATGCTGTATGAGCTCTAGTATGGAAATTGGTTTAAAAAAGTAACCAATAGAAAGTATTGATTATCACTGTGTTAACAGTAAGGTTTATTTAGAGGAGAATTTAGTAGACAAGCCCATGATGAGCTTGCAATTTTAGAGAATGGATAAATAAACAATAAGTTGAATATTCAATGACAAAAGTCAGAATAGTACAATTATGGCAAGATACTGTTTTACCTCGGTACAGAATGAGATCATTTTTCCTTATAATTTAGATTTTATGTTTTTGTAGTGTGTTTTGTTATGTTGACTATGTAATTGTGTAGTCTATCTGTTTTGTTTATTTTTGAAAAACAAAATAAATTACTTATGAAAAAGAAGAAGAAGAGTTGGTTTTTTACATACCAGCTTTCCCTACCACTTAAGGAAGAATCAAACCAGTTTACAATAACCTTTCCTTCTCTCCCCACAACAGACACCCTGTGAGGTAGGTGGGGATGAGAGAGCTCTAAGAGAGCTGTGGCTAGCCCAAGGTCACCCAGTTGGCTTCATGTGTAGGAGTGGGGAAACCAATACAGTTCACCAGATTAGCATCCACTGCTAATGTGGAGGAGTGGGGAATCAAACCTGGTTCTCCAGTTTAGAGTCCACTGCTCCAAACCACCGCTCTTAACCACTACACCTCTACACTACATAGGGTTGCCAGACAGGAGGTTTTTGGGGCAGAGCCTGAGGAGGCTGGGGTTTGGGGAGGGGAGGGACTTCAATGCCATAGAGTCCAATTGCCAAAGCAGCCATTTTCTCCAGGTGAACTGATCTCTCAGCTGGAGATCAGTTGTAATAGCAGGAGATTTCAAGCTACTACTTGGAAGTTGGCAAGCCTAACACTACACCAGACTCAGATACAAAACTGATGGACAGACAAAAACATGCATGGTGCAGAGATTGGGCCTTAGCATTCAGAAGAAGCCATGGCTCCAATAACAAAATATTTGTTATATTTATTCCAAAAAATGTATGTTCTTATGATGGGTGTGATAAGAGGCTTGCATACTCCATAGGCCCTTGTCAGGAGGTGGATTGTATTTCTGCACCCCTGTAGAAACCCTGTCATGCTAGCTGGTATAAGAGGTAGAGATTAGATTTCTAGAGTATCTATCAGTAGTTCATTAGTTCAGTAGTTCTTAGTGTGTAAGAGTGAATGGCCCTGACCTGGATGGTCCAGGCTAGCCTGATCTCGTCAGATCTCAGAAGCTAAGCAAGGTCAGCCCTGGTTACTATTTGGATGGGAGACCGCCAAGGAATACCACGGTTGCTGTGCAGATGAAGGCACTGGCAAACCACCTCTGTCAGTCTCTTGCCATGAAAACCCCAAAAGGGGTTGCCATAAGTTGGCTGCGACTTGAAGGCACGTTACACACACACAAAAGTGAATGGCAACTTTTCATTAGGTGGGTGAAAGTATAGAGGTGGACCCACAGATGTAATTGTGCAGGGATACTAAATGTACACTCCCCTCATGGTGACCACAGGAACAGAAAACCAAGACATCCATCTTGTATCTGGGTTTGTTTGATCTTGAGTTCTTTTGGTTAGCGATGGAATTTTGGGGACATGAAACAGAATCTTGTGCACCTAGCATTCAGAGTTACATGACAGCTGTCATAAGTTCTGGTTGACCCTTCCCATGGTACCGTAGAACATTTGACCGAGCTGCCACAATGCAGTCCTAAGTAGAGTCACACCCTTCTAAGTGCTTTGACTTCAATGGACTTTAGAAAGGTATAGCTCTGTTTAGGACTGGAATGAGTGTACAGAATGCTTAGCATCTTTGTAAAGCCTATGCGGTTGATCACTTTTATAGATGGGGAACCGGAGCTATGAATTAGTGCTTTGCACCAATCTTAATTGAAGAAGGATTTGACTCAAATGTTTAATCCATTAGACTGGAGCTGGAAAACATATATGCATTGTGGACAGGTGTTGAAAAATTATCATCATCATCATTAGCCAAAATCCAGAGTCTTTCAACTTTAATGGGGGGAATCATATTTTTAAAAATTGCCATCAGCAACTGAGTCTTTGAACTACTCTGTACTGGAGGTTATGGGCTACTACATAGCCTAGAAAAATTGATTACAATTACTACTACTATTCTATTCTGAAGTAGAATAGAGTTAGAAACAGAAGTATCCTTTTCTTTGTTCAATTTTGCTTGCCACCAATGTCAGCCTCCCAAAGTATGCAGAATTTACCCAAGAGAGCGAAGCATCTAAATTTCATTACTTATAGCTTGATCCTAAACATCTTTACTCAGTGTTTATCTCCCTCTGGGTTTAATGGGATTTACATCATATAGATGTGCTTAAAACTGAAACCTTACAAATTATTAATTTTGTAGGCTCTGGGAATCAATAAAATCACGTTCCTTGATTTCAGTATACTTAAGCATGCTTCAAACTGTGTTGGATTGCGTCCATGATATCTAAATAATATTGCTTTAATAACCTGACGGTTTATAAAAGACAGGTCATCCAACTGTCATGAGTATTAGAGAGCCAGCGTGGTGTAGTGGTTAAGAGCGGAGGTCTCCAATCTGAAGAACCGGATTTGATCCCCCACTCCTCCACATGAAGCCTGCTGCATGACCTTGGGCCAGTCACAATTCTCTTAGAATTCTCTCAGCCCCACCTAACTCATAAGGTGCCTATTGTGGGGAGAGGAAGGGATTGCAATTGTAATCCGCTTTGAGAATCCTTAAGGTGAGAAAAGTAGGGTATAAAAACCAACCAACTCTACTACTAAAATGTCCAGAAAAATAAGAAAGAGAAAGGATAAGCATATTTGTTTTACCGCTGTCCACAGCTTCAATTTCCCGGTGAATTGCATCCTTAATCATCAGTGGGTGAATGAAGAACTGTGCCCATCTATAAAAAAGAACAATCACAATACAGACTTTTTGCCATCCTCTGTTGAATAGGCAGGATAACAATGCTCTGTTCTGAAAAGCATCTGGATGGATCACTTTCTGTTTCAAACATCAGCCCAATAGAGGAACGGTGCCCCCAGTTACACTTCCCACCAAACAAGGAAAGGTCATTTAGGTTCTACCATTTTGGGATCAGCCAAATCTGATGTCCATTCTGATACCCAATATGTATTCCAGAGTATTCCCATCTGATATCTACTATGCTTTCTATAGAATTCCCATATAGTTCACATTTAGATGCACTGGCAAGCTTACCTACATCAGAAAATGTATACCCACAATGCCTAAGTACACAAAAGTAGAAGAAGAGAGTTGGTTTCTCTACCTTTTTAAGGAAACTCAAATCAGCTTACAATTGCTTTCCCTTCCTCTCCCCATGCCTTGTGAGGTAGGTGGGGCTGAGAGAGTTCGGAGAGAACAGTGACTAGCCCAAGGTCACCCAGTAGGCTTCATATGTAGGAGTTGGGAAGCCAACCCGTTTCACCAGATTAGAGTCTGCCACTCATGTAGAGCAACACATAAGAGAAGGAGCACCCTAGAGTGCACTATAGGCGAGTACAGAACAAAAGCATATAATAAACTGGGATCTAATATCTGTATTTCTGTGCATTTCAGAACCTGCTCCTTGTGTTTATGTAGAGGTGACTTTTTTCTTTTCTTTTCCCCTCTCAAGAACATATAAGCCAATGGCAGCCAGAAGAGCTGGAACGAATCTGTCCAACCAAGGCTTATGACATCAATCAAAGCAGATCAGCCATCAAATCATAAACAGTTGATAAGTTACCTGTCAAGAGCTTCTTTAAAATGTTTCTTCTGGATATCAAATTGGAAGACTGTTTGTTCTGTGCCAGTCGAAGCATTGTCTGAACCGCCATGAGTCTTTAAGAATCTATCAAACCCATTTTCCTCTGGGTATTTTTCACTACCCATAAATACCACTGAAATAAATGGTCAATAAATGCTCGTCATCTAAAATATATGAACCCCAATTAAGGGATACTTTTATGCTAAGATGCATGCAGGAAGCATTGGTGTTATGAGCTTCTCCATTCATCTGAATTAACCCAGTTCCTTGGAAATGAATGGGGAAACTTTTTGTAATGGGGAAATCTGCACAGACCTTGAAAATGCTGTACCTTGACCAAGAATCTACTTTGTGGGTTGGATCCAACCAGCTTTTCTACTGGTAAAAAGAAAAAAATGGGATTCCCTTTGACTGATAAAAAAGACTGTGCTGAGGATTATGGGACCTACATGGTCAAAAGCCATGTGGGATGAGGGCTGTAGTAAGGAAGAGAAATTGGGTGAGTGATGCCTCTTGGGCTCTTCTGAAGTGCCTCCCACTCCAACAAGTGGGAGAAAAGCCAGGATTGACCTTTCCTTTGCAGAGGAGACTCTTTGGAGAAGAAGAAGAAGGAGAAGAAGAAGAGTTGGTTTTTATATGCCAACTTTCTCTACCACTTAAAGAAGAATCAAACCAGTTAACAATCACCTTCCCTTCCCCTCCCCACAACCGACACCCTGTGAGGTAGGTGAGGTTGAGAGAGCTCTAAGGGAGCTGTGACTAGCCCAAGGTAACCCAGCTGGCATAATATGTAAGAGTGCGGAAACCAGCCCGGTTCACCAGATTAGCGTCCGCCACTCATGTGGAGGAGTGGGGAATCCAACACGCTTCTCCAGATTCGAGTCCACCGCTAGTCCAAACCACCACTCTTAACCACTACACCATGCTGTGGGCTCAGGAAACATTCTGGATAGCACCATGGTGTCCCTGGGCCCAATATCAGGGGTCATTGATATACAACCTTTCTCTGTCTCCCCCCTTTTTAAAGATACAGCCTGTTAATTGCAGAGCTACGTACTGTGTTCCAACAAATGGGCTAGTCCAGGTAACTTTTCAGGATCACAGAAACTGCCAATGCAAATGGCCAGGGCAGCTGCAGACTGCAGTCAAAATGGAAATACATAAATAACACATTAGTATATACCCTCCATCTCGCCAACATTTTACAACTGAAACTAGGGACATAGTTGTAAGAGACCCTCTTCTCATTGCTAGCTTCAATGGCCAAGGCCTTCCCCCAACAAATAATCAGGTATTACTGGAGTTTATGCTGTGTCTTCTATATGTTCATTTACACTGCAATTGCCTGCTTTCTGCCAATTTACAAGCCCGAGGGGCTTCAACACATAATAGAAAAACCTAACTAGCTCAAAAGAGGTTATCATCAGTTCAAATTATATCTCAGCAGCTGTAGTGTGTGAAATGGCAGATGGTGCTTGCTGCATGGTGCCTCCACACTGACGCACTTATACTGACACCAGAGACGATGCACCTGGTCCCCACTTTGAATTGTTACTTTAATGTGTTGAAAATTGCTGTCACAGCATCAGTGTAATGTCCCTTTTGGGTCAAACCCAGAAGTAATGTCATTGCATCGATGTCACACTTTAGGATTTACTGGAAGCTCTATGATAAAACTACAGAGTTTCCAGTGATTCCTAGAGTGTCACATTGATGCAATGATGTCACTTCCAGGTTCATCCCAGAAGTGATGTCATGGTATTGCTCTGATGGCATCTCCTTACTTCCCTGCTCCACTAGCTGATGTTTGGAGCCCCTTTACTGAAAACAGCTATTTTAAGCTGCTTAGTAGTCTACATTTTTAATGTTGTGACTTTTTTTAATGCTGGGTTTTAATTAATAACCTCAATTTTTTATTATATTTCATTTTGTAAGGCACCTCAGGTCGCTTCCCTAGAGAGTGCTATGTAAAAAAAATTCTAAATAAATAAAGTAAAAAGCATAAGCTTCCAGGTTAGCTTGCATTAGAGTCCCCATCTTGGAACAAAATAGATACCAGTGAATGGATTTTTTTTTTCTGAGGGGGAGTCAATTTTTGAAAATCTGCTGCATGAACTCAGATTAACAATATGCATTCTCTAGGTACCCTGAACAGTAAACTGTGCCTGGCTTTCATTCCCTGATTGGTGTACATTACAGGTTTGCCTTTGCCTGATAGGTGGAAGGGCCAAATATTTTATGAGGACTGAGGCAGTGACTGTATTGCTTTGTACCATACCTGCTTTTCTGCACTCCCCCTCTTCTTTTCATCTTCTTTTTGGACCAGTTCTTCAAACTCTTCATGGTCGCTGACCTGCTGCTCTCCTTCACTGGTATCCCCACTACCATCACTAGATGCTTCTTTGCCTTCATCTTCACCTGTACCATGATATGCTTCTGCAAAGTCTCCTTCATCCTTCACCTCAAGACTGTTGCCTTTTCCTTCTTCATAATTTTCTTCCTCATCAATTTCAGAGGACATTGCCTCCTCCTCCTCCTCTTCAGATGTCTCAGAAGAATTGCAGTCATCAACAGTCAAGTCAGATATTAAGAGAACATTTAAGTCATTTTTTAACTTAATATACCTGCAAGAATAATTGCATGAATACTTTTATCACTCTGGTGGCCTGAGCCATCCTATCAACAATATAAAATTATATCTTTTAAAAATGCATTTTAAAGCTGTCATGTCTTCCCAAAGAGACTCACAGGAACTGTGGTTTATGGAGGAAAATTAGAGATTAACAGACACTGTCACTGAACTAGGGCTGTTGAAAAAAAAATTGGTAAAATTTGGATTCGGCAAAATTTGGACCGTTTTTATTTGGGAAATGCTGAAGTCCAAATGCCCCCTATTCGGATCTGTGGAATTCGGCTTGAAATTTGGTGTTCCCAAATAAATTCGGCCGAATAAAGCCATTTAAAGCATATTCGCGGCTTTCCATGGCTCCGGGGGGGGGGGGCATTTTTGGAGGTAGAGGTCCCAAACTTTCAGGGTAGCTTAGAGGGACCCTACTTGCAAGAACCCCCAAGTTTGGTGAAGATTGGGTCAGAGGGTCCCGAGTTATGGGGTCTGGAAGGGGTCCTCCCATTGGAATGAATGGGAGCAGGCAATCCTTAATGCACATCTCGAGAGTGGCAAATCCAAGGCAAAACCTCCCATTGTTTCTCGTTGGCTATTTATGCACGGGAGATTTTGCTTTGGATTTTCCGCTTTCTAGATGCACATTTCCACCAGACAAATTCTCAAAACTCTGCAGGGGGGCTTATTGTTGAGAGTTGAGAATTTGGATGGGGAAAATGTGCATCTAGAGAGCAGAAAATCCAAGGCAAAACCTCCCATTGTTGCAGACGGATAAAAGGCAGTATTGTTTACAATTCACTCTGCCTTACCTTGGGAGCAAAGCCCCACCGCAGCTCTTACTTCCGAGTAAGCAGGCCAGAGGATCAGGACTGCCCGCCCTTTCCTCTATATTTCGCTTCCTCCTGTCACCATTTCCTCAGCCCCAGGGGCACCCAAAAACAATGAAGACCGGGGTGGGGGTTGTTGAGGGAGGAGACAACGTGGCTGAGCTGTCACTGTCAGGGGAAAGGAGAATTCCTGAGCAGGGACACCCATGGGGGGCCGGGGAGGGGGGGAATAAGCAGGATGCTGCATTGTATGGCACATGACACCACTGGCGCAAACACACATGCACGCCCGCCACATGCCATTCTCTCCCCCCATCACGCAAAAGAAGGCAAAAGCTCGGATTCTACGGAAGCGGCCCACAGAGACAATCAACCCCCCCCAAGCAGAACAGCCCCCCCCCGCAACAAGAAGACACAAATTCCAAATGAAGGAGAACAACGGGGCAGCCAGAGAGAGAGAGAGACTCACCGACCCACACTGACCTCCAGGCGAAGGTGGCAACCAGTGAAAATAGCAAAAAAACACTAGCGCAGAGGCAATCAACCCCCCCCCCAGCAGAACATCCCCTCTTTGGCTTACCCCCACACACAGAATCTCCCCCCCCCACATGCACACACACAGGAAAAAGTTATAGAGAAAAGCCCCCAAATGGGTCAAACTGTGGATGTCTTCTCTTCCAGCAGAAGCAGGGGTCAGGAGGAGTAATCCAATCTCATTCCAGCAAGCAGCAGCAGGTCACCTCAGCTCAGGATCACTCATGATCAGCACAGGAGCAGCACAGGAGCAGCAGCAATGGAAGGAATACAGACTCACACACACAGACTCTTTGGCCATTTATGCACGGGAGGTTTTGCCTTGGATTTGCCGCTCGGTAGATGCACATTTTCCCTGTCCAGATTCTCAAAACTCTGCATGGGAGCTTATTGTTGAGTTTTGAGAATTCGGATGGGGAAAATGTGCATCTAGAGAGCGGCAAATCCAAGGCAAAACCTCCTGTGCATAAATGGCCTCTCTCCCCGGGCCGCACAGCAACCCGGGACCACGCACACGCACCCCCCCACATGGGGATCTCTTACACACAGACACACTCTCCCCCTCCCCGGGCTGCGCAGCAGCCTGGGACCACACACACGCACCCCCCATGGGGATCTCTCTCTCTCTCTCTCTCTCTCTCTCTCTCACACACACACACACACACACACACACTCTTTCTTTCTCTCCCCGGGCCGTATAGCGGCCAGGCTCACGCACTCATCTGCGACTGATTGGCCGGAAGACCCAGCTTGACCACCTATTGGCCGTGGGAGAATGCTGATTCGGGGGCGCTGAAGTTGTACGAATTTATCCGGTGTCCGCCCGAACTCACTGAGTTCGGCTCGTCGTTTCCCCTCCTTTTTTGACTTCAGTTCTATCTGAACTAGAAACCACCAAATCGGGGCAAATTCAGCTGTTTTTCAGTTCAGATGGAACCGAATCGACAGCCCTACACTGAACTACAATTCCCATAGCTCCCTGGAGCGAAAAGATGGCATTTAAACCAGTTTCAGTCTCCACTGAAGAAGTGGTCGTCGTCACCTCCTCCTCCTCCTCCTCCTCCCAAAATCTCCAGATATTTCAAACCAGAGCTGGCAACCTTAGGTCAAGAGGGGACCAGGCAACCTTATCTCCAGGCCCAGGGTTGCCAGGTCCCTGCTCACAACCAGTGGGAGGTTTTGGGGGCAGAGCCTGAGGAGGGCGGAGTTTGGGGAGGAAAGGGACTTCAATGCCAAAGCAGCCATTTTCTTCAGGTGAACTGATCTCTATCAGCTGGAGATCAGTTGTAATAGCAGGAGATCTCCAGCTGCTACCTGGAGGTTGGCAACCCTATCCAGGCCCCACCTGGAGGTAAGCAACCCTCAAGGCTAAGCATCTCATTTTTGAGAGGCTTGGGGAATTTATAGTGAGGAAAGGTGTTTGGGCCATCTTAATTTCAGAACTAAGAACAAAATAGTTTTGTTCTGTTTTTTGCTAAGCCCAATTCTGAGCAGAACCTAGGGGCGTTTCAGTTCTTGATAAGGCTCGCTATAGTGGCCTTTTGTCTCTTGATAGAGCTATTTCCCCTCGGGCCATTCATGTACCTGTATTGCTTGTGATCACTAGGAGACTTGATAATACTTGGATCTCCCTCATTCTTCTGCTTGGCCTGGCGCTTCTGGCCCTCTTTCTTCACACCTGCTTGCATTTGTTGGCCTCTGTCTGGACATTCTTGCCTTCTCTCCAGCCATCTGAGTATATCTGGGCAGTTAGGTATGTCGGGGGCCCTTGACTTCCTCCGAGACATTGTAGAGGCTCTGAGGTGATTTGCCCGGCCAACTGTACAGCTCTAGATCCTCTTGCTTAGCCCCTGTCTTGCTGTGTGGCAGTTGGCACCCTTTCATGCCCAAACCAGCTTCCCTGCTGGCGATGCTATTGACTGTGTGGATTCTTTGGAGAGAATATTCCATTGATGACATAAACAAAGGAGCAAACCAGGATTCCAGGCAGGGAAGAAAAGGAGAAACAAAGAAAACAGTAGAAGTAAAAGAGCAATCCATAAGAAACATTGGCAACAACTCGGGGAAAGTTTACGATCCCATTATCACCTCTATTTATGTCAAAGAATACATAGTGCAATGGGAGAGCCAACTGCAAAAGCTAGAATGAGGGAATTGAGGTTTGCAGCGTAATTTATATTACTAATGCATCTTCCCATAGAAAAAGATAATCCAATTTAAAACCTGATTTATCTATTATGGATCGCATTATATTTTGCTTATGTTTCGAAAATTCATCATAAGAGCCCGGCTTATGCAGGGCTCCAAGCCAAAGTTCATTTTAATGCAATATCTCCCCCGCCCCCCAGTATAAACTTTTTATAGCTTTTGGCTGGCTACATTGTTTGCATCCCCTTATTTTTAGTTCCAATAAAATGGCATGAAAGCACAGCCATGATGGTCAATAACATTTAACAGATAGTGGAAGTATAAAAAAAAAAAGTTAGATTACATCATGCATCAGAAAAACGTGCAAAGACCCCAAAGGTTACAAGTCAGACAATCCAAGGTTTTCAATCATGCATTGAGTTCCAACCCAGAAGAAGCAGCTATGTAACCATGGCTAAGCTATGCCAGTATATATGAATCTGTTTGATCATGTGCAGCCATGTCTATTGGGTGATTGATATGAGTGTCACATAACTAGGGAGTTGACACAGCTGAAAGGCAGAACAGGCTGGCTGAAAATCAGAGCTACCATAAGCTATAAGGTCACACAGAGTCCATTCGAACATCTAGCTATGCATGCTTTGAAATGTGAGACCCATTAATTAATTACTTTTGACAGCTTATGGAATAAGTCACAGAAGAAGAAGAGTTGTTTTTTATATGTCGATTTTCTTTACCACTTAAGGGAGACTCAAACTGATTTACAATCACCTTTTCTTCCCCTCCCCACAACAGACACCCTGTGAGGTAGGTGGGGCTGTGAGAGCTCTAACAGAACTGTAACTTACCCAAGGTCACCCAGCTGGCTTTGTGTGTACGAGTGGGGAAACAAATCCAGTTCACTAGATTAGCCTCTGCTGTTAGCCAAATTGCTCTTTAACTTGGGGAATTAGCAAGCAAGATGGCAAACTTTAATATTTATATAGCGAGATCAACCAACTATACCAGAGCCCATTAACTGTGACCTTAAGAATCAAGACAGACAAGGGGATTCCGAATTAAGAGAGTTTGTTTTTTCCATTCAAATCAGTGATGCATACACACATACAGAGAAATCTAAGAAATTCAAAGAGAGTAGTACAAGCACAGATGCCAACGTGGCAGGGATCGTTGATGGGGCGATATTTACTGTTCTTGAAGAGGTGTTGTCCAAGTTCACGTAGACTAAGACAGAAGAAATTAATAACAAAGGTGGGGGCAAGGGGTTCCTGTAGACTTGGCCAGCAAGGCGGGAGGCTGCGCAAAACCAAACCGACAGAGTAACGGCAAAGATGCCAGAAAAGACATAAGGTAACATAATGGGCTGGGGGCACCCCAGATATACTGTTTTTCTGGGGGTGGGGAGAGGGGATTTACCCCTCCTAGGTTCCCAGGTGACCAAAAGTGACAAAAGGATTAATCTGTGGCTACTGGGGTGGGGACGGTGAGAATTTGGAAATCTATTCTGATTCCAATGACTTTTGCAACCCGGGAGGAACCAGGAGATCTCTGCTGAAGTGATTAACATTCTGAAACAATAATCTTTATCTCTGCTAATGCCTGGGAGTCGCTGCTGCATAGCTGGAAGAACGACTCCTCACTGATATCAGGATCGGTGCTGATTGCCCATTAAGCTGCTGATGTTGCAATGGGAAAGGGGGGTGTTGGCACTGACTACGTGACTGTCTGCTTTCCACGACATGGCTGCGGCTGGAACAGAGTTTGCACAGGAACATGGAGTCTCTCAGGTTCACTGGAGGTGGCCCTTGCTTCTATTTCCTAGCTGCTGGCTGCATGGAGCTCGCAGGAGCAGCTGTGTCAGTTTCAACGGAGCGCGCAGCGGCCATCCAGTAGCGTTTGGAGCGGGCGCACGGCTGGAACATTAGTTGTGTGCCTGCATATCGGGTTGCCAGGTCCAGTCCGGGAGTTTTAGGCGGCCCCCATGCTTTCACTGCTGCTCATGTGGAGCAGTGGGGGATCAAACCCAGTTCTCCAGATCAGACTCCACTGCTCCAAACCACCGCTCTTAACCACTACGCCATGCTGGCTCCTGAAGGCAGCAAAATAACACAGATCAATGGTAGCACACCGGCTTTATGCACAGAAGGTTCCAGGTTCAATCTCCAACCTGTTACTGTTTATGGGGAGAGCCTTTCCACTGTAGAATCACTAAAACAGAGAACGCCCTGTACTTACATCACATTAGAATTTGGGGGTACCCATCCTGAGTCTCTGATCATGAATTCAAGTAACTGAGGGGCAGGTTGCCTGGCCATGGATGAAAACAGTTCATAATGTAGATATGGGGTTGCTGGTCAAGTGCTGGCAAGCAGCAAAGAGAAGCTGGGTGGGTGGGACGGAGACAAATTGGCATTGTGCTGACACCGTGACATCACCTCCAGCACATCCCAACAGGTGTGACATCATTGAAGTGCCAGTTTTCCTCTGCCCCATATTGTTCCCACTGCTCCACCAAGCAGAAGCAGGAGTGGTAGGACCTGGGGTACTAACTAGGGGTTGACCCAGTTGAAAGCCAGGAACAGGCTGGCTGAAAATCAAGGTTGCCATGGGCTGAAAGGTCACAAGGAGTCCATCCTAGCTATGCATGCTAAAAGAGGATGGTCTTGAAATGCGAGATTAATTAATTAACTACTTTTGACAGTTTATGGAATTAGTCATTGAAAGCAGCAAAATATCACAGCTCAATGGTAGCACATCTACTTTATGTGCAGAAGGTTCCAGGTTCAATGCCCAACCTTTCCAGTTAAAAAAATATATCAGGTAATGGGTTATAGAATACACCTCTACATGAGTCCCTTGACAGCTGCTGCCAGTTCAAGTAGACAAGACTGACATTGACAGAACAAGAGTCTGACTCAGTCAAAGGCAGCGTCACAAAAACCCATAAACCACCAAATAAGAACCTGAACAGGGAGACCTAAACAAACCCAGTTCTCCAGATTACAGTCTACCGCTCTTAACCACTATTCTCTGCTGGCTCACAGAGATGGTATCTGTGTAGGGTTGCCAGGTCTCCTGCTATAACAAGAGACTCCCACCTGGGCTCCACCACTCCTGGTGTTGCTTGGAGGAGCAGTGGGAGCAAAATGGGGGTGGGGTGGCAATTCTGTGATATCACAACTGTTGTGATGTCACTTCTGGCTTGTGCTGGAAGTGATTTCATGGTGTCAGCACAATGCCAATTTTGTTGTCTCCCCCCCCACCAGCATGTTTTCGCTGTTTGTCAGCACTTGACTGGCAAACCTATATCTACATTATGAACTGTGCTCCTCCATAGCCATGCAAACCTGCCCCTCAGTTGAGGTCATGATCAGAGACTCTGGACAGGGTATCCTCAAATTCTAACATCACGTGGGTAGCAGTAATGAACAGGGCCTTCTTTGTTGTGGTGCTTCTGCAGTGGTACAGCTCTCCCCATAAATATTAACAGCAATGAGATTATTCAAATTTGGCCTTTTTTGCATGGGTTGTTTCCGTGGCAATCACCCCCACCCCCAGGATTACTTTGATGTTTCATTTTCATTATAAATGTCTTTCCCTTGGAGGGGCCATGGCTCAGTGTAGAGCATCTGCTCGGAATGCAGAAGGTCCCAGGTTCAATCCCCAGCATCGCCAGTTAAAGGAACTAGGCAAGTAGGTGATGTGAAAGACCTCTGCCTGAGACCCTGGAAAGCTGCTGCTGGTCTTAGTAGACAATACTGACTTTGATGGACCAAGGGTATGATTCAGTATAAGGCAGCTTCATGTGTTCCCGACCTTTAGAAGTCACTTTGCTCTCTCCCCATGTTTTCCCAGGATTTTCAGGGTGCCAGAAACAGCATTCAGAAAACGTGAGGAATATGCAGGGAGAGAGCAAAGTGACTTCTAAAGTATTGTCGAAGGCTTTCACGGTCAGAGTTCATTGGTTCTTGTAGGTTATCCGGGCTGTGTAACCGTGGTCTTGGAATTTTCTTTCCTGACGTTTCGCCAGCAACTGTGGCAGGCATCTTCAGAGTAGTAACACTGAAGGACAGTGTCTCTCAGTGTCAAGGGTGTAGGAAGAGTAATATATAGTCAGAAAGGGGTTGGGTTTGAGCTGAGTATTGTCCTGCAAAAGTATTGTCCTGTAAGTATCAAGATAATGTGCTAATGAGGGTATGGTATGTTAATATGGAACCATTGTATCCTGAAGTGATCTGTTAATGTGTGTAATCCAAAGCTAATCTGTATGGCTATTGTTGAATGTTGTCTTTGTCTGGAGGTTTTTCAGGGCAGGAAGCCAAGCCTTATTCATTCTTAAACTCTCCTCTTTTCTGTTAAAGTTGTGCTGATGTTTATGAATTTCAATGGCTTCTCTGTGCAATCTGACAAAATAGTTGGTAGAATTGTCCAGTCTTTCAGTGTCTTGGAATAAGACCCTGTGTCCTGTTTGTGTCAGTCCATGTTCAGCCACTGCTGATTTCTCAGGTTGGCCAAGTCTGCAGTATCTTTCATGTTCTTTTATCCTTGTTTGTATGCTGCGTTTTGTGGTCCCGATGTAAACTTCTCCACAGCTGCAAGGTATACGATATACTCCTGCAGAGGTGAGGGGGTCTCTTTTGTCTTTTGCTGATCGTAGCATTTGTTGTATTTTCTTGGTGGGTTTAAACACTGTTTGTAGGTTATGTTTTTTCAAAAGTTTCTCCATCCTATCAGTGACTCCTTTAATAAATGGCAAGAATACCTTTCCTATGGGAGACTGTTTTTCTTGATATTGTCGAAGGCTTTCACGGTCAGAGTTCATTGGTTCTTGTAGGTTATCCGGGCTGTGTAACCGTGGTCTTGGAATTTTCTTTCCTGACGTTTCGCCAGCAACTGTGGCAGGCATCTTCAGAGTAGTAACACTGAAGGACAGTGTCTCTCAGTGTCAAGGGTGTAGGAAGAGTAATATATAGTCAGAAAGGGGTTGGGTTTGAGCTGAGTATTGTCCTGCAAAAGTATTGTCCTGTAAGTATCAAGATAATGTGCTACTGAGGGTATGGTATGTTAATATGGAACCATTGTATCCTGAAGTGATCTGTTAATGTGTGTAATCCAAAACTAATCTGTATGGCTATTGTTGAATGTTGTCTTTGTCTGGAGGTTTTTCAGGGCAGGAAGCCAAGCCTTATTCATTCTTAAACTCTCCTCTTTTCTGTTAAAGTTGTGCTGATGTTTATGAATTTCAATGGCTTCTCTGTGCAATCTGACAAAATAGTTGGTAGAATTGTCCAGTCTTTCAGTGTCTTGGAATAAGACCCTGTGTCCTGTTTGTGTCAGTCCATGTTCAGCCACTGCTGATTTCTCAGGTTGGCCAAGTCTGCAGTATCTTTCATGTTCTTTTATCCTTGTTTGTATGCTGCGTTTTGTGGTCCCGATGTAAACTTCTCCACAGCTGCAAGGTATACGATATACTCCTGCAGAGGTGAGGGGGTCTCTTTTGTCTTTTGCTGATCGTAGCATTTGTTGTATTTTCTTGGTGGGTTTAAACACTGTTTGTAGTAGACAAAGATGCTGAAGAAGATGCTGAGGAAATAAGAGGAGAGACAGCAAGAATTCTACGAAAAGCAAAGCCCCCTGCTAGCAATATAACATGCAAGGAGAGAAACGCCATCAAGACCCTCAATGCAGATCCAGAAATCATTATTCTACCAGCTGACAAAGGCAATGCCACAGTGATCATGAAAACAGAAGAATACAAAAAGAAGATTGAGGAACTTCTGGACCCTGCCACATACAAAAAACTAAAACGAGATCCAACTTGCAAAATTACCAGGAAAACTAGCATTCTGATCAAGAATTCCACTCTTCATCCCGACACACACAGAAAACTATGCAAGACTGAAGCACAACCACCACGATTATATGGACTACCTAAAATTCATAAGGATTCCGTTCCACTCCGACCCATCGTGAGTGCCATTGGTTCCCCAACATATGAATTAGCTAAATATTTGACCACCCTCCTACAGGACCACATTGGAAAAACCACTTCTTACATCAAAGATTCAACTCACTTCATCAACAAAATCAGTCCGTTAAGACTCAATCCAAAGGATATATTAATCAGTTTTGATGTTGTATCCCTCTTTACCAAGGTTCCAGTTAAAGACACAATCTCATTGATTAACCAGATTTTTCCAGAAGATATAACAGCCTTATTTCACCATTGTTTGACAACAAGTTATTTCCTATGGGATCAAGAATTTTATGAACAGATTGATGGAGTAGCTATGGGAAGTCCACTCAGTCCAGTAATAGCAAACTTTTACATGGAATATTTTGAAAAGACAGCATTAGAATCAGCACCTTACAAACCTACAGTCTGGTTCAGGTTCGTAGATGATACATTTACCATTTGGAGCCATGGTGAAGAAAAATTAATGGACTTTCTAAACCATCTTAATAATATCCATCAAAACATTCAGTTTACCATGGAAAAGGAAATTGAGGGTAAACTCCCATTTCTTGATACCCTTGTCATCCGTAAATCAAACCTTCAGTTAGGTCACAAGGTCTACCGGAAACCAACTCACACAGATCGCTACTTACACAAAAACTCCAACCACCACCCCCGACAGAAAAGAGGAATAATCAAAACATTAATGGACCGTGCAAGACGGATCTGTGAACCACAGTTTCTCAAGGAAGAAACTAACCATCTAAATCACGCACTGCTAGCAAACGGCTACTCCAAGAATGAAATCAGAAGGGCCATTGAACCAAACAAAAATCAGAAAACTCAAGAAAAACAGTCTCCCATAGGAAAGGTATTCTTGCCATTTATTAAAGGAGTCACTGATAGGATGGAGAAACTTTTGAAAAAACATAACCTACAAACAGTGTTTAAACCCACCAAGAAAATACAACAAATGCTACGATCAGCAAAAGACAAAAGAGACCCCCTCACCTCTGCAGGAGTATATCGTATATCGTATATACCTGTGGAGAAGTTTACATCGGGACCACAAAACGCAGCATACAAACAAGGATAAAAGAACATGAAAGATACTGCAGACTTGGCCAACCTGAGAAATCAGCAGTGGCTGAACATGGACTGACACAAACAGGACACAGGGTCTTATTCCAAGACACTGAAAGACTGGACAATTCTACCAACTATTTTGTCAGATTGCACAGAGAAGCCATTGAAATTCATAAACATCAGCACAACTTTAACAGAAAAGAGGAGAGTTTAAGAATGAATAAGGCTTGGCTTCCTGCCCTGAAAAACCTCCAGACAAAGACAACATTCAACAATAGCCATACAGATTAGTTTTGGATTACACACATTAACAGATCACTTCAGGATACAATGGTTCCATATTAACATACCATACCCTCAGTAGCACATTATCTTGATACTTACAGGACAATACTTTTGCAGGACAATACTCAGCTCAAACCCAACCCCTTTCTGACTATATATTACTCTTCCTACACCCTTGACACTGAGAGACACTGTCCTTCAGTGTTACTACTCTGAAGATGCCTGCCACAGTTGCTGGCGAAACGTCAGGAAAGAAAATTCCAAGACCACGGTTACACAGCCCGGATAACCTACAAGAACCAATGTTTTTCTTGAGTTTTCTGATTTTTGTTTGGTTTAATGGCCCTTCTGATTTCATTCTTGGAGTAGCCGTTTGCTAGCAGTGCGTGATTTAGATGATTAGTTTCTTCCTTGCTGCAGACTTGGCCAACCTGAGAAATCAGCAGTGGCTGAACATGGACTGACACAAACAGGACACAGGGTCTTATTCCAAGACACTGAAAGACTGGACAATTCTACCAACTATTTTGTCAGATTGCACAGAGAAGCCATTGAAATTCATAAACATCAGCACAACTTTAACAGAAAAGAGGAGAGTTTAAGAATGAATAAGGCTTGGCTTCCTGCCCTGAAAAACCTCCAGACAAAGACAACATTCAACAATAGCCATACAGATTAGCTTTGGATTACACACATTAACAGATCACTTCAGGATACAATGGTTCCATATTAACATACCATACCCTCATTAGCACATTATCTTGATACTTACAGGACAATACTTTTGCAGGACAATACTCAGCTCAAACCCAACCCCTTTCTGACTATATATTACTCTTCCTACACCCTTGACACTGAGAGACACTGTCCTTCAGTGTTACTACTCTGAAGATGCCTGCCACAGTTGCTGGCGAAACGTCAGGAAAGAAAATTCCAAGAACACGGTTACACAGCCCGGATAACCTACAAGAACCAATGACTTCTAAAGGTCAGAAAAGATGTTCATAATGACAATGAAGCCCTGAAGTAGTTGGGGGGTTGGGGGGGGTTGATTGTGATGGAAACAACCCATGCAATAAAAGGCCTTTCAGTACTTGGCTTAGAAAGAAAGAAAGAAAGAAAGAAAGAAAGAAAGAAAGAAAGAAAGAAAGAAAGAAAGAAAGAAAGAAAGAAAGAAAGAAAGAAAGAAAGAAAGAAAGAAAAGAATTTGGTTTCTCATGTCTTGTCAGTCATGATGTCGTATGTGAACACACTTCTGAATGGTTTGTAAATAGCACCCTTTCATTTTTCATCAGGCCACTTTCAACCTTCTCTGTTTCATTCGGCTTTATTAATTTCATCTACTTTATGTCAAGGGTGGCTATGGAAGGAAAGTCTAGCTAGTCTGTAAGAATCTATACTGCTGGGATCCTGTCAGCACCAGACTTCAGAATGAATTCCTTTGACAGCTTTGCATTTTAGACCAGCAGCTCCCCCAGGTGAAGAATGGTCATTTCTCCCCCCTTCTGTGCCTGAGAAAAGGCATGAATATGCTGAAGTTCTTTTTTCTAATGGCTTCCAATTCTTTGGTTGACACTTTCTTTCTGAAGCATCTTGGGGGCCTCTTGAAAAGGTGCATACAACAGAATTACTTGTTCCAAAATCAGTATCTTTAAAAATGTTATCTCATTTCAGAGACTTGGACTGCATCCTATAAATCAGATCATTCTGGGCTTTTGATCCCATGGTAGCACAAGCAAAAAAGAACTTGTATAAGAGGCTCTTCCCAGATTTTCCCTCTCCAGAAGCCCCTCTTGACTGGAAACCTTCTGTACAAAGTGGGAGACCCCTACATGAACAAAGGGCCATGTGGCATAGGGATCTGCAACAAGGAAGGAACACAGGGCAAAATTGTCCCCTCCCCGTCATTGTTGCATATGCATCATAACCCTTGTTGTGAACTGCTGCACTTACACAAGAGTAACAGAGATCATTTATGCATGGGAGTTTTGCCTGAGGTTCATTGCTGGCTGTACCAGCAGCCTCCAAGCTCAAATCAAGTCCTGTCCCCTTAAATGCTGCTGTGTAATTGCAATGCTCACTGTAAAAGAAGACTCCCCCCAAAAAAAACCAATTGCCCCATAAAAAAGCATTTTAAGAACAATAAACAAAAAATGGAGCAACCTGAAAGAAAAGGGGGGGGGAAGAAATCTAAACCTCCATTTTAAAACACCTTTCTTTTGCTCAGAAAGAGCTCAGAGGAAGCAGGAAGTATTTGAATCACCACCTCTTTACAGTAAGAGCGGTTCCTCAGTGGAACAGGCTTCCCCGGGAGGTGGTAAGCTCTCCTTTCCTGGAGGTTTTTAAGCAGAGGTTAGATGGCTGTCAGCAATGCTGATTCTATTACCTTAGGCAAATCATGAGAGGGAGGGCATCTTGGCCATCTTCTGGGCATGGAGTAGGGGTCACTTGGGGTGTGGGGGGAGGTAGTTGTGAATTTCCTGTGTTGTGCAGGGGGTTGGACTAGATGACCTGGTGGTCCCTTCCAACCCTATGATTCTATTCCCCTGGAGAAAATGGCCACTTTGCCCATTGGACTCTAAGGCATTGAAGTCCCTCCCCTCTAAACCCCGCCCTCCTCAGGCTCCACCCCCAAAATCTCTAGGTATTTCCGAACCTGGAGCTGGCAACCTTAGCTTCATCACATGCCTTCAGCCAATTGCTCCATATTTGAACCTATGTGTCCTCTGTTGCGCTGGACCATTCGTATAACCTAGTTTTGTCTATCCCAATTGGTTGCAGCTCTCCAAGTTTTGTGGCCTCATCTTATCCCCCTTTCTTTTAACTGGAGCTGCTACAATTTGAATCTGGGATTTTCTGAGTGCAAAACATATGATCTACCACTGAGTTATAACTCATATATGCCAGAAGATCACCACCAGCAATCACTTTGGACATTTGGGACACCAGGACAGAAACGGCCCACTTTGTGTGGTGAGTTTGACATTGCACATAAATAGCTTGGCATGTTAACACAAGCATAGCACATCTAGCCACCATATGAAATATCTGAATGTGGCTCCCATGTAGCTACCGGTAGCTGCCTTTATGTGTAAGATTGGCCCTAAAATTCTGCCTGATGAGGACCCTCTGAGCTAAGGATGTGTCACAGGAAAAGTCTGTTTCTCACAGGCTAAATGAGGAATTAAAATAAATACCTCAACGTTGGTCTCATGCACAAGAAAGCTAATATAAAATTTAATCTAATAATTTGTCTGACCTTCTTGGTGTTGTGACTGAGACAAGAGCTTAGCTTTTATCAGCTATTTCATGCAGTTCCAACGTAATTCTGTCATCTTTGTATTAAGGATGGGCAACCTGCCGGCTTGGATAAGCACAGTTGACCTTTGCATTTGTCCAGCACTCAAACTCAACTGGGCCATTTCTCAAGAGATGGGAGCTTGGGGTTTGCAGTATTTTTATAACGTTAATTTGAAAAATGTCTTCTGGGTGTCTTTACATTTGCTGATTCCAGCTGGGATTAGTTATAACTTTCACAGGCATAGTCTTGTAGCAGTTCCAGGCTAGCTGAAATATAGATTTTCCCCCATTATTTGTAGTTTGTAAAGAGTATTTGAAGTACTGCATAACCCTTATGTCATTCAGCCAGTGTGGTGTAGTGGTTAAGAGTGGTGGACTCAAATCTGGTGAAGCAGGTTTGTTTCTCCACTCCTACACATGAAGCCTGCTGGATGATCTTGGGCTAGTCACAATTCTCTCAGAACTCTCTCAGCCCCACCTACCTTACAAGGTGTCTGTTGTGGGGAGGGCAAGGGAAGGCGATATAAACCAGGGTATAAAAAACCAACTCCTCTTCTTCCTCTTCTTCATCCATGCAAAGAAGAAAAAGCCTTCCTGATCATAACTGGAAATGAAGAACATTGTGTTATGAAAAACCCAGTGATTCCATAGATGAGATTTAAGTCCTGATTATCTTAACATTCAATAGAAGAGAAATCCTGATCATGCAACTGCTTTTCAGCCCTATATAAAGTGAAGAATCTGGTGGAACAGCATATCATAAATGCATTTACAGAGTCAAGTGGCCCCCAATAGGGATCCAAAGTGTCTTACAGTATCCCCTCTCTCCTCATTTTTATCCTCACAGCAATTATCTTGTGATGCAGACTAGCCTGAAAGAACACGGGGTCATCTGCTCTAGAATACTAGAACACAGGGTCATCTGCTAAAGCTGGAGGGCAAGGGATTCAAAACAGATAAAAGGAAGTATTTTTTCACACAACGCATAGTTACATTGTGGAACTCCCTGCCCCAGGATGTGGTGATGGCTGCCAGCTTGGAGGGCTTTAAGAGGGGAGTGGACATATTCATAGAGGAGAGGGGTATTCATGGCTATTAGTTAGAATGGATACTAGTCATGCTGCATACCTATTCTCTCTAGTATCAGAGGAGCATGCCTATTATTTTGGGTGCGGTGGAACACAGGCAGGATGGTGCTGCTGCAGTCGTCTTGTTTGTGGCTTCCTAGAGGCACCTGGTTGGCCACTGTGTGAACAGACTGCTGGACTTGATGGGCCTTGGTCTGATCCAGCAGGGCCTTTCTTATGTTCTTATGAGAGAGTATGACCCGACCAATGTCGTCTAGCAAGCTCCCATGGCAGAATGGGGATTCAAACATGGGCCTCCCAGATCTTAATCAGATACTCTAACGACTACACCCCATTGGCTATAATTGTGCCTTACTGTCCAATCAATCATCACTCTGGGCATAATAGCATCCTTTAACAGTAGGGCTGAGAGCTATGCTTAAGCTTTCTCCCCCAACTAGGGCTGTTGAATTAAAAAAAATTCGGTATAGTTCGGATTCGGCTGAATTCAGCCCGTTTAGATTTGGGATATGCCGAAGTCCGAACTCCCCCACTTCGGGTCTGTGTAATTCGGCGGGAATTCAAAGTTCGGGGAAAAAATTCGGCCGAATAAAGCCATTAAAAACACAACCGCGCCTTTCCGTGGCTCTGGGGGGGCATTTTTTGGGGTAGAGGTCCCAAACTTTCAGAGGAGCTTCAAAGGACCCTTCTTGCCAGACCCCCCAAGTTTTGTAAAGATTGGGTCAGGGGGGGCTGAGATATGGGCCCCGAAAGGGGTCCCCCCACCCTTAATGTGTATCTCTGAGCAGAGCTTGCCGCCCACGCACAAAGCTCCCAGCCCCGACAAACAGCTGATGAGAGCAAGGGCCGGGCATGTGCTAAGAACTTTGCAAAGCAACACAACTGCAAAGCAACACCTTTGCAAACATGCAAAGGGCGGGGCAGGTGTGAAGAATTTTGCAAAACAATACAACTGCAAAGCAACACAAGCACGCAATGCAACACCTTTGCAACAGTGCAAAGCAACACCTGTCACCTGGGAGTTTGCAAACCATGGAAAGGGACAGAGGCAGCTAGCTATGCATAATGAGCAGGAGGGGGTGGAATTTCTCCTTTTGCATTGGACTTGGGACCAGGCAGATGCATTCTTTAAGTCACCATTTGAAAACCAGTTTTGAGCAAGCATCAAAATAACCTAACTGATCTTATGAATGAGGGAAAACCTGAAGACATAAAAATGAAGCCCCCCTCAAACCAGGGAGAGAGAGACTGGAGGGGGAACACACACCCCAGGCAGAACCGGCAAAATCCCCCTTTGGCTTCCACCCCCCCAACCACAGAAACTGCTCCCTCCCCCCACACACACAGACTCTGCTTCCCCCCCACACACACACACAGAAAAGAAAAATTATAGATTAAAGCCCCCAAAGGGGTCTTACTGTGGCTGTCTTCTGTTCCATCAGGAGGGGCTGGGAGGCTGGATAATCCAATATGATTCCATTTGTATCCAATATGAGATCCATATGTATGCATCTCTCGAGGGTGATCCATTCATCCCAATAGGGAAAAGGGGAAAGCCCATATCTTGGGGGCCCCTGACCCAATGTTTACAAAACTTGGGTGGTCTCTTAAGAAGCCTTGTCTGAAGCTCCGCTGAAAGTTTGGGGTCGGCACACCCAAAAATGCACCCCCTGCAGCCACAGAAAGAGAAAAGGGGGGAGCCGATATTTCTGCCCCCACTGAACCCATCTTTACAAAACTTGGGTGGTCTCTTAAGAAGGATTGTCTGAAGCTATGATAAACGTTTGGGGGCTGCACCCCCAAAAAAGCACCCCCTGCAGCCATGGAAATGGAAAAGGGGGGAGAGGAAAAAGGGGTGGAGCCCATATCTCGGGACCCCCTGACCCAATGTTTACAAAACTTGGGGGGGTCTCTTAAGAAGCCTTGTCTGATGCTCTGCTGAAAGTTTGGGGTCGGCACACCCAAAAATACGCCCCCTGCAGCCATGGAAAGAAAAAAGGGGGGAGCCCATATCTCGGGACCCCCTGACCCAATGTTTACAAAACTTGGGTGGTCTCTTAAGAAAACTTGTCTGAATATCCCCTGAAAGTTTGGGGTCTGTACCCCCAAAAATGCGCCCCCTGCAGCCACAGAAAGGAGCGAATGTGCACAAGCACCCCCTCACACACACATGAGGATTTCCCTCTCTCTCTCTCTTTCCTTGGCCGGGCCGCACATCAGCTGATTCCTCCAGTACTCAATCCTGACTAATTGGCCAGAAGAAGACCCAGCTTGGCCACCGATTGGCCGGGGGAGGAGAATGCTGCTTACTGAAGGTTTTGCTGCTTACTGATGGCCCCGAATTGGCCGGATTTATTCGTGAACTCCCGAACTCGCTGAATTTGGCTCCCCGGTTGCCTGCCAGTTTTGAGTTCGGTTCGTCCCGAACTAAAAACCGCCGAATCAAGGGAAATTCGGCTGATTTTCAGTTCGGGCCGAACCGAATCAACAGCCCTACCCCCAACTCTTCCTTTGGCCATCATACCATAACTCACTGAGCCTTCCCTCTACAACTGCTGCCACTGTATTGCCAACAACTCTTATTATCACCATTTTGAATGTTATGGACATGGTAGTATAGCTAGGTAAAATCCCAGTGACTGCACTCGTGGAGGCATTCCCAATGATATCCCATTGGGTACTCTCTGTCCCCCCCCCCAAAAGGAAAATGATAGCTTCAAGAGTCATTCCCGACATCCCTGCCATAACAAAATTGTGTAGTCCACTATTTTAGAAGCCACTGATGGCTTCAAAGACATCAAGAGAGGAAAATTCTCCTTGTCGAGTTCCAGACATAATCTACTAGGGCTACATAAATGGTCTATAATCAAGCTGGAGCATTAGCTGAATCCAGGTTGAAGAAAGACGCTTCATTCAGATGCATCTATAGTTCCTCCTCTATCACCAGGTGTTTCCCTAAAAAGATAAGATTAAAACATAAGCCCAGAGCTGAACTTGTTGTACTTACATAATGACAATCTTTTAAAAAAATATTTGGACCATGGCCTCCTTTAGCAAAGGAGGGTCCTCCATACATAAATGAGACTTGTATGGTGACTGCCATAAACTCTTCAACTATGACCAACTAAACTCGTAATGACAGGAAAGAATGTAACAAATGTATGTGGTGGTTCCCTGAGCCTTAGGGGCAGTCTTAGCTAATGGGCAACTTAGCCAATGGGCAACTGGGGCCCCTACCACACATAGCTCTGCCTCCCCCCCCACCAAAGAAGGAGAGAAGAAGCAGAGCAGACTCCTGCTGCCACTTCCACCCACCCGGTCTGGGGCTCAGGCCACAGCCTTGAGGCAGCAGCTCCTATTTGTTTGTTTGTTTGTTTAATTCACTTTATACCCCTCCCTTTCTCGGCAGAGCCTCCACTCAGATCAGCATACAACAACAGTCACATAATAAATAGATATACAAATATAGAATTAAAACTTATAATTTAAAACCATAGTTCCTAACTTAATCTAATACAATAATAAAAGATTGCTCCCTGAAGTACGCACCCACCTCATTTAGGATGGGATGAGGGCCACCCCTTGTTTGGACCCAGTGATGGGGCCACTGGTGGGGTAGAAGTGACTCTGAAGCCCCATCCTGGACTTTTCACGAGGGTCCCAGAATCACTCAGACCACCACCGATGATAATGAAGACAGCAGGTTATTTTCTGGGTCAGTAGTCAGCAATTGTTGCTTCACTAGGTGATCTTCTGTTAGGTTAGCAAGCAGCCTAATTACTTAGAGAATTAAACATAATTAGAACAGATATATGAATTATCTTTTTAAGCTTGTGACATGTAATATTGTACTTTTAAAAAATAATATCACTTTACATTATTTTGTTGGTGTTGAAGCTTGTAATTGGGTATCCCTGAATAGTTCTAGAAACACATCAAGGTTCTACTTGGCTTGTAGGGAGGTACAGATCACTCATTATAAAATCACTATCTGCTCCATAATGTCAGTCTTTTCCAATAGCCAAGCAAAATTCCAAGCAAAGGAAGCCACAGCCTTTAGTTTGCAAGACTTGAGTGAGGTTGTTAATGATAGGACGTTTTGGAGATCATTCATTCATTCATATGGTTGCCATAAGTCAGAAGTGACTTGATGGCACATATGTACACACACACAAGTGAATTCCATGATTGATGGGAGTACCACCATTAAGAACTGATTATCATTGAGTACTATGACTGCTCCACTATTGCTGTATTATGAGAAGCATACTTAGTATGTTCTCAATCCTGTCTATGCACAAGTCCTCATGAAATAAAGATGGGAAAAAAACCAAGTGGCAGTATGTAAGAGAACCTTCTATGCCAGTCAGAAGAACTGCACTACAGTGGTAAAAGAGGCAGCCAAATAAGTCCATATATGTGGTAAGAGCTTTTGTATTTTAAGTAATGAAATAAAACAGTTCTGTGCACTTGCTAGTCTATCCCTCCTACATCAATATCCTTCTGTCTGGTAAGTGTGTGTGTGTGTGTATACAGACACACACACACACATATATATATTATTTTAAATTATGAAGACTGCTATATATTTTTCTATTTTTTTTTTGCTGTTGTTATTTTTATTGAATAAATATAATAAATTAAAAAAATATCCTTCTGTCTGAGCTCTTAAGCACAGTAGAGGTCTGGCCCCAAGCATCCCTTGCCAAAATTGGGTATCTTCACACCAAGTTTTTAAAAGCAAAATTCCATCAGCTTTTATAGATATGGTACTCTCTGGTACTACTGGGATTCAATTAGAGATGCAATAAACTTGGCTAGGCTATAGAGTTTTGAATTAGTACAAGATAGAAAGGAAGGCGTCAGTTATCTGTTCGACTGCTTCTGGCTAATGTAACCAGTAAACGGACCTCTGGACATTATTTGGGTGTTTTAAATATGGTTTATAATATTTTGCTATCTGTTTAATGCTTCCTGGGTTTTTTTTTAAACTTTCTATTAACCTGTCAAACTATAAGACTCTTCCATTAATTTATCAGTCAAGTATGGAGCAGTAGTATTTTTGTTGGTCTTATGCAGTTGCTGTATGGAAAAAAATACCCCTTTCTATCCTTTCAGTGCCTAATTCAATCTATTAGTTGTCCTCTTTCTTTTTTAGCAGTATGTCATTTGAAATTTTCTAGACTAACTTGCTTTCAGATTTTCTCATCCTCAAAGCCTACCATGAGCCAAATTGTAGGTGGTTCCAGGAGCAGGACTGGCATTTGAAAACAGACCTGGAGGTCTGGACCTGGGTGACTTGAGCGACCAACAGCAAAGATGTTCCATGGGTGTGAAATGAAGATGGAGGGCAAGGAGAACCAGAGATGCAGTAGCCAAGGAATCTGTCTAAAATATAATCGTGAGTACCTAATCAAGATCATGCCAAAGTCTGTTGCTGAAGTGGCCATGTGATGGTGGCATAAAAACAAATGAGAAGTGGGATGCAGGTGCAGTTCAGATGCTAGCTAGAAAATGCGATGTTATCTCTGTGTGAGGGGAAGGGCACTTGCATTGTCCCCCCACCACATGAAACTTATCACCAGCCCAGACATATATGCACCAGGCCCAACTGTTGTGAAACACACCTGTCAGGCTCAGGCAGGTGAGGCTCCTTACCACAGCAGCTCAAGGATCCATAAAGCATTGGATCCCTTAAAGAAACTCAGATCCCTAGGGATCCTCATGGGTTAATGTGTTGTTTAAATCTACTCATGTCAAGAAATGCTTCCATCTGTACCTAGCATGATGTCAGATCATTATGGCTGCAATATTTTACCTCTTAAAGAAGAACAGCTTTTAATACATAGAATCATAAAGTTGGAAGGGGCCACCTAGGCCACCTAGTCCAACCCCCTGCTCAATTCAGGATCAGCCTAGAGCATCCCTGACAACTGTTTTTCCAGCCGCTGCTTGAAGACTGCCAGTGAGGGGGAGCTCACCACCTCCCTAGGCAGCTGATTCCACTGTAGAATAACCCTTACTGTAAAAAAGAAAAAATTCATCTAATACCCAGCCGGTTTCCGCTCATAATTTAAACTTATTATTGTGAGTCCTATCCTCTGCTGCCAGCAGGAATTCTCTCAGCTCTACCTGCCTCAGAAGGTGTCTGTTGTGGAGAGGGGAAGGTGATTGTAAGCTGGATTGAGACTTCTTAAAGGTAGAGAAAATGGAGTATAAAAAGTAACTCTTCTTGTTCTTCTTCTTTCCAATGTCATATCCTGAATGATCACTCCTTCCCCCTTACTCTGTAATCCACTTTGAGTCTCAATGAGAAAGGTGGGCTATATATAAGCTAAATAAACAAATGTCCAACAAAAGACTGTGTAAAACATGTATGTGTGAAACGCTGCATTGAAGAAGAGTTGATTTTTATACCTGCTTTTTTTGGGTATTGTAAGGATTTTCAAAGCAGCTTACAATTGCCTTCCCCACTCCCACAGCAGGCACCTTGTGAAGTAGGTGGGGTTCAGAGATAATTGTGACTGGCCCAATGTCACCCAGCAGGCTTCATGTTGAGGAGTGGAAAATCAAACCTGGTTCTCTAGATTAGAGTGTGCCACTAATGTAGAGAAGCAGGGAATCAAAGCTGGATCTCCAGATTAGAGTCCACCACTATTAACCACTACATCATGCTGGATCTCATTGTACATTATTGTATAAGCAAAAACCAACCCAGCTAACAGTCACAAACTGCTCACAAATAGCCAATCTAAGCAAGAAAAAGTTGCTTCTCTGCTTGCCACTGGCAGGCAGAATATGAATCGAATCAACAGACATTAAAAATCCCTAATCAGAACAGGGGGAGAGAAGGTGGCATGGTATAGCTGCCTTGCCAGATCTCAGAAACTAAGCAGGATCGGTACTTGAAAGGGAGACCACCAAGGAAGACTCTGCAGAGGAAAGCCATGGCAAACCACCTCTGCTTCACACTTGCTTTGAAAGCCCCTTGATGGGGTCACCATACGTCAGCAGTGACTTTTCGGCACTTTACGCACACACTATCAGAACAAACAATATTGCTCACGATGGACCAACAGTCTGACTCAGGATAAGGCAGTTTCATAGAAGATTCATGGCATATACGTACAAACAAAAATAAAATTATTTCACCTCAGAACCAACTCTTTAATCAATAAAGAAGAATCATAGTGGATCAAACTAAGATACCGTCTTGTCAAGCCCCTCCTTCAGCCATATTTAAACAACCCTGTAAATTAGGTTAGGCTGAGAGAGATTGATTAGCCAATTTTAGACCGTGAGCTTCATGGTCGAATATGGATTTAAACCCAGGTCTGACCACTATACCATACTGGCTCATATCTTATAGATAGCCCCTCCCTTGACTTTTTGATAACCATGAAAAACAAACCTCAGCCCAAGTAACAATGAGCCCTGTAATTTATCTCATTCCAAAGCTTGGCTTCCTTCTCTCTTTTTATTTGATTTGATTACAATCTCCCGAGTAGGCCTTTGTGAGACAGTTTCTACTGTGGCCGCAGACCAATCTGAAATCAAGTTGTTAGTGAAGCTGTGAACATCTGGCTCTGTTCCCAGATGTTCTGTTGACTTAGTTGTCACATGTATTCCGCTGGCTGTTAGATAAGTGCTTTTGGCATGCAAATGGTCATCAAGCTACTTAGTCCTAGCGCAAGAGGTTTGAATTTCATAGTGGGAGAACTCACTTCCTATAGATCCTCTTAATGGGAGACTGGCATTCCAGTCCACAACACAGTTAAATTTAATCACTTTCATTTAACGCTGACTGACAGCCAGGTCCTAGATACAATTACTACGATCCAGCAGTTCCATGCAGACTTGGAAAGAGTGATGCGCACACAGAGATTCTCCACCTTAATGAATAGATTACCCCATTCACTCAAATACAGTATAGGTGGATGTGCCACATGCACAGATGGGAAATCTGTTCATATAGGAGCTTAGTGAGTGGATGGAGAGCACATACTGGGGCATGGACTCTGATTCAGCCTTCAAATTCAGTACTGGCAGCAAGTACTGTTCCAGGCAGGGAACTGTATCTCCCTGTATATTCCCAGGCTCCAGTTTTGCTCTTCAGACCCCCTTCTCCTGGTGGTACTTTCATGTAGAATAATAGAATCATAGAGTTGTAAGGGACCACGAGGGTCATCAAGTCCAACCCCCTGCACAATGCAGGAAATTCACAACTACCCCCCCCCACACCCCCAATGACCAGAAGATGGCCAAGATGCCCTCCCTCTCATCAACTGCCTAAGGTCACAGAATCAGCATTGCTGACGGATGGCCATCTAACCTCTTCTTTAAAACCTCCATGGAAGGAGAGCTTACCACCTCCCGAGGAAGCCTTGTTCCACTGAGGAACTGCTCTAACTGTTAGAAAATTCTTCCTAATGTCTAGATGGAAACTCTTTTGGTTTAATTTCAACCTGTTGGTTCTGGTCCGACCTTCTTGGGCAACAGAAAACAACTTGGCACCATCCTCTATATGACAGCCCCTCAAGTACTTGAAGATGGTCATCATATCCCCTCTCAGTCTTCTCCTCTTCAGGCTAAACATACCCAGCTCCTTCAACCTTTCCTCATAGGACTTGGTCTCCAGACCCCTCACCATCTTTGTTGCCCTCCTCTGGACACTTTCCAGAGGATGGTCTGGTTGGCAACAGTTAGGTCTTGGGTATTCTTTGTGGTAGGCCCATTCCTGTGGACTGATCTACCATTAGGGTTGCCAGCTCCAGGTTGGGAAATACCTGAAGATTTTGGGGGGATGGAGTCTGAGGAGGGGAGGGTGTGGGGAGGGGAGGGGACTTTAATGGGGTATGATGCCATAGAGTCCACCTTCCAAAGCAGTCATTTTCTCCAGGTGAAATCTCTCTCACCTGGAGATCATTTAGTGGGAGATATCCAGCCACCATCTGGAGGCTGGCAACCTTACCTGCCATAATGGGCACCCACCTTCACTTGCCACATTCAGGAAGGCATTAATGATTGTTCTATTCCAGAAACCATTTTTGGAGAGCAAACTGTGTTTGGCTGTGTTTTTGATGGGGTGTGTCAGTTTTTAATTGTGTGTTAGAATTGCTTGCTGGTTTTTAACTTGTTGCTGAACCCTTATGATGTTTGTGTTTTTGGCTTCTTTTACTGTTCTGTTAGCCACTGCAGAGGAGGTCCACACATCTGCCTGCAAATCATTGGATAGTGAGTGATTTGTCATAGTGCAGAGTACATGCAGCCCTTAGAAAACTGAGAAGGAGGAACCCAGAATTACCCCTTTTATCAGATGACATAGCACTCATTCTCGCAAGCTGATGGTCCCCTGTACCATCAAAGGGAGAAAAATGTTGAGTCAATAAATTGCCTTGAACAGTTTCCAGAAATGAAATATGGCCCAGTTCTATTGTAAATCCAGTGGAAATGCACTGAGCTTTGTAATTTTATCGCTGGTGACAGTTTGTAAATGGACCTACCATTATTATAATAGGCCAATATATAGCACCTTTCAGTTTAAAGCTTCAAATCACTTCTATGCTTCAATGATTATGCCTGTTCCACTTACGAGTGATTTGAAGGAGAAATTGGTGTAGTTGTATTTGACAGATGTAAAAGAGAGAGAGAGAGAGAGAGAGAGAGAGAGAGAGAGAGAGAGAGAGAGAACAGCTTTGCCTTGGTTGCTCAGCTACAGAGAATTTTATAGGAAAATGTCCCACTGTAGAATGGAAATGTGTTATAGTTAAAGAGAAAACTCAGCTGACTTCTGAAGGAAACATAACTTTTTCAAAAATATTGCTGAGATATGATATTTACTTATTGACTAGCAGCCCATTCTTGAAGGGGGGGTAGATCAGTGGTAGCCAGGTGTGGCGCAGCCGCGCAGCCTCCTCAGAGGCTTCCCTGCCACTGGATGGAAAATCTAACTATAAAATGGTTAAAAAAGAAAATGTCCCCATAGAAAGCCATAGGGCTATGCCACCAAAAAAGGTGGTGCAGCCATGCTGCTGCGAGAAGGGGCATACCTGGGGTGAAAGGAATTAGGAAGCTGTCTAAAGGCAGCCCTGCCCCAGGAATGCCCTTTTCCCATGCTGGCATGGGCTTTCCCTTCTGGCAATTCCCTGCTGGCGTGGCTGCACTGGCGGTGGGGGCTGGCACAGCTCTGTGGCTCCCTAGCACCAGCATTTTTGCCCTCGGGATGCTGTAAGTGCCCATTATCCTGGGATAAATGGGCACTTATGCCAGCATGGAGTCACACCAGCACCTAAGGAGAGTCACCCCCCCCCATTCAGGATTGCAGCCTTAGACTATGTATTTCCTGACCTTTAGAGGGTACCAGGGAGGCTTAAAGTTATAGAACCAAAACTAATATTCAATCAAGCTGAAAACTAATAACAGAATTTTAAAAAGATTATGAAATTCAATAATATGAAAAATAGAGATCATATTGCAAATGTACATTGGTTATTGGAGCATGCGAGAGAATTTCAGAGGAAAAACAGCAGTGTTTCATAGTTTACAGCAAAGCTTTTGACTGTGAATAGCTATTATTGGTTTTAAAAGAAATGGGTGTTCTACCACATCCAATTGTTTTGATGCATAACCTGTACTCTGGACAAGAGTCTACTGTTAGGACAGAATATGAAGAAACAGAATTGTTTCAATTTGGTAAAGGTGTGAGACAAGGATGTATTTTATCTCCCTATCTCTTCAATCTATATGCAGAACCTATAAGTAAAGCTAGATTAGATTTAGATGAAGGGGGAGTGAAAATTGATGCCAGGAACATTAACTATTTGAGATATGCAGATGACACCACATTACTTGCAGAAAATGGTGAAGACTCGAAACAACTACTGATGAAGGTTAAATAAAAAAAAGCTAAAACAGGATTACAGCTGAACATCAAGAAGAAAAAAACTAATGACTACTGGGGAATTACACATTTAAGGCTGATGATGAAGAAATTGAAATAGTTCTATTCTGTGACTCCATTATCAACCAAAAAGGATATTGCAACCATGAAATCAGAAAGAAGGGCAGACATGAAAGAGCTAGAAAAGATTCTTAAGTGTAAGGAAGGATGTGTGGCTAGTGACCTAGATCAAGTTAATTCATGTCATCTTATTCCCTATTACTATGTAAGGGTGTGAAAGCTGGACAATGAAAAAAGCTGATAGGAACAGAGTAGATTCCTTTGAAATGTGCTGTTGGAGGAGAGTGTTACGGATACCGTGGGTGGTTTCTAGATCAAATCCAGCTAAAATGACTAAACTGAGGCTATCGTATGGTCACATGAGAAGACAAGAGTCACTGGAAAAGACAATAATTCTAGAAAAAGTTGAAGGCAGTAGGCAAAGAAGAAGATCCAACATGAGATAGATTGACTCAATCAAGGAAGCCACAGCCCTCCATTTGCAAGACCTGAGCAAGGCTGTTGACGATAGGACATTTTGGAGGACATTGATTCATAGGGTTGCCATGAGTCAGAAGCGACTTGATGGTACTTAACACACACATATGGTTAATGAATAAAATCTGAGTTGAACCAATGAATCTCATGTAGTGACCTTGTTTTGGGTATTGGGTGAACGAATAATAAGATGGTAAAAGGTAAAGGGCCCTGACCTGGATGGCCCAGGCTAGCCTGATCTCGTCAGATCTCAGAAGCTAAGCAGGGTCATCCCCGGTTAGTATTTGGATGGGAGACCACCAAGGAATACCAGGGTTGCTGTGCAGAGGAAGGCACTGGCAAACCACCTCTGATAGTCTCTTGCCATGAAAACTCCAAAAGGGGTTGCCATAAGTCAGCTGCGACTTGAAGGCACACAAAAGGTAAAGGTAAGAGCCCAGTGGCGCAAAGTGGTAAGCTGCAGTACTGCAGTCCAAGCTCTGCTCACGACCTGAGTTTGATTCTGACGGAAGTTTGTTTCAGGTAGCTGGCTCAAGGTTGACTCAGCCTTACATCCTTCCGAGGTCGGTAAAATGAGTACCCAGCTTGCTGGGGGTAAAGGGAAGATGACTGGGGAAGACACTGGCAAACAACCCGCAAACAAAGTCTGCCTAGTAAACATCGGGATGTGACGTCACCCCAAGGGTCAGTAATGATCCGGTACTTGCACGGGAGCCTACCTTTATCTTTACCTAAAAGGTAAAGGTAGACCCCAGTGCAAGCACCAAATCATTCCTGACCCACGGGGTTACATTACATCACAATGTTTACTAGGCAGACTATGTCAATAAGCATGTGGACAAGAATGAGCCTGTGGACATTGTGTATTTGGATTTCCAAAATGTTTTTGACAAATTTCCCCACCAAAGACTATTAAACAAACATCATAGTCATGGGATAAGAGGACAAGTCCTCTTATGGATTGAGAGCTGGCTGAAAAATAGGAAGCAGAGAGTAGGAATAAATGCTCAGTTCTCACAATGGAGGGATGTGAGCAGTGTGGTCCCTCAGAGATCTGTGTTGGGACCGGTGCTTTTCAACCTGTTCATCAATGACCTAGAGCTGGGGGTGAACAGCGAGGTGGCCAAGTTTGCAGATGACACCAAATTATTTAGGGTGGTTAAAACAAAACTGGACTGTGAAGAGCTCCAAAGGGATCTCTACAAACTGGAAGAATGGGCATTAAAATGGCAAATGAGATTCAATGTGAGCAAGTGTAAAGTGATGCATATTGGGGCAAAAAATCCCATCTTCATATACACACTGATGGGATCTGTGCTGGGGTGGTAGTGGATTGCTCGATGAAGGTGTCAACCCAGTGTGCAGCTGCTGTGAAAAAGGCAAATTCCATGCTGGCCATAATTAGACAAATAATAGAGAATAAAACTGTTGCTATCATACTGCCCTTGTGCAAATCTATGGTGAGACCACACTTGGAATACTGTCTACAGTTCTGGTCACCACACCTAAAAAAGGATATTGCAGAGCTTCAGAAGGTGCAGAAAAGAGCAACCAAAGGTCATTTATGCATGGTCACTGTAACCTCCTTTATTCCCAGTTTCAGCCAGGGTCTAACATTTCAGTATGCACGATATCCCATCCCTTGGTAGCTCGATGCTGTTTTGACGCAAAACCAACCCGGGTCTTCCCGTTCCTCTGTTAATCCAACTTTTCCCTCTCCCTTGAGGTCAGCCCAGCTCAAAGCAGCATGCAGATGACTAAACTGGGGGAAACACAGAAGATTGGCTTCTCTCACAGCCAATCACGAAACAGTGAGTAAAGAGGCAGGGATTGAAGTGCTTCCTGCTTCCTCAGAGCTCTTTCTGAGCGAAAGAAAGGCTTTTAAAAAAAGAGGCTTGGATTTCTCCCCCCCTTCTTTCAGATTGCTCTGTTTTTTGTTTTTTGTTCTTAAAATGCTTTTTTATGTGGGTTTTTGGGGGAAGTTGGGTTTTTGGGGGAAGGAAATCTGCTGTCACGGTGAACACTGCGAAGTAAGCCAATTAAAGAGCAGCATTTAAAGGGGTGGGTCTTGATTTGAACTTGGGAGACTGCATTTCTGTATTCATGGCTCGATTCGTGCAGTTTCATCCCTGATCATTCAAGTCAATGCATACACTTTCCCCCCAAATTGGGTTACATTAATGTGCAATGAACCCAAGTCCAACCAGGGAGATCCAACCCATGCATAAAAGGCCCAAATGATCAGGGACTAGAGCAACTGCCCTACGAGGAGTGGTTAAAATGCTTAGGGTTGTTTAGCTTGGAAAGAAGGCAGTTAAGGGGAGACATGATACAGGTCTATAACATTATACATGGTATGGAGAGACTGGACAGGGCGAAGCTTTTCTCCCTCTCATAATACTAGAATGCAGGGTCATCTGCTGAAAATGGAGGGTGAGAGATTCAAAACAGATTAAAGGAAGCATTTCTTCACACAATGCATAGTTAAATTGTGGAACTCCCTGCCCCAGGATGTGGTGATGGCTGCCAACTTGGGGGCTTTAAGAGGGAAGTGGACATGTTCATGGAGGAGAAGGGTATTCATGGGTGCTAGCAAAAATGGATACTAGTCATGATGCATCCCTATTCTTTCCAAGATCAGAGGAGTATGCCTATTATATTGGGTGCTTTGGAACAAAGGCAGGAGAATGCTGCTGTTGTAGTCTTGTTTGTGGGCTTCCTAGAGGCACCTGGTTGGCCACTGTGTGGACAGACTGCTGGACTTGATGGACCTTGGCCTGATCCAGCATGACCTTTCTTATGTTCTTATGTTTATAGGGTGGTTTGCCATTGATGGCAGCTTAGTTTATTAGCCACATTTACTTTCACCAGTGAAAGTTATTTTAGTTGGTTGGTAGTGATTTGTAGTTGTATTTTACTTGGATATTTGATTACACATTGTAAATGACCCTGAACAAAGGTGTATAGAATAAAATGCTTATTAGCATTGCTTAACACTGTATTTCCCGAGTCCCATTAGTTTCACAACCAGTTTTTATAGAAGTATAACATTGGAACTGGTAATCTAATTAAGTTATGTCTACTCTTCCAGAGGCTGTCTGGGATCTCAGGCAGAGAGGGGCCTTTCCTGATGATGCTACCTGAGATCTTTTAAGTATAAAGGGAAACGCTGATCCTGCCATTAACACTCAATCCCCGAGTCTCTCCTCTCCTCCTCAAAAATGGCCTTCAAAGTATATTAACGCAGAAGCTTTTCATAGTTTGCAAACCCCTCTTTGAGGGGTGGATTTTGCACTTACAACTTACTGTTAATATTTACCAGATTTCAAACCCGATTTTAGTTGTAGGAGACAGGTTTTGCCTTGCCCCCAAAGTCAGATTTTCAAATGGCTCAGAGAGGCTTACCCATGGTAAATCTCCCATTGAAACAGCTTATAGGGTTAGAGCTGCTTAGCCTCAGCAAGAAAGCTCCCTGGAATGCCTCCAATCCAGCTTCTGGGAATGCCTGGCAGTAAACGATCAATGACAGTAGACAGAGCTCTTCATCTCTGTCATTGCCGGAGATACCAGCTGCAATCTGCCCACAGATACTTAAATCATATTGAAGTTAATGGGAAGCAAGAAGCCCAATGGGTGCAGAACTGAAGGTATTTCTCCCTTGTATTGCTTTCCAACCATGTACTCTGCCAATCAGGGACAGACTAGCCTTTTAATGCACCAGGAAGCTGCCTTATACTGAATCAGACCCTTGGTCCATCAAAGTCAGTATTGTCTACTCAGACTGGCAGAAGCTCTCCCGGGTCTCAGGTAGAGGTTTTCACATCACCAACTTGCCTAGTCCCTTTAACTGGAGATGCCGGGGATTGAACCTGGGACCTTCTGCATGCCAAGCTGATGCTCTACCACTGAGTCACAGCCCTTCCCCTGCTGGAGTGCGTGATGCCATTGGAGAGGATAAGCATGAATGCACCTTTTACCAACGAACTCTGTGCTCTAGCAACAAATGTTCTCTTGTAAAAGTGGGATCTCTTGGCCTGAAGGCCAAGCCATACGAAGTCAAGATTAACTTCTAGTGGAAGCCACAGATTAAATGGCTGTACCTTAAAAAAAAAAGATGAAATAGTTGTGCGTGGAAAAAATGGCTAATTATGAATATGGAAATTGTCAGTCCACAACAATATAAGAAGAATAAAAAATCAGAACCTAATGGCTGGCAAGGAAGGAAAGAGTTTCATTACACATTTATTATACTATGTATAACAATTTATTTAAACAAGTAGAAATAATAATCCAGCATGAAACAGCTGTTTTGGTAGACTTGGAGCAAACTAGTAAAACATACTTGGTCCATCCAAACACAGTAATCCATAAAACATGAGAAGTATACAGTACTGCAACCACAATGGATACTATTATTACACATTTTTGAAAGACTTGCCTCCTGATTTGGCCTCTGGTTCAAAACCAGTGCCATGATTTCAGTCTGCGGCACATTATTTAGCTAATGTGGAGTGTGCATACAGGGCCACCTCAGCCCTCCCCTGAACAATTCCCTCTGGGGCCCCCTCCCACAACCAGACCCAATACATACTGTACATAATATGAAAAAGACATAATGTGACTTGCCAATAAGGTAATATGTGTTATCAGGCTGGGCCCTGGCTTTGGTGGGTGCTGAATTGTCATCAGGGGATGTCGTTTTTACTGTGCAGGGTGATTAAAGAAGCACAGACAAAGAAGTCCCAATACCCTCCCTCCCCCATTTGGCCCTAAGAGTGCAAGAAGATGGACTCCACTTTCAATGCACTTTGCAGCTGGTTTTTACTGTGTGAAACGACAAAATCCACTTGCAAACTAACACTAAAGTGCATTCAAAATGGATTGAAACTATATTATTCAGCATGTGTGAAAGTGCTGTTAGTGAGAAAGGAGGGCCCTAATTGAAACAAATAAACAGGTTTGTAAGATCTTGTAGGTTATCCGGGCTGTGTAACCGTGGTCTTGGAATTTTCTTTCCTGACGTTTCGCCAGCAACTGTGGCAGGCATCTTCAGAGTAGTAACACTGAAGGACAGTGTCTCTCAGTGTCAAGGGTGTAGGAAGAGTAATATATAGTCAGAAAGGGGTTGGGTTTGAGCTGAGTATTGTCCTGCAAAAGTATTGTCCTGTAAGTATCAAGATAATGTGCTAATGAGGGTATGGTATGTTAATATGGAACCATTGTATCCTGAAGTGATCTGTTAATGTGTGTAATCCAAAGCTAATCTGTATGGCTATTGTTGAATGTTGTCTTTGTCTGGAGGTTTTTCAGGGCAGGAAGCCAAGCCTTATTCATTCTTAAACTCTCCTCTTTTCTGTTAAAGTTGTGCTGATGTTTATGAATTTCAATGGCTTCTCTGTGCAATCTGACAAAATAGTTGGTAGAATTGTCCAGTCTTTCAGTGTCTTGGAATAAGACCCTGTGTCCTGTTTGTGTCAGTCCATGTTCAGCCACTGCTGATTTCTCAGGTTGGCCAAGTCTGCAGTATCTTTCATGTTCTTTTATCCTTGTTTGTATGCTGCGTTTTGTGGTCCCGATGTAAACTTCTCCACAGCTGCAAGGTATACGATATACTCCTGCAGAGGTGAGGGGGTCTCTTTTGTCTTTTGCTGATCGTAGCATTTGTTGTATTTTCAGCAAAAGACAAAAGAGACCCCCTCACCTCTGCAGGAGTATATCGTATACCTTGCAGCTGTGGAGAAGTTTACATCGGGACCACAAAACGCAGCATACAAACAAGGATAAAAGAACATGAAAGATACTGCAGACTTGGCCAACCTGAGAAATCAGCAGTGGCTGAACATGGACTGACACAAACAGGACACAGGGTCTTATTCCAAGACACTGAAAGACTGGACAATTCTACCAACTATTTTGTCAGATTGCACAGAGAAGCCATTGAAATTCATAAACATCAGCACAACTTTAACAGAAAAGAGGAGAGTTTAAGAATGAATAAGGCTTGGCTTCCTGCCCTGAAAAACCTCCAGACAAAGACAACATTCAACAATAGCCATACAGATTAGCTTTGGATTACACACATTAACAGATCACTTCAGGATACAATGGTTCCATATTAACATACCATACCCTCATTAGCACATTATCTTGATACTTACAGGACAATACTTTTGCAGGACAATACTCAGCTCAAACCCAACCCCTTTCTGACTATATATTACTCTTCCTACACCCTTGACACTGAGAGACACTGTCCTTCAGTGTTACTACTCTGAAGATGCCTGCCACAGTTGCTGGCGAAACGTCAGGAAAGAAAATTCCAAGACCACGGTTACACAGCCCGGATAACCTACAAGAACCAATGAACTCTGACCGTGAAAGCCTTCGACAATATTTTGTAAGATCTGTTCATACTTCCTGGCCTCTGGTTGAAATCTGGATACTACCAGAGCAGAACTTTTCAGACACGCCTTGGATGAGTCTACACTCATGTTATAGCAAAAGGGACTAATGGGAATTGTTTCAAGTCCCAGTTCAAGATAATAGTTTTCTTCATTCTTCACATATATGTCCACATGATAAATTATACTGATGGTTTACTTCTTCAATAAAAATGAGAGAATAACCACATGTAACATCAGTGGGACGGCACTCTTGAGTTATTCATCTTTAAAACAGATATATTGCAAAACCATGAAATGGTTTTACTGTTAGTAGATAAGGATGTTTTCAATCTAGTCTCTTAATTAAGGCCAAGAAACGAGCCCTTGCTACATGACTTGAAGTTTGAAATATCCAGATGTGAACAGAGGCTTTATGTTCAGTGTCTGAGTTTACAATGTTAGCCTTAGCTGGTGATAACAAAGAGGTCTCCGATATCCTTCTGTAGTGGATATTTAGGCACTTGTGAAAATGCATGCATGAAGCTATAGATTAAAGTTTCTTTCGATTGCTATAAATCATGCACTGCAGAATGGGGTGGGATTGTGACAAGTATCTTGGACATGTTACTAGACAGCACATGTTTGATGTGGTGTTCAGGGTGTGAATGTATCACCCTATAATTAGGGTTGCCAGGTCCCTATTTGTCACTGATGGAAGGTTTTAGGAGTGGAGCCTGAAGAGGGTGGGGTTTGGGGAGGGGAGGGACTTCAATACCATAGAGTCCAATTGCCAACGTGGCCATTTTCTCCAGGTGAACTGATCTCTATCGGCTGGAGATCAGTTGTAATAGCAGGAGATCTCCAGCCGCCACCTGGAGGTTGGCAACCCTACCTATAATACCTGTCTGTCAAAACTGTAATGGAATCAGGAATGCTTCTGCAGCTATCCGAATTTCTTCCCAGAGTGCTGAGATCTAAATTTACCAAGGAGTCTTGTGGCATTGTGAAGACTAACTTTTTAAATTTTAGCAAAAAAAAAAAATTCTGAAATTGTGCCCATTTTGTCAGATGCATGTACTGGAACATCACTGGAGAACCTACTGTGTGCATCTGATAAATAGGGTTGCCGGGTATCAGTTATTGTCCTGAACCATTCAGTATTTCCACAGACTGTTTGCAGGGGGGGGGGACTTGAGGAAATACTGGACTAGGGTTGGCAGATCCCGCTGGGGGCGGGGTTTCTCCTTATTTAGACCCCCTTCCCCCGGTGCCATTCATCTGGCTGGTGGAGGTCTTACCGGTCTTAAAATGAGGCCATGACCCCATCAGTATGATGACATCACTTCCTGAAGTATCATCATCATGTGGGCAATGTTGAGGGAGATGCTCTGGTATTTGGGCAAACCTCTATGGTAAAAACAGCCTCTACCATAGAGTTTTTGCCCAAAGACCAGAGTGTCTCTGTTGACGTCACCGATGTGATGATGTCACTGGCCTCCCCGTGCAGCTGATAAGTCCCCACCCTACCCCTCTGGTTGCCAGGGGGGACAACCATATACTGGACATATAAATGTCTGGTATTTTTAGGGTTGGGAGGAACAGCATGGTGTTTGCCTTTCTCACTGCTGCTACACATTGTCAGTCATATCTTAAATTTAATTAAATATTAAATATACCAGCATATATATAGTTAGGAAACAATTTATTTAGGTGGTGGGTTGCACAGTAAATAACCTCGTCTTTCAACGTGGAAGCAATTCTTTAGAAATCCTTGACTGTTTTTCCCCCCTCTAAATTTTGTGCAGCTCACACAGATATCAGAGGGGAAGCAGACTGTTCCATTGTAATATATACAATAAATATTCCACAGTCTCTTTTGCACTGCTAGATAGTAGCATTTAAGGATTCCTGTAATTCCCGTAATTTCATCAAGGCCATACAACCACAACAGGGACTCACTGAATCCCCAGAACAAAGATACCATGGAAACAAATTTTAGGATTATGGGCCTTCTGCTATCTGTAACAGTTCTGAATCACTAGAAGCCATGTGCACAAAAAATCATTTATTTATTTTTTACAAAAATTGATAGCCCCTGTAAATAAAATGAGAATATTTATATTGGTACATCAGTGGAATGCCCTAGGATTGTCAACTTCCAGGTTAGGGCCTGGAGATCTGCCGGAATTACATCTAGGGTTGCCATCTCCAGCTTGGGGCTGGAGCCTAAGGAGGGTGGGTTTTGGAGAGGGTAGGGACTTCAATGCCATAGAGTTAGGGTTCCCAGGTCCCTCTTCACTAGCGGCGGGAGATTTTTGTGGCAAAGCCTAAGGAAGGCGCGGTTTGGGAAGGTGAAGGACTTAAATGCCATCGAGTCCAATTGCCAAAGTGTCCATTTTCTCCAGGTGAACTGATCTCTATCAGCTGGAGATCAGTTGTAATAGCAGGAGATCTCCAGGTAGTACCTGGAGGTTGGCAACCCTACATAGAGTCAAATTGCCAAAGCGGCCATTTTCTCCAGGGGAACTGATTTCTGTCACTTGGAGATGAGTTGTAATAGCAGAAGATCTCCAGCCACCACCTGGAGGTTGGCAACCCTAATTACAGCTGTTCTCCAGAATGCAGAGCTTAGTTCCCTTGGTGAACATGGCAGTTTTGGAGGGTGGCCTCTATAACATTATACCCTCCTGAGTTCCCTCCCCAAACCTTACCCTCCGCAAGCTCCACCCCCAAATATCCATACATTTCCTAACCCAGAGTAGGCAACCCAAGAATGCTGTGAAATGGAATGTTGGAAGTATCCAGCCGAGAAAGTTACCGATGGACAGTGTTAACTTTTTCATTTTCTTGTCTGTTTATTTTTAAAATAAAATCAATGTCCAAGTTTTATATTTCACAGTGGTCAAAAACGTTTGAGCTGTGAACACTGTTCTAGCCACATTCTTGTAATCTAAGCGCAAAGTGAATTTCTAAAGCATGAACACCCACTGGATCAGGAGAACTTGCTTTTTATCGTCGATGCTGCAAGGTCTAAACTTTGCAATATGTGTGTATCAGGTGAGTCCCATACTCCTCTCTCAGTGAGGTTGCCAGCAATAGTCTGTGTTAGGGCTCGCCACATGTCCTGGCAGAGAAAAGTGCCTCACTGCCAGCACCAGGGTTTTTGCCAGCGCCTGGGAGGGCTAATCAGCCTGCCTCCAGCTGGCAACAATGGAGATATCTGCTGGCAAGAATCATGAGCTATGAGAAAATGGCAGTCCGGGGCAGAGAGACAACCTGGGGAGCCTGAGTCAGGGATTTGGGATCTGCTTTGGGCTATATTGAGGTTGAGCAGAGCAAGAACATTCTCTAGAAGGAGGCAACTTGAGGCGGGGGCCTCTGGTACCAGATCTTGGGGGCAGGAAGCTTCCAGCATCTCTGCCTCACCTAGTGCTGCCAACGTCCAGGCACTAGCTGGAGATCTCCTGCTATTACAACTGAACTCCAGCCGATAGAGATCAGTTCCCCTAGAGAAAATGGCCACTTTGACAACTGAACTCTATCAGCCCATTCCTGAGCTGGCGGTGTACGGGGATGGCGGGGAAGAGGCGCAGCGGCGCCTCTTTCTATGTCAATTCCCGCACGCCATAGAACAAAACAAAAAAAGCCGTTTTCCGGCTTTTGTTTTATTTTACTGGGGCCTTTCGCCCCATAGGAAACAGCAAGGCTGCACCTGCTCAAAAGCAGGCACAGCACCGCTGTTCCCGGCACTGGCATAACTGGCCGAACCGGGATAGGGAGCCGCCGAACCGGCGGCTCCTCCCCCCAGCCCACCCCAGAACACCCCCCTGCACCAGCGCAGCCTCTCTACGCCGTGGCCTGCGCCATGGAGAGGCCGCGCCGGCAGAGGGGAGAGGCACGGTCCGGCAAAGCTCAGCCGCAGGCGGGACTGGCCTCGCCGCCAGCATAAGTGCTTGTAACCGCGCGATTACACGCACTTACGCTGGCGGCAAGGTCACACTGCCGCTTAATGCGCTATATGAAATCCCTCCCCTCTCCAAACCCTGCCCTCCTCAGGCTCCACCCCCAAAATCTCCAGGTATTTCCCAACCTGGAGCTGGCAACCCTAGCTTCATCAAATGCCTTCAGCCAATTGCTCCATATTTGAACCTATGTGTCCTCTGTTGAGCTGGACAATTTATCTGTCTAACCTAGTTTTGTCTATCCTGCTTGGCTACAGCTCTCCAAGCACTGTGCCAACCCTACTCTGCAGGCTCTATCTCAAAATGACTGAAAAAGGGGGGGGGGGAGAAGGCAGTGGGCTGAGGCTGTGAGGGGTGGCCATGGGTAGGCTGAGACTGTGGGGGGCAGTAGCCTTCAATGACTGCCCTTGTTGAGCCACCACTGTTGAATCGGACAGTGTTTCACAGAGTCTGATTAGATATTGGAAACTGATATGGAACTAGGGCTGCTAACCTCCAGGTAGTGGCTGGAGATCTCCCGCTATTACAACTGATCTCCAGGCAATAGAAATCAGTTCCCCTTGATAAAATGGCTGCTTTGGCAATTGGACTCTATAGCATTGAAATTTCTCCCCTCTCCAAACCCCCCCTCCTCAGACTCCAACCCCCCAAACCTCCAGTTATTTCCCAACCTGGAGCTGGCAACCCTATATGGAACAAAGGCTTACTATTTTGTTTTGGGTTTTTTGTTTTTGGTATTTGCTTTCCTTCTTGAAAACTTTCTTGGTTCTCTGTTGATTTTCTACATTTGTTTATGTTGCTTACACAACCAGTATGGCTTTTATACACAACTTCTATGCCATTTATATATACAGTGTAATCATCTGGACATATAAAAATATGTTGAATCTAGCATTCAGATTAACTTATGCATCATGATCATTGAAAAGTTGAAGTTATGAAAAATTCATATGGTGCAAAGCAAAACAATAATAATTTTCAAGGCTAGAAGCAGACCAGTGGAAAGTGGGCCTGATCCACCAAGGGTACCAATAGGGTGGGTTTGCCAGAACCAGACACCTTTGGTGAGGCTGGCTGGGTTTGATGGTTGCCATAAAGAGTTGGGATCCCACTGAGATTGCACTGGGATCTAGATTGGACAAGGGAGGAGGAGCTTCACCCAAATGGGAGGTTATAGCTTTTGGAAAAGGCACTTAATAGAGTTGCCAAGTCCCTCTTTGCCACTGGCAGGAGGTTTTTGAGGTGAAGCCTGAGGAGGGAGGGGTTTGGGAAGGGGAGGGACTTCAGTGCCATAGAGTCCAGTTGCCAAAGCAGCCATTTTCTGCAGGGGAACTGATCTCTGTTGGCTGGAGATCAGTTGTAATAGCAGGAGATCTTCTGCTAGTACCTGGTGGTTGAACAAAAATCCAACACCGGTAGGCAATGCTACTTTAATCACTATATAATATTACAAAACCCACATACAACATTTCAGTTATTCATATAAGAGAATCTGGTTATTGAATCTTACATAAAGCAAAAACAATTTCACACCAATATGAGTTTCAAAGCTCAATATCTCATTGGAGTTTACAGTACCAACAGTTCATATGGGTGACTTATCTTCCCAGGAGAGGACACAGAAGAATCCGGAGGTTAGCAACCCTAGCACTTAAGCTGTGGCTCAATGAAGCCTGGGGGTAGATTAGAGTCAGGAGGGGGACCATGAAAGAATGAGCCGCTAGCTATCACAGGAAGTATGAAGCTAACTGCTCCCTGATGGATCGGGGACCCGGATGAGTGTACAGGAGCGAGAGCTAAACAAATTGGACAATTTGAGCATTTTTCAGAGTATGCATTTGGAGAATGGCCAGAAGGTAGCAGATAATCCTGCTGTACCTATCGGTGTTCAAACACCTCTTACCCAAAAGCACTTTGGCAAATCAAAATGGAATGGAATTGCCCTATATAAAACCATTATGATATAGATATGCCCCTAAATGTTCAACAAATAATAGCACACACACCCCATGTGGCACACACATCCGCAATCAGTTTCTCTGACTGGCAGGTCTTGACAACAGAAGGGCTAATGCAAGGCCGAGGTTAAGTGAGGCAAGCTGGCTCACAGCTTGGACATGATGGACATGATGGATTTGGTCTCCTTTGAGAGACTGGGTTGAACATGTAAAGTAAACATTCCAGATCTACTTACAGCTGTCAGTAAACACGGATATGCCCTTAAGGAACAAATTAATCATCTATTGTTAGCAAAAGATCATTGTTAGCAAAACCATCAAGAACAGATTAGAGATTTTGCTGGATTCTGCCAACGAATCAATGAAATAGAAAATAGAAATAGAAATGGAATTCTACATTAAATGACCTTTGGGGATCTGGAGCGATAATTGCAAGCACTGGTCATTTACCCTGATCAGTGAATCTTCCATTCATATGGTGCGAATCATGAATGAGCTGTTATCCCTCTTATGGCTACTGATGGCAACGGAGACCAGTTGCAACGTGGAAGCTCACCCGAAACCAGGCTATGGGAATTAATTGGGAATGTTAATAGAAAAGGCTGCTCTATCCCATTGCTTGCAGGAAAGATAGCTGTTGTTAATTGCAAGAGTTGAGTCCACTAGCACCTTAAAGACCAACAAGATTTCCAAGATATAAGCTTTTAAGAGGCATCAGATGCCTGATAGAGAGAGCCTGAGACTCTGGAGAGCTGCTGCTAGTCAGAGTATACAGTACCAGGCTGGGTGAACCAATGCTCTGACTCAGTATGAGGCAATTTCTTATGTTTGTACGACACACCATAAGAATTCAGTGGGTTGGATCCAGTGAGCTTTGTTCACTCAGTATTGCCCAGTTGTAGGGGTGCAGTAGTTAAGAGTGGTGGTTTGGAGCGGTGGACTCTGGAGAACCGGGTTTGATTCCCCACTCCTCCACATGAGTGGGGGAGACTAATCTGATGAACTTGATTGGTTTCCCCACTCCTACACATGAACCAGCTGGGTGACCTTGGGCTAGTTACAGCTCTCTCAGCCCCACCTATGTCACAGGGTGTCTGTTGTGGGGAGGGGGAGGAAAGGTCATTGTAAGCTAGTTTGATTCTTCCTTAAGTGGTAGAGAAAGGCGGTATATAAAAACCAACTCTTCTTCTTCTTCTTCTTCTTCTTCTCATGTTCCCCAGTGTAGCCTTGGCCAAAGGGAACCCTGTCCTTCCTTTTATTCACCTTTTTTCACTATTGAACTGTTGTACCGGTAATCCATCCTGAGCCTGGCCTCGGCTGGGAAAGGGTGGGATATGAACCCAATAAAATAATTTTTTTTTAAACCACTCTCTGTTGGATTTAGTAGTAGGACATACCACTTGGACCATCACCATGCTTGCCTTTCTTTTCCCCCAATCACTGCTTCTTAAGCCCCCCTCCCCAAATCAAATCTCCCTATTTTCACTGGATCAAACTCTCCACACAAAGGAAAGACACCCCTTCAAATTATGTCGCACTTGCAACTCTGCTCTACAGATTCAAGACATTTCTTTCCACTGTACAGTAGTTCAGCTTGAAACTTCTCCCCAGCCCTTGCCGAATTCCTCCTACTGTTCCTTTCCTTTTAATTCCACTGCAGCTGCCAGATCTTCCCTTGGCTTCTTTTCTAATGGACCTGCCATGCTCTTGCAGGATCTGAGATTAATCATATTTGTCACCATCAAGCTAATGATAACATATTTGGCCTTCTTCTAAAGAATACATTTTACAGTTGAGTTACTGGCTGGCAATGTTTCAGAAAAGTGTAACGTATTTGATCTAAAAAAAACAGGTTCTTTCCCCTTTTGGACACTTTTGGCAACTAATGATTCATGTCTCCTAGAACATCACCAGAACATGGTGCTTATCATTACTTAGCGTCCATGACCATAAATGTAGAGGTTTCAATATATTTTTAAGAGGGAGGCTCCCTAGGCACAGATGGCCACCATTCATGGTAATTTAACTTTCCTTATACACACTGTAATAATATTGTTCTCCACAGAGGTGATCCAGCATTCCTGGTGGACTCATAGGGGGTTCCAGCATTCACAGAGACCCCCTACCCGCAAAGCCTGTTCCTTCCCTTTCAAAGTTTTGTGTGATGGATAAGGTGATGGCAGTTATATAGAATTCTTGCTGTAGAATCCCGTGTGTATAATAGATTCCACGCTGCATTGTGGCATACATATATGGCAATGCTTTCACATAGTCAAAAATTAACAAAACAAAAAAAGAGCTTGAAGAATACTTACAGGTGAAACAATATCGTTGTAATGTCTCTAGGGGGGAGATCAATAAAAGTTAATTTTATAAAAGAATCTAGATGAAGCACAAGGCAATAACATTCAGAATGAGTTCTTTGTGCTGTAGCCAGGAACCTCCCCACCCACCCCCCAATCACAGATACATTTACGTATTATATTGATACATAGACTGGCCCCAGTCTTTGCTGGGCCAGCAAATAATTAATTGCATAATTGCTTAGAATAAGTCAAACATTATAGACAGTTGTTCCAAGATCTATATTTGGCATTGCATTGTTACTATAATGGTACAAGTTGGAAATCAGGGAGGCATCAGAGAGAGAGAGGGAGATCCAAAGTAGCCTTTGCAGAAGTGAAAAGCACTTTTGTGAATGTAATGGGAATTTTGCGACTTCTGGTTATAGTTCCTCATTCTGAAATTCTGCGCTACCCCTGAAGGTACATGGACTCTCAAGAACAGCTTTCTGGGATGGTGTACAGGCTGCAGAAGACCATGGGATGTGGGAGAGATTAGTTAGAGTTCCAGGGCATGTTCTTGGGAACCAGAGTGGTCAGGGTCAGTGTAGTACTGTGCTTAGGGTGATGAATTAGGAATAATAGAAACATAGAATCATAGAGTTGGAAGGGACCACCAGGGTCATCTAGTCCAACCCCCTGCACAATGCAGGAAATTCACAACTACCCCCCCACACACAGTGACCCCTACTCCATGCCCAGAAGATGGCCCTCCCTCTCATGAACTGCCTAAGGTCATAGAACCAGCATTGCTGACAGATGGCCATCTAGCTTCTGCTTAAAATCCTCCAGAGAAGGAGCACTTACCACCTCCCAAGGAAATCAGTCGAGGAAATCTAGGTTAAAATCTCCACACTGCCATGAAATTCACCAATGATTTTGGCCTAGTCACATTCTCTCTAGCCTACTTCACAGAGTTGTGAGGATAACATGGAAGAGTGGGGAGTTGTGTATAGGGCTGTTGAATTTAAAAAAATTCGGTATAGTTCGGATTCGGCCGAATTCAGCCCGTTTAGATTCGGGATATGCCGAAGTCCGAACTCCCTCACTTCGGGTCCGTTCAATTCGGTGGGAATTCAAAGTTCGGGAAAGAAATTCGGCCGAATAAAGCCATTAAAAGCACAACAGCTGAAAAGTTTGCAAAGCAACTGCAAAGTAAAACACCACCTTTGCAACAGGGAAAACCAGAAGACACACAACTGAAACCTCCCCCCTCAAACCAGGGAGCGAGAGACTCGAGGGGGAACACACACCCCAGGCAGAACCGACGAAAGCCCCCTTTGGCTTCCCCCCCACCCCAGAAACTGCTCCCTCCCCCCACACACACATACTCTGCTTCCCCCCCCACACACACACATACACAGGAGGAAAATTATAGATTAAAGCCCCCAAAGGGGTCTTACTGTGGCTGTCTTCTGTTCCATCAGGAGGGGCTGGGGAGGACTTGTAACCCAAGATGATTCCAATTAGGCATGGGACGTTTTGCTCTGGAGATGCACAGGATCGGCTGATCCATTCATCCCAGTAGGGGAAAGGGGAAAGGGGAAAGGGGAAAGGGGAAAGCCCATATCTTGGGACCCCCTGACCCAATGTTCACAAAACATGGGTGGTCTCTTAAGAACACTTGTCTGAAACTCCGCTCAAAGTTTGGGATCTGCACCCCCAAAAATGCGCCCCCTGCAGCCACGGAAAGAGAAAAGGGGGGAGGCGATATTTCTGCCCCCACTGAACCCATCTTTACAAAACTTGGGTGGTATCTTAAGAATGATTGTCTGAAGCTATGCTGAAAGTTTGGGGGCTATATCCCCAAAAATGCGCCCCCTGCAGCCACATAAATGGAAAAAGGGGGGAGGGAAAAGGGGGAGAGCCCATATCTCGAGACCCCCTGACCCAATGTTTACCAAACTTGGGGGGTATCTTAAGAAGCTTCATCTGAAGCTCCACTGAAAGTTTGGGATCTGCACCCCAAAAAATGCGCCCCCTGCAGCCATGGAAAGAGAAAAGGGGGGAGGCGATATTTCTGCCCCCACTGAACCCCATCTTTACAAAACTTGGGTAGTATCTTAAGAATAATTCACTGAAGCTATGCTAAAAGTTTGGGGGCTATATCCCCAAAAAAGCGCCCCCTGCAGCCACATAAATGGAAAAGGGGGGGAGGGAAAAGGGGGAGAGCCCATATCTCGAGACCCCCTGACCCAATGTTCACAAAACTTGGAGGGTATCTTAAGAACACTGGTCTGAAACTCCGCTCAAAGTTTGGGATCTGTACCCCCAAAAATGCGCCCCCTGCAGCCATGGAAAGAAAAAGGGGGGAGCCCATATCTCGGGACCCCCTGACCCAATGTTTACAAAACTTGGGGGGTACCTTAAGAAGCTTCACCTGAAGGTCCAGTGAAAGTTTTGTGTCTGTACCCCAAAAAATACGCCCCCTGCAGCCACAGAAAGGAGCGAATGTGCACAAGCACCCCCACACACACACACGAGGATTTTGCTCTCTCTCTCTCTCTCCCTGGCCGGGCCGCACATCAGCTGATTCCTCCAGTACACAATCCTGACTGATTGGCCAGAAGAAGACCCAGCTTGGCCACCGATTGACCGGGGGAGGAGAATGCTGCTTACTGACGGTTATGCTGCTTACTGACGGCCCCGAATTTGCCGGATTTATTCGCAAACTCCTGAACTCGCTGAATTCGGCTCCCCGGTTGCCCGCCAGTTTTGAGTTTGGTTCCTCCCGAACTAAAAACCACCGAATCAGGGGAAATTCGGCTGATTTTCAGTTTGGGCTGAACCGAATCAACAGCCCTAGTTGTGTATACTGTATGTTATGGTCAGGGCTTTCAGAGCCATGGCATGGCAAACTGTTTAGTTTCCCAAGTGGGGGGAAGGCATGAGGAAAGGAAACTGGCTCAGCCTGAGAGCTCACCAAAGGGAACATGATGGACGAGCATCATAAAAACTCAGATGCTACATGCCAGGAGGACCCTTGTGGCATGGCGAAAGAAAAGCTCGAATGTGAATCCACCTGTCTTTAAGTAGAGGAGAGTGAATTCAGACAAGCAAAAACCACAATATTCAAAAACCAGTGGGAGAACATTTCAACCTTCCAGGACATTCTGTTGCAGATTTAAGAGTAGCAGTTCTCTTACAAAGGAATTTCAAAGGGAGATTAGAAAGAGAAACTGCTGAATTACAGTTGATATTCAAACTAAAGTCAATGCATTTACCTGGGCTGAATAAAGACCTTGCATTCATGGTTCATTACCAATGCTGATTTCTCCACACCCATCTCTCCCCTGGACATCACAGACTCTTCTGCATACCACACCTAATCCCATCACGCCTCCTATTCACATTTATATACTAATGCTTGTCTGAATTCACTCTCCTCTACTTAAAGACAGATAGATTCACATTCTAGCTGTATCTGAAGAAGTGAGCTGTGGCTCACGAAAGCTCATACCCTACCAGAAAATATTTTTGTTAGTCTTTAAGGTGCTACTGGACTCTTGCCTTTTTCTACTATTGGGATAGGGGGTCCAATTTTATGGGCCCACAAAGGGGTCACTCCCTTCCTCCAGGCATTTGTGAGCCAAGCTGTCCATCGGTTTTCAGGTTCAGAAGTTCAGCATTGCCGAGGACTGGAGGAAAGAGCCAATTGGCAGGCTGGTGCCTCAAAGTCTGGGGGCTCCCTTCATATCTGGAGTGTATAGCATGATGCCCATGCAAATTAGCTTCCAAACTGAGAGAAACCACTTAAATGCAAGAAAATAAGGCACTAAAAACATTTTAACATTGTGCTACTCTGTGGATGATGTTTTGTGAAAGCCTATGGCCACATACAAATAAATTCTACTCTGAAAACATTTCTTTGGTGGCAAATGACATCCTGTGAACAGTCCTTTATTATGGTCTTCAAAAATCTGATTTCAAGAGATGGTCACGTTGCCGGGAAATGAAGCCTCTACTCGGGACAACCTTCAGTTTGACAGCAGGTTTTTTGGGGGGTGGGGGTGATATCAGAGCCAGCCAAAGTCATGACCTAGGCAGCTCTTGTGAAGAAGAGTACTCATCTGCACAATGAGCAGTCTTCTTCAGAACCTATTCAGCAGCTGTTGAAGCTGGTGCTTTTAATAGGAAGGTATATCCCTCTGCACTGGACTGGATGAGCCCCATCTTTTAAATGACCCTTCTGCCTCAAGACTATCCTGATCCAGATCAACCCAGATCAACCCACTGAATGGTGATGGATAGTCTGGTCAGGCCAAGTTGGCTCCGTTTACATGACCTCTACCTCAAAAGGGCACCAACTATGGGCCCCTAACAAAACCAGTCAAAGATAGAAAAATGGGAGAAAGCACAGAGCTGTGCATCTGAGCAAAGGCTGAAACCCGAAAAAGCCAAATATCTTCTTTAAACGCCTTGCCAAGGGATGGTTCATCTCTTGAGACCACAGCCTGGTGGCAACTCGATCTTGAACATGTTTTGCTGGAATTAAGTCTCACGGTTGTAATGGGACATTCTTTCAAGTAAGGGAGTTTAGGGCTGTAGTTGTACAATACAGCTCTGTCCATTGCTTTCCAGTGGGGCTTACTCCCAAGAAAGTATATATAGGGTTGCTCTTCCAGGTATTATGAAAACGCAAAAGCGCTAATAGGAGACAGTTTCATTGAACAATAGTGGTTTTGTGCAAATTTCTAGTTTGTGGGATGTAGCCTTGCGGGAGGTAAACAATGGCATTTCCAAGACCCAAATTATTCCCCCATGTATGTTCTTGTGCTTTAGCAATGAACTCCAGCTCTGTGCTTGATAAGGAAAAGTCAGACAGAAATAGAATTGTCATATTTACAGACAGTGATTCATCACTTTTACAAAAAAAAAAGTTTGAGTCATCTGCTTTATGTTTCAGTCTGGGATTGTGAATGATTGTGACTTTCTTCTCCCTCAGTAGAAGCTTTGGGGAAAGGATGGGTGTGTGTTGTACGCGCACTAAAGCCTGCCCTCATCATACATCTAATAAAATTAGGATTAAAGAACAACAGGGAAGAATGCGACCTTGTAGTTTGCAGAGTGTCTTCGGTTCCTTCTGGATTTACTAAAGTTCCACACATCATAAAGATTTAATGCACTCAGTCTGGTATTGCATTTTGACATTTTGTTACTACGGTCCCTTTTCACATGTCCAAAGTGTGGATATTGTATGGGCACAGAGGAAGATGGGGATCCTGATGGAAAAGCTCAGTGTATCGACCTATCATGTTTACTGGGAAGTCTTTTTAAAAAAATAAAAAATAAAGATGTTTTATTTCTAAAAATTAAAGATGACAAAATAGTTGAAATCCAGTACATTCTATGTCAGGTCCAAGAGTGACAAAGATAGCAAAACTATCTCACTACATAACACATAAAATACCTGCAGTGCAGATGGTAAATCTTCTGTGGACAATCGGATAATAGCGAGCACACATGAACACACATGAAGCTGCCTTATACTGAATCAGACCCTTGGTCCATCAAAGTCAGTATTGTCTAGTCAGACTGGGGGCAGCTCTCCAGGGTTTCATGCAGGGGTCTTTCACATCACCTACCTGCCTAGTCCCTTTAACTGGAGATGCCAGGGATTGAACCTGAGACCTTCTGCATATCAAGCAGATGCTCTACCACTGAGCCATGGCCCCTCCCCAGAAGATTAATCCAAGTTAAGTTATGGTACAACACAGCATGCCAGTTTAAGGATCAGGAAGGCAAGCAAAAGGAAAACAAGGAAAGAGAGAGAGAGAGACCACCTTAATCCCCCATATCCAGTTATAGGGTTTGGCCTACAGCATCAGATACACTTCAACCAATTAGATCTTTCCCCCTTAGGAATCTTCCAGAAAACACTCACACCTACTCTTCGCCCCCCAACCGGTTACCACAGTCATGCCTGGTTTTCACAAATGACTCATTATTAACATGTTCCATTGCTTGAACTTGGGAGATATAAGAACCTGTGATTCCCAAACCAGATGCAATGTTTACTGGAAAGTATTGATAAAGCTTACACAGATGTGTTCACTGAGAGTCTCCTCCTTGGACTTCCGGGTCAGGAACTACGGTTGTCAACCTCCAGGTAGAATCTGGAGATGTTCCGCTATTACAACTGATCACCAGCTGATAGAGATCAGTTCACCTGGAGAAAATGGCCACTTTGACAGTTGGACTCTATGGCACTGAAGTCCGTCCCCTTCCTAAACCCTGCCCTCCTCAATCACTGCCCCCAAAATCTCCAGGTATTTCCCAACCCGGGGCTGGTGACCCTATTTAAAACAAAAAAGCAGGAGCCCCAAGCACATGGAGACAACTACATATGCACATTTGTGCACTTATGGGAACTGTACAGACCTACCAGTGAATGTTGGTTGTAGCACGGCTTGCCACTGCAATAGGATTTCCTTGTGACAAAAATTCTGTTACAAAGAGACAGCTGGGTATACAGGGCTAAGAGGGAATGGGATCAAACCTGGTAGCCCCACCCTTACTTAGGCCTCAGCATGCTAGCCCCACCCATACTCTTCCTACATGTATCTGCTTCACAGAGCCACAGCACCTACATGCATCTGAACTATATGTGCATAAGCTCAGTCCACATGATCAGGGACGTTTTTAAAAGCAATATTCCTGCACTTGCTCATGTGTGATGAATGCACATAGGAACCAATGCTCTTGGTTGCAAATATATTGTTGTTGTTATATGCTTTGAATGTGTGAAAGGGGATAGTGCATCAACTACCAGTCCTTCTAGAAATATTCTGTGGCTGAATCAAAACTAGTCACTAGGGTTGCCAGCCTCTAGGTGGTGGCTGGAGATCTCCTGCTATTACAACTGATCTCCAGCCGATAGAGATCAGTTCAGCTGGAGAAAATGTCACCTTTGGCAATTGGGCTGTATAGTATTGAAGTCCCTCCCCAAACCCTGCCCTCCTCAGGCTCTGACCCCAAAATCACCAGGTATTTCTCAACCCTGAGCTGGCAACCCTACTAGTCACTGAAGGACCTCACCAAAGGAAAACCACCCCTACTCCCCTTCAGGTGAGACCTTGATGGAACTTGAATTATCTTGTGTGTGCGTTGTGCCATCAAGTCGCTTCTGACTTACAGTGGCCCTATGAATTAATGACCTAACATCCCATCGTTAACCACCTTGCTCAAGTCTTGCAAATTAAGGGCCATAGCATCCTGAGTTAAGTCAATCTATCTCTTGTTGGGTCTTCTTCTTTTCCTGCTGCCTTCAAATATTCCTAGCTTTACTGTCTTTTCCAGAGAGTCTACTCTTCTCATAATATCACCAAAGTATGAGAACCTCAGTTTGGTCATTTTAGCTTCTAGGGAGAGTTCAGGCTTGATTTGATCTAGAACCCACTTATTTGTCTTTTTGGTAGTCCACGGTATCCATAAAACTCTCCTCCAACACCACTTTTCAAATAGATTATCCTACCAGCTTTTTAAATGGCCTGTTTCTGTTTTATTGATGGTTTTCATCATGCTGTTTGTGTCCAGTGGCTTGTTGTTTATGGCTTGTTTTTATATTGTTATGTTGTTTTAATTGTAAGCTGCCATGAGCAGAACTCTGAAAGGGAAGCATAGAAATAGCCTTAATAAATAAGTAGGTGACTGGTGTCATCTTTAATTTTTAGAAATAAAACATCTTTATTTTTCATTTTTTTAAAAAGACTTCCCAGTAAACATGATAGGTCGATACACTGAGCTTTTCCATCAGGATGTACTTTTAAAATTACTGCTGTTGCCTTTCTTGAAACGTAAGCTTGATTGTAAAGTACTTTTATAACAGCCCATTCCTGAGCTGTGCTAGCAGCTCGACCTGAAGGCCTTTGGAGGCCGACTAAGGCCTCCGCCGGCGCAGGGGCCCACAACGCCAGCACCCAGAAGGCGCACGCCAGCTTGAGTGGCCCTAGCGTCAGCATGCAGGCCCAGACGCCAGTCCCCCGCCACCGCAGCAGCGCTGGGCCCGGACGCCGCCACCGCCTCCCGCCGGCCTCCATTAGCTGGCCTCCCGAGCTGTTTCGGCTCGGGAATGCCCCTTTTTGTTTTTGTGAAGATACGCCAGCTTTTTGCTGGAGTATCTCCCGTGCATTGCACGGGTTTTTGGCGCCGGGTAGAGGTTTCGGCAGTGCCGCTGGGTTGCCTCCTAAGCCCGGCGCAGGCATTTCTCGCAGGAGTGCACTGTAAATGTGACTTTGGTACTTTGTTTTGTAAGTTCCTTGCTGCATTTAAAGTATAGTTTTAGTCACATTCAAAAGTGATTAGCCATATGACTTTTTTTCAATGCAGGTTCCATGCTTTTTTGATGGTCAAATGGCACCCTTTTTTCCCTTTTGCACTAGCAGAAAACCTGGCTAGATACAACTCTATGTTTTTGTATGACTCATATGATCATTTTGATACCATCCAATTACACCCAACCATCTGGAATCAATTGGAATGAGAAGGTTGGACAAGAACTTGCTGGGAATTTTAGTGCCTTAGCTTTGGAAGAGCAACTGCTTTGCATGCAGAAGGTTAAATCCCCAGCATCTCCAGTTGAAAGGACCAGGTAGTAGGTGATATGAAAGACCTTTGCCTGAGACTCTGAAGAGTCACTGCCTCCAGTCTGAGTAGACAATACTGACTTTGATGGACCAGTGGGCTGATTCAGTATAAGGCAGCTTCATGTGCAGAGGTGTGCAGTATGTCCCAATGTCCCATTGTTCCCTACAGGGCAAGCTCGCCTTCACTTGGGTAGCTACAGACTATAGGCTGGATCCCATAGATCCATTGCACTAGTGAAACCAGTTTGGGGGATCCAGCACTGTGGTGTAATGGCTGTGTGCTTATTTGAGGCATGGCTGCTTTTCCCAAATCCATGTACATTGATTATTGCATTTGTGTCTATTGGCACAATGACATCACACCAACCGTCAACGGAACATTGTCAAATGCTATCACATTCTCCCTTGGAAATAGTATTGTTTTCCGCTCAAGGAGACAGACCTTTGGAAGTGGAATGGGAATGCTTTGTTTCTCTCTGGCAAAAACTAGCATCTGCAACTAATCATGTGCATCTTTAAGGCTGGCTCCGTTCACAGGAACACATGCACCTATTAAGCGGGTTAAAAAGCAGCAACTTGAAGGGTCGATTGAAATTAAAAGTGGCTGTTTCTTGCATTACGTGCTGCAGTAACCATATCCACATGATCCCCTCCCCCAAATTAACATTAAAGACCCAAAAAAGCATTCTTTGCTTCAATTGTGAAAGTTTGATCCACAGAACCGTTTCTCATGAGGAATGCCACAACATGTAGGACTGTTTTGCATGTACAGATAGCCCAGCTTCAGGTATCAAGCGAAAGCTGACGGCACAATGGATCAGCATTGTGAACTTATGTCGAGCGCAGCTCAAGAGACCTTTCATACATATTCATGACATGCTCCTTCCAAAACGCAATTAGATGTTTTACAGTGTGATCCTTGGCAGAGTTATGCCCTTCTAAACCTGTTGAAGTCAGTGGGCTTCGAAGAGTGTAACTCTGCTGTTGAGTACTGCAGAAGTTTTGTTCATTAGACTTCTTTTTAAAATGAAGGCAAGACGCAAGAATGACCTCACTAATTCATGCAATTGCTCGTTAGAGATGAGGGGATTTCCCTTGCTCTTTTCTTCCTTCCTTCCAGGATTTCTCCCTGTGCTGCATTTCATTCATCCTTAATTTCACTAACAAGGAAAAAATACAATGCTGCCATTAAAGCATGCACAATTCTGCAATTAGAGTGCATTTTGTTCCAGAAAATTAATATGTTCACCTCCTCAGAGACCAGCTTGGGATGGCTCACAAGGCCAAAACAAAACAAAGCAATACAATCATCAAACCGACAGCATAAGAACATGGCAGGGCACAAACACCATGAAACAGTATTCATTATCCTTGAACGATAGTCCTCCATCAATCTCACGATTGCCCCTCTTTGTTACTGAAAAAAAAGCAAACAAAAGATCAATATCTGTGTACAGAAGTATATGATTACATCAACATGCTTTTTGTGTGGTGTTTTATTAATGCATGTATGCATTTTTAAAAATAAACAATGGCCACTAGTGAGGGATGGGGATGGGTAGGGTTGCCAGATCCAGGGTGGGAAACTCCTGGAGATTTGAGGATGGAGCCTGGGGAGGATAGGGACCTCAGTGGGGTACAATGCCATAGAGTCCACTCTCCAAAGCATTCATTTTCTGCAAGGCAACTGACCTCTGTAGTCTGGAGATGAGTTGCAATTCCGGGGGATCCCCACGTCCCACCTGGAGGCTGGCCTGATTCAGAACCAGCTAGACCTGTGCAATCTGAGTGGCTTCTTGGAGTGAGTACAAAAGGCCAAATGGAGGGTGAATCTTTCTCTGGACCACTTCCTATATGGTCAATTATGTTGCAGAGCACACATCCAGAAATGTAGGCAGCTGCCCTCTAGAGAGACCCAATTTTTTCCGTATTAACTGTTCTCGAGTTGGTCTTTTATGAGATTGCCTAGAACATAACCTCTTTTTCTGTAGTTATTCCTATTACATAAATTTCCTTTTTTAGTTAGTTAAATGAAAATAATTTCCCATTCCATAATCTTGCCATAAAAAAGGAAATAAATGCCATTCCAAATTGTTTTTCCAACTTTGATTGTACATTTCCAGTCCCTCATTTGAATGGAATTCACCAAATTACTAAAACACAGCTGGAAATGAAATCTGGGATACACAAGCAATCATCACCACTTACTCAAAGAATAAGCCATGTTTTTATATGAACTTGAATGCATACCCTTGGGTAATATCTATTCCTCATAACATCAGATTGGACCATCAGCATCTCTTTTAGCAATGCCCTAACAAAATCATAATCTCAAGAATAATATTTTTGTAAACCAAAATTTGAGTCATATCATCTCCTTCATCTTCAAGAACGCACTGTGATATTGGCCATTACTCCAATCCAGTTTGGATCATTCAAATATGGATGCAGGCTAGCCAATCATTATTGTGAAAAAGTCCCCACTCCTACCTTGTTTGGCCTATTCAGATTGTGGATGCAGGCTAGCCAATCATTACTGTGAAAAAGTTCTCACTCCTACCTAGGGTAATCTCCAGGTAACTCCAGGTAATCTCCTACCAACCTCCAGGTAATCAACAGCACGTGGGCTCAGAATCTAAATACAATAATAACAATGCAAAAAAGTAATAGTTGCAAAAATGACCATGGAATACTAGGTCTTCTTCAACCTGGTTAAATGGTGGTTTGTTTATTGTTTGCCACTATACTATTGTATTTCTGTCGTTTCTCTTTTGTTGTACTATTAGAAGTTCCTTAAAGACATGCACTCCGCAGTGAGCAAATTACTGGACTACAAGCTGAAGAAGCTCGGATTCACCTGCGTTCTCTTTTCTGGCAAAAGATTCCATGTACATGATTGCTGATACTGTTCCGCTTTTGCGGGGTCTTTAGTTTCTTTTGGTATTGTGTAGCTTATGGGGTCTATGTATAGTGGCATGTGCTGAATACCTTTGTACTATTTGTTCATTTCCCCACTTGTTTTGGTTTTCCTGTAGCAGGCAGAACTTATACCTACTTATACATTTGTTTCCTCATTTAACATTGTCATGCCTTGAATGCCTGATCAATATAATTGTTTTTCTGTTGGCAGTTGGTTGTCATGTATTAATGGTTTTTGCAACTATTACTTTTTTGCATTGTGATTATTGTATTTAGATTCTGAGGCCACGTGCTGTTAATTAGGTTCAGCTGTATTCTATTGCCAGTATAGGTTTTATTTTATTATTAACCTCCAGGTAATAGCTGGAGATCTCCTGCTATTACAGTTGATCTCCATCGATAGAGATCAGTTACCCCTGGAGAAAATGGCCACTTTGGCAATTGGACTCTATGGCATTGAAGTCCCTTCCCTCCCCAAACCCCGCCCTCCTCAGGCTCCACCCTTAAAACCTTCCACCGATGGCAAAGAGGGACCTGGCAACCCTACCCCTACCTTATTTGGCCTATTCAGATTGTGGATGCAGGCTAGCCAATCATTGCTGTGAAAAAGTCCTCATTAAACCGGGGGATTTGAAACATGCAGGCAGAAGCCTAGTGCTTGACCGACATGGACTGGCAAATTCATTTTGGATGTCACAATCAACACTGTATATTTGGTGGAGCAGAATACCATCCTTCAGCTTTCTGGCAAGGCTTTTCTGAGTGGCTCTGAATAAATAGCAGTGGAGGAAGCAAGTGACTGGTGAAAGGAAGAAAAGAAGATAAGAAATGGCAGTCAAGAAATGGCATTCCGCATGGGCAGAGAGAAAAGACTACTCACAACTTCTCCCAATCCAGAACTGCCTATTTCACTTTTTCCTCTCCACTCTACAGAAGACTTTTCTAGGCATACAGTGCATTCTATTCACATGGAACCTATGAGGTTTGTGTATTAATTTAGCCTTTGAATTTATGTGATCCAGTGTCAGCATATTTGAGTGGATCTAGAAACCAAGTCTCAGATCTCAGATTCATCACTGTCTTCAGCTAGACCCAATTACTTGTTAGTAAAATGGGACTGATATTATTCTATCTAATAGGACTAGTATGAGTATGAATGGGATGTAAAAGAAAAAGCACCCTGTGCATCTAAAGAAATATATATCTGGGCAGCAATTAAAAAAATAAAGATTACAGCAGCATTCTGCAGGGCTTAAGTTCAGTATCATCACATGTAAATGTGGATTTTTTCTGATGAAGGATGGCTTCTTTGGCTTTGCCTTTAAAAACTGCAGGAACCCAACCAAAGCTGTGCAATCAAGATGAGGAGGAATTCACTACCTTAAGACAAAGTCGCTGTAATGTACACAAACTCATATGATTTCTATCAAGTTCCTTACAAGCTCTTCCAGATGCCTTTACAAGTCTTATTGTGAGAAGAATCATAAATGACTCGTTTTTACAGGGCAGGGTCGGATAGCATTTTGCAGCTCTTAAATAGAAAAAAGAAACTGAGTTGAAGGCATTGTCATGAAGTTCAAGGATAATGTGGACTGAAAGGAAACAGGGAGAGGGTTTTATGAACAGTGGGGATGGAAGAAAAACTAAAGTTCAAGAGAAAAGCAGCGAACCTTTTGATGTAAATTGTCCTTTAAAAAAAATAGCTGCACCTAGTGTGGCTATAAAACATCTTTCATATGTTTACTTTCTCATCCAAGATGTATGAAATAGTTCTGTTCAGAACGGGTCCTGCACATGCAACTGATTTACAAGCAGGCAGAGAGGAAATGGCAGAACTGGGTAATGGAAACAAGTAATGGCAAATCTTCTTTGTGATTTACTGGTGACAAATGTTTTAGGATGGAAACACAATGCAGATCGTCAGCTGGTACAAAGGGGTGGAGGTCCACCAAGTGATGCTCTTTCCATTAGGAAATGCATACATCAGATTCTGGTTCTCTGCATCAATACATTCCACTAAGCTTAGTTGTATGAATCTGTTCCCTATTCTTAACAGGCCTTTCTGTCCTGCCACTGTTGTGTAAGGAAGTCGGTGTAGAGGTTAAGAGCAGTGGACTCTAATCTGGAGGACCGGGTTTGATTCCCCACTCTTCCACATGAGCGGTGGACTCTAATCTGGTGAACTGAGTTTGTTTCCTCACTCCTACACATGAAGCCTGCTGGGTGACCTTGGGGTAGTCACAGTTCTCTATGAACTCTCTCAACCCCACCTGCTTCACAAGGTGTCTGTTGTGGGGAGAGGAAGGGAAGGCGATTGTAAGCCAGTTTGAGACTCCTTAAAGGAAGAGAAGAGCAGGGTATAAAACCATCTCTTCTTTTTCTTCTTCTTCATCATCATCCTCTTTATCACACTAAAATGAATTGTACAGATTTGGAGCTTCAAAATGAACTCCAGCTTTTTAAAAAATTCTGAACAATGCAACTTTAAAAAAAGTCGCTTATGAAATTTAAGTTCATGATGTTCAGTGCTAGTTGGACACTGATCTTTCCACAATTTAACACTTTAAGACGAGGTGATCCAATTCCCCCAGTTCAATTATTTTATGTTCATCTTTGTGTTTTTCCATTCAACACTAATTTGTATCGGATGCTTCTTGTCTCCTCTGTATCTATGGAAAGAATGGGAATGAGGATCTATGGGCACACAATTTTATGATCTTGTGAGACTACTAGAAAAGTGACTTATGTCTATGCAAAGGTTTCCTGATCACTATCAAGTGTGGACATTGGAGGGGAAATGAGGATGAGGGCCAACGGGGCATCAGCAGAGACATATATATTAGTAAAAAGAGGGGTCTGAAACCAACAAATCAACAGAACTGGATTTCTCTTCAAAAAACACTTTGTTGAGGAAGGCATCACAATCCAGTGCACAATTTAATAGAAGAGGATTTTGTGACCACTTTTTCTGTAAGACTCATTTTATTCTAATGGGATTTAAGTAAATGATAAACTTTTAGTCTGGGAATCAATGAGACTAAAAAGTGCTTAACTTTGGCTGGATATCACCCAGTTCTGCTGCATTTGGCCCTGATCCCACTGAAGTGAATTGTGACGAACGAACGCTGCAACCAATAGAACAAGTTAGTCACGATGAATTTAAGCTCTATTGCTTTCAGTGTGACTTACTGACTATTAACTTTTGCTGGACCACAGCCTTGAGTTTTTGGAACACAGGGAATATTTAGACTAAGGATGCAGCCGAGTTTCATAATTTTATTGGTTTGATTCTAATAACCCCATGGCAATTTCCTTTCTCCCTTGTGAGAAATTAAATATGAGTCTGTATTTTCACACCAGTTTCTGTTTCCTTGCACTAATTTCCCCCCATAAAAATGTACACAGCCTCCAATGTTATTTTTGTGAATGTAGTGAAGAGGTTAGCATATTAAACTAGAATGTGGGAGGCTTGAATCCCCATGAATCTTACAAGGTGACTCTTTCTGATTATAACCTACTTCACAGGGCTGTTGTAAGGGCAAAATGGAAAGGGGAGAACCATGTATAATTACTCTGAACTCCTCAGAGGAACAGTGGGACAAATACGTACTACCGTATATACTCGTGTATAAGCCAAGTTTTTCAGCCCAAAAAAAGGGCTGAAAAAGCTGGCCTCGGCTTATACGCGGGTCAATACGGTAGAGGGGGGAGGGAGGGAGGAGGAGGGAGGGAGGAGGGAACTTACCACCGCCGCCGCCGCTGGGCCCGCGTCGTTTCCTGCCGCCGGGAGCGGCCTCCTGCAGCTGCGCGGAGGCTGCCCCGGCCCCCGCCCGGCCGCGCCGCCGCTTCCTGGGGCCGGGAGCGGCCTCCTGCGGCAGCGCAGAGGCTGCCCCGGCCCCCGCCTGGCCGCGCCGCCCCTTCCTGGGGCCGGGAGCGGCCTCCTGCGGTGGCGCAGAGGCTGCCCTGGCCCCCGCCCGGCCGCGCCGCCGCTTCCTGGGGCGGCCTCCTGCGGCTGCGCAGAGGCTGCCCGGCCCCCGCCCAGCCGCGCCGCCGCTTCCTGGGGCCGGGAGCGGCCTCCTGCGGCTGCGCAAAGGCTGCCCCGGCCCCCACCCGGCCGCGCTGCCGCTTCCTGGGGCCGGGAGCGGCCTCCTGCGGCTGCGCAGAGGCTGCCCCGGCCCCCCCTGGCCGCGCCGCCACATCCTGGGGCCTGGGGCGGCCTCCTGCAACTGCAGGGAGGCTGCCCCAGCCCCTGCCGGGTGCACCACCACCACCACCAGGGCTGCACCGCTTGCTCCCGGGAGCCCGTCAGGTAAGTCTGCGGGGGGGGAGGGGTTATAAGCCGACCCTCGGCTTATACGCGGATGCCTAATTTTCCCCCATTTTTGGGGAGAAATTAGGCACCTCGGCTTATACGCGGGTCGGCTTATACACGGGTATATACGGTAGGTAGATTTGGGTGTCAGTGGTGCATAAATGGAGTAAAAATGTAATATATGTATAATTGGCATAAAAATGGCATAAAAGACTCATCAACAGCAGCAAGAAAAATGAGACACACTGAATCCAATGATAACACATGGAGTTAAAAACAAACTACAGTGCTCCGATCAGTGCATATATCAATAAATGAATCCGTAAATGGTGTCATCCATTATGAGAGTACAAGGCAGAGGATACTGAAACAAAGTGAAGTGATTGTAAAATAAGTAATTATTATCAGTCAGCATCTTCAGTTGTGCATACACATGGCATTCAGGTTCACAACACTGACTCAACAAATGCTCTGAGATTTGGAAGGTGGTGCCTGGGGAGGGTGGAGTTTGGGGAGGATGTGACGACACTTTTTTACTGAATTCTGAAATGGAAAAGATTAAAAATTTAGTATTTTTATCAACCATAAGGCAGACTGCAACCAAGAAACCAGAAGGAGACTGAGACTGGGAAGGACAGCCGTGAAGGAGCTAGAAAAAGATCCTTAAGTGTTAAGGATGTGTTGCTGGCGACCACGGTTGAGATAATTCATACTATAGTATTCCCCGTTACTATATGTGGGCGTGAAAGCTGGACAGTGAAGAAAGCTGACAGGAAGAAAGTTGATTCATTTGAAATGTGGTGTTGGAGGAGAGTTTTACGGATACTGTGGCCACCAATAAGACAAATAAGTGGATTCTATATCAAATCAAGCCTGAACTCTCTCTAGAAGCTACAATGACCAAACTGAGGCTATCATACTTTGGTCACTTTATGAGAAGACAAAATTCACTAGAAAAGACCGTAATGCTTGGAAAGTTGAAGACAGCAGGAAAAGAGGAAGACCCAACAGGAGATAGATTGACTCAATAAAGGAAACCGCGGCCCTTAGTTTGCAAAACCTGACTAAGGCTGTTAACGATAGGACATTTTGGAGGTCATTAATTCATAGGGTTGCCATAAGTCCACAGTGACTTTATAGAACTTCACACACACACACACACACACACACACACACACACACACACAAACAAGGTTTGTTGGGGAAAAAAATATTGCATGTATTATTTTCCCCTCGTGTTTTTTTTTAAAGCTAGCTAACTAACCATTTCCCGCTCCCATGACTTCAAAATGTCCATACATTTTGCACACATGAAAAACATCAAATAACTCAAAACAATCAGCCTCCATCTAGCACAGAGTGGCCTTTACGTTCACTATTGTCAGTGGCAGTAACATGCCTATTTCAGGCTGGACTGAGGTCCTCTTCTATTGCCAAACACATGTTTGGCCGGCAGCTTGGTAAGTGCCGTATTCCACACTGTAAAAGAAATGATACTTACCATTTATAACGAGAATGTGTTCAAGTTGAGCTGCCTATTTTTTTTATTAAGATGGACAACCACTATCTCCATGAGGGATACTCTGTGTGAAAGGAGTAGATGCTTTTAAAAAAAATTAACAGGCCCATAATGGGATATGGCACGCAGTGTGAAGCACTGAGCCCTTGAAATGTGCCAGAAACAACTGAAAGATCAGACCATCAGCTGGTGGCTTGCCACTGATTTCAGGGAAGCTACATATTCATACTGTGTGTTCAGCAGAGATAGAGGAGGAACACCAGATGTGTATTGAGCCAGTTCTCCCAAGTTTCTGTTCCCAACCCCGATTTCCTCTGTAATTCACTTAAGTCCAAAAAAGAACAAAGCACCATTATCGGTAGTTTGATCATTTCTGCTTCAGTGTGGATTGTCAGATTCAATTAATATTTGCAGAGGTTCTCAGATTTTTAAAGAAAAATTGTAAATGCAAAGCATTAATTAATTGGGGAATTCCTAACGAGGCTTTCTTTGAAATAATGCTTTTAAAATTGAACCAAGGGGACTATTCTTCTGATGAATAATGATATTCCCTCCAGTTCAATGCAAAACTATGTTCCTCGTAGCTGTCAAATGCTATAGAAACAAAAAGCTCTTTTAACAGTTGTTTTTCATTATCTAGGTTTGATTTACAAAGATCTATGCCAGTGGTACTTTTTAAGTGTGTTGGGCGATGCAGAAAGGAAACTACTCATACAATAGTCTTTGGAAACCTTAATTGGAGTCAGCGAACAGGTTTTTTTAAAAATCAGATTTGTAGTCATAGAAGGGTCGCCAGCTCCGGGTTGGGAATTACCTGGAGATTTTGGGGATGGAGCCTGAGGAGGGCAGGATTTGGAGAGGGGAAGGACCAATGCCATAGAGTCAAATGGACAAAGAGGCCATTTTCTTCAGGGGAAGTGATCTCTGTCACTTGGAGATCAATTGTAATAGCAAGAGATGTCCAGCCACCACCTGGAGGTTGGCAACCCTAAGTCACAGGGTTGAATCCAATCTGCTTTTCTGTTGGTGAAAAAGTAGAAGAGTTGGTTTTTATATGCTGACTTTCTCTTACCACTTAAGAAAGAATCAAACTGGCTTACAATCACCTTCCCTTCCCCTCCCCACAACAGACACCCTATGAGGTAGGTGGGGCTGAGAGAGCTGTGACAAGCCCAAGGTCACCCAGCTGGCTTCATGTGTAGGAGTGGGGAAACAAATCCAGTTCATCAGATTAGCCTCTACCGCTCATATGGAGGAGTGGGGAATCAAACCCTGTTCTCCAGATCAGGGTTCCCCTTTGACTACCAACGGGGGAGTGTTGGGAATCATGGGATGTGCATGGCAAAGGCATCTGAGATGGGAACACTAGTAAGGAGGGAAGGTAGGTGAGACCGAGTGAAAAAGCTGGCTGGATCTAACCCATAAAATTCCCAATGGGACTCGGTTGCCTGAAGGTTCCACCACAGTTTCTATCAGGCTAGCTGTTTTTGTAGCTTGTCCTAGGTATGATGTGCCCCTGACCTGCACAGCCCAGGATAACCTGATCTTGTCAGATCTCAAAAGCTAAGCTGGTTCAACCCTGGCTAGTATTTGGATTAGGATACCAGGGTCATGATGCAGAGAGAGGCAATGGTAAACCACCTCCAAACGTCACTTGCCTGAAAACCCTATGGGATTGCCATAAATCAGCTGTGACTTGATGGGGAGAGCAAGAAGGTGTGATGTCTATTTCACATTCCACAGCAATTTCGGTGCATTATGGAAAATTCTGATCTAAAAAACACCACTTAGGCCTGAAAGGTAATGAATAATCAAGAGCTTTCTTTTTAGTCTGACTGGCTTTCATATTTCTCAGATTGAAGCATCAAATTATTTGCCCAATCAAAAAAACCAAAAAGTTTGCTGCCAGAATGAGTATCAGGGATACAGGAGTGAATAGAGGGAGTCCCTCCCCTCCCCAAACAGTCCCCTCCTCAGGCTCCCCCCCCAAAAAAAAAACCTCCTGCCAGTAGCAAGGAGGGACCTGGCAACCCTAGTTACAGAGCAAAGACTTATACATTGTAACTTTAAAAAATGCTTATTTGCCTATTATGCATTAGAATAGTTCTGAATTTAAATGACTGTTAAAATGAGAAATACTATTACTCATATAACCTACCCTTGCGCTTCTGATTTACGTGCTTACAGTCCTATGTCCTAGGGAGTTCAATAGGAACCACTCCCAAATAAGCATGCATAGGATTGCAGCCTTAAATAATTATTTCATACCTTCTTACTGTCATGGTGAAGCAATTACTTGGGTCAAGGGTCTACACCATAGGGATTGTTTGGGAAGGGGCCCACCCACATTCCAACCTGAGTAGAGTAAACCTGAGTCTGGACTCCTGACTGGAACTTCATGTCAACAATAAATCATGAAGCCATTTAGCTTTCAACAGTCAAATGTCTTCAAGTCTGCCTTCCTGGTTTATGTTTTTAATAAAGTCGCTTATTAAAGCTTCATGACCCAATTGGAGTACACTCGGATCAAGGAGATTTAAATGCCACATTTTAAACAAAGCATATTAAATCTGGCATCATTTAAACACTATTTATTATTAACCAGAAAACAGCCCCCAAAGGGCTTGTTTTCATTTAATTAATATGCACAATTAAATTTATTTCCATAGGCGAATGTGAGGAAGTGTAATTAGTTTATACAACATTTGCATCGGGAACAATTTGCTACAGACTCCTTGCTAATTCACTTTCATAATGTGGAAAAGGAATTCCCCCAGGACTTTCCCCTGAATACTTGAAAAAGTGCAGTAAAATTGTATGTTCATAGTGTTCAACGTTTTTTCTATAGGAAGAACCAGAATGTGGCCCAGTTAAGATATGAAAGGTCATGAACCTCCATGATCACGAGAAGATCTACTAGAGAGGATGCCCTCCAGGTTCCCCCCCCCATTTCCCCCCAATTACAGTTGGCTCCAGACTTAATTCATTATTTTCACTGGTTCCCCTTTCCTCCTTCAGCCCCCCCCCCAAAAAAAGTTAGCTGTCTTCTGGAAACAGCATTTACTGGAGAAGAATGGGCTTTTGAGAAAGGGGAGAGGAAGGCAAGATCCATTCCACTGATGGGCAATTTAGTCAGCAGCCAACCCTTAGAGAGCTATCTTAAGCTGGTCTACTCAGAAGGAAGTCCCATTTTATTCAGTGGGGCTTATGCCCAGGAAACTGTTCTTAGAACTGCAGCCCATAGGGAGGCTAATTGCCATTTAACCAGGAAAAGAAGATCCAAGTCCAGAGCTGCGGGAAATTCTCCCTCAAGGTCTGCATCTCTTTTCATCATTATCCGAGTTCTTTTCATAGCCACGTGACAATAGTACTTAATCATGTGTTTGAGAATTAGCTTTTATATTATTGTCGAAGGCTTTCATGGTCAGAGTTCATTGGTTCTTGTAGGTTATCCGGGCTGTGTAACCGTGGTCTTGGAATTTTCTTTCCTGACGTTTCGCCAGCAACTGTGGCAGGCATCTTCAGAGTAGTAACACTGAAGGACAGTGTCTCTCAGTGTCAAGGGTGTAGGAAGAGTAATATATAGTCAGAAAGGGGTTGGGTTTGAGCTGAGTATTGTCCTGCAAAAGTAATGTGCTAATCATTGTCCTGTAAGTAATCTGCATGTGTAATCCAAAACTAATCCAAAACTAATCTGCAGACTAACAAAGACAACATTCAACAATAGCCATGCAGATTATTTTTGGATTACACACATTAACAGATCACTTCAGGATACAATGGTTCCATATTAACATACCATACCATCATTAGCACATTATCTTGATACTTACAGTGTTACTACTCTGAAGATGCCTGCCACAGTTGCTGGCGAAACATCAGGAAAGAAAATTCCAAGACCACGGTTACACAGCCCGGATAACCTACAAGAACCAGCTTTTATATTGTTTTCCATTTTTATTTTTATTGGTTATTTGAATAGTTTTTTTCTATATTAGGGGGTTACAAAGGAATAGGGTTGCCAGCTCTGGATTGAGAAATACCTGGAGATTTTTGAGGTGGAGCATGAGGAGGGCGGGGTTTGGGGAGGGGAGGGACTTCAATGCCATAGAGTCCAATTGCCAAAGTGGCCATTTTCACCAGGTGAACTGATCTCTATCGGCTGGAGATCAGTTGTAATAGCAGGAGATCTCCAGGTACTACTTGGAGGTTGGCAACCCTACAATGGAAAGGGCGGGATTTGACTGGAAAGTAGAGAATGGAGGGATCTTATAAGTCTATTGCAAACTCCCCATTTCTCTAAAAATGTTAAGAGATCAACGGTGCAGTCGTAAAAGAAACCTTAGTCATAGATCTAGAAGGGATTAGAAGGGTGTAACACTCCTTTGGACAGCACTGTATCAGTGCAATCCTCTATAGAATTATTCCAGTCTAAACCCATTGATTTCAGGGTTACTCCAGTCTGACTGCGTGGGATTGCACTGCAGGACCCTTAGGTCTACTACAGACAAAGAAAAGGGACTCCTTTTCCATAGAAAGCATAAGAAGCTTTAAAACAGGATTAAACAGATTTATGGAGGACAGGTCTATCAGTGGCTGCTAGCTAAAGGGAACTTCCACATTCAGAGGCAGTAAACCTCTGAATACCGGGGCCAGGAAGCAACATCAGGGGAAGGCCTTGGGCTCTATGCCCTGTGTTTGGACCTCCAGAGTAACTGGTTGGCCACTGTGTGAGACAGGATGCTGGACTAGATGGACTACTGGTCTTAACTACTGAGGCCCATATTTTTAAAATTATTAAACAGCGTTTCTTGGATATGGAGCGTCAAAAGTTACTCCCCATTCAACCCTTGGCCTGCTCCCCAGCAATGTTGGGTCTCAAGAATTTAACCGACAATATTCCCCATTATTTCCATACTCTGGACATCCCACCCCTCCGCAGAGCCTTCTCTCTCGCTAGGGTTAATGCCTTTCCTTCAAGGATGCTATATGGAAGGTATCAACAAATACCAATCCAGGAAAGGATTTGTCCCTGTGATACCTATTCCCTGGACTCAATTGATCATATTCTGTTTGTCTGCCCTCTATACGAAACACCCCATGGGAAATGGTTAAAAAATTGGCTTCTTTCCAAATATCACCTTCCTACCCAAGTAAAACATCAATTTTTATTGAATGATTCTGATCCAGAGGTTACTGTAGATGTTGCCAATTTTCTAGTGGATGTGATGAAAGTTCAAAAAGCCCAAAGTTTGTAACTTCTGTTATTGGAATTTAGTGGCCTATGTTTTTATCTTAATGACTGCATATTTTATGAACCTTCAGTAACAATTGTAATATTACTTATGCCATTAAAGGTTTTTTAAGTTTAAGTTAAGACTACTGGTCTGATCCAGCAGGGCTCTTTAATCTTTATGTTCCATCAGGTTTAGCAAGTGGTAGTAGACCAATTGGTAGATGCAATGACTTTAATGCATTGGGCATCACAAAGCACAATCACCAAAAAGTAATAATATGAGAGCCCCATTGAAATTCATGACAGCTCTGCTAGGGGAGTGTGTGTTGCACATGGCACAGAATGAAGGGATTCCGAAAAATGATTGGGTGAATAATGAGGACAAAACTTTGTTATGATCACACAAATTACACAGTATCTGCAACAGAACATTTGAACCTGTTAATCCCCATAACTAGGGCTGTCAATTCGGTTCGGCCCAAACTGAAAATCAGCCGAATGTCCCCTGATTCGGTGGTTTTTAGTTTGGGAGGAACCAAACTCAAAACTGACGGGCAACCGGGGGGGGGGGCGAATTCAGTGAGTTCGGGAGTTCGCGAATAAATTCGGCAAATTCGGCCGTCAGTAAGCAGCATAACCGTCAGTAAGCAGCATTCTCCTCCCCCGGCCAATCGGTGGGCAAGCTGGGTCTTCTTCTGGCCAATCAGTCAGGATTGAGTACTGGAGGAATCAGCTGATGTGCGGCCCGGCCAGGGAGAGAGAGAGAGAGAGCGAAATCCTCGTGTGTGTGTGGGGGGGGTGCTTGTGCACATTCGCTCCTTTCTGTGGCTGCAGGGGGCGTATTTTTGGGGTACAGACACAAAACTTTCACTGGAGCTTCAGATGAAGCTTCTTAAGGTACCCCCCAAGTTTTGTAAACATTGGGTCAGAGGGTCCCGAGATATGGGCTCCCCCCTTTTTTCTTTCCATGGCTGCAGGGGGCGCATTTTTGGGGGTACAGATCCCAAACTTTGAGCGGAGTTTCAGACCAGTGTTCTTAAGATACCCCCCAAGTTTTGTGAACATTGGGTCAGGGGGTCTCGAGATATGGGCTCTCCCCCTTTTCCCTCCCCCCTTTTCCATTTATGTGGCTGCAGGGGGCGCTTTTTTGGGGATATAGCCCCCAAACATTTAGCATAGCTTCAGTGAATTATTCTTAAGATACTACCCAAGTTTTGTAAAGATGGGGTTCAGTGGGGGCAGAAATATCGCCTCCCCCCTTTTCTCTTTCCATGGCTGCAGGGGGCGCATTTTTGGGGGTGCAGATCCCAAACTTTGAGCGGAGTTTCAGACCAGTGTTCTTAAGATGCCCCCCAAGTTTTGTGAACATTGGGTCAGGGGGTCCCGAGATATGGGCTTTCCCCTTTCCCCTTTTCCCTATTGGGATGAATGGATCCGATCCTGTGCATCTTCTCCAGAGCAAAACGTTCCATGCCTAATTGGAATCATCTTGGATTATTTACAAGTCCTCTCTTCAGCCCCTCTTGATGGAACAGAAGACAGCCACAGTAAGACCCCTTTGGGGGCTTTAATCTATAATTTTTCTCCTGTGTATGTGTGTGTGTGTGGGGGAAAGCAGAGTCTGTGTGTGTGTGGGGAGGGAGCAGTTTCTGTGGGTGGGGGGGAAGCCAAAGGGGGCTTTCGTCGGTTCTGCCTGGGGTGTGTGTTCCCCCTCGAGTCTCTCGCTCCCTGGTTTGAGGGGGGAGGTTTCAGTTGTGTGTTGCAAAGGTGTTGTTTAACAAGGTTGTGTTTGCAGTTGTTTTGCTAATTTCCCAGTTGTTGTCGGGGCTGGGAGCTTTGTGCGTGGGCGGCAAGCTCTGCTGAGAGATGCACATTAAGGGTGGGGGGGACCCCTTTCAGGGCCCATATCTCAGCCCCCCCTGACCCAATCTTTACAAAACTTGGGGAGTCTTTCAATAAACGTCCTTTGAAGCTCTGCCAAAAGTTTGGGACCTCTAACCCCAAAAATGCCCCCCCCAGAGCCGCGGAAAGGCACGGTTGTGTTTTTAATGGCTTTATTCGGCCGAACTTGTTTCCGAACTTTGAATTCCCGCCGAATTGAACGGATCCGAAGTGGGGGAGTTCGGACTTCGGCACGTACCGAACCCACAAGGGCCAAATTCGGCCGAATACGAACTGTACCGAATTTTTTTTTTGTTGACAGCCCTACCCATAACAGTGCAGGTAGCTAATACGGTCAGGAATGAGGCAGAGGTAGACCTCCTTAACCTTTTGCCAGTCCCCATCTGGACAACATCCTGGATCCAGGTCCATGAGTAGGGTTGCCAACCTCCAGGTACTGGCTGGAGATCTCATGCTTTTACAACTGATCTCCAGGTGGCAGAGATCAGTTAACCTGGAGAAAATGGCCACTGTGGAAGGTGGACTCTATACCCCATTGAAGTCCCTCCCCTCACCAAACCCCACCCTCCTCAGGCTCCACTCACAAATTCTCCAGGTATTTCTCAACCTGGAGCTGGCAACCCTATCCATGGGCAGTCATAGGTCATGTTTGACCTCTTCCCATTCATATGCTTTCTGATTCTTCATGCCCTATCCTTCCATGTAGGCAGTAAGCTTTGTGGAAATATGGTCCATGCCAATGAGATCAATGAATGGATTATTGTGGTCAGTTTTTACTTCTCAGACTAGCATTTCATCTGAAGATGGTAAAATGTGTAACAGACTATGGAAGACAGTGGAGCTTCCAACCATAGTCATAGATTGAGCAGCATCCCCAAACTACAATCCTGCTTTTTTAGGGGAAGTACAACCCCTTCTAGAATAGGCTGGGTCCTACACTCCTGACTATTTTGATCAACAGCACTTCAATATTGTTGGGATTGATCCCTCATTCATCCCATTATCTTCTCCAGAAAGTTGTTTGGGACCTCCCAAACCCACCTGATTCAGATGTTAAGGAGAAACAAAGCTGGGTGGCTTCAGCAGGCACCTCACCTCAGTTCCTCATACAGTTTCTCCCAGTGGTTTCATGTAGATGTTAAACAGTATAGGGCACAGAATAGAACCCTGTTGGACTCCAAAATACAAATGCCATGGGACTAAGCAGCATTCCCCCAGCACCACTTGATGGAAATAATTTAGGATTGCCAGATCCCCCCTGGCCACCGGAGGGGTAAGGTTGCCAGATACAGGTTGGGCAACCTCTGGAGATGTGGGAGGTCAGGGGCATCAGAGGAGTACAATGCCATAGAGTCCACCCTCCAAAGCATCCATCTTCTCCAGGGAAACTAATCTCTGTAGTCTGGAGATGAGCTGTAATTCCGGGGGGTCCCCAGGTCCCACCTGGAGGCTGGCATCCCTAAAATAACTAGTCAAGTAGCAGCAGAACCACCAGAGTATGATACACCCAACCCCTTGCACAGCCAGTTTATCTAGATGGTCAATGGTATCAAAGGCTACTGACGTCCTCTGTCTCCCCTTGTGGAGACTGTCAATCAGAACAACCAAGGGTGTTGCCATCCACAAACATGGCCTTATTCCAACTTGAAATGGGTCTGATAAACGGTGTCATCCAATATATCCTAAAGATGCATAACTACCTTATCCTTGAGCTTCTTGCCCAAGAATGGAGAATTAGCTCCTGCAAAGTGGCCAGAACTATCCGTTCCTTTAGTGAGGGATTTATAACCTCTGGAACCCATCTGGACAGCCTCTTGTAACAAGACGTTAGAGACCATGCAGGGCTATGATCAAGCCTAGATGGGATGGGACACACATTTTTAAGCAGCCTGTCCACTTTCTCAGACCTCACCAATAGAAATCCATGTGAGCAACTGGGACCAGAGTGTGCTCTGATATCATTCTGAGATTGAACTGTTGTAGAGTCCAAGTCAAAACAGATGCGAGCAATTTTAACCACAAAATGCTTAGCAAATGAGTCACAGAGAGCATGTACATTTTTGGACCCATGTTCTCAGGGGACTGAAATACAAACCTCCTAAAAATCCAGAAAAACTCAATTGGCAGCATTGCATAGATGAGACAGTGGCAAAAAAGTGAGCCCACTTTTCTGCCGTCATTGCCCCAGATGTGGTCTCACTCATATTTTGTCTGAATTTGCCTTGTGTTTTCCTGTATTTGTCCTCTTACCACTTGCCCATCTGTATCATCACCCCCAGGTACCTCGATGAAAAATTGAGCTTTTAAAGCTCCGTGGGAAGGAAGAGGGTGCTAAGAAGTGACTGTGTCAACTACCCAAGTCAACAAGTCAATCCTTAATCCATAGATCAGGTAAAGAATCCCAAGTAACAAAAAATGTCACTATGAGCCAAAATTGGACAGGTAGCATTTCCTGACACTACATCAGCCACTCTAATATTAATTATACTGTTTCAGGACTTTTTAAAAAAGGCTTGAATAAATTATGGAAAACGCTTCAGTGCCGCAAGAACACATATATTTTACTTCACTTCATTGAAATAACCATTTAGAATTTTAGAATGTTAAAAGTCTGCTATTATATGTAGTCTACAATTCTGAATGATAATGCTTTAGTTATAAATAACACATTTTACAAAAATGCTGTCAGGGAGGGCATTCTTGAAAGCCTTCTTTTAAATGTGGGAAACCACGCATTTAGCCTCTTGTCACAGAGTCAAACCAAATAACGCTGTAATTTTGGATGTATCCCATTAATCACAACGGAAAGACAATGTTTGAAGGAGCCCCGGAGGAAAAAAAATACTTTTGATGGGATTTTATCTTGTTTTGTTCTTTTCATGAGTTCACTCCTCTTGTAGGAAAATTTGGCCAAACGGTTCAGAACTGAGCCATGGATGGGGCAGCGTTTCCGGCAATGGTTCCCCGAGGCCTCGTTTAACTTCTCAAATAATAGGTGCAGTGTAATTCCTCCCTTGCTCGTAGTAATCTTAGCATAATTAATTCCGTGTGCCAAACGGGCTCATTATCTCCTTTTATCAGAAGCGTTAGTCACCTCCTTGCTGCTTGGTCTTTCAAGTGTCATAAACACGCTATCGTCTCCCTGATCGCAGCACATCCATCATTTGCCACTATAATTCCTTCATCGCTCGTAATAAAGAGAGCTGAACAAAGAGGCCTCGGAGCAGACATGGTCTTCTCAGATGTATAACAGCCACTTTCTGCTCCGGCAAGATATATGAATGGACTCAGCAGCTGCAACTCGTAATGTGAGATTACAGAGTTTGGGGAAACGGGGAGAAAAATTTGCTAGAAAATTAGCACTTTTCCTTAAAGCAATGCAACCACTTGCAGGGTGTTGTGAGCCAGTGGAGTCCTAGAAAGATACACCCTTCTAAGCCATTGACTTCAATGGGCTTAGAAAGGTGTAGCTCTACTTAAGATTTCACTGCAAATCAAGGACATCCAAGTTTAATGCAAGACATAGACAGGCTGCTTGCCAGCAATTTAGTGAAGAGAAGTCTTAAGGCTATACAGTGTTTGTTTGCTTAATTCATTCATTTATACCCTACCCTTCATCCCACTGGGGGCCCAAAGTAGCTTACATCATTCTCCATTTTACCCTGACAACAACCCTGTGAGGTAGGTTAGGCTGAGAGACTGGCCCAAGGTCACCCAGCAAGTGTCCATGGCATGCATAGGGATTCAAACCTAGGTCTCCTAGATACTACTGCGACACAGTTAACCACTACACCACAATGTAAAGGAGTTTGTGTATCAGAAATGCTGTGCAGCTAGAAGAGAAATGTTGGTGACTGAATATAGGGGAGGGGCTGTGGCTTAATTTGTAGAGCATCTGCTTGGCATGCAGAAGGTCCCCGGGATTGCAGAAGGTCCCCGGATCAATCCCCGGCATCTCCAGTTAAAGGGACTAGGCAAGGAGGTGATGGGAAAGGTTTCTGCCTGAGACTCTGGAGAGCTGCTGCCGGTCTGAGTAGACAATACTGACTTTGATGGACCAAGGGTCTGATTCAGTAGAAGGCAGCTTCATGTGTTCAATATGTTTAGAGTTGTTTATTTGTATGAAATATCACGGAAATAAAATTTAATATTATAAAATTAGAAAAACACATATCTGCTTTTTAATCTCAGGATGCATTTTTTTGGCCCAAACATTGGCTAGAACTCTAGTGCAAATTGAATGAATAACTAGGGTTGCCAACTTCCAGGTACTAGCTGGAGATCTCCTGCAATTACAACTGATCTCCAGCCAATAGAGATCAGTTCACCTGGAGAAAATGGCCACTTTGCCAATTGGACTCTATGTCATTGAAGTCCCTCCCCTCCCCAAACCCCACCCTCCTCAGGCTCCACCCTAAACACTTCCCGCCGGTGGAGAAGAGAGACCTGGCAACCCTAAATAACTAGGTAGAATACTGCTGCCGTGTTTTTTTCTTATACCCCACCAAAAAGGGCTATGAACTTACATTTGTGTAAGTAATCTGAAAACTCAGCAGATGGGACTGGAATATTCTTTAGTGGGGCAGGTCACCTTCAACCAGAATTCTCAGGATCTACCTTACAGGCTCCATCCCTTCTTTAGGTCTGGTTTTATGCTCTGTGTGTGTGTGTAAAGTGCCGTCAAGTCGCAGCTGACTTATAGGGACCCCTTTTTTGGGGTTTTCATGGCAAGTGACTAACAGAGGTGATTTGCCAGTGCCTTCCTCTGCACAGCAACCCTGGTATTCCTTGGTGGTCTCCCAACCAAATACTAACCAGGGCTGACCCTGCTTAGCTTCTGAGATCTGACTAGATCAGGCTAGCCTGGGCCATCCAGGTCAGGGCTTTTATGCTCTACATTTTGCAATTAATGGGGTGATAACCAAGTTAAAGGATGTTCTCATTGAACACATAAACACATGAAGCTGCCTTATACTGAATCAGACCCTTGGTCCATCAAAGTCAGTATTGTCTACTCAGACTGGCAGCAGCTCTCCAGGGTCTCAGGCTGAGGTCTTTCACATCACCTACTTGCCTAGTCCCTTTAACTAGAGATGCTGGGGATTGAACCTGGGACCTTCTGCATGCAAAGCAGATGCTCTACCACTGAACCACATCCCCTCCCCATTTTCCTTAGTTACTTCTGGCTAGAACCGAGGGGTGGGGAATGGAATTCCTCTGATCCTCCTTCATCCTTCATTCGTTTGGAGCAGTTGTCTGTAACACCAGAGACAAAGACAGTTTACCTTCAGTTGCATTAAAGACCTAATTGTTGCAGAAGTTAACCCCTGTGATTAGATCAACTTGCATTACTGAAGCTAAGTCTGGACTAATTGACTGGGAAAGCGAGGTCAGCCGAGAAAACCCAAAGTACTTTGGGAAATTATGTTGCTTGGCTGAGATTGCAGGAAAGAGGGTAGGATTTTCCAGAGTGCTTCCCGAAGTTTAAAAGCTGAGAAACAGCAGGAACCTTTCACAAGCCCTTGTATGTTAAAGTGGATAAAAGGGGCCACCCAGCTCTGATCAGATATAACTTGCTCGTGCCTGAAGGAGATCAGATACCGTCCAGTGCCAGATGATAAGGCTATTTATTTTGTCCCATTCAGCCTGGCGAGCATGTGAAGGAACCTTTTTCTTTGTTCTGAAAGGAATAGGTCTTAACTGTGTAAAAGAGTTTTATCATGGATAAAGGGGGAGAGACACTTTTTTTGGTGCTTGGGGGAGAAAACCCAAATAGTGTTTCCTTGAAGATAAAAAAAAAAATAGAATAAATGAACATTATATATAATATTAATTGAATAATATGCTGCCCTTTACAGATTTCCTGTGTGTGCTGGGATGCCCCATTCTGCCTAAAGAATGTTCAAGGTTGAGAGGTGTGATAGATCTTTTCTTCTGCACTTTAAGTTTGACAAATGTGATGAGTTTTTGTCCAGGCATTCAGGATGAGGGTGACATTAAATGTCCTAGCACCAATATGAAAGTATCAAAAAGGGTACACTTGCAGCAGGAAATATATTGTTGCTTGGAGGGGTAAACCTCACTATTGTTCTCCAAGTACTATTTTGCTAGTTTAGGAGGACTCTTATTGTCTGGAGGATAGAAAGGCTCACTTTGTGATATCTAGGGATGCTCAAGAACTTGTCAGGTTGGCTCATGTTCTTTTTCACCAGTGGTGAACGGGGAGCCGATTTTCCAGCAGACAGTTGGTTTGTTGAGCAGTTCTGGGCTTTTTGGCAGGTTGTTTCACTGGATCAGCAGCCTGATTAGCCCAATTTGGCCCGAGCTTATCAGGGTTGGGGAGCTAAGCAGCATTGTCTACAGTCAGTTGCTGGATGGGAGACTAGCAGGAAGACTGGGGTTGCTATGCAGAGGAAGGCAATGGTAAACCACCTCTGCTCATCTCATGCCTGGAATGCTCCATGGATGGGGTTCCCATTACGACTTGACAGCACATTCTTCTTCACCTTATTCCTTCCTAACATGGCATTACTGCACAATCAGCTTTTTTGCACATGCTTATTCTCATAGAGTCTGATTCAGTTCAACTTTCCCTCTCCCACTCAACAGCCAATACATTAATGGCTGTCAATCTGTTTGGATCAAGACTGTTTTTTTGCACATGTGCAGCTCTGGGAAAAAAATGCAAACCTGTTTAGTAGTCCAAGGCCAAGCCCAGCCCACATCTGACCATCATAACTGAACAATGAGACCTATAGTTGTCAAATAGATTTGACATGAAATCCACACCATCCCTAGTGGTAACTTTTGCACTGAGTAATTTGGGGTTGGTTGAATGTCACAGATTTAATCCTGTATTTATTCAGTAGTTTTGATGCATCAATTGTTCTGCTCCATTTCCACATCTACACAAAGTTCACAGAGACTTTCAGTAGGTCACTGGAAGGATGTCTCACTGTGCATTTCTGTGAATGTTCTTTATGTAGATATTCTAGAGAGAATCTGTGGGGAATTTTGAAACCTCCATATTGGTAACTTTGCACTAACTTTGGAAATCATCTTACTGTAGAGATGTAGCAATGCTTTAGCTTAGGTGTCTTCTGAAAGAGATTTAAGACCTATGCTGGTCTAGATGTCATTTGCACACATGTAACCTGAGGAGAGGCTATGGCTCAATGGTAGAGCAACTGCTTGGCATGCAGAAGATCCCAGGTTCAATCCCCAACATCTCCAGTAAAAAGAATCAGGTAAAAAGTGATGTGAAAGACCTCTGCCTGAGATCCTGGAGAGCCACTGCCACTCTGAGTAGACAATACTGATTCTGATGACCAAAGGTCTGATTCAGTGTAAGTCAGCTTCATTTGTTCACCTGACATATTTTAGAGCAGAGCTCCCCCATTTCAAATGGTTTCCTTGTTATGTTGCAGGAAGGTCTTCAAAGAACAGAGGCTACTTGCTTCACTAGAAAGAATGCACTTTTACAGAACTCTTGGAAGATCTAAGAAATCTAAGAACTTGCAAAGAAACAAAGAAAGCGTTGCCAACCTCCAGGTACAAGCTGGAGGTCTCCTGCTATTATGACTGATCTCCAGCTGATACAGATCAGTTAACCTGGGGGAAATGGCCGCTTTGGCAATTGGACTCTATCCTCAGGCTCCACCCCAAAAATCTCCAGGTATTTCTCAACCTGGAGCTGGCAACCCTAATCCATTTCCAGTTTTGCCTTTGGGCCTAGGCCACTCATAATTGAAAAAACAACTAGCTAATGTAAAAAAAAAAAAAAAAAAGCTTTTCTCTACCTGAATCATAGTGCAGCAAAATTGCTGTAAAGCTGCTGTAAAGTATGCAGGAGGAAAATGGAGTGAAGCAACAAACCCAGCCTGAAAACCTGAAATGGAGGAGTTGGCAAATTTTTAGCTTTTGGTGTTGTTATTTTACTTACATTGCTACAGAGGAAAGGCTGTTCTTCGTCGCCTTCCTGTCAGGAGCAGGCCATGAGGATGGTATGCGGTAGTGCTGGTGTGCTGCTTCCAGGTGCTGTTGTGCTATTCTGTCCAAGGCCAGTCTATGCCCCGTGTTTAGTCTTCATAGATTCCCATAGTGTGAGAATCGCCAAGTGCTCTTTCCTGCCTGTTGGGGGGGGGGGGTAGCCTGGGTAACCGATTATCTCCTTTTGCTCTCCCATATAAGTGCCTTGCCTTGCCTTTGACCCTTACTAGTAGCCTTTTGAATATGGCTTCTGAAACCTGTTGATTCTTCCCAATAAAACTGCTTCCATGGACTTGCTGTCTGCTGAAGTCTGTTTATTGGTTTGCCGTAGGACTAGAGTTCACAGCATAGATGGCTTTGCGGGATTTTCAGGAGATCCCTTCAAGTGCTATGTAGAAATATTTGTGTGCAAAGACAGATAAATTAGAGTACAGTGTTTTTTTTCACAATTCTGGGAAGCAAAACTGCCACTCTGGAAAAAATATTCTGTCAAAAAAGTACCCAAAGGAGTGATTTGCAACTAAATATATTAAATGGCTGATGGAAAGTGGAGGAAAGGAGATGAAGAAAGACTCCCTGCAGAGAGGCATTTTCTGCACTAGAATTATTATATTCCTCAACTATTTATAGCCTCAGTCCATACATCATTGCATTAGTTGTAGGCTGCAGGCGTATCAGCAGTTACGCATACTGATTCACCAAACAATCAGGGAACCTAGTCAGAATAAAAGGGACCTGTGATCTGTACTACAGCATTTGTAAAATGATGTTAACTGGCAAGAACATAAGAAAGGCCCTGCTGGATCTGACCAAGGCCCATCAAGTCCAGCAGTCTGTTCACACAGTGGCCAACCAGGTAAGTCAGCGTTTCTAAATTATGAGCTCATCATTACACAGATCTTAGCAGATGATTGACTTACCACCCCCACCCATCTGCCCATTGGAATACAGACTTTAAAAACACATTTGCATTGGGCCGTACCGTTACCCCGGCCCAGGGGTCTGGTTGCCTCGGCAGTTGGGCCGTACCATTACCCCAGCCCGGGGGTCTGACTAAAAGGCAATTAATCCCGAGTTATGGGGTCCCCCCATCCACCCATTGGAATGAATGGGAGCAGGCAATCCTTAATGTGCATCTAGAGAGCGGCAAATCCAAGGCAAAACCTCCCGTGCATAAATGGCCAGAGAGTATGTGTGTGTGAGTCTGCTAGAATCGTATTGGATTACTCCTGAGTCCTGACTACCAGTCCCTGATCCTGATGGAAGAGAAGAAGACATCCACAGTATGACCTATTTGGGGGCTTTTCTCTATAATTCTCTATAATTTTTTTCCTGTGTGTGTGTGTATGTGGAGGGAGGAGATTCTCTCTCTCTCTCTCTCTCTCTCTCTCTGTCTCTCTCTCTCTCTCTCTCTCTCTCTCTCTGTGTGTGTGTGTGTGTGAGGGGGGGAAGCGAAAGGGGGGTGGGTTTACCTGTTCTGCTGGGGGGTTTGCTTGATTGCCTCTGTGTGGGACTGCGCTTTCTACTGTTTTCACCGGTTGCCAACTTTGTGTGGAGTTAACTGTGGGTCAGTGAGTCTCTCTCTGGCTGGTTCCTATTGTTCCCAGTGGGCTGTGCAGCCGCTCCTGTTGTTTAGAATGGGCTAGCCTGTCATTCGTTTTAGTACATCCCCTGTAATGTATTTCAGTGGAGTCAATGCAAATCAACCAACATTCCCCTCTCCCATTATCTTCAATGGGCTGGGCAGCCTCTCCCATTGCTTCCAATGAGCTGAGTTGTTGTCATTTGTTTTCGTACATCCTTTTAATGGCTTTATTGCAATGGGCAGATCAGGGGGGACCCCTTCCGGGCCCCATATCTCGAGGCCCCCTGACCCAATCTTCACAAAAATTGGGGTTCTTGCAAGAAGGGTGCCCTCAAGCTACACTGAAAGTTTGGGACCTCTACCTCCAAACATCCCCCCACCCTCAGAGCCATGGAAAGGAGCGAATGTGTTTTAAATGGCTTTATTCAGCCGAATCTTTTCCTGAACTCCGAATCTCGCACCAAATTCCACGGATCCGAATCTGGGGAGTTCAGACTTCGGCATTTTCCGAATCAAAACGGGCCAAATTTTTCCGAATCTGAATTTTACTGAATTTTTTTTTCAACAGCCCTAATATACATGTACACATATACTTCCTAACGCTGATTAGTCTGAAGACACATGGTACAGTTGAACCACTGAAGCTCACCAATAACCTATCTGGAAGGGAAATTGCTTTTACTTTCTTGAAGGAATAGCAAGATATAAGAAACAGCAGCGTTTTCGATCTCAATACAGATCTTCCTATGTTTCTGTTGTCTTATGTCCTCTGCATCCAAGTGTGTGTGTCAATACAAGGTGCAAAACAAAGTGGGGACACTATTTGTTTCCTCTTTCCATTTTATTTTACACTGGAGAAATAAAACACTTGAGAAATGTTTTTCTACATGTTAGGTATATACTGCCATTACATGGTAGCACAATTCTGTGTTGAGGAACTGATTTCTTTTCTATGAATGAGCCATAGGCCTGGCTGATGTTTATAGTGAAATGTTGATGCAGTCTCCGTGTTCAAATATATGCTTAACCTTCAGTGTACTTATGATATTAGTGACTGGGGAGCTGTGTCTCATTGATGAGGCAGCTGCAAGGAGGTTTTGCAGTGCTGGAAAACACTCCTTTCAGGAAAAGGAAAGGATAAAATATGAGCCGAAGAAGGAGGCCAGCTTTGCAATTTGTCACTCAATATGTACTTTTGTTTCTGGCACACAGCGGAAAAGATCTTGAAGGAAAAGCAATGTGAAGTCTAGGGCTGTCAAAAAAAAAATTCGGTACAGTTCGGATTCGGCCGAATTTGGCCCTTGTGGGTTCGGTACGTGCCGAAGTCCGAACTCCCCCACTTCGGATCCGTTCAATTCGGCGGGAATTCAAAGTTCGGAAAAAAAAATTCGGCCGAATAAAGCCATTAAAAACACAACCGCGCCTTTCCGCGGCTCTGGGGGCGGCATTTTTGGGCTTAGAGGTCCCAAACTTTCAGCAGAGCTTCAAAGGACGTATATTGAAAGACTCCCCAAGTTTTGTAAAGATTGGGTCAGGGGGGGCTGAGATATGGGCCCTGAAAGGGGTCCCCCCCACCCTTAATGTGTATCTCTGAGCAGAGCTTGCCGCCCACGCACAAAGCTCCCAGCCCCGACAAACAGCTGATGAGAGCAAGGGCGGGGCAGGTGCTAAGAACTTTGCAAAGCAACACAACTGAAAAGCAACACCTTTGCAAACATGCAAAGGGCGGGGCAGGTGTGAAGAATTTTGCAAAACAATACAACTGCAAAGCAACACAAGCACGCAATGCAACACCTTTGCAACAGTGCAAAGCAACACCTGACACCTGGGAGTTTGCAAACCATGGAAAGGGACAGAGGCAGCTAGCTATGCATAATGAGCAGGAGGGGGTGGAATTTCTCCTTTTGCATTGGACTTGGGACCAGGCAGATGCATTCTTTAAGTCACCATTTGAAAACCAGTTTTGAGCAAGCATCAAAATAACCTAACTGATCTTATGAATGAGGAAAAACCTGAAGAATAAAAATGAAGCCCCCTCTCAAACCAGGGAGAGAGAGACTGGAGGAGGAACACACACCCCAGGCAGAACCGGCAAAAGCCCCCTTTGGCTCCCCCCCCCCACCCACAGAAACTGCTCCCTCCCCACACACACACACAGACTCTGCTTTCCCCCCCCCACACACACAGAAAAGAAAAATTATAGATTAAAGCCCCCAAAGGGGTCTTACTGTGGCTGTCTTCTGTTCCAGCAGGAGGGGCTGGGAGGCTGGGTAATCCAATATGATTCCATTTGTATCCAATATAAGATCCATATGTATGCATCTCTAGAGGGTGATCCATTCATCCCAATAGGGAAAAGGGGAAAGCCCATATCTCGAGGGGCCCTGACCCAATGTTTACAAAACTTGGGTGGTCTCTTAAAAAGCCTTGACTGAAGCTCAGCTGAAAGTCTGGGGTCGGCACACCCAAAAATGCGCCCCCTGCAGCCACGGAAAGAGAAAAGGGGGGGAGCTGATATTTCAGCCCCCACTGAACCCATCTTTACAAAACTTGGGTGGTCTCTTAAGAGGGATTCTCTGAAGCTATGATAAAAGTTTGGGGGCTGAACCCCCAAAAAAGCGCCCCCTGCAGCCACGAAAATGGAAAAGGGGGGAGATGAAAAAGGGGTGGAGCCCATATCTCGGAACCCCCTGACCCAATGTTTACAAAACTTGGGGGGTATCTTAAGAAGCCTTGTCTGATGCTCCGCTGAAAGTTTGGGGTCGGCACACCCAAAAATGCGCCCTCTGCAGTCATGGAAAGAAAAAGGGGGGAGCCCATATCTCGGGACCCCCTGACCCAATGTTTACAAAACTTGTGTGGTCTCTTAAGAAAACCTGTCTGAATATCCCCTGAAAGTTTGGGGTCTGTACCCCAAAAAATGTGCCCCCTGCAGCCACGGAAAGGAACGAATGTGCACAAGCACCCCCTCACACACACATGAGGATTTCCCTCTCTCTCTTTCCCCAGCCGGCCGCACATCAGCTGATTCCTCCAGTACTCAATCCTGACTGATTGGCCAGAAGAAGACCCAGCTTGGCCACCGATTGGTCGGGGGAGGAGAATGCTGCTTACTGAAGGTTATGCTGCTTACTGACGGCCCCGAATTGGCCGAATTTATTCGCGAACTCCTGAACTCACTGAATTCGCCCCCCCCGGTTGCCCGCCAGTTTTGAGTTCGGTTCCTCCCGAACTAAAAACCGCCGAATCAAGGGAAATTCGGCTGATTTTCAGTTCGGGCCGAACCGAATTGACAGCCCTAGTGAAGTCCACTTAAAGGCACGAAGGCAGTAGTGCTAGGGTTGCTAGACCACCACTAAGGGTGGAAGATGCCCTGCTTTGGGCCCTCTCCCCCAGCAGGGCTGTCCAGCTGGCTGGTGGGGATGTTACCAGGCTCAAAATGAGGCCTGGGCCTCAACATCGCCTGCATTATGACGTCACTTTTAGATGACAGGGGAGACGCTCTGGTATTTGGGCAAAATGCTATGGTAAAAACAGCTTCCGCCATGGAATTTTTGCCCAAATACTAGAGCATCTCCTTCATCACCTCATTTTAAGCCTGATAAGATCTCACCCACCCGATGGCCAGGGGGGACCTGGCAACCCTAAATGGGGCAGAAACATCTTAATGCCCAGCTTCATCAGTGCTCCAGCTAGTCCTATGATCTATTGCTTTCCAGATACAAACAATTCAACCAGTGTGGAAACATTAGAAATCGCTTGTCTTTTTGTTGGGAACAATATGTTATGCATCAATATGTGGCATGCATTTCCAACAAGGCTGTAATCACACCCTTACATGAGTCAGTGTATATGGTGTTTCCTCAGAGATGCATTGGAATTAATCCTGTGTAGATTGAACCCATAGATACGCATTAGGTTGTATGTACCATTGGTGCTGTCATCATGGAGAAAAACTAGCAATGAATGAATCTGGGAAGCAAATACGAGAGTTGCTGGAGAATGCTCCAATACTCATTTCTGGATCAACTCGAAATGTTGCTTGCACTTTGTCATATTGTTTTAACATTTCATCTAGTTTCTGTCAAAATCCTGAACAGAAGGGGTATAGCTTTGCAAAAGGGGTCTCCCCCTCCTTTCCTTTCTTGACCTTTCTGGCTTATGATGAAGAGGCAAAAAGAAATTCTCCTACAAGCCTCCATGTTAAATACAAATCCATGAGCCAGATACACAAAGAAAAGCCAAGAACAGCAGTTTTCTAAAAGTTGAAGAGGTAGGGTTGCCAGGTTTTTGGGGTGGAGCCTAAGGAGGGTGGGATTTGGGGAGGGGAGGGACTTCAATGCCATAGAGTCCAATTGCCAAAGCAGCCATTTTCTCCAGGTGAACTAACTGATCTCTATCTGCTGGAGATGGGTTGTAATAGCAGGAGATCTCCAGCTAGTACCTGGAGGTTGGCAACCCAATGAAGAGGAGCAGACTAGGAATGTACACGAGCAACAAATTCAGATTGAGAATTTGGAAATGTAACTTTCCAGATCTGGAACTCAGGCTTTTAAAAATTCAGAATTTCCGAATATTCTTAAGTCCATTCAAGTCAATGAGAACCAGCCATTTCCCAACAACAACAAAGGACATCACAGTTTAAAAAGTCTCTCTTTCTGTTTTTTCACCCAAGCTGGCCCCTAAGTGCTTAGCAGGGGTGGCAACTGCTCAGCAACATCCACATTTGGCCAGGCAGTGGTGCTCAGGGATTGGACCATGAATATAATTTGAACATTCAGAACCCTGAACACTGCAGCTGTCACCGAGGTAGTGTTTGGAATGGCTGAGGACAGCTGGTGGCTGAGGTGGACAAATCCCCTGGGCAGCACTCATATATAGACTGGAGCACAAGATGGTGGTGAGTGGGCAAGAAACTCAAAGGAACGAAAGGACGACTGTTTCAGCAGGCAGAGTACAGGCAACCCTAGTTTTATTGCACTTCGCCTTATTGCGCCTCGCCGATATTGCGTTTTTGAGCAAGTCTGTCGGCACCATTTCCCCAATAGCATGTGTTCACTTCGTATCTCTGTGTCCCATTTTAGTAATTCTCACAGTATTTCAAACTTTTTCATTGTTATTTCAGTACATTTTTTTAGACATAATGCAATTGCATACTTAATAGACTACAGTATTGTGTAAACATAATTTTTATATGCACTGGGAAACCAAAAAATACGTGTGACTCACTTTATGGCAATATTTGCTTTGTTGCGTTGGTCTGTCACCGAACCCACAATATCTCCACGGTATGCTTGTATTAATGAACAGTAAGTGGTCAGGGGACTGCAGGGGGCTTCTAAAGCACCTGTGCTCACCTTTCAGTTGGAAAGGACCAATGGGAAAGTGTCTATGTCTGTTGTCTATGCCTGCTTCAGGATTCCATAAATGCAGACAAACATCAATCACAGGCTTTGCTCTCTCCCTGGGCCTTTGTTCCTTGGCAAAACCATGGTAACACCAGTCAGGGGACACTCAGCTTCCTGCCCAACAGCCTCGGAGCCAGGCTGTCTGGAGAATATGTATTCCTTTCATTTCCCAGGGTTAGGGTTAGGGCAGCCCAACCTGCTTACTATACTATTAAAGGGAATTCTGACTATCTGGAATTTAAAAATTCTGAAATATTCAGAATGTTTTGACTACGGTGTAATTTATAGGGCCACGAACTCTGGCGTAGGGAATTTCTGGAGATTTGAGGACAGTGCCTAGAGAGACGATAAGAGGGATGTGTTGCCCCAGAACCTACCTTTTGCAGCTGCCCTTTCCTCCAATGGAATGGATCTCGGTAGCCTGGAGATCCACTCGAATTCCAGGAGAATGCCAGGCTAGGGCGGCCAGGTCCTCCCTCTCCTCCGGCGGGGGGCTACTCTGTTTATATTTGGAATGTGCGTGCATGTGTGTGTGCGTGTATGCGCGCACACGCCGATGCACGCACAGCACTTCCAGTTTAGAACCGAAAGTGCCGCCTCGCGAGGGGCCTTATACCTCTTCGTTTGAGTGGTAAAGCGGCAGTTTACTACTCAAATTAATAGGTATAATTCCCCTCGCGAGGCAGAACTTCCAGTTCTAAACCCTAACCCTCAGGTGGTCGGCGGGCAGAGGGGTAAATCGCCGGGGGTTTGCCCGTGACCAGCAGGCACCTGGCAACCCTATGCCAGGCTCCGCTTGGAGGTGAGCAACTGGAATTATTTGGTGAATTCCAAATATCTCTGAATTTGAATTGCACATCCACAGTAAACACAGATGGTTAATGTTACAATCTTGCACTACAAAAAAGGAACGCTAATTGATAGCATTCCAGTAGCATTGGAAATCAAAACTTTCTTATTGCCTATAGAAAAGGGCAAAAGTCCAGTAGCACCTTAAAGACTAACAAAAATATTTTCTGGTAGGGTATGAGCTTTCGTGAGCCACAGCTCCATTCTTCAGATATTGCCTATGCTCATTATTACCTCTCTGACCTATCTACCTAGGGTTGCCAACCTCCAGGTAATAGCTGGAGATCTCCTGCTATTACAACCGATCTCCAGCTGATAAATAAGAGTTCACCTGGAGAAAATGGCCGTTTTGGCAATTGGACTCTATGGCATTGAAATCCCGCCCCAAACTTCACCTTCCTCAGGCTCCACCCCAAAAACCTCCCACTGGTGGTGAAGAGGGACCTGGCAACCCTGTATCTACCGAATCCATGAGTGATCAGGATAGGGTTGCCAACCTCCAGGTACTAGCTGGAGATCTCCTGCTATTACAACTGATCTCCAGCCTACAGAGATCAGTTCACCTGGTGAACATGGCCACTTTGGCAATTGGACTCTATGGCATTGAAGTCCCTCCCCTCCTCAAACCCTGCCCTCCTCAGGCTCCGCCCCAAAAACCTCCCGCCGATGGCGAAGAGGGACCTGGCAACCCTAGATCAGGAGGATGTCTGAGAATATTCTAGAAAAACAAGAAGTGGCTTTCCTATCCTTGCTCATCCCCACCATATACAATGTCAGTAGAGTTTGTCATAGTAACATAAGAAGAGCCCTGCTGGATCAGACCAGTGGTCTAGTTAGTAAGACTAGCCCTCTTTTTCACATAATAGCCAACCAATTGCCCTGCAGTACTAACAAATAGGGCAGCTTTTGATCTTATGGTTTTGGAGGGTATGAAAAATAAGATACAAACCTTAATCTTTTCAGAAGTGAAAAAAAATGTTTTCAACTGCTTAAGGAAGTGAGAACTGTTCTCCAAACAAACTGAACAGTTTTTGAGCAACTAAGCTCACAGGTACAAACTAATCACATAATTTTTTAAAAAGAAGCAGAGAAGCTACCAGTTGGAAGAATAATGTTCTGTGACTTCCTCAACAGTTCGTTGAATGGGAAACCTTATCCGTTTTTGGGAATATTATTTACAACAAACGGAAAACATTCCTCCCTAAAACTTCAAACTGATCTCTGCACTCTAACCAGATAAGTCACTTTTGGTAGAACTGAGTTCCTTCCCTCCATGTGGTTATGGGGTGAGCTCCACTCAAATGGGGAAATATTTTTCATATTTTATTTGGTATCAAGATTGACATTGATAGGAGCTATATGCTAGAAACACATGGTCTTTTGTTTCCATTGTTCTCTGGAGTCAGAAACTCAACATTAACCTCTCCTTTCCTACAATCGGGTTTAATTCCTATACACACACAACTATTAATACATTCCTTTGTCTCTTGTGCTTTTTATTAGACCAGACCTCCTGCTTTACACAATTGGAATGTTACATGTATTGCATTCATTATTTATTATTGTTATATTGGTAGCCATTGTGCAGTAGGAAACTCATTTCCCTCGGAGGAGTTTGTTTCCTTTTAATTTTCTCTTCACTTCAGGCATTTTGGTAGGCTCGAGTGGGAAGAAACAGGCCGACTGAGAGACAAAAGGGCTTCTTAGCCATTTCGAAAATGGTGCAGCTTTATCAATAGCAGACTGCAGCCAGGATACCTGCTGTTTTCCATCTAGATCAAAAATGATGGACAAGGCAAAAGCTGTCAGTATTGTGTGTATGACAATGAGGGCTGGTTCTCTGCAAATATAATCATTCGTCAGAGAAAAGAACACTTCTGCAATGCAGAGGATCACCATCCTCAGTGTTGTATTAGAAACAGAAATATGAAGTTGGGTTTAAAGCCCATGAGTAATTGCAGTGAATATTATTTGTGGCAGTGAAGGAGCATGAGAATACTGCCAAGCAGCAGGTCGCTGCAGTCCTATTTGTATTTCCAAAGCTTGACAAGACCTGTATAATAACTTTTCTTTGGTGGGGTGGGGACAGGATGCCAAAAGGACAGTGCACCAGGAACTTTTCTCCATAGGCAGCCTTTTCCCACACCTTGCCGTGTACCACATAAAGAGTTGGATCACAGAACATGCCAGTGAGAAGTGCTGATGGCCGCGGTCCTCCCAGCTCTCCCATCTCTTTCAACAACCATTTCGGAACCCAGGATGGTTTATTCCCAGGGTCGTGGGTCTCTAATGGAATACTAGCCATGCAGGTCAAGGAGTCTGCTGCAGGAGGGGGAAGGAGGTAAAATTGTTCCCCTCTGCCTCTTGGGTGAGCAGAGCACCACTGATGGAAGAGGAAGAAGGGAATGACTTCACCCACAACTGCAGCCTCTAGACCAGGGGTGTCGAACTGAATTGTTACGAGGGCCGAGTATGACATAAATGCCACTTGGTCGGGCCGGGCATTGCCTCACCAGCCCAGATTGAGAGTGGGGGTGTGTGTGTGGCTGCCTCAGCTGTCTCAGCACTCTCAAGGGGCTGGATCCGGCCCCTGGGCCTTATGTTTGACACCCCTGCTCTAGACACACATGGCTAATATTTCATGTGGGTCCTGCAATCCAGGCAATAAAGATGCCCAAGGCCAGAAATGGCTGGTGGTGGGAGAAGGGATCCAGGAAGATCCTTGCGTGGACTGCTCAAGAATTTTGTGCTGGATCCAAATTTGTCTGTCTTGAAAATTGAATTTAGGCCCCAGAGATTCCAGTCTCAGTCAACATAAGTAAACATTAACTCAGGTTCCCTGAGTTGAGCCTAGCATTTTACATCAGGCACTTGCAAGAGAAAAGAAAGATGCCGCCATATTCACACCCAGTATATTATCATACCATCACCTGGATAGCCCAGGCTAACCTGGTCTTCTCAGAAGATCAGAACATTCTGATTCTCAGAAATTGGGTTGCCAATCTCCAGGTACTAGCTGGAGGTCTCCTGCTATTATAACTGACCTCCAGCCAATACAGAGCAGTTCACCTGGAGAAAATGGCCACTTTGGCAATTGGACTCTATGGCACTGAAGTCTCTCCCCTCCCCAAACCCCACACTCTTCAGGCTCCGCTCCCACTGGTGGAGAAGAGGGACCTGGCAACGCTACTCAGAAAACACACCGGAGCACTTAAATAAACGGAAGCCAAAAAAACAGAAGTTAGTTAAGACAGAATTTGTGGCCATTGGTGAACTGTCAGGGCACATTTCGACCCATTTCCTATTTTGTTGTATCTACAGAGTGTGCAGTCCCACTTAAATTGTGAACTATGACTATGCACCATAAGTACGTGTCTTAACAAGTTCAGAAAGAAGATAAAGATTACACCTAATCCTTCCTCTGGGATAAGAAGCCCATGAGATTCCTAACTTGGAATGCAGAAGCAATGTGAAATTATTGTTTGTCTAAATATTCCACATTCCATATCAAAAGTTAAAAAGAAGGGAATCATCTAAGTCAATTTGGCAGCTTCCAACCAGTGGGATAGAATAACTCAATGGAAACTTCCAATTCTTCCTCAGGAATGAAAGCTTTTTGAAACGGTGCACTCAAATGCCCTCACAAGAAAAAAAAAGTTCCAAGATAGAATTTTATGGAGTGGGTGTGATGATTTCTTTATTACCTGACCTCCGTCTCCTTGAGCCAGGGTTGCCAGATTCCAGGTGGGGCCTTGAGACCTCCCAGAATTAAAACTCATCTCCAGATGATAGAGATCCATTTCCCTGGAGAAAAGGACTGTTTTGGAGGGTGGACTCTGTGGCATTACACCCTGGTTAGTTCTCTCCCTTCCCCAAACCCCACCTTTCCCAGGATCTACCCCCAAATCCCCAAGATTTGGTTTAGCAAGGTCAGTATTGTTGTCTACTCTGACCGAGCCTCAGCCTCACCCCTTTCCCAAGCTACTTTCTCTGGAACAAATCAATAGATCATGGTATATGGCTTATAAATCATGTTGGTGGTAGACCATGATAGAAGGGACAGATTAATCTCCATAGGGAGAGAATTCCATAGTTTTGTTGCTTACCCTGAGAAGAAGACCCTTTCTTGAGATGCCACCCATCTAGCTTCACCCAAAGCAGAGCTTCTGAAAATGACCAAAGTGCTCATGCAAGTTCATATGGGAGTTAGATGGCCATAAAGATATGCTGTCCCCAAGCTGAATAGGACTTTAAAACAGTATAGATAGACAAGGATGAAATAATATAGTCCCTGAAACATACTGCAGTCAGACTTCTGGCTGCAGCATTCTAACTAATTGTAACTTTCAGACACTCTTCAAGGGCAGCCCCATGTAGAGTCCCATTGTAGAAGTCTAATCTAGATGTTACCAGGGCATTACAGTGCCAAATCCTTTTTGTCCCGTGGCTGGTGAGCCAGCTGTGGCCTTTGCTGTTTCTCTTTTTAAAAAATAATTCTTTTATTTAGATATTACCATGTGTACATAGATAATTAATTCTTTTATTTAGATATTACCATGTGTAGATAGATATCATCGCATGTGCATTCTGGAGAATTTTCTTCCCAGGGCCACAAATATTTTTCCCTTGAGGTTGGTGATCACATGGAGAGGGGGAAAAATATCTCCCAAACTGCATGAACATTGCTTCATGAAGACACAGCCATAAGGAACATCAGGTGGTCTTCATGTAAAGGTTTTCATTGGCACCAGGCTTAAGGAAGCTACTGCTGACAGATAAACCAAACAAATGTGTTCGTCCCCCCCATTAGGTCACTAATGATTTGGATTTTGCACTATGCTACACCAGCTTCAGTTCCTCCTCTCGATAAATTATAGGGCTGTAGCTCAGATGGGAAGCAGTGAAGTCATGCATTATCACCAGTGTCTTATCGTCTAGAAGATGAAATGAAATCTCTTTGCCAGTGGGAGATATTCAAACACATGTCTTGTGGATCCTGCCCTGTAAAAACATCACTGTTGCCATTCATCAGCGGCAGCTGCCCCTCCTTCAGCAAGCATCCTACCAGCTAAACGTCTGCAAAGACGTTTGCCAAATCCAGGAACAATGAAATACATCAAATGTCTTGCTTGCAATCTCACTCTCTGTCCCCCTCAAGAGCTGACTAAACTTTAGCCATTTGTTTTCCACCATTTGGGATATGAAGACAGTGAGTTCCATTTCCCTTACAGAACTGTTGGATTAAACATGCTTTATTGTTCAGTTCTTGTTCTGCATTTATATTTCACGTCAGATCCAAGAGATATGCATAAAGGCCTTTTGTTTGGAACTTGCTGTGAAATGATGAGTGAAGGAATGAAGGATGCTGAGCTCCGTGAAAACAAGCCAGAACTGGAAGGGACCTCTGTGCGCCTTAAAAATCAGATTTCAGTTTAGTTATCTTTAATAATGGGACTGGTTTTTCTTGCCGTTGGATCCTTCTAGATTTTTGACTTGTACGAGAGTGGAAGATGATCTATCTTGGAATCATTCTGGTAACTATTATGGCAACTCTTCTTCTAGCATCTTCTACTACTGTTGGCTGGGAGTGACATTTGTTCACATTCCAAAGCGGAACATTTATATAGCCGATCCTTGGTAGGATTTATAAAGATAGATAGTGAAAAACAGTCTTCTAGGGGTGCCATTGGAAGGGAGTGTTCAAAGCAAAATGTGCTACCATCATTTCTTGATTCTGCTGCAGAAACACTTTTATTGGAGACAAGGTTTTGGCAAATTTGCTCAGGAATGCTGCCAACTTGCTCTTCTCCTTCCTGTCATTATTTCTGCATGTTGGCCACTTATGCATGGGTGTTTCCTCGCAGTAGCCTCACTGATTACTTCGGGGCTTTGTCTTGATTATGCATGCATATTCGTGTTTAGTCAGCATCCAGAAAACTCGGTTACCACAAGGAAACAGCCATGCATAAATGGCCATTGTGAACTTGCAGGCTAGGTAACTAGGTCTATGCTAAATCTTTCTCCCTTGGATTGAAGTTTTCTCTAGCAGGGAGGGTTTTTTCAGGGGCTGAAGCTCTTAGGTTGGGAATGATGCAATTTGGTGCTAGGTAGGGTTGCCAGGTCCCTCTTCACCACCGGCGGGAGGTTTTTGGGGCGGAACCTGAGGAGGGTGGTGTTTGGGGGGGAGGGACTTCAATGTCATTCACTCCAATTGCCAAAGTGTCCATTTTTTCCAGGTGAACTGATCTCTGTTGGCTGGAGATCAGTTGTAATAGCAGAAGATCTTTAGCTAGTACCTGGTAGGGTACATTTTGGAGGACATTGATGCATAGGGTTGCCATGAGTCGGAAGTGACTTGATGGCACTTAACACAGACACACACACAAGCTGTCCTGAGCCCAACCTGTTGGGGTAGAGTGGCCTAAAAATCCAATAAATTATAATTATAATTTATTAACATGAGAGTTGCCATCTTTGGTATGTCTACCTGCTCCCAGTGTGTTCCTAAGTAATTCACTAGTTTATTCTAAGGAGACATCAACAGTCCCAGTGGTTGTTAGATATCTGGAGAGGCAAGTGTGCCAGAAAGTCAGTTGAAAGTCTTGGATTAAAAAAAAGAAAGAAAATATGGGGGAATGGGAGCGTATCAAGGGCTCTGAGTGCAATTCAAAGAAGAAGCTGTTCCAAAGGAAAAAGCCATGAAACAAAACAAGGATTTCCCAATAAGAAAATAATCAGGAATTGGTATTTCAGTATGAAGTTTATTTTACTGATATCCTGCAGTTGACTCAGCCTTGGATTGTGATATTTCTTGCAACTGGAATGTGTGTGAGACAGCCAGTTCATACAAACATCCTTTGTGGCTTGACTGCTCTATGGTAGGGAAAGGATACATTTTTCAGGATTTCTTCTTTGCCCTACAAATTTCTGTAGCTTCCACACATGGAAGACAAGAGAAAAAAACTGAAACGGGCCTTTGTTTTGTATGTGGGGTGTTACCTTGTTAAATGCGTTGGCTGGGTGCACATTCATTTCCATACGGCTTTGCACTGGCTTCCACTTTTGGAAGCTGAGAAATATTGTGTCACCACAAAGAGTGTCCAAGACTATACTTGGAAGGAAATTGTTCTCTGGATAATTGCATGTTGATTGAAGTCTTTTATAGCCAGATGTGAGAAAAGACATTGTGAAGGGTCCTCTTTCCTTACAAAAATACTAAGGAAACAGCAGAGTAGGCATCCAGAACCTATACATATCGCTATCTGCTTTGTGCTTTAGATATATATGGGCACTTGTGCAATTCAATACAGCTGGGGTTAAATGATGGGAAATGGGTATTCCTTTGCTACTCTTGCCTTCAGATTTGCTGAACAAGCCACTAAAAGACAGATGATCATCATTTTGAGTAATAAATTGGACAATGGTTACATATTCATACAGTCAGTGGGAATAATACAACAGTCTTTGCTTGACACTGAAGTCCTGGGTTGTTAATTACTGGGATAATTTGAATGCCTTTTTAATGAAAAGCAATAATTACCTGGCAAGCTGGCTGAATGCCATCAAGCCTTCTATTATTTACCTATTATGAACACTTCCATGGTTTACAGCTAGCCCTGTAAGGAAAGAGATCCACTCACTATTATCAAGTCTATGGTTTAATCTAGGACTGGCTGCTCCATCCTTAATTCTGGAAGCATCACCAGTAATAGTTAGCCCTGTTGCAAAAGACCTACCAGATCTGCTGCAGTGGTTACTTGGCCTGCTGGAAAAACATCTCACCACAGAGTCTTTCCTTCCTTTATCCAGATGTTCACTAACTGCTAAGAGTTAATGATGGACATCACATAATGTTGCTAGTTATAGGCAGATGCAGGGTGAAGACACACAGGTAGGAAGTATCTCTCTATTTACCTATACATTCTAAATGTAGTAGAAATGTAGGCGAGTAAATTTATAGAAGATTTCAATATGTATGAAGCCTCCAAGGATGGTCTCTTTCGGGTGGACAAAGCAGCTGGGAACAACCCAGAACTTGTAGAAACCAGAAGAGGTTTTCCCACCAAAAAAATGCCAAAATCCACATTCAGAGACAGCGAGAACAAGAGGAGCTGATGAAATCAGCCTCAAGAGCTCCAAACATTGGATCTAGTTTTGGTACTCAGCATCAGTTTCCAGGCCTCCCTGTAGTTAGAGGAGCCACAGGAACAAACAAAATGCATTTGGGAGAAAATGTTGCTAAGCCTCATGTGTTCAAATGTCTGTATGTCAAGATATTTGTTTTCAGAGCAGTGGACATGTGTTCAAATCACTTTCAGCACACTTCAAATGATTATTCTGTCTTCAACTTTAGCATCCAGTGTGGGATTTTCAGCATTGTTATAGGATGAGGAAGGTAGGCATGGGAAAGAAATTAATCCTAGTAAGAAATTGTGAATGGTTAGAAGGGTTGGAGCACATGGTGGTGGTTGGGGGAGAAGGGGAATGGGGTGTTAGCATACGGGCCTGCCCCCCCCTCCCGGGCGGGATCTGGCAACCCACTGTGCTGACACTTGACTACTCCGCTGGCCGCGCGCCCGCCCCAAACGCTACGGGACGGCCGCTGCGCGCTCCGTCGTCACGGACTCGGCCGCTCTTGCGAGCGCCGTGCAGCTAGCAGCTAGGAAGCAGATACAGGAGCAGCCCCCGGTGAACCAGAGGGAAGCCATGTTCCAGTATAGGCTCTATTCCAGCTGCAGCCATGTCAGGAGAAGCAGAATGTCAGGAAACCAGTGTCAAGCATCCCCCCTTGCAACATCCACTGCTTAATGGGCCATCAGCAGCAGTTCAGATGAGTCATTCCTCCACAGCAGCAGCAGCAGCCCCAGGACGTTTGCACAGATCGCTCCCATTGTTCCTGAATGTAAATCTCATCAGCAGAGAGATTCCAGCTCATCACGGGTGCTACAGTCATTGGCATTAGAATAGATTTCTAAATTCTCACTACTCCGCCCCGGCAGCCACAGATTAATCCTTTTGTCACCTTTTGCCACCTGGGAACCTAGGAGGGGTTCAACCCCTCTCCCCGCCCCCAGAAAAACAGTATAACTGGGGGACTCCAAGCCCACTATGTCACCTTAGGTCTTTCCTGGCACCTTTGCCGTTACTCTGTTGGTTTGGTTTTGCGCAGCCTAGCCACGCTCCCTCCCGTCTTGCTGGCCAAGTCTACGGGAACCCCTGCCCCCATCTCGGTCTTCCTTTTCAATCTGTTATTAGTCTACGTGAAATTGAACAACACCTCTTCTAGATACGGTAAATATTGGGTCAACGCTCTCCTGCCACATTGGCAAACGTCTCTGCACTACTCTCTATTATTTCTTAGCTCTTTGTATGTTTGTGCCGCACCATTTGAATGCTTGAAGACATAAACACTGTTTAATTTGGAATCCTTTGTCTGTCTTTATTCAAAGTCTCATTAAACGGATTCTGGTATAGTTGAGTGCGATCTCGCTCTATAAATATATAGTTACCGATTGCTGAGCTAATTTCCCCAATTAAAGAGCAATTCGGGTAACAGGGGAGTGATTTCTTCTTCTTGATGACTGCTTCAGTAGAGGGCAGAGGACTTCCATAAGAGTATGGAGCAAAGACACTGGTACGGTTTTGGGAATGATAAAAATCTGTAGACAAACAAACAATGGTAAACCCAAATACAAAATAAGTTCACACAAATACTTGCATCACTGTGGTTTTTTCCCTCCCAAGTTCCCAACAAGAAGAGGAGAGATCCAAAAAGGCACCCAGGCAAAATTACCCAGCAGGGTAGAAAGAATTTATTCAGTCAGTCGAACTTTGTCAGATTATTTATTTAGGCATTTTAGCTCACTTTTCTCCCCAACAGAGTTCCAAAGTGGCTTACAAAATTACAATTTAAATCAGTAAACAGGGAAAGAATAGCAATAAAACAGCAATAAAATGCAATAAAGTAATATTTAAAACTACAATCAAGGACAATGGACCTCATCATGTGCTGATCCTGGATCCATATGGCTGGACTGCTCAGAGCCTCAGGCTGTGAGTCATGGGCCAAGAGCCATAAGCCGAGTGCTTTGGTTCTTACTCTTTGGCTCATGCCGATGGACATACCGAGGCTTAAATATCTGTAACGGGAAGGCAAACAGAAGGCCAGTCCAGACCTTATTTGCTGAGAGTGATTTTTGCTCACACACATGTGCACGCCCCCTCCCCCCCGTCTTTCCCCTTCCTGCATTGTAGAATGAATCTGCAGAAAGGATTTTTGCACTGCTTTTAGGGAGCAATCCTCAGCAGGTCTACTGAGAAGTAAATCCCAGTTTACTCAGTGGGGCTTACTTCCAAGAAAGTGTTCTTAGGACTGCAGCCTAAGCATCATATCCCCCCACCCCCAATCCATACTGTTTTAAATTACTGAGCATTATCATTAAAGATTTTGTGGTATAAATGGCAGCATTCTTGCTCTATGAGACAGTGGCATTTGCAATGACAGGTTGTACATATTTCACTTGCAAAAAAAAAAAAAGGAAAAAAGATGTGTTAGAAGGCAAGAAAGGCAACAGTGGCTTTGCTACCCACTGTCATCTGAATACCAGCATTCCCTAGTGACACAGAAATGCCAAATGTGCCTGTCCATAATGAACTTTATTTGACAATTGTGCAATTTGTGTACAGGATATAAAACTCCCATGTTCGTGTGCTGTTAACAAAGTGTCCTTCAACTGAATTGCAACATTAAGAAAGGCAAAGAATTTACCCAGAGTTCCTTTTGTCAGAAATAATTCCAACTTTTAAAAGATGGTTTTCAGTTAGGGCTGCATTCTTTGGCTGATGAACCAGTTTGAATCAATCAGTTTAAGACCTGCTCAATAAAAAAAAGTGCCCCATACTTGTCAGGCTGAAGATTTTATATTTGCTAAAAATTATGTTTAGACAATTTTTGTTGACAATCTAAGGTAGAACAAAAGAGATCTCTAAGGAAAAGATGGGTTGGAGCCACCCAGTTTTTCCACTGGTGAGAAAGTAGGGTTGCCAACCTCCAGGTAATACCTGGAGATCGCCTGCTACTATAACTGATCTCCAGCCAATAGAGATCAGTTCGCCTGCAGAAAATGGCCGCTCAGGACTCTATGGAATTGAAGTCCCTCCCCTCCCCAAACCCCACCCTCCTCAGGCTCTGCCCCCCAAACCTCCCACCGATGGCAAAGAGGGACCTGGCAACCCTATGAGAAAGAGAGAAGGAGGTCCCAGTTGACCACCCAAAATGGTATGCTGGGGATCATAGGACTTTCTTAGATAAAAAGCAAATGGGATAAGATATGTAGTAAAATGAGGAATTAGTTGAGATTGAGTAAAAAAAAAATGTTGGGTGGATACCCCCCAGTAGGCCGAACGTAAATACCTAAGTGGGTATGTTTATTGATATCACTACAGTTGCAGGAACCAGAAAAACATTTATGTAGGTCAAACAGAACTGGGAACTCATTGAATAACTCCACAACTGTGCCCACTGATGTGAAGACTAGGGTTGCCAACCTCCAGGTACTAGCTGGAGATCTGCTATTACAACTGATCTGGAGAAAATGGCCACTTTGGCAATTGGACTCTATGACATTGAAGTCCCTCCCCTCTCCAAACCTTCCCTCCTCGGGCTCCACCTCCAAAATCTCCAGGTATTTCCCAACCTGGAGCTGGCAACCCTACGGTTAGTCGCTAGATCACTAATTCCCTGACAGTGTGCAAGTTCAGTATGCAGTACCCATGTATGCCTGAGTAGAAAAAATGACATGAAAAGGGCCCCCAAGTTGGAATAAATTTCCCAACATTCCAATAATTATTTCCTGTAAACAAAGTATAACATTAACCAGGACTTCCTGTAGAGCGTTTGGTCCGAGTGCCATTGTTTCCTGGGGGCTCCCAGGAGACACCAAGAGTCGTTTAGATTTGGAGTGCAAAAAGCACTCCAACTCGGTCCTAAATAGTGGATCGGGAAGCAGGAAATTCCCCTGCAGCCTTCAAGAGCGGTTTGGACTCCCATATTCTCTGAGAGAGCTTTTATTAAGCCTCTCTTAGACTTGGATGTTGTCCCCGCCGGCACATAGGGGCCACCATTGCCACGGACGACTCTTTGGATTATAGGCTTTGACCTCCTCTATACATTAACATCAAATAATCTATGAAAAGAACAAGAAGCCTCACCTTTGGAAGTCAGAGTGAGTAAAAAGACACTTTTTGCCTTTATCTTGATTGAGACCTGAATGACGATACAAACATCTACGAAAACCGGCGACTCCCTGCCCAGCGTAACGAGACTTTTAAAATAAACAAATGCCATTAAATGAACTGACTAAGACCTTATCAACTTGATCAGTGAGTAGACGCAATAAAAGGGACTTTTGAATGACTTTACAACTACCAATTAAATGCTTTGAGGGGAGGGAGGGAGACGAAAACCTCCCCCCCCCACTTCCGGTTTTCTTTGATTCAATGTCCAGCCATGTTGCCTCTTAAGACCGGAAGATAATAAGAAGGGCTTTGTTACCATCGAAAAGACAGGGCAGATTGGAAGACTTGAAGTGAATCTCCCCGGTGTAACCATCAAATCATTCCTACCACTTAACCACCGAGAGGAGACGTCGCAGGGTCTATGATACTGCAGTTTCCTGTCTACTTTCTTTTCTTTATCTGTGCTGCTTTGAAGCGTAATTGAGGATATCTTGAAAATTACAAAGCCTGCTTCTATATAAGAATACAAGCAGATATGTCAAACAAGAGGATGGAAGAGATGTTACTCAAACAAATGGACATGTTTGCAGTGCAACAAGATTTAGTCTTTGAAAAACAACAAGCGCTCTCACATCAAGTATTTCAACTAGCTGAGGTGATGAATATCCTATTTAAATCAATTAATGGAAAACTGGACACAATTATTGAGGAGATCCACGATATGAAGACCCAAGATATGACAACAATTATGTCAATGGAAAAAAATGATAATGAATTAGAACAATTTATTTTTAAAGAGGTAGCTGCAAGTGACCAGCTGGCAATGAGAGAGAGCAACATGAGAGAACTCAATACCTCTACAATCTACTTGTCTGAGTTACTGCTGACAGGAGGAACATTATTATCCCAAGAAAACACTTCCTGGCAGCCAGCGATGGAGGGAGACATGACGAAGGATTTTACCAAGAAGCTGCTGGAAATTTTAACAAGAAGCCAATGGATACAATCACTGGGATCTTTTTTTACATTTTCAGAGGCCAGAATTGCAGCTACTATATTGAAAAACGGGGGGTGGGGATTGGGAAATAAAGAAGGACTGGCAGATCCCCTCCCAAAACAAGATAATGGCTAAAATGATGCTTATTTTTGGGGTGTAAGGGAGCCACGGTGGATTTACTTTGATGAATTTCTCATGGGAAAATTTGTTTATGTATTGATCTAATCCCTTTATTATAGAATAATAGAATGTTATATAGAGACAATGATGATAATATTATAACTAGGTAGGACTTGAAATTGCTTATAGAAGTAGTATAGATGGCTTAAAGCAAGTCTGTATGAGAGAAAATAAGGATTAGAAATTAATTTGAAATGCAAAAGTGTTAACCAGTAGAATTAGTGACTGAAGAAGATGCGGGGAAGTCACATATAGTAGATAGCATTGAATATTATAGATAACATATTCTCAGTAATAGCAATGAATTTTTTTTGTTACAAGCAGTTACAACTGAATATATTGTTGAGATATGTTTATTTTTGTTGAATTGTAGAAAATAATAAAAATAATTAAAACAACAACAACAAAGTATAACATTAACCTTATGCAAATTGTTCTGCACATGAGAGCGGTTTTTGTTTTTGTTTTTTTGCTGTTGTCAGAAAGTGTTACAATATATGCTCAACTGTATCCCTTTAACAATGAAAATTCTGACTATTTAAAATGATCAAGAATAGGACAAAACACCTATTCTGGTTTTGGGTTTTGACCGAAATGTGACCCTGATTACATCGATTTGCCTAATGGTTAGTTCCACCTAAATGAGAACCACAAACTTGGAGCCTTTGAACCCGCAAGCCACTTATTGAGATCTCTTAATGGGATAGTATGAAATCTCGCATTTAAATATCCTTGTCTCCCACCCCACCCCGCAAAATAAAAATTGGCCTCAAGAACAACACGACAACAGGAGGCACAACAGGAGGGGGGAAAGTTTTGCATTTAAAAGAGGAAATGAAATGGGGTTTTGGCAAGCACAGCTGAGACAGTTTGGATTCAAATGAAAGGTAGAAAGGCTAAAAAGATCACAGGGAAATATTAGAGACAGTCTGGGCCTGCAATAAGACAGACCTGGAAATCTTTATTTAGATAAGGACTTTGCATTAAAAATGGGCAGAACCTTATCATGTTAATCCTCATCAGAAACAGATTATTTTTAAATTTTTGCAACTGCCTGCTAAAATAAATGTGTTTTTAGGAAAGGAAAGTCAGTGCTTTTTAAGAGACCATTTGTACTGTCTGACTTTTATGAACTATTCCATTTATACATGTTTCTGCCCTTTTGCCTTCGAAGGCCAAACTACACATGAGGCACAAATCAGAGAATAACAGTCATTGTACTGAGTCAGACCCTCACTCCATCAAGAGCCAGCATGGTGTAGAGGCTGGAGTGTTCAACTAGGATCTGGGAGTCCCAGGTTCAAACCCCACTCTTCCATGGATAGGGTTACCAGCTCCGAGCTGGGAAATACCTGGAGATTTTGGGGGTGCAGCCTGAGGAGGGTGGGGTTTGGGGAGGGGGAAAACTTCAATGCCATGGAGTCCAATTGCCAAAGCGGCCATTTTCTCCAAGTGAACTGATCTCGGCTGGAGATGAGTTGTAATAGCGGGAGATCTCCAACTACTACCTGGAGGTTGGCAACCCTATTCATGGAAGCTTATTTGGGGACTTTGGGTGGATCACTCTCTCTTAGCCTAATCTACTTCAAAGAGGATAAAATGTGAGGATAAAATGGAGGAGGGCAGAATGATGCTTTAAGCCACTTTTGGTACCCGTTGGGGAGACAAGCATGGTATAAACATCTGAAATAAACAAACATATAATAATCTTCAGGAGTGTCCAGGAAGATACCACAGGGGGGCACACAAGCAGGGCCCACTGGCCACAGCAACAGCCCTCATACGGTCATGAATAGACACCTAGGTTGCCAACCTCCAGGCGACAGAGATCAGTTCCCCTGGAGAAAATGGCCACTTTGGCCATTGGACTCTATGACATTGAAGTCCCTCCCCTCACCAAACCCCGCCCTCCTTAGGCTCCACCCCAAAAATCTCCAGGTATTTCCCAACCTGGAGCTGGCAACCCTATTAGAGACTCTTCCAGTCTTTAGAAAAGCACATTAGCAGACCTATGCAGCTACTTTGAAGAAGAGGCAACGGGTGAGGGGGTATTCAACCCTTTCCCTTCTGAATCTGCAGTTAGCTCCATGGTAGAAAAAAGATACAGATTTAAAATCTAAAGAAGAACAAAGGAATTGAACCTGTGTTTTTTTTCCCCCTCCCCACAGAGTTAACTCCACTTTAGAGGGGTTATTTAAATCATCAAAAAGGCAGGGCAGGAAAGAAACACCCCGTACTTCAAAAAGCTGCACAGAATGGCAAATTAGGGTTGTTGTTTTTAAGTGAGAGATCACTGAAGTTTTAGTTCATGAGCTGTTTTGATTGACTGATTTACTTTACTTATCGTCTGCCTTTCTCGCTGAGGCTCAAGGAGGATTACAAGATAAAGCAGTGCAATCAGATAGCAAAAGACAATCAATGGACAATGCAGAAGGCCCCTGGTTACAGAATCGGAGAATGATGCTAACAACAAACTAGCTAAGGAGAGGGGTACTATATAAACAATGCAGACCGTGCATCGCAAGACAATGCAGCAAAAGCAAGCGATACCGAAAATCATAATTGCCAAAGACACAATCGTCTTCAATTATAACGATGCCCTCCTGGCCTGTTCCATTCTATTACAGTTCTAACCTTTCTTTAACATACCTGCACGAACCTTACTGTTTTGCACATTATGCAAAATGGTAGATATGTTGGAGCCTTTCTGACCTCCTCAGTAGGGTTGCCAACCTCCAGCTCCTAGCTGGAGGCCTCCCGCTATTATAACTGCTCTCCAGCTGATAGAGATCAGTTCACCTGGAGAAAATGGCCACTTTGGCAATGAGACTCTATGGCACTGAAGTCCCTCCCCTCCCCAAACCCTGCCCTCCTTAGGCTCCGCCCCCAAAACTTCCTGCCGGTGGTGAAGTGGGACCTGGCAACCCTACTCCTCAGGCAGGCTGTTCCACAAGATGGGAGTCACTGCTGAGAAGTCATGTGAACGGGCCACTGCTGATCTTCGCCATTTTCAGTAGGGTTGCTAACCTCCAGGTGGTGGCTAGAGATCTCCCACTAGTACAACTCCAAGTGACAGAGATCAGTTCACCTGGAGAAAATGGCTGCTTTGGAAGGTGGACTCTATGGCATTATACCCCATTGAAGTCCCTCCCATCACCAAACCCCACCCTCCTCAGGCTTCCCCCAAACCTGCTCGGAACACCTCTGTTTAAGAAGAAATTTTAGAAGAAGAAGAGTTGGTTTTTATATGCCTCTTATCTCTACCTTTAAGGAGTCTCAAAGCTGCTTACAATTTGCCTTCCCCTCCCCACAACAGACACCTTGTGAGGTAGGTGTGGCTGAGAGAGTTCGGAAAGAACTGTGACTAGCCCAAGGTCACCCAGCAGGCTTCATGTGGAGGAGGGGAGAAACAAATGTGATTCACAAGATCAGAGTTGGTCGCTCATGTGGAGGAGTGGGGAATCAAACTTGCTTCTCCAAATTAGGGTCCACCACTCTTAACCACTATACCACACTGGCTCACCAGAAGGCCAGGATGGTAGAAACCTCCTTGACTTCTTCTGGGAGACTATTCCAGAAGCATGGGGCAGGTGATGAACAAAGCTATGCCCAGACTGAAGTAAAATATGTCTTAGATAATGAAAAGACTGGGAAGATCAGAGCTGCCTCATGGGAACCTGCAGGGAAAGGCAGTCTTTCAAGTCTGTGAGCCCCAAGTCATGAAGGGCTTTAAAGGTGAGCACCAGAATCTTGAATGGGACCTCTTGAATAGAGGTTTTAATGAGCGGAAGTGGATAGTTAAAACTTTTCGTGGCATGAAGTTAAATACCATCAATTGATAACAGCTTGTAGGTCAAACTGATATTAAATTGGGGGGGGGCAGATTAAACGTTGACATCCATATTGAAGAGCCCCTAGTGAGGGACAGCACACCACACTCTGGGTAATTGGTACTATTTTCAAAGCACTCTTCCTGTTAAGAAGTTTCTCCTCATTTTTAACCAACATCTACCCTCTTGTAACTTAAGCTCATTAGAGCTTGTCTTGCTCTCCAGGGCAGCAGAGAACAAGTATTTGCTATCTTCCATATGACAGCCCTTCAGGCATTTGAAGAATATGATAATCTCTTTCCTCAGCCTTCTCTTCTCCAGGCCAGGCATACCCAATTCCTTCAATCTTTCCTCATAAAACTTATATTTAAACATAAATATTGTCTGTCTAAGAATACTGCTCATTGCAATGTGTGGCACATGAGCGCATGTCTGTTGTTTCTCTCTCGGTGTGTACGGTCATAAATGTCACGGAGCAGAGACCTGCTACAGGTGTTAATGTTTTATGCCACAAAAGCTTTTGGAAAACTTGGGCCTGGATTGAAAGAAAAAAAAACCAAGGAACAAGCAATTTCCAATGTTGTCTTATTAAAAAACAGGTACATCAGCAGACCAGCAGGGCTGGGCTCCTTGTAAATCTCTTTAGTAATAATGGTGTGCACGTTTTCTTGAGTTATTCTCGTTCCAGTATAATCATTCACAAAAAAAGCAATAGCTCTATCATTCCCAGAGTTGTCTCAATAATAGCTTATTATCATAACATTCCATATCTTTCTCTGCCATTCCTCTGCCGATAATTTTTAACTCACTTCTAGCTTTAACGCAAGATGGATTGTTGTGCCTGCTAATTAACCACTGATGAATGTCCAGTGCCTTTTAATGCAATTTCACAAATAATTTTAACAGGACTACCCAAGGAGTGAACATTAAGACATCTCCAATTATTTCTTTCCTTAATTTAATGACTTGTAAGAAGTCTTTCCTGTACCCTTGTAAAATATTGCAGTGGTATCAGTTGTCTAACCCCCTTCCTTGGCAACTTTAGCACTGCATCAGCAACATTTCCCTAAAGCAACACAGTATATTTTCTTAATTCTGGCTGATGTACAGTACCACTGCTATGAAGTTGTATACAATTTTTCCTTGATTACCTTAGCATCTATTGAAATTGTATTTATTTTATTTAAAACATTTTTTGGCCACCTTTCTATCAGGGTCCCCAAGGTGGAGAGCTTAAAGCATTTGAACAATTAAAAGTGACATTTAAAATGATAAAATGATACACTAGTAAAAATGCATAAGCAGACCACTCCAGAATCAGGGAGGAGGGCCGATAACTGTCATTAGGGGTATGCCAAGTGAAACAAAAAGGTCTTCATCCGCTGGCGGATGGCAATGATCGAGGGAAACGGATGAATTTCCCTGGGGAGGGAGTTCCAAAATTTTGGCATCTTGACTGAGAAAGTCTTTTCTCCGGTTGCCACCTGTCTAGACTCACATGGCGGGGGCAACCAAAGCAGAGCCTCTGAAGATGACCAGAGCGAACAGTAGGTTCATAGGGGAGAAAGCATTCCTTAAGGTATGTTGGCCCCAGGCCATACAGGCTTTAAAGGTCAATGATAGGGCTTGCTCTTTAAATATATTGCCCTTGGGCAAAAGGAGCAACAGTGCCATCTTTACACATGCATACTCAACTACATCCCATTGAACTCAATGGGACTTACTCTAATCTGGTGAACTGGGTTGGTTTCCCCACTTCTATACATGAAGCCAGCTGGGTGACCTTGGGTTAGTCACAGTTCAGTTAGAGCTCTCTCAGGCCCACTTACCTCACAGGGTGTCTGTTGTGGGGAGGGGAAGGGAAGGTGATTGTAAGCCATTTGGATTCTTCCTTAAGTGGTAGAGAAAGTCGGCATGTAAAAACCAACTCTTCTTCTTCTTCGTATGTGTGCTGAGAATTGCAGGCTGAGTCTCTTTCCCATTTCCTTCTGTGTATAATTTCATGGTTGCACAGTTATCCCTATATCATAAATCTTTATTAAAAACACCTGGCAAACTTTTCCATTTTGCACCAAAATTAGCTTAAAATGACACCATTTGGCTGGTTTGCCTTACTCTGAAGGTTGTTGCTTGCAAGGACAAGCAACGGAGGTGAATGTTCTTGGATCTATAAATCTGTTTCACATGTGAAGTTCTTGCTCTGCCTGGCTCTTTCCCACACCCTAAAATCACGAATGTTTCTAGAAACAGCCCAGGCCAGATGGTAAAGAACAGATGCTTCGGGTGACTGGAGTAGTACGAGGTCTTTTAAAAATATTTATCTCCAGATCTTTACAATCATGTCACATATGCAAATTGACAGTGTTTTTGGCTTGGCTCCATTCGGTTAGAGGAGAGATATGTCAAGTTCTATATTGCATCAAAGATTAGAATCCTTTCTCTCCCACCAGTAAACTGTGCTGTTAGTTTTGCTCCATAGTAGCCATGTCCCATCCTTGGCATTTGACTGAATTTTCCCTGTTTTTGAAGTTTTGAGCTGGATGAGTGATGTACTGGGAATGGAATGAGCTTATGGAATAGATCTCTCTCCCTTGCCCATTCATCCTCCATACCCCCACAACCAAAGATTGGGGCCCCATGGGAAAAGAGGGGAATACAGTGCGAAGAGAAATTGGCAGAAATGACCCTCCTCCCATCCTGCGAGTTGTTATAGAGAAATTGCTGAAGAGTTTCTGAGTCATTTCTGTTGATTCCACTTCTTCATGCTACCACCTGTACCACGTCCTACTCTCTCCCCTATAGTCTCTTGGCTTTCAGGAGAAGTTTTTCAAAAAAAAAAATCTGTCACTGTTTCATGACCACATTTGAAAGGGAAAAAACAACAGAAATTCAAGCAGTCTTCATTTTTGCTACCATTCATTTACTCAGGTGAAATCAGTTGGATTCTTGGATTCCATCTTGCTAAGCTAGCAATTTACCTCCAATGAAGGAAGCCTTAAAGAAGACTTACTTAGTAGAAGGACATCTCTGGATTCAACTGAGTGAGTCGGATCCCATGGAAAGTGGAAGGGGGGTAATTTTGCCACTTTCCCCTCCTACTGCAAACTTCTGACTGGGGGGGGGGGAGGGCTGAGCCCCTGAAGACATGATTCAGGAATCCTTTCAATCCTGCAGCAAGAGGCAACCAAGTCCCATTCGGCTGAGAGAAATTTCTTCTGACAGAGGAAATTGACTGCTGGATCCAAGTCAATATTTTTAATTTAGACCATTCATTCAGTTTTTAGGTTATCATATGTCCTGATAGATCAATGTCACCTTTAATCAGATTTCCTAACATTTTATTTTAAAGAGATAAAAATGTCTTGCTTTCTTGATCAATATGAATTCTTCACATTTCTGATTCTATTTGAGAGCCAGCATGGCGGTTTGCTTAGAGCGCCAGACTGAGATTTAGGAAACCCAGGTTCAAATCCCCACTCTGCCACAGAAGTTCACTGGGTGACCTTGGGTCAGTCACTCTGTCTCAGCCAAACCTACCTCACAGTATTGTTGTTAGGATAAAATGGACAGAAGGGAGAATAATGTAGTAAACAGCTTGGGATCATCATTGGGAAGAAAAGCAGGGTATACACATCTTAAATATACAAAAGAAACATTCTGCAAGATATCCAGTACTGTTTACAAATATATTTCAGGCATCCAACAAGAAAACAACATGGAGCGTGTTGGAGTCCCCATCTTTGGAGGTCTTTAAGCAGGATGGCCATCTGTCGGGAATGCTTTGATTGTGGGATCCTGCATGGCAGGGGGTTGGACTGCAAGGCCCTTGTGGTCTCTTCCAACCTTGTGAACTTGTGAACACCAGCAACAATACCATCATGCTATTTTATATTCACTTTCCCTCACTTTTCATTCATAGATGTTCCTGTAGGACCCAGGGTTGCCAGTCTCCCAGAAGGCGTGGGGGATCCTCCCACCTTTTGTTTCTTGCCATCACTTCAGTGGGAAGAAGTTTTTTAAAAGACCATTAGGCTAATATTGTGATGCCACTTCTAGGGAAAGCACAGAAGGGATATCACACCACTCTAGGAACTGATGGATACTTTATGGTTTCACCAAAGAGTTTCCAGAATTATAGAGAGAAATTATATCACTTCTGTTTTTCCCCCTGAAAGTGACATCACATTGTCACTGATGGCTGCCACCCATGTCCTTCAACCCACCAGTCTCCCACTGGTTGCCAGGCCCTAGTAAGACCTAATAGCAATTAAGGTTGCCTCATTACAATTAGGTTCCTTGGAGAAATTCCTGGAGATTTGGGGGCAATACCTGGGTAGGGCAGAGTTTGGGGAGGGGCAGGAGCTAAGACGGGATGTGTTGCCAAAAAGTCCATCCTCTGAAGCTGCTGTTTCCTCCAGGGGAACTGATCTCTGCATCTGGAGATCAGTTGTGATTCTGGGAAAACTCCAGGCCTCACCTGGAGGTTAGTACCTCTAGTTGCAATAGCTAGCATCTCTATGCCAAGATCAAGGGTGAAAGGGAACATTTCTGCTCCTCATTTAAGTGACAAGAAAAACCCTCTTGGACTGCAGTCTGAGCTGGATAAGAACTCAAGGTCATACTGCTCCTCCTTTCTTTGAAGTTGAGCATTTCGAGCCACTGTGGTTTATATTTCGATCCCTCAAGCTTTCAGGAAACCACTTGCAGAAAGCAAAGTGAGATTATTTTATAGTCCAGTGCGCTGCAATTATCTATCAAGGACATGATGGTAGCTAAAAGCACAATCTGCTGCATCCTTATGCACACTTAAATTCCAATGAAATCAACCTCAAAGCAAAGCCTATATTAAATTGTGGGCCAAGGCTGCAATTTTCAATATAATTACTACCATGCAGAGCAGTAATTTGTGGGCCAAGACCCAGAGAGAGAAGGATGAAAACATATCAAGAGGGGCAGGGACACATGTCTGCATGAAAGCATCAGCTGGCACATTATGTGCACGCACATAAAAAGAGCCAGCCAAGGAAGAGGAGGGAGGAAAGAGGTTCAACTGAGCATTGCATTGATTCCCTCCTGTGGACACCTTTGTACCTGTGGGAGGCTGGATCATACCCAGGGTTCACTCTTTACTACTTCCACACGCTGTACCATATTTAAAACCATCAAGGATTAATATAAAACCCTCTTGTTTACAGTGGGTCAGAATGGTGCTGAGTGTGCATTCTGGAGAAATTCCTACCGGGAGAACTGACGTTTGAAACGGTGCACCGATCGAAAATTTACTGTGTGCAACTGATAGAAATTAGAAACAAAGGCCCAAGACATGCAGGAGTATTATTTTGCAATGACATTCCAACAGCAAAGAGCCAGGAGAACTTGGCAACCATCAAGATAGAGTTTTGCTAGGTATCAAACGAAGCATTATAGACTGAACTGGCTTTGCCAACAACATTGGCCGCCATTGCGATAGAATCGGGAATATTATAGTTGTCAGGAGCCCAAGCCAAACAGCATCCATCCAAGACTGATAAAGTAAGTTTGGGTGGAAATGAGAGAAGCTTTAACAGATATTTTCACAGGTTTGTTTGGTTCGGATGAGCTCCCTGTGGACTCAAACATAGTTAGAATAACCTTCTAATGAAAAACTAGCCTGGAGACTTCCTTAGAAATTAAATGTTAATCCAGTTAACCTCTTTTGAAAGGAAGGTTTTGTCAGCACTGGAGTGATTTCAAATGCAGATACACTTGCAAAAGCAGATGTCTGTACAGAGAACAGGAGGTATCAGGAGGTGAGTTATAGTGCAATTATTACCTTCTAAATTCAGTGATGTCTGCTTAAAGTTGCACTGCATGATGATTAGAGTTGCTAGATACTAGGTAATGGTGGGCAATAGTCCACCAATTAAGGGGGCTGCCCACTGCTCCTCAGCTGGCCAGCAGGCAGAAGCAGGCCAGCAGAAGGGGGCGATTAACATCACTTTTGGGTTTTCCCCCAAAGTGACGGGGACACTCTAGCGCATTCCTCCAAAAACTCTATGGAAACCACAGAGTTTTTTGGGGAATGTGCTAGAGCATCCCCGTCACTTCCGGGTTTACCCAGCCCCACCACAACAAAGCTCCTGTTGGTGGCAAGGGAGGACCTGGCAACCCTAACGTTGATAGCATGATGGGGTTCATGCAAAAGGCATTTATAGAGGGGTGGTGGGTAGAGCATCCACTTGACATGCAGAAGTTTCAATCCCTGGAATCTCCAGTTATATGGATTATTTATTTAGTTGTGTTATTTATAATCCATCTTTCTCACTTAGACTCAAGGCGGATTACACAGAGGGAGTCAATTCAATCGGCAGGATGGAACATTCAATTAACAATGGAATAGGATTAGGGTTGTAGAATAAAAAGTCTTAAAGCAAAACTGAAGCAAAGTATTAATAGGACACATTAAATGATGAAAAAGTCCATAACAGAATCCTCGTTTCAGCAAGCTATACCCAGTAGAATAGACCACAGTCCCTTATCATTTTTCCATGTAATTTTGTGAATCATTTACTACGGTGCAACTCTACTGCCTGTGTAGAAAAGCCCTCTTGAATAATTCGGTTTTGCATCGTTTGCAGAAAGCCAGGAGAGTGGGAGCCTTCGTGACCTCCTTGGGCAGGCCGTTCCATAAAGTGGATTAGATAGTAGGGGATGTGAAGGATCTGTACCTGAGACTCTGTTGAATTGCTGCCAATCAGAATATTGTCACTGACAGACCCCAAAACTTTAAAAAGTCTGTGCCTATGGACAGGCTGAGGGTGCACCTGCCTGAGATGAGTGCAGTGCTTTGCTAATGAGTCACCTGATTGTTGGATTACCTATCTTCAGGGGGGTATTATTTGATTTGATTTGATTGATACCCCTTAGTCACTGTTTTGCTTTTCGTTTTTCTCATGGTTCTTCATACGGCTCATTGATCATCTTTATTATCATTTTGACTGAATCCTGGAAGGTGCCTTGGGAGGACATTTGCTAAGACTACAGGATGCACTTTTTTTTAAATAAAGCCAGACTGTGAGCGTCACAGTTGAGTGGGAATCTGAATCCTTTTCTGTTCGAGATAAACACTGGGGTAGTTTATGCATGGGTATTTTCACTCACGTTCGCCCCCGATCTGAATTGGTTGTTCCTTGGAGTTATGCATGAGTTTTCCGTCCATTAGAGATGACCTTGCTGCCAGCCTTCACAATGTCCGGGTCTTCCCATTCCTCTGTTAGCCCGACTCTTCTATCTTCCCTGAGCAAAGCCCGGGTGAAATCCCCGTGCATAAGGCAAAGTGCGGGGAACGCAAGTTTGGTTTTGTTCACAGCCAATTACAAAGCGGCATGTCCAGAGGCAGGGACTGAAATATTTCTGCTTCCTCGGAGCTTGTTCTGAGCAGAAGAAAAGCTTTATAAAACAGAGGCTTGGATTCCCTCCCCCCCTCCTTTCAGATTGCTCCTTTTGTTTGTTTGTTTGTGTGTTTGTTTTGTACTTAAAATGCTTTTTTATGTGGCAATTGGGTTTGGGGAATTTTCTCTCACAGTAAGCACTACAAGTAAGCCAATTACAAAGCAGCATTTAAAGGGGCAGGGACTGGATTTGAGCTTGGAGAATGCTGGTGCATAGATTCCCAGCAGGAAAGTGTGGGTCCAGCGAACAACAAACCTCAGATAAAACTCCCATGCATAAACAACCTATATCCACAACACCAACTCTTGTGCGGGGGGGAGATACGGCTCCCAATTTTGGCATGGGTGGACTGATCGTAGTCTACAACTCCATGGTGTCATTCTAGGAACTCAATTGCTCAACCGTTCTTTCTGCTTTTTGTATACCTACCCGAGAACCATTGCATTTTGGATGGCACAATTCCCTTTTCAAAGCAAAGAGTTCCTCAATTCTTTTGACTGTGAAGGTTATAAAACCTGTTTGGGACAGGTCCAATGGGAATTGGGGACTAGATCAACATAAACAAATTAGCTGGAGCAGTTTAAGGTTACAATCCTGCACACTCTTATGAGGTTAACAAGGCCCTCTGGGTCAAATACCCATTTCCCAGTGGGAGGACCGTTGCAAGAGGCAGAATATGAATATTTTTATAATCTCTTTGGGAATTTGCTTGTTCAATGTTTGGCTGAACAATATTTAGAATGTGTCCACTAATGGCCCCATCTAATTCTTTTAATTTGTTTAAATGAGATCAGCTCATTGCTCCAGCTTTTCCCATCAGCTGCAAGTGTTGGTCCAGAATAGAAACCAGATTCTTATTTGTAGGGTGTGTGAGCATGTGACGGGGTCCAAACTAGCAAGTTACTGACACATTTCATTGCTTCCAGCCCTCTTATCAAATGCAGGACTATAAGTAGAATAAATCTACAATTTAGGAGATTCTTGGAACAAAGGAAGCCTGAATTATCTTAAAGTCAAGCATTAGATCTAATCACTCAGCTAACACAACTTTGCTAAGGATCGCAGATGTCATTTTTTGGTTTAGGGTTTGTATAAGGCCTGTTTGAAGCAAAAGCAATACTGGATGTGTTACTTTGTAACGGGAATTAGCCTGTGTCATAGAATGACATTTCTCCATTGAAGGAAAAACTCCAGAACAAACTCTTGGCTTCAGCTCGTTTTTAAATGGTTTAATTGTTTGATAGAACGGGGAAGGAGGGGGTGAAGCAGTTGCATATTCTTTTCCAAAACTGAAAACTCACTCCCGGGATGCCCAAAGGAATTTATATCCATGCTGGATCATATTATCTTTAAATATTTTCAGTAATCATTTTATGTCCTGTTTAAACACAGAACAGATGCAAGTCCACCTTCCCCAAATTCGGAGTGCATCCAACCTGCCTTTGAGATTAATTGTCTTGAAGCACGAGCTATATCTCCTCTTTCACATACAATCTTTGTCCAGCCCAAGGCAGTAGATATTGGATGCTCTGGTGTGTCCAGGCAGTGCAGAGGTTCTGCAAACCTTATGGCGAAGGAAGGCAGATGCACCATTTTCAACAGCTGCAGCCTTTTATGAGTTGAATCTCAGCTCTCCTGACCTCACCGCTGTCATACTCAAGCAGCTGCTGAACAGCTTTGTAGCTGTGCAGGTGTCATTTTAGTCCTGTCTTGGGGAAATGGTTTTGTATCAGTGCAGTAGGTGAAACTGATTCTCCCCCTGGGACATGGATGGTCAGATAGTTAAATGAATGAAGAAACTATTACTTCTATTAGACTGTGAGAAAACACGCATGCTTGAAACAATGGCAGTAGACTTAGAGGAAGACAATGGCAAACCACCTCTGTTAGTCTCTTGACTTGAAAACACCATGAGGGGTCTCCATAGGACAGCTGCGACTTGACAGCACTTTGACAGAAACGACAGACTTAGAAAAGCTCCAAACAGTAGAAACTTTAAAAAGCAATAGTATTAATGAGTAATTATTGATGTTTTTTACTTGCTGGTTGACAAACAAGTTCACTCTTTCTTTAAATGATTAGTTTCCTAGCAGAATGCAGCAACAACAATTGTGCGCATGTATGTGTGGGGAGGGACTAGGGCTGCACTTGCACTTTGTGAGATGGCACATGCATGAAATGCTGTTGATTGCACTAAATGGTACTGTTGAAATTAACCCATGGAACAATAGACTAAAGTGGCTCACAAATAACTGATCTGTTTGAAAAAGCCTTGGCACCCTGCTTATAACTGGTGAGCAGAACAGGAGCTGAACTGGCAGGTGTCTGAGCATCCCTTGGGATGAGTGAATGTCCCCAACTTAATTGCCTTTTATATTCATCATCTTTTTGCAGGTCACATTATGAGAAGGCAAGAGTCACTGGAAAATAGGGCTGTCAAAAAAAAAAAATCGGTACAGTTCGGATTCGGCCGAATTTGGCCCTTGTGGGTTCGGTACCTGCTGAAGTCCGAACTCCCCCACTTCGGATCCGTTCAATTCGGCGGGAATTCAAAGTTCGGGAAAAAAAATCGGCCGAATAAAGCCATTAAAAACACAACCGCGCCTTTCCGCGGCTCTGGGGGGGGGCATTTTTTGGCTTAGAGGTCCCAAACTTTCAGCAGAGCTTCAAAGGACGTATATTGAAAGACTCCCCAAGTTTTGTAAAGATTGGGTCAGGGCGGGCTGAGATATGGGCCCTGAAAGGGGTCCCCCCCACCCTTAATGTGTATCTCTCAGCAGAGCTTGCCTCCCACGCACAAAGCTCCCGGCCCGACAAACAGCTGATGAGAGCAAGGGCAGGGCAGGTGCTAAGAACTTTGCAAAGCAACACAACTGAAAAGCAACACCTTTGCAAACATGCAAAGGGCGGGGCAGGTGGGAAGAATTTTGCAAAACAATACAACTGCAAAGCAACACAAGCACGCAATGCAACACCTTTGCAACAGTGCAAAGCAACACCTGACACCTGGGAGTTTGCATACCATGGAAAGGGACAGAGGCAGCTAGCTATGCATAATGAGCAGGAGGGGGTGGAATTTCTCCTTTTGCATTGGACTTGGGACCAGGCAGATGCATTCTTTAAGTCACCATTTGAAAACCAGTTTTGAGCAAGCATCAAAATAACCTAACTGATCTTATGAATGAGGAAAAACCTGAAGAATAAAAATGAAGCCCCCCCCTCAAACCAGGGAGAGAGAGACTGGAGGGGGAACACACACCCCAGACAGAACCGGCAAAAGCCCCCTTTGGCTTCCCCCCCCCACCCACAGAAACTGCTCCCTCCCCACACACACACACAGACTCTGCTTTCCCCCCCACACACACACAGAAAAGAAAAAATATAGATTAAAGCCCCCAAAGGGGTCTTACTGTGGCTGTCTTCTGTTCCAGCACGAGGGGCTGGGAGGCTGGGTAATCCAATATGATTCCATTTGTATCCAATATAAGATCCATATGTATGCATCTCTCGAGGGTGATCCATTCATCCCAATAGGGAAAAGGGGAAAGCCCATATCTCGGGGGGCCCTGACCCAATGTTTACAAAACTTGGGTGGTCTCTTAAAAAGCCTTGACTGAAGCTCCGCTGAAAGTCTGGGGTCGGCACACCCAAAAATGCGCCCCCTGCAGCCACGGAAAGAGAAAAGGGGGGAGCCGATATTTCAGCCCCCACTGAACCCATCTTTACAAAACTTGGGTGGTCTCTTAAGAGGGATTCTCTGAAGCTATGATAAAAGTTTGGGGGCTGCACCCCCAAAAAAGCGCCCCCTGCAGCCACGAAAATGGAAAAGGGGGGAGAGGAAAAAGGGGTGGAGCCCATATCTCGGGGGCCCCTGACCCAATGTTTACAAAACTTGGGGGGTATCTTAAGAAGCCTTGTCTGATGCTCCGCTGAAAGTTTGGGGTCGGCACACCCAAAAATGCGCCCTCTGCAGCCATGGAAAGAAAAAGGGGGGGAGCCCATATCTCGGGACCCCCTGACCCAATGTTTATAAAACTTGGGTGGTCTCTTAAGAAATCCTGTCTGAATATCCCCTGAAAGTTTGGGGTCGGTACCCCAAAAAATGCGCCCCCTGCAGCCACGGAAAGGAGAGAATGTGAACAAGCACCCCCTCACACACACATGAGGATTTCCCTCTCTCTCTCTCTTTCCCCGGCCGGCCGCACATCAGCTGATTCCTCCAGTACTCAATCCTGACTGATTGGCCAGAAGAAGACCCAGCTTGGCCACCGATTGGCCGGGGGAGGAGAATGCTGCTTACTGAAGGTTATGCTGCTTACTGACGGCCCCGAATTGGCCAAATTTATTCGCGAACTCCCGAACTCGGCCCCTCGGTTGCCCGCCAGTTTTGAGTTCGGTTCCTCCCGAACTAAAAACCGCCGAATCAAGGGAAATTCGGCTGATTTTCAGTTCGGGCCGAACCGAATTGACAGCCCTACTGGAAAAGACAGTCATGCTAGGAAAAGTTGAGGGCAGCAGGAAAAGAGGAAGACCCAACAAGAGGTGGATGGACTCAATAAAGGAAGCCACAGCCCTCAATTTGCAAGATCTGAGCAAGGCTGTCAAAGATAAGACATTTTAGAGGACATTGATTCATAGGGTCATCACGAGTCGGAAGCGACTTGATGGCACTTAACACACACAGCTGGTAGGGGGCGAGGAGGACAGCCCCCCCCCTTGTGGCATGTAGAGAGGGTGGCAGAACTGCCTCTCTCTGTGTGTCATGGTGCAGGCAAGGAGCGAGGGCTGGAAGCTGGAAGCGTAGTCTGGGGAACAGTCCAAGGTCATTCACAGTTCAGGCAAAGTCCAAGATCTCAATACCGGCAAGGGAAGTCCAAGGCGTTAGTCAAAGCCAGTCCAAGAAGTCAGGACACCAGGAATCTAAAGGATAGCAGGGAAACAAGGCCGGTACACAAGGAGGTTGTTGACAAGTTGCTTGCACAACAGCCAAGCCTAACTGATGGCTTACATCCCTTCCCCTGCTGCTGTAGCAGAGTCAACTGATGCTGATTAGGCTGAGTTCACAGGTGGTGCTTCAGCCCTGCTCTTCCTCATCACTGCTACTGAGGAGGTTCCTCTGTAAAGCCTTCAGTCTAGCACTTTGCCGTCTCTGCTGCATTGCCAGATGGACCTGTTTTCTTCTCTGCTCCAGTGGCCTTGGTGAGGCCTCTGGAGACACTGCATGTTGCAAGGTGTCAGGTCCAACTGGAGTCCTTGAGCTGGCAGGCTGCAGGCATGGTGAGTCATCTCCTGACTTTGGCTGATCCTCTATTCCGGCAGGCTGTAGTCCCTGTGGTTGTTACTGTGGGACTTCTGCCTGAGGATGTCCCTCTGTTCTGGCTTCTAATTCCTCTTCATCAGAGGAGGTCTCTGCAGGCTGACTCATGTCACCATGCCAGTTAGGAGTGGCAGTTCTGCTGCTCTATCTGCATGCCTCAGGGGTGGCGGCTGCCCACGCCCCCTAGCTACAGCCCTGTCTTTTTGTCAGCTGTTTGAGTTCTCCACTTAGGTTCTCCATAAAAAAGTTTTCACCAGCAGGTAGAAGGTAACAATCAAAGGAGACAGACAAATCTCTCTGGGGAGGAAGTTCCAAAGTTGTGGCACCATGACTGATAAGGCTTTGTCTTGGATTGCTAGGTGTGTAGCCTCAGATAGCAGGGATATCTGAAGCAGGGCCTCCAAAGATGACTGGAAAGAGGTCATACTAGCACAATTAGATTGCTTTTTCTATCCCAACAGGAATGCTCCTTCAAAGGAGCAACTTGCTAATATTTATTTGCAAGTTCTGTGGAAATCGCATCTACTGAGCACACATGATTTTTTATAAAATCCCCAACTTGGCATGTCTTCATAAAGGACCTCAGGTTCCATAGCTGTATGGCTGCTACCTGAGCTCTAAATGGCCAACGCTAGTCTGAGTGAGAGGATCTCATGGGTCTCTCCATATAAGGTGATTTGAAATTTACAACACATTTATGTGGCAATAACTCCACAGCTTTTTATATGGCATTTGTACTGGTGCAAAAATGTAAGATCCAGTCCAGACATTTTTTCACAGCTCATATTTTTTTCACTGCTGCCAAAGATCCCTTCCAGATGGCAAAAGCGCCACCCACGATGGGCATATAAGAATCCTTTTTAAGCGTAGTGGTTGTTGTGTTAGACTAGAACCTGGGAGACCCCAAATCCCTACTCTGCCAAGAAGCTTGGAGAGCAACCTTGAACCGGTCTCTCGTTCAGAAGAATCAAATAGCAGTTCCATTTCAGAGACAAGGCTGGGTTATTCACAGCTCCAAAAATGGGGCAAATTTCTGAAGCATCCTTCATCAAAATCTAGCAAATTGAATCCGTGCTGGCATGGAGGAAAGAAATGGAGACAAACGACCACATAGGAAGCTGTCAAGGCCTCTGGTATGTCCCTAGGTCAGTTCTATCTAGCAGTGGCTCTCTAGGGTCTGAGGCAGTGCAAAAAAAAAATGTCCCAGCACCTGCTAACTGAAACTCTTTCAACCAGAGGCCTGTGACTGAACCTGGGTCCTTCTGCATGATAAGCATGTGCTCCACCACTAAGCTACAGCCTTGAGTTGCCAGCACTGTCTTGGCCAATGGCAGGAGATTTTGAGAGCAGTAGCTGGGAAGGGTTGAGTTTAGGGAGGGTGTGATATCACTTCCAGGTGATGCTCTAGGATTTTCTCCTAATATCTATTGTAAAGACTATAGAGAAATGGGGACATTCTAAAAGCATCATACGGAGGCCATTTTCTGTTCATTTTTCCCCTCCTGCTTCTAAATTTCTTGAAGGCAGTGGATAGGGCGAGAGATTTGGGCCATGGGCTGACAAGCAGCAAGTCTACTACATCCCCATATGAGCTGGGTGAGAACTGCCCCTTGTTGAAGAAGAAGAAGAGTTGGTTTTTACATGCCAACCTTTAAGGAGAATCTACCTTTTAAGGAGAATCAAACCGGCTCACAATCTTCTCCCCTTCCTCTCCCTACAGCAGACAGCTTGTGAGGCTGAGAGCTCTAAGAGAACTGCGACTAGCCCAAGGTCACCCAGCTGGCTTCATGTGTAGGAGTGGGGAAACCAACCTGGTTCACCAGATTAGAGTCCGCCGCTCATGTGGAGGAGTGGGAAATCAAACCCAGTTCTCCAGATTAGAGTCCACCGCTCTTAACCACTACACCATGCTGGCTCTCTCACAATATGCAATATGAATGGCACCATCAGCACCAAATGTACAATTTTTCCTGTCTCCTCACTGCCCTATGGAGTTTGTATGGTATCAACTGTGAATGTACGTCCCAGAACAACCACCTGTGGAACATGCATGCATATAATACAGAAGGACTGACAGATTCCAAGATACCTATGCACGTTATTATTCTGTTCCTTTTCTAGATGTTGCTGAGTGCTGTCCTTAGCAAATGCTAATCGAAGTCAAAGGAAAGCCTAGCCTTCCTCTAGGTATGTGTTTTCATTAAAAAGGAATACAGCTTTGGGCCTTACCATCTCGAGATGAAGGATGAAAATACTAAGGAAAAATGACTAGAATGTTGTTTCTAGCTAGGAAATATCTCCTAATAAGGGCATGGAGAAGCTGACTGTGCACTGTTTCCTGGAATAACAAGCACAGAGAAGTTTAGAAAAAAATAGTCAGAGCCCAAAACAAAATTATTTTGTCTATTGCTACTTTTCATTACTTCAGTAATTAGTGGGCTAGATAGACTAGAACATCCACATAGACATAGATAATTAGGTAAAATGGCCTAGTGGTTAGAGTGCTAGAGCAGAGAGACCCGGGTTTGAATTTATGCTTGGGATACAATACTACCCATAGGACTTTGGACCTATCACTCTACCTCAGCCTAGCCTACCTCTCAGGTAGGGTTGCCAGCTCTGGGTTGGGAAATACCTGGAGTCTTTTGGGGTGGAGCCTGAGAAGGGTGGGGTTTGGGGACTTCAGTGCCACAGAGTCCAATTGCTAAAGCAGGCATTTTCTCCAGGTGAAATGATCTCCATCGCCTGGAGATCAGTTATAATAGCAGGAGATCTCCAGCCACCACTTGGAGGTTTACTGATGTAAGGTTATGCAAAATCCCTGTGAGGAAATTATACTCAGTACACAGCCACTATGCACATCAAAACTATTTCAAAATTGTATTACACTTAAACAGCAAACATCAACGTGTACAATACTTACAGTAAATTACAGGTACTGAACAATAAGACAGACTATGCTAGTAGATTGTATAATATAAAGTCCGTAATATATCAGGTGACAATGTAGTCCAAAGCCTGTAATTAATAGAACCCCCAGGGAAAAAAATACGTCCGGCAGTGAGATCCTGTGCTGTAGTTGAAAGATGCACTCAGTTCCGCCGTCAGCTGGTACAGGCTGGCCAATCACGTTCCTCGGATTTTTTGCTGCTGGAGTTTAGCTAGCGTTGAAAGCGCTTGCTATAGAGGCTATGCGTTTTCATTCAGTTGTAATTTAAACACATAAGGTTACAAGATCCTGGTAGTAATCTTGTTTCGTGTTGATATTCAACTTGCTTCTTCAGACTGTGCATTTAATTCCGACTGCAAACTTGCAGTTCATGAGAATGACTCATGAACTGCAAGTTTGCACTCAGAATTAAATTCACAGTACCTGCAGAGAACATAATCATACAATTTTACTCAACAGAGCTCGCCTGTTCCTGTTTACAGTATCTTTCTCGGATCTACATTGCATGTTGCAAAAACTTGGCTACATGGTCAATTGTGGCCACATCCTGAGTAGACATAAGAAAGGCTACCTTGCACTCAACTGGGTGCCACTCCCTACCAGCGAACAACGGGTTGATGAACTTAAGGCGGATTCTCTGATAAAGGGGGAAGTGCAAAAGCACATGTGCAACAGATTCTATGTGATTCATTCCACAGGGGCATAACCTTGCAGTGAGAGGTATTGATTAAAATCTCCCCTGTAATATTGATGAGGGTAGCACATTGAATCTTGCTAACATGTATGCCCTCCTTTGGTTGGGATCCGTTAAATGAGAAAAATAGATTGCAGCTGAATGTTCACATTTTGCCATCCCCAAACTCACACCAGCCCCATTCCTGACTTTGTTGTTGAGTTCTTGCAATTCGATGTCTAGCAGTCTGCGTTGGATAATATCAAATCCTGATTTTTCTGATAGGCAATAAAGGGGATTTCACAATAAGAAAACTGCCAACAGGCAAGCCGATCATTCCTGTTTTACATGTCAAACTTTCACCCAGTTTGCAAGTCAGCACAACCTGGTTTAGGATGTTCCTAAGAGGTATTATTTGGAAAGAACTTTAACCGAAGCCAACATCATCCAGTTTCAAGAAGAGGTGATTGAGATGCCAATCTCATGGACTTCCATTTGGTTTCTCTTCAAGTGTTTTAGTTTGCTGCAGATGTGGATAAGGCTGTTTACAGGATTCACTCAAAGGCATTCAGGGAAAGGATCTTTGGCAGTTGCATCATCCCCTAGCTCCGTATCTCGCTTTTCAGGCCACCCACCGAATGGTCAGGCAAAAGGAGTTGTTTGCTGCCAGAAAGGAGTCGTATAACCTTTGATTAAATGGAGGAATTTAAGCTATGAAAAGGTCTGAAACTCGACCCACTCTTGTGACGCCACCCTGTCGCGAAAGATAATCCTGCGGCCGAGATACCGAATTCTGAAAACAGAATTACACCGAGGTTATTTATCTACCTTTGCCTTTCCGTACTTTCCACTGAACCCTGCTGTGATTGGAGATTTCCTGAAATCAACACTTCGTCTATTAACCTTTGTGTTTCGATCTGTAGCCGAGTGGAAAAGACATCTGGAGAAGCCCCCCACCCCAGTTGCAAACCAGCCACAGAGGAGAGATGTTAGGCTAATTAGTATCTCCCTGCAATTGGGCTCAAAAGAGTTCTCAGCCATGGCTTGGGTGTGATTGCCAATCCTGCGTAATGGAAATGCCTTGTCAAGCTAGTTAGAGAACTATGTTTGGTACCACCTGCGTGGATGAGGTGTCCCCCCATATAGCATCAGCATGATAAAAGCCTTTTATGCACGGGTTGTTTCCATGGCAATCACCCCTGTGACTACTTAGGGGCTTTGTTTTCATTATGCGCGTCTTTTCCGACCATTAGAAGTCACTTTGCTCTCTCCCCACGTTTTCCCTGAGGGGAGAAACAGCATCCAGAAAACATGGGGAGAGAACGAAATGACTTCTAAAGGTCAGGTTAGCGTTCACTGCTCATGTGGAGGAGCGGGGAATCAAACCCATTGGGTGGCCAACCTCCAGGTACTAGCTGGAGATTTCCTGCTTTTACAGCTGATCTCCAGCTGATAGAGATCAGTTCACCTGGCGAAAATGGCCACTTTGGCAATTGGACTCTATGGCAGTGAAGTGCCTTCCCTCCCCAAATCCCACCCTCCTCAGGCTCCACCCCAAAAACCTCCCGCCGGTAGTAAAGAGGGACCTGGCCACCCTACAAACCTGGCTCTCCAGATTAGAGTCCACCGCTTCAAACCACTACACCACTCTGGCTCTCCTTACCTTCTGTCATACATTGAGTAACCTTGTGATGTGGTGGCAGCTGCTCCCCAAACAACATTTTTTAAAAACCTGCACAGCCAATCATATCTCCAGTGGCCAATCAGAAGCCCTGCTGAGCAAAAACCCCACCCACTTTCTAAAAACACTTGGCGGGTGCCAGGAAAGGTTTCCGCAGGCACTGTGACGCCCGTGGCCAATGTGTTGGGGATCCCTGTTCTAGTGTAAATCTCACCCCCCAGCATAATTTTATGAGATACACATTGTGCAGTCTTTTCTGATAATTAAATGTAGGCCGCTTGTTGGAGACAAACACTTTGGAATAAACAAAGTAACATAATATTTCCTGGTAGGATCCCAAGTTTATCCTGTCCATGACCCTAATCTTTTAATTCACTGGCTGGGCAAGAGCAAGCTCCCCCAGACATGTAAGATACATTTATTAACCCTTCTAGTGTTTTTGACATTTTTTGATATGTTACAGCTGACGTTCCTTGCTCTTTCAGATTATGGGCTGCGGGTGCCCATGAAGGGGAGTAAGGGTGAAGTGTCAAGACCAAGAGGACCTCCTCATTCCAGGGACTGAATAGTTTACGAGCAGTCCGAGATCGCGTCTCCACCAACCCAATTTGCTACTTCTTTGCTTTGTAACCTCGGTTGCCTAGCTTGGTTTGTCTATTTATGTTCATTGCAATACAGTGACAGCTTTGCTGTTTTTGCTGCTTGCTATCTTTTGCCTATTGCCTTAATTACTTTTGCCTACTACTGTTCTATTTGTACTAGCTGGAGATCTCATTTTATTACAACTGATCTACAGCTGATAGAGATCAGTTCCCCTGGAGAAAATGGCCGCTTTGGCAATTGGACTCTATGGTATTGAAGTCCCTCCCCAAACCCCACCCTCCTCAGGCCCCACCCCAAAAAATTCCCACCGGTAGTGAAAAGGGACCTGGCAACCCTAATAAAATATATATAATACCTCATGAATTAGGTATAATATATAATACCTCATGAATAATACCTCATGAAAAATAATACCTCATGAATTAGGTATTAACCTCCTTATAATTTGTGGGGACTAATATCTCACAATGTTACTTGTCCACAGGCCTCTATATTTGCAGCTGTTTTTTATTTTTAAAAACATATACCCATTTTACCTGATTCACCCAAATATGTCCCATAGGATTGCCAACCTCCTGGTATTCTGAAATTCTCCCAGAATTACATCAGATCTCCAGATGACAGAGATCAGTTTCCCTGGAGAAAATGGCTGTGTTGTAGGGTGGACTCTATGGCAGTATACCCTGCTGAGGTCCCTCCCCTCACTAAACCCCACCCTCCTCAGGCTCCATGCCCAAATCTCCAGGAATTTCCCAACCTAGAGTTGGCAACCCTACAAGTAATAGGTCTCCCAGTGAAGGGGGGGGGCTGCTCCGTAAGAAGTCCTTGCTCCAAAACCAATAGATCTATCTCTATAATAGTAATAGTAGTACCTTAAAAGGAAAGTACTCAGTACAAAGCATCACTAGTTGATGAAATTTCAAAGCAATACGTAGTTTTTGGCATGGCAATTTTATTACTACTTCCTTTCATGCTTTCACTGGTTGACTGCGTGACTTTTTCAACAGGGACCAAAACTGGATACACCAGCAACTGGATCTCCACAATGCTATAAATACTGATTTTTCAAGAAAATACTCTCCCCCCCCCCGGCAAAGCAAATAGTTATGTGAGAATCCTGAACAGAATGCAAAGGTTATCTTTGACCTCTGGAGATGCTCCTCTGTGCAGCTCTGGTTGGAACAGAAGAAAGTGAAAAGGTCAAAGAAGCGAGATAGCTGATGTAGAACAAGAAGATTAGCAGCCCTGGCTCCCTTCCACTTGTTAATTTGAACCAGAACTGCATGAACACTCAGGTACCGTGGAACAGGGAGAAACAGTCGCTTTAAAACAAGAATATTTCAAGTTATATCCATTTGGATGTAGACATCAAAATGGACAGGACTGATTTGTTTGAATTCTCCAAAGACACCCAAGTGGATTTCTGATAGGCGCTGAAAAGGTGATTGTCCTCTTGCTGTATGCATTTGACTTTTGGATGTGAAAGAAATCACAGGCAAGCCTTCACCTAGATGGGAATGTATTAGCTGCCGAGGAATTATCTCAGTACCTGGTGTTAAGTCCCCGTGGGGGAACACATGAGGATGGAGACGGAGTTCCAACAGCAACTGATTTATTGTGAGAGCAAGAACTGAACTGAATTATAGTGACCGGACCCCTGCTTATATGCCCACTTGCCCACCTGCGGCCACTCCCCCACAAGTCCATGATTGGGGGGGGGGAACCCCAGTAGCCAATGGGAGCATACAGTTCAGGAGCCCTGGGGAACTCCAAGCTCTACAGGGCACTTGTTTTCCCCTGGTGCAATTACAAGGAAGTTGTTCCCCTTGATTCAATTACACATACACACATGCACACATAACACCTGGCACAGATGATTCCATGGTGGTAGTGTTGCCAGCCTCCAGGTGGTGGCTGGAGATCTCCCACTATTACAACTGAGCTCCAGGGGACAGAAATCAGTTCTCCTGGAGAAAATGGCTGCTTTGGCAATTGGACTCTATGGCACTGAAGTCCCTCCCCCAAACCCTGCCCTCTTCAGACCCCTCCCCCAAAATCTCTAGGTATTTCCCAACCCAGAATTGGCAACCCTACATGGCAGGCGATTGTGAAGTGATGGCATTGTACCTTCCTTCAAAGTGGATGCAAAAGAAGAAGAGTAGTTGGTTTTTATATGCCAACTTTCTCTACTACTTAAGGCAGAATCAAACCGGCTTACAATTACCTTCCTTACCCCTCCCCACAACAGACACCCTGTGAGGTAGGTGAGGCTGAGAGAGCTGTGACTTGCCCAAGGTCACCCAGCTGGCTTCGTGTGTAGGAGTGGGGAAACTAATCCAGTTTACCAGATTAGCCTCCGCCCGCTCATGTGGAGGAGTGGGGAATCAAATACGGTCCTCCAGATCAGAGTCCACCTCTCCAAACCCCTGCTCTTAACCACTACACCACACTGGCTCTCTGCAAAGATGGATGGAGGAAGCAAGCAAGCAGTAATCTATAGATGTCCCTTTAAAAGTGTGCCTATCCAAATCTGGAGTAGTAGCAGTGGGATATGGCGTGCAGTCATTTTACTGCTACAAGTTAGAAAGTACATTTCCCTTACAAAAGTTACAATGACTTTACATGCTTTAGCATCTTTGATGGAGTATTTGTGGGTTATTCCTATAATATCACTTGCCCCTGGCATTCCCCCCCCCTCACAAAAAAAAATCATATCATGAATCTGGATCGAGTTTCTGACCAGAAATACAGAGAGGAGCCCAACGGATCATGACAAAAGCTCTTTCAACTTATTCAAACCTCCCTTTTGGTCAGCGGGCTGCCGTGAAGGGGGGCGGGCTGTCCTTTAAACTCATCTGTGCCTCCCGGCTGGGAGGCGCAGATCAGTTTAAAGGGCAGCCCGCGCCTTTCAGCGGGCTGCCCTGAAGGGGGGGCCGAATTGGCCGAATTTATTCGTGAACTCCCGAACTCGCTGAATTCGCCCCCCCCGGTTGCCCGCCAGATTTGAGTTCGGATCCGTCCGAACTGAAAATCACCGAATCAGTGGAAATTCGGTTGATTTTCAGTTCGGACCGAACCGAATTGACAGCCCTAACTGTGACTAGCACAAGGTCACCCAGCAGGCTTCATGTGGAGGAGTGGAGAATCAAACCCAGTTCTCCAGAATAGAGTCCAGTGTTCTTAACCAGTACACCATGCTGTGTTTGTGTGTCTATCTATCTATCTATCTATCTATCTATCTATCTATCTATCTATCTATCTATCTATCTATCTATCTATCTATCCACACCATGCTGCATACATATATGAATGCACACATACATATATGAATACACACATACATATATGAATACACACATAACATAATATATATAAATAAAATTTGGATGGGAGACCACCAAGGAATACCAGGGTTGCTGTGCAGAGGAAGACACTGGCAAACCACCTCTGTTAGTCTCTTGCCATGAAAACCCCAAAAGGGGTCTCCATAAGTCGGCTGCGACTTGAAGGCACTTTACACACACATACACAAACATATAGATATATAGACACATAAATAAAGGTATACACAAAAATAAAATATCTTACAGACCAATGTAAGTTCCACTTTCAAGGGTGAAAGTAGTTCTATTATTATCTTTAGAGCAGAGAAATCTCAATTCTCGGTCCAGGAGTCTGATACCTAATTTAAATCAGCAACAAATAAATGTTAAATAATGAATAAAGAACACCGCACCAAATACTATTTTGTTATTTTTCAGTTTTTCTATTTCATGGCTATCCTGCTTATGAAACATGTACCTCAACGCTTGCATGTATTCAAGGAGAAGAAAGTGATCAAGTAAAATTTTACCTTTTTGTGACTTGTGTTCTGTGGAAATTGAGCCCAAGCATTTCTACCCCTGGGACTCATCCATTAAGTAATTAGAGCGCAGGCTAAGCCAGGGTTTTTTGGGGGAGATCGTACCAAAGGGTCTGTAGTCCTCAGAGAAGCCAGAACATTGTGTGAAAAGTCCACCATGTCTATTTGGCAAAAACTAAGCTTGCCTGTTTATTCCCTTCTGGGCCATAATTGTGGTTCTCTTATCTTCGCCTGTTTCCAGTTATAGATTGGTAGTGATAACAGATTTAACAAATAAAGGCCCCTTTTTTCAAAAAAAATTGATTCAACTTTCTTTTCCTGCTCTCTTCCTCTTTTCTCCCCACAGTATCAAAGCATTTCATCTGAACTCTGATTTTTCTTCTTAGCGCTTAAAAAAGTTCCTAATATGCTATAGGTGGCAGCAGACATCAAAACAACTGATCCGAAAGATCCTGATTATTTCAAGATAAATTACAGTGGCGAGGTTATTTTCACGCTGCTGGCGTATGGCTATGCCTTTGGTTATGTAAACTTCAAAAGGACTTAGTGGTCCTGATCCAAAGAGTGTCATGGGCAACTATTCATCCACAAGACCTATTAGCCCCTAACATCTGTATCTGCTTTATACCGGTTCAATATTGCTGGGGTAACCATCATAATGCAGACATGTTGATGAAGATCTAAATGCAGATCTAGAAAGTTCTTGTGTATAGTGGTTAGTGTGTTGGACTAGGATCTGGCAGATCAGGGTTCAAATCCTACCACAACTATAAAGCTCAATGTGTGACCTTAGGTCAATTATACACTCTCAGCCTAACTGCCTTCACAGGTTTGTTATGAGGACAAAATTGGGGTACGGTATGCCGTGCATGCCTCCCTGATTTATTTGAGGGAAGAGGAGAATAAAAAAATGTATAAACAGCGTAACTGTGTTGCCTGTGCTCCCAGAATCCTGCTGTCTCACTATTCTGATTTCAAGAGGATGGGCTTGAAGCAGATTCAGTAGCTGGGTAATGGATCTAGTCTCACTGGTAGCATGGAAGCAAACTAACCTATAAACAGCAAGGTTCTCTGTTTAGCTCAGGGCTTAAAAGTATCCTGGAAGGCAAGAGGCCCCACCTGGTCCTAGGCTCCATCTGGCTAGAGCTTGATCCTGCTAAGCACTGATCTGGCTTAGTAGGTGGAACATGGGCTGTCAGCCTGTAGCTTCTTCATTGCTGAATTGGCTCCTCATGGGCCCGCCATCTCTCTTGCTCTTTCCAGATGGGGGAAGAACTTGATGGACCAGTAGTCCAGGATCTGGCCCTCCCAGGCTGGGGAGTCGCTGCCCTAGATTCTGGCGTGTTGGCAGCATTGTCTGGGGCTAAGCCTTAGGGGGTCGGTCCCTTGACTGAAGCCTTGGGAGTCAGGGGTTTGAGGCCTGGAAGAGGCTCTGAGTCTGGAGAGGGTCCAATAGTGTCAAGTGTCTCTTGCACTTCCTGGTCTTCCCTTAGAATGATCTCTAGCTCCAACAAGGTCCCCCTAAGAGTTCCTCTGGCAGAGTAGCCTCAGAACCTGTTCCAGCCACGGCTCCTGCATTGGCTCCAGCCCCGATGCCAAGTCCTGTTGCCCTGCAAGATCCGCTCCAACCTTCGCGCCAGCACACGAAAGCCCACATGCTCCCTCCCCTCTCTGGTAAGCTTTGTTCCCACTCTTGTCCTCTTGATTTAAGAACTTAGGTGTTAAAAAGACTTGGTCTGCAAAGTCTTGCAAAGTCACTGCTCAGTTATGTTTGCTTCATGGGCAGACAACTGAGCATTAGTTTCGATTTTGGGGCTCTTCCATCTTGGTGCCCGCGCTCACAGTTTCCCCCCTCCTCCCTTTAGCCACTTTACTGCCTGCCGGCCATCTTCCACCAAAGCAGTGCCTCCAAAGATGACAACAGTGGGTGAGTATGTTCATAAGGGAGTAGGTGGTCCTTCAGGTATATTGGTCCCAAACCATACAGTGTTTTAAAGGTCAACACCCACACCTTGAATTGTGCTCAGAAACAGATTTGATGCCAGTGTAAATGAGCCCAGACTGGGGATATGGTCCTTATAGCCCACTCCAGTCAACATTCTGGCTGCAGCATTCTGCACCAACTGAAGTCCCTGTCTCCAGGAGCTGGCATAATGTCATGGCTAAGAACAGCTCTATAGACCAGGATGTACCTGGTTGAAACCTTGTCTCTGCCACAGACTTGCCCGGTAGCCTTCGACCTGGGGATGAAAGCCAATCTCTTTCAACCTCAGCTCTGCATTGACAAAAGGGGAATAATGGCACTAGCCTGCTTTACAGAGCTACTGTAAGAGATACAAGAAGGTAATAGAGGTGATACGCTTTGAATGCCGGAAGTGTCATATAAATGCCAAGTATTAGAAGTGCAACCTTAAATATTGGATGAGATGGAGATTTGGAATGGGCATTTTGAATGCTGCTTTCATCTTCTAAGTTGGACATGTGAGCTTAGGGTTGCCAGACCCCCGCCAGGGGTGGGGGGACCACCAATTTGGGCCCCTCCCCCGGCTCCATTTGGCTGGCTGGCAGGGGGCTTAACTGGGCTTAAAATGAGGCCTAGGCCCCGGCTTTGAGGGAGACACTCTAGTATTTGGGCCAAACTCTGGGGTAAAAACCGCCTCTACCATAGAGTTTTGCCCAAATACCAGAGCCACTTTCTCGACATTGCCAATGTGGTGACATCATTTCCGGTGTTGGTGCTGGTCTCTCTGTGTAACTGGTAAGTCCCGCCCATCCCCTGTAGGTTGCTGGGGGGACCTGCCAACCCTATGCGAGCTCTTTCCTTTCAGCAAAAGAAACATATACGCTACCATGCTGAAAATATTATTGCCCTTCCATATAGAAATGAGTGGATTACTGGATCTTGCTTTCCTGCAACCACTGATTCAGGCCCTGTACACAAGTAATAGTGAACACACATATAATCCATGTACAGTGATTTTTCTTTATACACGCGTTGAATAATTCTCATGCTGCCGTTCGACATATGTACAGCTGAATGTGTGGTTGAAACTGCACGCTTCTCCAGGTACTAGTTCCTGGTTTCATTTGTAAATCGAATGCGCATTGGCTCTCTCATACAAACAGAAGTATGCATGTACATGCAGGATGTACATTCTTTCACTGTAACATGAAGAGAGCTTCTGTTGTGCTCACATGGTTCTAATTTAGTGGAAAGTATGCACTCTGAGAGCGCATCAGATATCTGTTAAGGGCCAGGCCCTTCAACTTGTGCCTGTTCGATACAAGCTGGCCTGCATTAGTCTCAAGCATGTGGAACTAGCAAGTTCTAGACACTTGTACAGCTGGTGTCTTTGACCAATTCACTTTTGAAAAGAGCTGGGCCCAGGTTCCTGCAGCCACACTGCAGCTGTGGGGAATGCCTGTTAAAAAATAAAGCAGAGCCTGTTTGGTCTTAGAACACCACCACGTGTAGAGCTCCTGTCTCCAGCGTAGGGTTGCCAACCTCCAGGTACTAGCTGGAGATCTCCTGCTATTACAGCTGATCTCCAGCCGACAGAGATCAGTTCACCTGGAGAAAATGGCTGCTTTGGCAGTTGGACTCTATGGCATTGAAGTCCCGCCCCTCCACAAACCCCACCCTCCTCAGGCTCCGCCCCCAAAACCTCCTGCCAGTGGCAAAGAGGGACCTGGAAACCCTACGTCTGGCATCGACCAGAACCCAGGCCTTTTCCAATAGGGCTCTAGTTCTGTGGAATGGGTTTTCTGAAGAAGTGAGAGGGGGCTCCCTTCTTGGAGATCTTCAGGGGGCCTGTCTGTTTGCCAGGGCATTTGAGGGAGTCTGAATTGCCAGGCATCTTTTAAGTGGGGGGGCTGAGATTTAGGGTTTATTATTTTATTTTCTGGCTTTAAACTGAAAATATTTTTTAACTATTACTGTAAGCCACCTTGAACCACAAGGAAAGGTATAGGGTTGCCAACCTCCAGGTGGTGGCTGGAGATCTCCCACTATTACCACTGATCTCCAGGGGATAGAAATCAGTACAAGAGCCTCTTGTATAGGGTTGCCAACTTCCAGGTACTAGCTGGAGATTGCCTGCTGTTACAACTGATCTCTAGCCGTAGAGATCAAAAATTGGCTGCTTTGGCAATGGGAGTCTACGGCATTGAAGTCCCTCCCCTCTCCAAACCCACCCTCCTCAGGATCCACCTCCAAAATCTCCAGGTAATTCTCAACCCAGAGTTGGCAACCCTAGAAAAGTGGGATATAAATGTTTTAAATAAGTAAATAAATATCACTCAGCTCTGTTAAAGCCAGCACACCCCACTGGCTCCAGGCATGTCCCACGGATACAAGAGTAGGGTTGCCAGGTCCCTCTTCGCCACTGGCGGGAGATTTTTGGGACGGGTTTGGGGAGGGGAGGGACTTCAATGCCATAGAGTCCAATCGCCAAAGCGGCCAATTTTTGATCTCTACGGCTAGAGATCAGTTAATAGCAGGAGATCTCCAGCTAGTACCTGGAGGTTGGCAACCCTATACAAGAGGCTCCTGTACTTGTGGAACATACCTTATGCTGATAGAGTGTGGCACCCCCACCCCCTTAGTAGAGTGGTCAATAAAACCTTGCATTTCCACAAGAGAAAAAGGCATCGTTAGCCACACTGGATGTGTGGCAAAATCTAAAGCCAAAACCTTTCCATGGAGAAAAATAGTCTTGCCTCAAAAAAAGAAAAGAAAATATACATAAAGCAGTTCCGCTCCGTTGCCTTCCAAGAAAATAAATGAGCAGTTCAGCAATGCATCTGAAATGAACAAATCAGAGATTTGTAGTTTCCTTGAGAGCAGACAGTGCTTCTAAATTTAAGCATGAAAGGGCTGCGAGAGGGTGGATTGACATCTAAACATGGAAGGATAAATATTATCCGAAGCTGAGTTATCTGACTGATGGGTCCCTGACTCAGGGTAGAAATATGGACTGGCTGTTTCTTAAGACACCCCCCCCCCCACACACACACACACACACCAAAGTCTTTTTAAGAAAGGGGAAGCTTTCTGTTTTGTGTCTTGCATTTTAGATCATGATGCCTCCTGACAGTTCAATACACAAAGAGTTATTATAAAGCTATCCATACACATGCAAGGCCTAGTTATGCAGCTACGGGCAAGTATGAGAAGGCCTACCCGTATTCTGAATTCAGCAGGGACTTCCCCTGCAAGACTGAACTATTACAAGGCTCAGAAATAAGAGCATCCTTTTCCTGAGCTGCTGCAGGCTGTAGAAGTTGCTTGTTTGAATGGTTGCTTGTGTCAAGAACATCCTGGCTGGGATTCAGTTCTGCAGAGCATCTTTCAGAAGTAGCACTTTGATCTCACAAGGGCAGGTAGCTGAGTTCCACAGATTCTTCCTCCAGCCCCCCTCGTATCTCCCTTCTAGAGGTTCTCACCATCCTCAAGATAAAGGCTTTCAGAAGGGAAGAGCCTTGTTTCATGAGCAGATCGCAGCTCACGTTCTGGATCCAAGGACCTGATTGCAAAAAGGCCATCATACAAACGAGAAGACCTTCTAGTCTAGTCAGATGTAGGGTTCCCTACATCCACATGGGGCCTGGAGATCTTCCAGAATTTCAGCTGATCTCTAGACTATGGAGGAAATCGCAACTTTGGAAGGTGGACTCTATGCTGCCACTGCCCTTCTGGACTCCCTCCTTTCTCCAAACTCTACACACCTTAAACACCACCCCCAAACATCCACGAATTTTCCAAGCAGAGTTGGTGATCCTACCCATATGTCTTCATTTTCCATGTGGTGTTTTGACCCGGGGATGGGAAGCATCCAATCTAGGGTTGCCAGTACGAGGCTGGCAACTGGTAGGAGACTCAACATTGGGGGAATTTTGACTGAATGCAATGACGTAACTTCCGGTCTTGCATCTGTGCCATCCATGCATCAGGATGTTGATCGATACCTCCATTCTGCCTCCCCCCATTTTCCTCCCACCGCCCTCTTGAGTGGGAGCTGTAAGGGCCTGTGTGGGGTGGGAGGTGGCAAAGAGGGACCTTGGGCCAGTCACACAGTCTCATCCTGATCTACCCTCACAAGGTGTTGTGCAGATAAAATGGAGGAAAGGAGAATGATATAAGCTGCTTTGGGCCCCTGTTGGGGAGAAAATTGGGGTACACACAAAGTAAAGAAATAAATGCGAGTGGAACTGGTGGATGATTAAGCAGAAATATGTCAGAACTTCAGTGTTTCCTCATAAGAAACTTTCCTGGTATCTCCGCTTCATATTCCCTTTACTCCTTGGTTCTACCATCTCTTCATAGTATTTCAACATAGTTATAAAAACACTTGTAGCTGATTGGGGATTCCTTCAATCCAGATCAAATCCTTAGTGATTACTTTTAATGCACAGAAAGGGCCTTTTGGTTCAGTGAGCAGCATGGCCCCTAAATCTTAAACAGAATGGCAATTTGACACTGTTTCAACACTGTTTGTAACGAGCTAAAATGCTTAGATTCATTGTACTCTGGCTTTTCTATTGATACAAAGCTGGGCTCCTGTTGATGCATACAATGAAGACATCTAATTATTCCGACATTCCTAGAAGAAAAGGTAGTCAAATCTATTACAAAGAGATGCTGATAATGCCCCCTTCATTCTTGCAGAACATATATGAAATAATTGCTGGGATTTGGGTAAAAGACTTTTAGTTGCTCAATGCTGGACTTCATGCATGAAGTAATGATTAAAGAATAATAGAAATCGCTACAGTTCTAGTTCCAGGGCAAAAAGAGAGCCTGTATGCAAATAAGCATTTAGGAGTTAACTTGCTTATAACTTCCTGCGTTTCTTCACAGCGGCCGTTAAATAATAAATTACTAATAGAGTAACAGCCTTATCTTTACCAGACCAAGGAAAGATTAAATGATAATCTTGAGAACAAACAGGAACGTGTGAAATCAATGGAGTTATAAGAAAAGACCTTCAAGAAGAATATAAATCACAACTGAATAATAAAAAGGGGAACTGTTTCAGTCTTTCTTTGCCTTTCCACACGGGCAGACTCTCTGATCGATTGGGCTATCTAGGAATCTGCCAGATAATTTGTTGAAGGGTAAGGCATTGTGTCTGGCCAAGAAGAAAAGTCTTGAATGGCTGGAGTGTTTAGGGGAAAGATGATGAAAATAGTGGGATGATAAACCTTCATACAATTAAGCACGGGCTGGAGAAAGTAGAGTGTACTTTTTCACCCTCTCACACAATACTGAAATTGATAGATACCTTATAAAGTTGATTGCAGTTGATCTGGGATAGACAAAGAAGCAGTTCTTCACTCAATGAGTCATTAAATCGTGGAAGTCACTGTCACAGGATATAGTGATGGCTCCTACTTTGGTTGGCTTTCAAACTGATTTGCCAATCAATTCATGGAGGATCGGTCCATCAAAATGGCCTTTTGGGCCACAATGAGTAAATGGAATCTTTATATTTTGAGGGAGTAACTTCTTAAATACCATTGCTGAGGGACAACCATAAGCAGAGGTTTAGGTGTGCCACTTGTATGCCTTCTGGGAGCAGCTAGTGGTGACTTGTGAAACAGGATGCTGGATTAGATGGAAGATTGGTCTGATCAGCATAGCTGTTCTATTGTTGTTATGCTCTGTTATCAGTGGTCTGAACTTCTGAATATTGTTCTATTGAGAATGAAAATATGAAGACGGCGAAGTATGCACACTCCAAATAAGACAAATGATGGAGCCAACCAATGTCTTTTACATGTTTTATTATAAAGAATAGGAAACCATGTCCCCATTTGCTCAAACGGAGATAAATAAAGGGTAAATATAATGCTTGTGATTTGATATTTCTGTTCTTTTCCTTTTTGCCCTTTGCAGTTTGATCTACACAATGGCATTCCAGATTTGGAGGCATTTAAAAATTACAACTTTTGAGGAGAACCACAATTTTTGCAAACAAACACACACTGCTGGAAAGAGTGCCAAAGGAGCAGTGCGCAGGAACCGCTGAGCAAAGAATTGTTGGGTAATTTTACGAGCAGAACACAACAAATTAACCCCTCAGGCAGGATTATGAAAAAGAAATACATACTGATAGTACAAATACAAAGAACTGAACTTGAAAAACATTGGACTGTCACAGTTGTAAAAACCCTGCAGTGTTCCCTGGTTCCTTCCGTGTTTTTGTTACAAAATCTATGCAAGTTTCATTTCCATAAATGGAAGAAAGCTGCCTAATTGTGGATTACGAGGACACATATTCAGTTGTATCAAACACAGTATTAGACATAAATCAGTACCTTTTCTGTCATTAAACATTAGGCTAATAGCTTAGGTGCATCCAATCATGTTCCCACTTCAAGGCTTATAGAGGACATTTCACTAACTGGAAGGGGAACAATGTACTGCGATGGGAACTGTGGAATGGTCAGAAAACTAACTTGCCTGGGGAATCCAGAATGTGATCCCAACAGAGAAGGAAGTTATACAACTCTCATATATATGGTAGAGCCAACTCCAGGTTCACAATATAGAAAGTTAACTTCTGAGAGGTCCTGCTGCCCCAAGACTGGTGACACAGAATGCCACTGCACCAATGGAAAGTTGCATTGTCTTAACCCAAGAATCGAGAAGAAGAGGAGTTGGTTTTTATACCCTGATTTTCTCTTCTGTAAGGTGTCTCAAAGCGGCTTACTATCACCTTCCCTCCTTTCCCTCACAACAGGTAGGTGGGGCTGAGAGAGTTCAGAGAGAAGTGTGACTGGCCCAAGGTTACTCAGCGGGCTTCATGTGGAGGAGTGGGGAATCAAACCCGGTTCTCCAGATTAAAGTCCGCCCCTCTTGACCATGACACTGCTCTGGGCCTCCCATTACCTCAACTATACATGTGACACCAGCCCTTACTGCTCAGCTGATGAAGAACTTAGAAATAAAATTCTGACATACTCAGGGAAATTGCATAGCAAAGAATGCTGGGGGTGGGGGTGGTTTCAGGGACAAAGTCATGTTGGTATAGGCTATGTTACTCTGGAAGAATGAAACCAGTGAGGATCAAAAGATGGTGGGGCAGAATGGACCCCAATAGAGAGATATTTATACTTCAAATGTCACTACTGCTTCCACAATGAGATTACACATTAACCACAACCTCGGTGTGGAAAATAGAAATGTGCTTATTTTTCCACATGCATATGTGTAAAGAAACCATTGCTAAAATAAAGAGAGATAGTATCTTTAGGCATTGCAGTGTATACAGATGTCTATGTTTAGTCCCAAAACAAGATCTTCGCCCATATAGTCAAAATGCCATATGTGGAACAGTCAACAATGAATGTAAATTTTGTGTACTCAGGTTTTAGTATGAATAACCATTGTATTGTCCTTAGAGCATGGATTTTCTGCAGAGAATACTGACTCTGAAAATATGTTTGTTTATAAGATGTTCCTTGCTGATCCAGATACTACCAATATATGGAGAGGCCCATATATATCATGACAATCTAATGCGTACAGAAGAAGGGTCCAATCAGCACAGCCATGAGGAATGTTGGTTGCTCAGTATATGTGGATGATGTCTCTTGTTCAATGTCGTGCATGCCCATATATTCTCACTATAGGCCAGATATTGGAACCAGCCCTAGGCACATGGGTTTCTCCACTCATCTCTGTGGTGAAATCAAAGTGCATGGGAACACATGGTGGAGGTTCAGGTTCAGCCCACAATAAGCTCCCACATGTAGTGGAAAAGTAGTCACAAGTCTGTCATTGAACAAATCACATAATGTGTGAGCCAGGTGTTTTCATGCATACAAATATACTGGCAAACCAACTGAGTTCCATGATCTTTCCCCTCCAAAAAGGTAAGACGTGATCACAGAAATTAGTTTTAATTAGCACATGTTCTTAGCTGAGTGGTAGAGCTCATGGTTCACCCGCCAAAGGTTTTCAAGTCCATTCCCTGTTATCTCCTATTCCCAATTACAAACAAAGATCACAAGCAGAGGACTTTTCACTACCCTGGAGAGCCACTCAGAATAAACAGTACTAGGCTAGACAGGCCAATGGTCAGATTTGCTATAAAATGACATCATATATGTGTGACAGGCCAGTTCCCATGTGACATCATTTACACAGTGAAAGAAGTCCATACACCAACCAGACCATGTGTAGGACTCCCTGGAGAGCCGCTGCTGGTCTAAGCAGACAATACTGACTTTGATAGACCAAGGGTTTGATTCAGTATAAGGCAGCATCATGTGTTCATGTGACTTTCAACTTTGAGCCAAATAACTCCAAAGTAACCGTTATTGTGCATCAGAGAGTGCATTGTACCATAGTTGAGCGTGTGTCAGAAAGGTTTTGAACTGGGACCAAAATTTTAACCCTTGAAAAAGGTAACCTGTTTTTTAAAACCATGGAAGCCACAACTGAATGTACAAATTACATATCTTTCATTTTCACTGTAGTTACACATACAAAGCTGAATCCAGAAATTCCCACTGATCTGACTCAAGGGGACCAAATTCTGCTTAACAGTGGTTGGATAGTGCTACAGCATTTGGAATCCATAATTATTCCATCACCACCACCACCACCACCCTTAATGTTCTTTTTCACATTGGCAATTATTTGGTTTATTCAGAAACGAATAACACAGAGAAGAAATGAAGGACTAATAACAATTTAGAAATAATTAACTCTAAAATGTGCACATGCAAAAAGAAAAAAAAAGAGCACTATAACATGAACCAAATCCAATTAAAATGTGTGGTTTATGCCATCTGCTTACACACCGTATTTCTGTGTATGTGTATTTCAAAGTGTATGCAAAATAACCTCTATTTCACCTTCTTTAAAACTCCTTTAATATCTTATATATATATATATATATATATATATATATATATATATATATATATATATATATATATATATATATATATATATATAATATGTGACATTCCAACTGGTTTTGATGCAGGCCAAAACTGAAGCCATCAGAAAGAACAATCCTTGCTTTCTTTTGTTATCGTGCTATAAATCCTAGTTGAAGGATTATGCCAATTATCTGGATTACCTACATTTACTTCTCCCTGGCCATGCAGGGCAATTGACAATTCTCTGAATATTGTTCTTATCATTCTGTCTGTGATGACTCACCGTCTCTTTATTAGCAGGCATGTTTCATATTTGAAAAGAGCGTAATGAAAAAATCGCTCGAACATACCTTATTGATCTTACGCTAGAGAGAAGTTATCCATCTAACTTTTCTCTACTGATAACAAGGTACTGTGGCCCTCTTTTGCATTTTAAGGCATGTATACCAATTAAAATAAATACTTGTGCGTTTGCATAGATTTGACACCAGTTTCCTTCTTGAACAGCATCTTTCTCCTCATTGATTATGACCGGTTTTATGTTTTATAAAACTTCATATTGTATCTGTGTAGTCTGGTAATTTTGATGTCTTTTGCACAAAGTAAAAAAAAAAAAAGACCCCACTGATAGATATTGGAGTCATTTGTGGCAACTGAACCACAATGTTGTCCACAGAATAGTCATAATAGCCCTCTTCTCATAGGCAAAACAGCCACTACTTGATCCTCACCTGATGTGATTGGTGGTGACACGTGACCATGTACTGCAGTCTGTGCCATGAGATCTGAGTATAGCGGCCATCTTATGCTTTCAGGAAGCTCCCACCTCCTGTTTCTGAAGGTTATGTAAGAAGTTCTCCCGAACTTGGTATCTGTACTGCATGTTGTTCTTGCATCTGCTCGGTTGTTTAAAAGTCTAATGGCCGTATCATCATAGCTGTGGACCGTAATGAATAACTGGGGCCCTTGAAGTAATGCCATTTGATTCCATTTATTTTTCCATGGTGTTGTCCAGCTGAGTAGAACATTCCATTGAGATTGGAAGGCCCGCAGGCATCAAACCACCAGCCTGAAAACATTAGGAACACAACAATTAGACCATATGTTAACAAAACATGCTTAAGCTGGCTGGCAAATTAGTAAGATCGCTAAATGGTAAAAGGCCACCGAGGAGCCAATGGTTTTGGCTTCTTTTAAACAATCCATTCTCAGCCCCAGATCCAAAGAAGCACACATCTAGACATACATTCCCAGAAAAGCTTGGGAACTACTGTTTCACAAGCAGCAGCTTCCATGCTAAATGGAAAAGTGCTTTTGAAAGGGAGGAGACTTTCCAAAGCAATTAGTGTTCTGTCACAGGGGCCTCCTACTGTAAGAGGAGGGGGAAAAACCAACAAGTAAAAAAAATTGCCCACCATTTTCTCTTCAAAAAAATAAAAAGGGTTGCCATCCTTTAACGTCATACCTCTTTGATTTTGTATGTACAGTGTATATGGTATATACATATGGCACATCTGCATGCAATAATGTTCCTAAGCAAATGTACACCAAAACAAGGAAGCTCTGAAAGTAAATTGGCAGCAACTATATCAGTTAGGCCGGGTTGTTCAACAAATGTACTTGTAGGTCTTGGCCTGGAGAACAGAGTTCAGGCAGTTCCTTCTTCTGCCAGGCCAATCCACACAGCTCAAGTAATAGATATGTGGGATGTGTAAGATTTTAATTAATTTAATTCTAGCATATTGGAAAAATGTTATTTTTCTATTATATTTGTAAGCTGTGGTTATTTATATAAGTCAGTAGAAAATAGTCCTGTCTAACTTAAACTGAACAAAGCAGGTGATTTTTCGTATCTGGTACAGGATATCACCAAATAACAGATGAGATCATATACATGTGACCAAAAGATGAGATCAGAGTTAGGGTGGATTTGAGAGGAGGAGATATTCAAATCCTCTTAGAACAAAGAACTCTGGAAAAGTATAAATATGAGGACTAGGCGGAGTCTGTTAGGAGACTTTCACTTTTGAACCCGAAAAGGGCTGAAATGTCTTCCTCTTTTGCCTGGCAAAATAAAAAAAGCTTTTTTCTCCCTTTGCTTCTTAAACCTGGCGTCGTCTCTACTTTGTGATAATAAATCTGGTCACAGAGGAGAGTGTATATTTACATCCAACAGATTTGCATGATGAAGGTATCCTGTTACAACAGTTGCCATCAAAGCCGAGACATAGGGTTGCCAGGTCCTTCTTCGCCGCTGGCAGGAGGTTTTGGGGGCAGAGCCTGAGGAGGGTGGGGCTTAGGGAGGGGAAGGACTTCAATGCCATAGAGTCCAATTGCCAAAGCGGCCATTTTCTCCAGATGAACCGATCTCTATCGGCTGGAGATCAATTGTAACAGCAGGAGATCTCCAGCTACTACCAGGAGGTTGGCAACTCTACAGAGACAGTTCATGCTTTCTAGGAATGCCTGGTGTTTGTACAGTGCAGAACAGCACTCAACAGTACTTAGGGATGCCAGCTCTGGATTGGGAAATACCTGGAGCTTTTTGGGGTGGAGCCTGAGGAGGGCAGGGTTTGGGGAAGGGAAGGACTTCAATGACATAAGAGTCCAATTGCCAAAGCAGCCATTTTCTCCAGGTGAACTGATCTCTATCGGCTGGAGATCAGTTGTAATAGCGAGAGATCTCCAGCTACTACCTGGAGATTGGCAACCCTAATAGTACTTCATGGATTCTGCATATAAAAACTCCCCATCTTGGCTTTTGTCTATAGATGCCCTGTTTAATCCTTGGTATCCCTAGTTCAGAAGATCTCATGTAGCTGAGCTATAAAAGTTATCTACTTGAGATCAAGAGAGCAAAAGTAGACCATGCTGATCTAAATGGTCTAATTGTCTGACTCAGTAAGTGGCTTTTTATGTTGGTGTCTAATAATTTACAGTGACGTTTGTTAACTATAAATATATAGGCCATCTATGCAGGGCCTTGCCATCACCCTGCTGACTGCTCCGGTGCTTCGTTTTGATTATGCAGACCTGTCCTGACCATCAGAGGTCGCCTCGTGCTCCCTGCGTATTTCCATGCATTTGGCCTGTGTTTTCTGGAAGCTGTTTTAGTGAGAATCTGGAAAATGTGGGCAAAATGCGCAGGAACGCGTGGGGAGAGCGAGGCGACCTCTGACGGTCAGGAAAAGCATGCATAATCAAAGTGAAGCACCTGAGCAGTTGCTGGGGATGACCGCAGGGAAACAGCCCTACATTAATGGATGTGTGTGTGTGGTTGGAAAGTTTCTTCCTATAAGAAGGAGGCTGTCCGTGAAGATAATTTGGAAGTTTCACGGGTGCAAAATTCAGCTGCCTATCTATTAGGAACTTTTTATTTAATCTGTAGTTCCTCTGGCTGTCCATTTTTTTTGTTAATCAGCTAATGTTCCCACACTGGGTGGTAATTGTTAGGATATAACCCACTAGCAATGCAGCCTCCCTTCTTAAAAGTGGAGCTGATGCAATGTAGACATTAGGAAACATTACAATCAATTGAAAAAAGTGCTAAACATTAAAAATGACATGTGTGAAACAGTCATCCAAAACACAGTGGAAAACCAGTGAACAAAAATCTGTCAAAACAGCCAAATTCAGAGTTTTTTTTTTTTTTAAATGAATTTAACCAAGAAGAATTTGGACTACTTGAACATACGTGAAACCTAAAAGAAACAGAAATTGACAGGTTTTGCATCCCTGTTAAAATAATATTAGGAAATAAGCAGAATGACCACCACCTTTTTCTGAATTTAACTCCTTCCCTATCTTCAAACAAATACGTGAGGGAGATGTGAAGCTTCGGCAAGAAATTTAACTTGTTTTTATCAAAATACCTTTTGGCTTCTCTCCGAATTCCAACTGAAAAGGAACCCTCAGACTGTGAATGGCACAGTGGAGATAGTTACCTGACAGATACAGATCCTAAAACAAGGGGAATGATGGGAGCCTGTGGTTTTAATCTTCAAAGCAATTTCCTCTTCAGTAGGGAATTTACAAGCCCAGTATTTTTAGGAGAATGTTGTTTTCAGGGCTGATAATAAAGGGTTTTCCTGTGCCCAGAGGGAGAAGCAGCCTGTCATTTTGCTATTTTTTTCCCAGAGGTCACTAATTTCTCAGCAATGGCTGATGTACTACAGTACCGAAAACCTGCTCCAAATATCTACATGTCTGGTAAAAATAAAGCAAAGATTGTGCCCAGTGCACAAATTTTACAGTGTGGTGTGACATTTCTTTGACTCTGTAGAACAGAACAGTGCGATGTCTTCAAAATTGAAATGCTTACTTTTGTTTTTAAACAAAGGATCACAATAATTAAAAAAACACACTTTCAGTGTTCATCATTTCCCATATGGTCTCCGGACAATCAAAACTGAATTCTCTTTTGTGGTCAAATTATATTTCCTCTATGGCTCATGCATTGTGTCAGCACATTTGGTCATCAGCATTTTATCTAAAGGAAAGGATTCCTTGTTGTTTTTCTACCACTGGGTACATTAGTAACCGTGATTAGCACATCGTTCCAAGTTTTACACTACTTTGTACAGTTGACCAGAGTGAATTTATGATTTGAGCCTTGTAAAGTAATTTCGAACAATACTCAGCGGCCTTTTTTCTCCCCCAAAGTAACACTTCATAACAAAATCTTTGGGGAAGAACCGATGCCAAATACATTCTGGCATTCGGCTATTTTGATACAGTTGACCTCGCTTTGATTACAAAGCTGTACCTAAGGGGCTAATAACCAAAGGAAAAAAGAAAGCTGTGCAGCTGATGTTTGACTGTAACAAGAGTATAATCTTTTAGATATTTAAGACAAAGCTAAACATGGAAAAATCTAATCCTTATTTTTTTCAGAGCTGGAACGTATATGTTTTTTGGCTCCATTTACACTGTCAAGAGGAAAGCAGTATCCATTACCATTCGACTTCACAACAACAATCTTAGCATGAAAGAAACTCTCGTTGATGCATTTTTTTTCAAGACAACCTAAATAACTCGTAATCCTGAAACTGTGCTAAATGACAGGCTACCTAAATTATGCCTGCTCGGACAGTCCCTTAAAGATTCCCTGTGGGTTTCTGTAATTTAAGGGGACGGTGGCATGTAGCTATTACAGCAGAGTACTCAGTCTATCCATGCATACATGCTCATCTCTGGTGGACTGAAACAAGTAATTACTAACTCGTTTGAATGATCCATTGCAAAAATGAATTACAGCAGATCGAAACATCAAGTCGCCTGACAGAAGAAAGGGTGGCTCTGTGATGGAGCCTCTGCTTCGCTCACAGAAGATCCCAATTTCAGTTCCCAGATTCATGAGTTTAAGAAGGACCAGGCAGTAGATGATATGCAAGACCTCTACTCAAGACCCTGGAAAGCCACTGTCAGTCAGAACAGACAATACTGACCTTGATAAACCAAGGGTCTGACTCAACGTAAAGTTATTTCCTACATTCACCTCAAACTGATGTTTCGTATGTTGATCTTTCTGATTTTGTTTTTACTGCCACTTGCAAGTATTATTGTTTTAGTGCACACAACAGCACACTTGTGTTCTTTCTGCATAAGGTTCACTCTGTCTCCTCAAAAGCCAGAAAACCAAAAAGAATACAAATAGATAAAAAATAAAAGCACGCCGCTGACAACGCCCAACACAGCTGGATGCCAGAACCGGAAACTCCATTGTTTTAGCGCTGTTTTGGTAACCACTGATGTGCTGCTAAAAAGGGGAGGGGGAGGTTCTGCTGTTTTTAGGATATAGGCTCCAGTATACTGATTTTCTGCTGAATTTGTCTGCTGCACAGAGCTGCAGAAGTTCATTATCATTTCAAGAGTGTATAAGAAAGACTGTTGATCTAGAATTGGTAGCTACATTCTATCCTAGAATTGGTAGGTACATTCTATCCTACATTCTAACTGCAGCCGCTTCTCTGACAGTACCCATAGTCTCACACAAGTCAATGTGTGTGTGTTAAGTTCTGCCAACTTGCTTCTGACTCATGGTGACCCTATGAATCAATGTCCTCCGAAATGTCCTGTCGTTAAAAGCCTTGCTCAAGTCTTGCAAATTGAGGGCAGTGGCTTCTTCGATTGAGTCAATCCATCTCATGTTGGGTCTTCATCTTTTCCTGCTGCCTTCAACTTTTCCTACCATTATCGTCTTTTCCAGTGAGTCTTTTGTTCTCATAAAGTGACCAAAGTATAGGGTTGCCAGGTCCCTCTTTACCATTGGCGGGAGGTTTTTGGGGTGGAGTCTGAGGAGGGCGGGGCTTGGGGAGGGGAGGGACTTCAATGCCATAAAGTCCAGTGGCCAAAGCGGCCATTTTCTCCAGGTGAACTGATCTCTATTGGCTGGCGATCAGTTGTAATAGCAGGAGATCTCCAGCTACTACATGGAGGTTGGCAACCCTACTAAAGTACTATATCTTCAGTTTAGTCATTTTAGCTTCTAAGAACAGTTCAGGCTTGAGTCAATCTAGGACCCCCTTATTTGCTTTTTGGCCATCCACATTATCCGTGAAACTCTCCTCCAACACCACATTTCAAAGAAATCTACTTTCTTCATTGCCCAACTATGGAGTGGTGAAATTGACTAGATAAGTGATCCCCAATGCGGGAGCTTGGGTGGGCAGCAGCCAATGGGCTTCCTGTTGCCCATTTGTTTGTTTGACAAAGCTTCTCATCCCCAAAGCCAATCCTGGCTTGCCTCGGTCTCCATCAATATAGCCACCGATATGTCTTATTCTCTTTTTTCCTCTTTTCAGAGATGGACTTCTCTTTGATGTCTCATTGTAGAAAAACCGATGCCCTCTTCAGCCATTGCAGTTGTTTTACGCTACGCTCTAGCAGAAGGATAGGAAGGTTTGGGAAGACACTGTCTGTCTGTGAGCATCTTCAGAGTGAAATTCTGACATTTTGCAGAACCTCCCTTCCTGCCTCTGCTCTCTTGGAATTTTGATCAAAACAGAATTGATTAGAAACAGACTCCAACCTCCTAAAAAGAAGGAAATAAATGGATTGTTGGATTTCAGGAAGAGATCGGGTAAAGAGAAATTAAGAAAATTTCTCTTAACCAGACCACCCATGAGTGCTTTATATTTACAGGGAGCCTCTATTCAGAAACAGGTACTTCTATCAAAGGAGGATGCTTGGCTTGGAGCCTCCTAACATTTGGTGACCCCTTGGCAACCATTTTGGCATTGCCTCCCATGGCAGCCAGTTTCTGATGGTGCCTACTCCCAATACTCAAAATCCCAAAAGCACCCACAGGCATTATGGACCCCTGGACTGGACCGGACAACAAGCAGATGCTGACCTAGACAATTTCACTCTGCAAGAGGCAGTATGAAACGATGTAATGGCACCATTTGTATATCGATCTTCCTATTATTCTGGCTGTTGGTTTTTCTATGCTTCTGGTCAATGCATTTGTTGTTTTACAAACACTGCAAATATTGTTATGGCCAATGACTTCAATGATAAATATTTATTCATTCACCAGAGGTTATACCAGCCTAAAATGCTCCAAGAGGCTTTTTATGGATTTGGAGTGAGGGAGTGTAGTAAATAATTCCCCCAGCATATCTGTATCCCCCACTGTTGTTTACATTACTAGATGAGCATCTGCCAGGTTTAATTCAGTACATCTAACTAAGCAGGAACTCCCATTTGTTTGAAGCATGGCATCTGTTATCATCTTTCGATTCTGAGATATTGCCAATCTTTTTTTTCCTTCTGGGGCATCAAAGCCTCCCACATCTAGAGACAGGATGTTTAGAGTATGGAGATGCAATGTGATCTCCTGGGATGGCTATGTTGCTGGTTCACATGTAGATACACACATCTTGAGATATATTAACTTGATTTTGGAATGCTTGATGCCTGGCAATTGATAAGATTGCCAACTGCAGCATGGGAAATTCCTGGACATTTGGGGGGTGGTCCTGGGATGGAAAAAGGCTGGGAAAGGGAGGGAGTTCAACGGGGATGTAATGCCGCTCAGCCCACCTTCTGAAGTTGCCATATCCTCCAGGGGGACAAATCACTGTAGTCTGGAGATGAGTTGTAATTCTGGGAGAACTCCAGGCCACACCTTGGTTCAGGTGGGTAGCCATGTTGGTCTGCAATAGAAGAGCAAGATTCGAGTCCAGTAGCACCTTAAAGACCCACAAGATGTCCAGGGTACAAGCTTTTGATAGTAATAGCTCCCTACCACAGATCTACCAACAACATAACTGACAAAAGGAGCTTTGACTCTCAAAATTGAACCCTGGAAATCTTGTTGAAGGTGCTACTAGACTTGAATCTTGGCCTTGAAGCTGGTAACCTTATCAGCTGAGTGTGTGGACATACTATTCCAACATATTGTTTGAGGGGTCATGGCTCAGTGGTAGAGTATCTGCTTGGCATGCAGAAGGTCCCAGGTTTAATCCCCGGCATCTCCAGTTAAAGGGACTAGGCAAGTAGGTGATGTGAAAGACCTCTACCTGAGACCATGATAAGCCGCAGCCAGTCTGAGTAGACAAAGCTGACTTTGATGGACCAAGGGTCTGATTCAGTATAAGGCAGCTTCATGTGTTCAAACGGAGGCAATCTGTTCACTTTAACTGTACCTAGCAGGAATTGCACTGCAGGCCTTCTGAGAGATATGATTGTTCCATCTGTGCATTCATTCACAAATGCAAGCTCTCACTTAATGGTACAGTAAGTGATGAATGGGTGATTTAGCCCTCCATGGATGCGTTTTGTTGATTTTCCCAAGCTACACAGGCTCTCTGCCCACAACTCACTGCAACAGTGGGATTTAAATGTGCTTAGCTTTTTGTGGCTCTTGCCCAGAAGCAATTCTGTAGCACCTAAATCTGCACTCTCAAAAGACCTTCTGTCAAAGGATGCTCTGTCATGAAATACTGCACAGCAATTAGTACCTTTCTACATGCCATTTGGTAATGTCAGAGGCAACTGAAAACATCCCAGCACATTACCTGGCAGCTGTATGCCCAGAGGCAGAACAGAATGGACTTTGGTCCTATATTTGTGCACAAGCTGAACGTGGTCATTAAAAGTAATCACTGACAGAATGGAGACAGGCTTGCAAAGAGAAAAAAAACAGATAGTGCCTGTAAACACTTAAATAATTTCATGTAAATAATGAGTTCTGTCCAGGGAAGGATAGGTCTGCTTCTCATTGATAACAAGGGGACTTAAGTACATGGTTACATCTCCATCAATAGAATTTATGTGCTCTTAAAATACACTGCCTTCCATCAGATATTTAGTAATGCTTCAGTCCCCCACCAGGTCTTACTGGCCTGTGAAAGCTGTAAATGAGAAACCAGACAACATCCTGCCCAAACCCTGCCTTTCATGAAAACTGATACACAAACAGAGATGTGTGAGGGTGTAGAAGGTTAAGAAGAAACACCTTAGAAATGTCACTGCAGCAGAACGGCGAAGCTGATGATGTATGTGACATCACAGAAGTATGGACCAATGGCTGAGGATGAGCATATGTGTTTGTGTTCATAGACAACAGGTAACAGGCAGACCCCTTCAAAGTTAATTCAATATAGAAGGATATTTTTAAAATTTATTTTTATTTTAATAAGTCCCCCAATGGAACAGACCTGTTTTGAAGGCCCAATGCAGAATATAATTCATTTGGAAAGAGATTGGTCTACATCTATGATCAGTTTAAATTCTAGAACACTTTCAGTTATCACAACAATAATTAGTAAATCAACAAAAGCTACACCAAAGAACCTTTGCAGATTGAAATGGACATTTAAGCCAGATGTGCCAACACAGACATGTAGACTTATCTGCCTTAAATCTGACTTGTTTGTCCATAATTATGCCATGCAGTGTCATCCAAGGGGTTTTTGTTGTTGTTGTTGTTGTTGTTTTTAAAACGTATTTAATTTGAAAAAGAAAAGGTACATATATTGCAGGCAAATCTGACTTTCTCCAAAGAATTTTGGGAATTGTAGTGTGGTGTGGGTATTGAAAACTTTTGATGATACATGGTGACAGTATTGAAACTATATTTCCCATGGTTCCAAATGAAGAGGAAATGACTACTAAACCAGTTTAAATCAGCAGTATACATTTCCTGTCAGTGAACACAGAGGTAGGAATTCTCAGATAACCTACACTAAGATTTCCTATGGAACTAAACGGGACGTTTGCTGCCCAGAGATTCACGTGTGTGTGTGTGTGTGTCTATGTGTGTGTGTCTATATATATGGTGTGTGTGTATATATATATATATATATATATATATATATATATATATATATATATATATATATATATATATATATATATATATATATATATATATATATATATATATATTAGTGTTGGTCCTAGTTGACTGTGATATGCTATGTTCAATAAGTCCCAAATAGAAAGTGACATTTAACAAGAACATATTTTAACAGTGAATTTCTAGGTTTAGTATCATCCCTGATTATTTCCACCTCTATTCCTTATTATCACTGTTGTTACTTGTTGCATGTAAAATATTCTGCTCAGCTCACAGAGGCTACCCGGGGCTGTCAAAATATCTTCATATCTCCTGTACATTCTATATAATTTATATCAAAGGACTGCCTGTGGAATTGCCAAGACCAACAGAAAGTCTGATAAGCTTCTCTACTATCCAGGGCACAATTAGTTTCAAAGATGAATTGAATTATTTTGTTATCTAGCCACTTTTTGTTATTAGCCAACTTGATATGACAAAAAAAAAGATGCATCTTAACAATGTTCCATGTTGCAAAGTCGTTAAAATGCTGTCTCCCTGGAAACTCGTTGTACTTGGCAAATACAAGGAAACAAATGTACCAGAATAATATTTAGAAATTTTAAAACACTAGTAATTAGGAGTTCGTACCATAAAACAATGACTCAAGATCCATTTTCATAAAGCTGACAAAGGTTCAGATGAAGAGTTGAAATGTTTCCTTATTTGTACATACAGACCTTTTAAAAATTGGAAACATTCCCCATTCAAAGAAGTGTGAATTAAAACGGCTAAGAGAACCCTAGCTACCACATGATCTGGTAGTAGACTTCCTTCACTGAGTTTCTTCACTGGCTCAAATGTTTTCTTTGGCCTTCCATTGGCTATAATGACCCCCCTTCTATGTAACTGTCCCCTCTTGAAGAAAGACTTCCTTCCCTTCAGCAAATACATTTTGGCAGTACCACCTATGGAGAAAGTCTTTATAAAAGGTCTGTTTCCAATGGAGGAAGGTTTTCTCTGTCAGAGAAAGACTTAGGGCCAAAATACATTAACCTTTTCTTCACTAGATGACTCTGGGTTTCCCCAACCCAACTTGTTTCCCCTACAGTCACACGTCAGCTGCAGGAATGTTATTTTAAAGACCAGATAGAGTCTTTTTTTGGATTGAACTGCTGCTTGGGGCTGAGGCTCAGGGAGCAATTGAGCACCAGGAAACACACTGGCAGGCACCACAACACTCACAGGTGCCATACTGGTATGTATGTGGGGGGAAGGGAGAGAGATCACTGCTCTAACCATTTTACAACCCTGGCTTTAATGTGAGCAAGCTCGTGTCAGTAGTGGGCTAGAAGGACAATCATTCTGATATAGCATGCAGCACCTCTTTAGACATCTGTCCAGATTTATTGCTCATTTGATGCTTACCTCCTGTGAGCATAAGGGCACACTTGCACATGCAGTTGTCGTTGTCAGCATCTTTGGTACTGAAGTCAGCCCCATGCAAAATTAGGCTGCTCTGCTTTCCTGCGGTTCCCGAGTGACCCTTCAGATACAGCCTAAAAGAGAGGTGGAGGGAATCACTGTTATGAAATGTGATACTGTATCTTTTAATTCTACTTTGTAATTGATATGAATATTTTAATGGCTTTGCCGTATTAATAAATCTGATTTCTGATTCTGGTTATGAAATGCAATTGCAACAATTCACATAGTTTGGACTTTTGTAGTGAATCAGAAAGATTTCTGGAAAAAACAGCATTTAAGCAGTAACGTTAGGAAATAAGGTCACATTTGCTCCTGCAGTGGTGCATTTGTAATTATTCTGGTTGAAACCTAAATAGCATATTTTAATAGAGAAGGGGGTGGTAGGGGGGCCGTGGCTGAGTGGTAAAACATCTGCTTGGGATGCAGATAGGGTTGCCAGGTCCCTCTTCGCCACCGGTGGGAGGTTTTTGGGGCGAAGCCATAGGAGGGCAGGGTTTGGGGAGGGGAGGGAGTCCAATTGACAAAGCGGCCATTTTCTCCAGGTGAATTGATCTCTATCGGCTGAAGATCAGTTGTATTAGCAGGAGATCTTCAGCTATTACCTGGAGGCTGGCAACCCTAGATGCAGAAGGTCTCTGGCATCTCCATTTTTTTTACAAAAGGGATCTGGTGGCAGGTGATGGGAAAGACCTCTGCTTAAGACCCTAGAGAGCTGTTGTTGGTCTGAGTAGGCAATACTGACCTTGATGGACCAGTTGCCTGATTCAGTATAAGGCAGTTTTATGGGTCCATGAGAAGAGTAACAGAGTCAGAGAATAACAGGTATATACACCCCAACGATTTTCCCATCCATGCGCTGAGCAGGAAGCAAAAAGGGACCTTTGCCAGCTCCTCAGACTGGTGAAAGGAGCTTATGGTAGAACAAGGTGCTAACAGCAAGAGAGATGATGGGATTACAGCTGCATGCTGGGAAATTCCTACCTCCAAAACAGATTCTTTGAGATCAGCTGTCAGGCAGGGGCAGTTTAGGCATCTCAGATATGCTAAGAAAATGTCTGTGGTGATGTTTGAGAAGGATCGTACTTTGGCTGTTTAAGTCATGGTGAATAGTGACTTTATTCCATGAGGATTCCAAATAATATTTAACAGTTAATACTTAGTGAATGGGGAAAGCAAGAACTTATGCAAGTGTATTTGCAAACAAACAAACAAAAAAGCAACAATTTATCACGCTTAACCAGATCTAAATCTGTCGTGTCATTAAGAAGATTCATGAACATGTTAATATGATTTTATTTATTTTTGACAGTTTTGATGCCATCCTTTCTCCTAAGAGTGATAAGAGGAACAATCTCTTGGTATATTCTCCCACATAAGCCCTATTGCAGCAAATGGAAATCTCTGCCCTGAGTGTTTTTAAATAGGATGGGGTGGGTATAAATCATCAAAATAAATAAACTCACTCCAAATGAAATCCACCCAGGCAAATGTCCCAGTGGATAGTGGCCAATGAATTTACACAACACCTATTCGAGAGAATGATGTTGTTACTCCTTTCAATTTTAAGAGTGAGAAACTCCCCCCCCCCAAAAAAATGAGCACACAATGTTAGGAAGAACGTAGTCAATCAGAACTGAGTGATTAATGCACATAGGAAAGGCTCCAACTGTAGGGCGAAGATAAAGGATCGTGGAAAACGTCAAAACAGAGAAAGGGCCAGACATAAAAGAGACAAGCTTTATGAGGCCCAGTTGAAATGTACGGCCAATTAGCCTGTATATTGCTTTAGAAAATGATATCTAAAGTTAGAGAGTAATATATTTAAAAGTATTCTGCTGGTCCTTATGCATTTTTGCTTGAATATAAACAAACTAAATTGAGATTAAAGCATTCTAGATTTACTGGACTTGGAGACTTGACAGCTTATTTTGGTAAATGATCTTTCCTTCTTTCCCCCCGGAGGAAAATAAACTCCTCTGGAGTAGTGCTGATAGAAAAATGACTGCAGAACAGGGTATCTGCAAGCTTATTTTAAACTGTCACACGTCGTCAGTACATCATCTTTGCCAGACTCACAGAAGTAGATATCACCAGTAAAACACATCTAGTGAGAATCGTGGTTCTTAAAATGTGGTCCAGGGAGAACTTTCAAGTAGGCCTCAAGACCACTACGAAGATAAGAGATGAAGATGCTGAAGGCCCAGGGGTCCCTGCATAGGATGTGTGAATCCCCTTACAGAATGTCACTAGGCTTATCAGCTTGGATTCCAAGAAACCACAAGCAGAAGGAATGTCACAGAAATTATTTTTCCTGCCTTCACTTTCTCAGATCAGCCTCTGAAAAAGTTCCCCTATTCTCAATTGCTCCTAGGGTTGCCAGGTCCTTCTTTGTCACTGGCAGGACGTTTTGGGGGCAGAGCTTGAGGAGGGCGTGGTTTGGGGAGGGGAGGGACTTCAATGCCATAGAATCCAATTGCCAAAGCAGCCATTTTCTCCAGGTGAACTGATCTCTATTGGCTGGAGATATGTTGTAATAGCAGGAGCTCTCCAGCTAGTACCTGGAGGTTGGCAACCCTAGTTTCTCTGGAAGAACAGAGGACTTTCACAAAAGGCTTGGGATGCAGTAGAAAAGGTCTACAGCTGAAGGGATGACTTAGCAAACACAAACCCCGCTCATGTGCCAACTCTTCCATTGATGGCTGTTCATGGGACAATAAAGGAATGTCTACTGGATTAGAGAGCAGAACATGTGCAGCACAAAATTTGTGTGTCATCAGTCAGCTTCCACATCCCAATATTGGGTCATGTGCAAATGCATTCTACATACAGACTGCTTCCACACAAGCCAATATTCTAGAAAACATCCCAAATCACAGGTGAATTGCCCTAGCTTGTGTAACCATGAAAATTCTGCCACTAATACCACAGATCAAAGGGAATATTTTAATATACTCAGACTTTTCTCCAAATTATTGCGTAATAAATAACTTAAGCTTGAAAAAACAGATGTATCATGCTTTTTTGCTTTCCATATGCCCAGCAGCCTTCTGATTATCCTCCACTTGTTCAAAACAAAGATTAATTCCCCCACCAAGGAAGATAGACAGGAAAAGTGTCGCATCAACATCTGCACAGCAGCTTGAAATGCTGTTCTGAATTTTCTCCACAGATCTGGTCTAATTCCCTTCCCAAACTATTTCCGTCGGTTGCCATTCCATCGCACCGCATTGGAGGGAGAAGTTAAACAGTGACGAAAGCTTCCTCCATTGGTTCCTCCCCTCTCAGAACTGTCTCCTGGAGTGGCCAATGCACCTGGTCAGTTCAGAACAGTTTTATTAAATTAGCAATTCCCTTTCCCTGAAGCAGAAGCTTTTGTTTTGGTCATGCTCAAATCTTGCTAGTTACAGCCGGTCAGGCTCTGTCATAAAGTCAGCACTGCAGAGCACAGTTACGGCGCACCTGTGGGCCGGGCATTACATACAAGTTTCAAGGATAGTTATGAACTGCAATGTGGGATAGCTCTCCTTAAGACTCAAAACTTGGAAGATTCCCTTTCCAATAGCATATCAATCAAATGTTGGCAGGAGCACCAAGAGTCAGATAAAATTTCATGGGGTAGAGGAGAGATCCAGCCTTCCGACTTACTTAACCATCCCAATTCTAATTTCTTGATTTCATTATAAGCATCACATCCTGCACACGAACATATCGCTAACAGCTCACCACCATAGGGAGATTGTTGCAACCATACACATTCTGAGAGCCCTCTGGCATTACATACCCCATCAGACATATTGTGTGAATAGACGTATTGCATTTAGTTTGGATTGTAATTAATTTGCAGGTCAATTTGATGTTTTGCCATAACATTTGTGTGTGTGTGTGTTAAGTGCCGTCAAGTCGCTTCCGACTCATGGTGACCCTATGAAGGAAAGTCCTCAAAATGTCCTGTCTTTGACAGCCTTGCTCAGATCTTGCAAATTGAAGGCTGTGGCTTCCTTTATTGAGTCCATCCATCTCTTGTTGGGTCTTCCTTTTTTCCTGCTGCCCTCAACTTTTCCTAGCATGACTGTCTTTTCCAATGACTCTTGTCGTCTCATGACGTGACCAAAATACGATAGCCTCAGTTTAGTCATTTTTGTAGTACTATGCTAGGTCCATCTGCTTCACTTCTAGGTGAAGGAACTACACAGGAGAAGGACAGTTTCAAATGTAGCCATATGTTAGTGTTGTTAGCTTTTGTTCTGCTATCATTTTACGTAATGCCTGTTTGAACATCTGCTAAAAAGGATATAGAATTTCAGGGGCTGAGGGAAGATTTTCCATGTGTTCCTCCAGGCCTGCTCCACGGAAACATGTGTGATCTTGCAATAAGAGAAAGTGCTTTTGTTCTCAATAGCATACACGCAAGAACGGCTAAGATCACCCCTCTTAATGAAAGCACAGTGAGTGATAAATTATGTGTTGGTAACCCAAGGCGATTTCAAATAGAACGAAACTAATAGAGAAAGCCAGAGAAACGTTAACAGAACTAGGGTTGTGCAAAAAAAAAAATCGGTATAAATTTCAGGTTCGGGTTTATTGGGCCCGATTTTTTTATGCTAAACCCGGAATAGGTCGAATACTCATACACCCAAGATGACTAACAACCTCAAAATAACCCCCAACAAACCAAAATACAATAAACACTAGAGATGAGCTGATATTGATGAGCTGATTTCATCCACCAGCAATTTCCTATCCACAGAGTGTGACTTTTTCATCTGCCTCAGTTGCAGCCCAAAATGGCCCTCTGAAGTGCTGCTACTGATGGACAGGGGACCCCCAAGAGCAGCACGAGGAAGGGGGGAGACAGAGGTCTGTAGTAGGAGACTGGCAAAAATTGTCCACCTTCTGCCACGGCACTCAACCATGGGGTCCGAGTAGGGTTGCCAGGCCCACCCTAGTAACCAGTCAGAGACCATGTGGGGAGGGGACATCAATGACCTTTCAAGACATTCCCAAAAACTCTATGGAATGATGTCATTCTGTTGCTGACCGTGATTTTTTTTTTTTTTTTAAACACCATTCTTCCACTGGTTACTGGATCTTCTACCCCCACTGGGCACATGGCAATCCTAGATCCAAACCATAACCATTTTAAAAATATTGTCGAAGGCTTTCACGGTCAGAGTTCATTGGTTCTTGTAGGTTATCCGGGCTGTGTAACCGTGGTCTTGGAATTTTCTTTCCCGACGTTTCGCCAGCAACTGTGGCAGGCATCTTCAGAGTAGTAACACTGAAGGACAGTGTCTCTCAGTGTCAAGGGTGTAGGAAGAGTAATATATAGTCAGAAAGGGGTTGGGTTTGAGCTGAGTATTGTCCTGCAAAAGTATTGTCCTGTAAGTATCAAGATAATGTGCTCATTAGCACATTATCTTGATACTTACAGGACAATACTTTTGCAGGACAATACTCAGCTCAAACCCAACCCCTTTCTGACTATATATTACTCTTCCTACACCCTTGACACTGAGAGACACTGTCCTTCAGTGTTACTACTCTGAAGATGCCTGCCACAGTTGCTGGCGAAACGTCAGGAAAGAAAATTCCAAGACCACGGTTACACAGCCCGGATAACCTACAAGAACCATAACCATTTTAATTTCTTTCTTATTTCTCATGACGTCACTGGTTTCACCTTGCTTCAGTTTTGTCGCTGTGATTGATCATTCCTTTGTGTCTTTACCCCATTATAGCCTGATCTCATGAGATCTCGGAAGCTAAGCAGGGTCAGTAGTTGGATAGAAGACCACCAAGGGAGACTCTGCAGAGCAAGGCAACGGGAACCACACCTTTACACACACACACGTATGCCATTTCTATATATATGCCATTTTTATGCTCTTTACACCTTATACATCATTTATATGCAATTGACAAAACTAAAAATGAGTTAATTTTAATGGGGAAGAGACAGGTTTGTTTTTCATGGGGGAGAAACAAAACTGAATTTGAATTTGAATCCCACCGACCAGGTTTGGAAATTGAGACTCATCCCTCTCAAGCTCTAAAACCACTGTTCACAGTATATAGGAAACAGCAACACATTAACAAGCATCTAAAAAATAAAAAATAAAATAAAACCAGCACTAAAATATTAAAGTTCTTCTCTCCCCTCCCCTCAGATGTATGGGAGAACTGGTCTGGCCTAGGAATCTTCTAAATGTCCATCTGAATTCCCCCCAGAAAAGGGATACAAACAAATACTTTTCATACATTTTTTCTTCAGAATGCAGACAGCTGGCAGGAGCCAGCGTGGTGTAGGGGTTAAGAGCGGTGGTTTGGAGCGGTGGACTCTGATCTGTTTGACTCCCCACTCCTCCACATGAGTGGCAGACGCTAATCTGGTGAACCGGGTTTGATTCCCCACTCCTGCACATGAGCGGTGGAGGCTAATCTGGTGAACCAGGTTGGTTTCCCCACACCTACATGTGAAGCCAGCTGGGTGACCTTGGGCTACTTGGGCTGGGTGACCTTGGGCTACTCTTGGAGTTCTCTGCCTCACCTACCTCCCAGGGTGTCTGTTGTGGAGAGGGGAAGGGAAGGTGATTGTAAGCCGGTTTGATTCTCCCTTAAGTGGTAGAGAAAGTTGGCATATAAAAAAACTATTCTTCTTCTTTTTCATTTTGTTAAAAAATGCCCTAACTCATGGAAAAAAACCTGAGACCACACCTGCAAAGGACTAAGTAATTAGACTGAAGGGAGGAACATATTTTTTTTTAGTAAAGCTTCCATGTTCACATGGAGTCCCTCTTTCACTACTCTCCTTGCTTCCCTCCAATATGATGAATCATGTGCTGGGCTACAATTCATTACTGAAAATTATGAGACCATCACATCTTGCACATGGAAGAGCATTAAGGGTAAGTGCCCTGCCATTATGGAAGATTTGGAAACGCACCCAAATTTTCCCTCGATCTCCCCAAAGTCTCTTTTCTTGACAGTCTTCCATCATAACTGCACAATCGCATTACATTTCTCTTTCGTCCTTTGCAAATTTGCTTTTTGAAATTCCTCTTGTGTTAATGACTTAACGGCCCTTTCAAATTATGCAACAGAGGTGGCTGCAGTGCAGATGGAATGTAATGAGTGAGCGGTTGCTAGCAGACTGAGCTATTTTCAATGGCTTAATGAGCATCCCATTAAAATAAAGACCTTGGATTCTACATGCAGTCTGAGTCAGTGTTCAGTTCCTTGAAAATAATCTGGATCAAAAGGATCTTGCTGCACTCATGCCTGTATGTGCATGTGTAAAGTGCCATCAAGTCACAGCCAACTCACAGAATCCTCAGCAAGGGGCTTTCAAGGCAAGTGAGAAGCAGAGGTGGTTTGCCATTGACTGCCTCTGCAGTCTTCCTTGGTGGTCTCCCTTCCATGTACTGACCCTGCTTAGCTTCCAGGATCTGACAAGATCAGGCTATACCATGGTGCCTTCCCTGTGTGTGTGTGTGTGTGTGCAATTCTTTAGATTTTTGTGTGCAGTTTTTTTTATTAACGTGCATGGGTGGTATTTCATAAATGAGTACAGTAGAAATGTTGAAAAGGAGGAAAACATACAAATTTCAGAAGCTAAGAGCTGCAGCAAACTGCATCTGCCCAGCCCACAGAATAAAATTCAGACATAAGACATGATGGAAAGAAAAAAAACAGTAGAAGATTCCAAGTACACAGGTTCCACTCTGGAATCAAGACCAGGGAATTTGGAATCTGACAATTTGGAATTCTAAAATCCAGGGGGAAATCTAGATGGAAAGAGCTCTGGAAAGATCTCTCGTTGTAGGTCCTCAGAATAACAAAAGCAAGAAACGCATTTGGGCATTCCTGGAAACGTTTATGGCAATCTTAAATAAATATTGCCCTGAAGTCCATGGGTTTGCTTTCTAAGGACAGTGTGTGGTTTTCAAAAAGTGCCCTGATGAATTATGTGGCACTAAGACCTCAGTTAGAAAAACACAAACAGCCTGTTAAACATATTTCTACTCCCATGGCGTCATTTGTGGCTGAGAGAGTCAGATATGAGTGAAAGGTTCACTCACTGTCATCTATTTATAGAGCGAGCTCTTAGCTGGTGCCACATTGGCCAGGCCAGGGGGGGTTCAGCTCGGACCCTGAATGCTGCTTGTCTCTTACGAATCAGGGTCATGACCTTGTAAAATGGGCAGCCCAGAGTTATGACTCTTGCCCTGTTAAACAGAACCAAGAGTTAGGAACATCGTTTGGTTTTAGTGCCACTAAGTTATTAGTGCTAAATGGAGCAATAAAGAACAAAGAATTATCCTGCCCTGCTTTAAAATAAAATTGCAGCAAATGATCAGGGTTCATTTGTACAACCAAGTGTTAGGTCTTAGTTTTTTATCCACTAAAGTGTAGCTACCACAAAACTGGTGGTTTGTGACATTTCCTATCTCAGCACAGCCTGACTCCTATTAAGAAACAGTTTGAAGGATCAGACTACAAATTCATCTATCCAGTATTTAACTTCCAGCACTGGCCAATGAAGATGGCTGTAGAGGAAGCTCACATGCAGGGCTTGCTGCTTATTTGCTGCTTTCTTCTATTTTTTGCTTTCTCCCAGCATCTGATAATGACATGTACTAACTTTGAACATGGAGGTTCTATTGAGTGCTTTTTGCCAGTTTCCTACTTGGACACAATTACCAATAAAACACAGGAGTAGACAGACATGGTCATATAAATCAATTTGGGTTGCTAACTCCAGGTTGGGAAATTCCTGGAGATTTGGTGGTAGAGCCTGGGTAGGATGGGATTTGGAGATGGGAGGGACCTCAACAGGATATAATGCCACAGAGTCCACCCTCCAAAGCAGCCATTTTCTCCAGGGGAACTCCAGGGCTTGGAAAGCAGATCTTAATAGGTTGCCTGGATAGTACAGGAGGAGATGGTCTTGCATGGCCCATTAATGTTTAAGACTTAATCAGCAGTTTGAATTGTGCCCGGAAACAAGATGGTTAATCAATGCAGATCTTTCAGCGCTGGGGGGGATGCAGTCTCGGTAACCAACTCCTGACAATAGCCTGGATGCTGCATTTTGGACCAACTAAACTTTCTGGACTGTACTCAAAGGCCACCCCAGCTTGACAGTAATCTGACTATAATTAAATACAATGCTTACAGTAACTTCACCTCTGCTGCTCCAGCTCACACCTCCTCTCAGCGGAGCAGCACGGGCAAAAGGGAACAACGATGATGCTGTGAAATGCAGTGACATCACTTCTATGATGCCACAGCATTGTGCAATGCCATTTTCCCCAGTTCCACCTCCCAAATACTCCTGGTTGGTAAGTCAAGGCTGGGGTGCAGAGGCCCAAACTAAGCATGGAGATAGGTTTCTGCATTAAAAAAAAGATCTGTATTTTCCAGGTATATTGGACCTGAAAAATATATCAGTATTCCCAATATCCCTGAATTCCAATACCAGTATGGTATTCGGATTCAGATTTTATTTGGCAATCCGAGTTTATTTGGCTCCACTAAAGCCCATGGGGAAGTTATCCAGGGGTCGGGGGGGTGTTTTTAAGCTAGAAGCACCAAATTTGCAGCAGAGCTGCTGGTAGTTGTCCACAGAGGAACCCCCAAGCTTTAAGAAGATTGGGTCAAGGGGCCCAATTAGATGCCCCCCCCAAAGGTGCTCCTATCCATCCTCCATTGTTTCCAGTGGGAGAGAAACAGCCTTTTTTCCCTTCCAGGCACAAGCAAAGAGGCATGCCTGCAGCAGCCACTGGTCTTTGCCTCCCATGCCAATTACCAATACAAGCCCAACAGAACCGAAGCAGAGCCCAGGAATCCCAGCAGAACCACAAGCCGATGCGGCAAGCCCAACAGCACCAATGTCAAACCAGAAAATCCCAGAAGACAAAATAAAGTGGGGGGGGGCACTTTTGCAAGACCAACAGAACCAAGGTGTAACAAAGAAGCCTAGCAGAACCCAGGGCCAATATGGCAGTGCAAGCCCAACAGAGCCAATGTCAAACTAGAAAATCCAGGAGGGTTCCCCCCCATTTTAGAACCAAGGGCAATCCACAGATGCCCAGCACAACAGTCTTAAGCATAGGGGTCCACTTTTGCAAGCTCAGCAGAACCAAGGGCAATACATAGAAGCCCAGCAGAACCCAGGGCCACTGTGGCAGTGCAAGCTCAACAGGACTAATGTCAAACCAAAGAATCTCAGCAGTAGAAACTGAAGGTGGGGGACACTTTTGCAAGCCCAACAGAACAAATTTCAATGTACAGAATGCCCAGCAGAATCAAGTGCCACTGTGGCAGTGCAAGTTCAACAGAACCAAAGTGAAACCACAGCAGAACAAATCCAAACACTGAGCAACACTGTAAAAATGGCAAAGGGGAAACAATGCAACTTTGGGTGGGTGGGGGGAAACCTCTTGAAACTGACCAGGACACTTGAAATTCACACAAGCAGCCTGGCAAGCCCATAGACCCCCCCCCCATGCAAAAACAATGGGAAAACAGAGGGAAGGGAAAAACGTCCCTGGGAACCTGCAAACATTGGCTCCCAATCTTCCTGGTAAATCCCGAATATTTTAAGGATTTTTCGGGACCATTTTTTCGGTATCCTGAAAAATTCCCAGATATATTTGGGATTCCAAATATACTCAAAAACCCCAATAAAGTATTTTGGGAGGTATATTTTCGACTCAGGTGTATCCAAATGCACACCCCTAATGGAGTATCTACACAGCATAATCAGGAAAATAACCCCCCCCCCCCGGTGCAGTTTTTTTGCATGGGACAACAGCTTTGGGATGAGGCAGGAGCCCTTATTCTCCAGCAACCCCATTCCAAGCCCATTTGGGCTTTATTTCCCCACAGCTGCTGTAAACTTTACTTTGGCTCACAGATATACAGTGCAATTTTGTTAATAAAGCCCATAGCTCAGTGGGAGGGCGCACATTTTGCATGCAGATGGCCCCAAGATCCAGCCCTGGCATTTTCCAACTTGTAGCTGGGGAATACTTGAGAGCACAGAAAAAATCTGCAGCTGGAGTAGGCAGCACCGGGCATGACAGACCATTGATCTGACTTTAGTATAATGCAGCATAGTATTTTCATATATTGTCACATGCTGTATTGTGGTAGATGTTACTGGGAAGCAAGAGATATGGGCTGGTGGTAGCCATGTGTCACTTCTAACGCACAGTTCAACTCTGAAAGTGGAAGAAAATAAATGTCTCTTTCTAATCATATGGCCCAAGTCTGCTCCAGCTGCCATGTGATATTAGATGACAGCCTTTCAAAACCAGGAGGCTGGAAAGAAATGTGTGATGAAGGAATGCATCCTGACTAGCTGTTGACATGCTGTGTGAATTGGGATTTGATTGGATTAAGGCTACAACTGAGCATTTATAAACCTTACAAGCATAATAGCATCAGCTTTCAGTAAGTCAAATAACATATTTTAACATCGACTAATGCTTAGAGATAGCTCACAGACTGCCACTTTGAACTCGAGTCACTCCAACGATACGCTACGTTGGCACTGTTCCCAAACAGGCCTCTCATTAAGGGCATCAGACTGCATTGCTGCGCTTTTGGTGGAAGGAGGCGGTGGGAAGCAAACCAAAGCCCATAAGAGAAACTTCAGTTTAGATTGAACAAGCAATATCCTAAGTGGAAGACACATTATAACTAACACAGGCTTGCCACCAAAAATGACGTGCCTGTGCTAAGTTCTCCTTCTCTTCCATCGAATGCATGTGGTCACTTTCCCACTGCTGTCATGTCATTATATTTCTGCATTTACCCACTGGTTTCCTAACTTGCACCAGTATGATTGGGAAAACATAAAACATGATAATGTCACAACATGGAGAAAGTGTCCTGTACAGTATGGAAGAGAGGGGGAGCACTCAACTCAAGGATGCTGTTGGCATGATAGCTCTATAGTGAGAGTTAAGCATAGTTTCACCCTGCTAGTTTAGTTATTCCACCCGTCCCTTCAGCGTTTCTTGCTATTTTTGTTGTTGTTTTCTCAGCCAACATATGCAGTAAATCCCCATATTCATTTTGTTTGCAAAATCAGAGAGTAGTTTATATCTTGCTTTGCACCATTTAAGTCAAATGTATCTGATGAACGAGAATTCCTCATTCATGTGAATATTTGCTTCAGCCAAATATTCTAATTTGAAACAAACACACAGGAAAGCTCAAAACTGCACTTAAGCCAGGCAAGATATAAATGAGTATTCTCTGGAATGACAGAGTATTGTGTCTATATCTCGCCCTTTCCACTGATATGCATATATGAAAGATGAACATTTATACTGAGCCATTATCTAAAAAGTGTATCAAGCCACAAATGAGCCTTGTTTACATGGATACTTACAAGGAACTCCATTTGACCATTTTTCCACCGCAAAGAGACAGAAAATGATATTAGAACAAACATAAATCAGGTAAAGTGCTTTGACACACAGGAAGTAGCAAATAATTCATCAATGATTAATAAATCCTGTTATCAACTGCTATTTTAAATGCTTTCACACTTTATAAACATCATCTGGGATAAATATACATTTCTTCTGTCTTCCCAGAAAAAAATATTTTGCAGCTCTGATTTTTTTTTTAATGTACATGTGTTTAGCATTACTATTTTCCAATCAGATATTTTTTTAAAGTGCTAATAAAATGTAGCAGAGAATGCAAACAGCTAGGAAAATAAGCAGAACACTTCTGAAATCACCAATTGGGCACAATCCAGGTTGAATCAAAACCTTCTACAGTATGTTGTAGAACAGCATGAAAAATGGTTTTCCGTATTTTCTCAGGCGCAATTCATCACTTTGTGGCATGTGAATCCTTACACTGTGAAATGCTGGAGCTGGAGCCTTAGCATTAGGCATCCACCAACCAGACATCATTGCAATGCTAGCAAAAGACTTCTTCCCCATCTCGAAGCTTCTTGTCCCCTTTTTGTTTTCTCCCCCCCCCCCCACATTTTAGCGTTTCTTGATCTCATGCCCAGACCAGCTTGGAAGCCTCTTTCATTGCTGGTTACTATTATTCCTCCTGACTCAGATGGGGTGGCCATTCAAATGAATCCTCGAGGTGGCCGCTGTTGTATGTAAACTTGTTAACAGTGCATTGAAAGCAAAGCCGTTATTGTTGACGGTTTCATCAGCAAGAAAAATAATTTGCTTGGCAGCATCACTGCACATAAATAGGATGCTTCTCATGAGAGATACTCCGAATAAACACAATCTGCAACTAAAAATGCAAAAGAGGGGGGTAATTGCATGAGGAAGATTCACAGCAGGGGAGGATTTCCACTTTCTGAGCTTACTGAGTACAAACAAAATAAATGACTGTTGCCCCCTCAAAGACACCGACACCCTTTGCTATGTGAGCTGTCTGGCTTTCACGGTAAAGGCTCCATCTCCTTTTTATTTCTATAGTGTAGCTCTGTAGTTACTCTGATTTGGCAAGAGGAATAAAAAAAATTAATCCAAGAGGCTCTAGCAAGTTACCGTAGTAACGCCTCAAAGATCAGTGCTGGAGAAGCAGCCGAAATTCGTATGTCTTCGGCTTGGAATAGGAGCATTAGCAGCTTGTAATTCACAGCTTCACAGTGGGGTTGATATTGCAGCTTTCTCTGCCTTGGAATCAAAGCAGAATTTCTCTTCACCTCTATAATTTAGAGGAGGAGAAGAAGAAGAGTGTTTTTTTTAATATGCCGACTTTCTCTACCTTTAAAGGAGAATCAATCTGTGGTAATCCTGCCCCACAGCTGATGATGAGTTACAACTAGCATGGTTTCACTAGGGCTTTCCCCCTAGTGTCTATAGTGTCCTATTATAAATGTCCCAGGCTAACCTGATATCGTAGGATCTCTAAGTAGGGTCAGCCCCAGTTAGTGCTTGGATGGGAGACCACTGAAGAAGTCCAGGGTTGCCATGCAGAAGAAGGCAAATGACAAATGTCTCTTGCCTTGAAAATCCTATGAAGTTGCCATAAGACATCTGCAACTTGATGGCATTTTCCACCACCAAGTGTCTATACCATTAAAGCCTCAGCTATGATTGCCTTTAATTCAATTAAATTACACTGGACATAGTCCAGTGTAGAGAGTCATGGTTCACTTTTTTCCTTTCTTTACCCAAAGATGGATAGGATGTCTCAAGGCATCAACATGAAGTCATGCATAAGATCTTCATGGACTTTGAAAGTGAAATTGTACTAGACATAAAAAGTTCTACACAAGGAAGATAGGAACCACATATTCAATCTACCAGATTCTACTGTTACAATTGGACCTTGACTTCAACTAATACAAAATTCAGCATGGCTAGGGGGCAAAAACGTTCCCCAGGCAATAGATAACTACTTTTTGAATGGAAAAAAAAATTACTTAACCTTTATATGGTATCTTATATTTCTTATAGTCTTATATTTCTACCTTGTGATATGTTAATCTCTGATTCTGTATATAATGTCAACGTTATAATTTTTTTAGCATTATTTACCAACTGTTAGTAAACCAGACATTAGATTGTGAAAGCATTTCCCTGTCTAAAGAAAGCAGGTAGGTTTTCCTACCTCTTACCCAAAGATATTATATTTTGAAGGTCCAGAACAGCAACACAGTAACCAGCTAAATCCAAGAATATACACAGGGGGTTGGATCAAGACTAAATTGGCTATTTCTGACATTTCCCCCTTCCCACTACAGACCCCCCTCATACTACTCCTTGGTTGGCCCTATACCTCAAGAGCAGCATTTTGTGGAGATCAGTTGGCTGCACTGGGAGAAAACAGGCAGTTAAGTCCATTTTGCTGATGAAAAATTGTAGTGTGGATCCAACCCAAGGATGCTGTGATAGTAAAGAATAACAGCATGTGAATCATTTTAGTTCTAAGAAGTATCACTTGAATGTTATACATGTAACATAAGAATAGACACTCCACATTCTCATATGTACAGTATGGGTTGGATCCATAGTCTTTGTTACCATATATTAATATTGCTTTTGCATGAGAGGAGGGATATTCACAAATAACCCCTCGCCAAACCAGACTCCCTCATCATGCTCCACATTGTTCCGCAAGATCCCCTGTCTCCTAGAACATGTTTTCCAAGGAACACAGGGACTACAGCAAGAAGGGATGGTGGAAGAAATCCATGAATGATGCTCAACTTGCAATTCTTTGGCTCCAACCTGATATGTATATTTTATTTTTGTACATGCATCAGCACGCATTTAGACAATGAAGAATGCTGGACCTGTATAAGGCAACTTCATATATGTGTTTGTGTTCCATATGCTGAAATGATCTTGCAATCTTATATTTACACCCTTAGTAAGTTTACAGTTAAGATACATGCACTCAGTGAACAGAAGTCAGTGGCAAAACATCTGGACTCACCTGTAATTCTGCTTTTCACTTCCTATGTAAAACCGATCATATTGAGAATAAGCCCGATTTCCTTCCCAGTCCATTAGTTCAATTCTTAGCGAATAGTGCCTTTGGCTGGTTATTGTAAAGATAAACTCATTCCCCAGCCAATATTCACCCGAGGGACTACCAAAGCCCTAGAAGAAAATGGGTGAAATGCAATTTAATTATTTTGTTGCATGCTTCTGTGACATTTACATTATAGGAGCAGTCATAATTTTAGTAAAAAGCAGTCATCTTTCTTGTTTTGATAAACTTGACTAATATCTGTAAAATATTTGATGTTTTCAGATGCAGTTTGGGAATGCAAGCTTACAACTGTATTGAGTTGGATCCAACCAACTCTCCCAATGGTGAAAAACAGAAGAGAGTGTCCCCATTGACCACTGAACACATGAACACATGAAGCTGCCTTATACTGAATCAGACCCGTGGTGCATCAAAGTCAGTATTGTCTACTGAGACTGGCAGCAGCTCTCCAGGTTCTCAGGCAGAAGTCCCTCATATCATATACTACCAGATCTTTTAACTGGAGATGCCAGAGATAGCATTTGGGACCTTCTGAATGCCAAGCAGTTGTTCTACCACTGAGTCACAGCCACTCTCCATTAAAAAGGCTATGCTGCATGAACAAAAGGCATATGTAATGGGACTGTAGTAACAAGGGGAAATAGGTGAGGCTTAGTGATAAAGCTGGCCGGATCCAAAAGATTCATTGTTGCCCCTACTTCCTGGTTAACAGAGTGATGAGATTGATGTGACAGCCTCTTGTAGCCCTAGAACTATTACAAAAAATGTGCATTTTTATTATTAAAAATGTCAACCCTTAGGCCAAATTTAACATGACTTCAGCCCGAGATTAGACTATAGTTTGTTTAGAAATGCAACCAAGTGGGAAGTGGTCCCACTCTCAAGATCAAGGCATTTTAGAAAGATACATTAGATATTATGTAACAAGTATTAGGTAGTGTGATAATTATTCAGACAATTATTGTATTAAAGATAAGGGTAAATCACAAGGGTCTTAGATTAAATCAGTAGCAGAAATTCTGTTTTATCTATTAGGGTCTTGAAAGTTACTGATTGTTAAGAATTGGCTTAAGAACAAATCTCTTTTGGTGAGCATATGGACTTTTTATAACATGGGCACCACTTCAAATAGTTAAGTTAACAACATATTATCTTCATTTCTTTTGCCTAACAGAATCTGTGTTTTACATTATTGGAAGCTATGAAGTAATTTTGTAAAGATTTACGAGGATTACTGATGGCTTGTTAGTCCATCCCATTTAGAGATAAGAAATGTACTTAATGATTGATTGAATGTTTATTTATATTTGTTGTTTGCCATGATTTCTATCTATGTGGACCACAGTTTTGTCTGGCATTTCTATTCTTATGTAAAACACATGTTAAAGCAGACACACAACCAAATTCCAGGCAGCAGAGAAGAGAGGTGGCCACCATTAAATGCTATAACAAATTATGTTCTATTGTCTTGAAAAGGAAAAACCTCTTGAAAATCCAACAGTGCATTTATAAACAGAGTTAATGCTTCTAAGCCCACTGAAGCCAATGGACTTTGAGGGGGTTGACTCTGTTTAGGACTGCAGTGAGTAAAACAGTTAATATGACTGTTGCAAATGGATATGTCCCACATCAAGATATGTAAATATGGGTTGAAAAATGATTGTCAAATATATTCTGAACACATACTGTAATGAGATCATATCACACTGCTCAAGATTTGTTTTTGAAATCCATAAGGATGCTCGCCTTTTTTGTTGTCAGTTCTTTACTTTTTTAAAAAATATACTTGATTTGTTTTTCTTATATTCATCATTCAAATCACTAGCTTTCATTAACAATTTTTTTTCATTGCCATTGCTTTCAACGGGACACAGATTTCCACTCATAACTTAAAAGAACATAAGAAAGACCATGCTGGATCAGACCAAGGTCCATCAAGTTCAGCAGTCTGTTCACACAGGCACCAACCAGGTGCCTCTAGGAAGCCCACAAACAAGACGATTGCAGCAGCATTGTCCTACCTGTGTTCCAAAGCACCTAATATAATAGGCATGCTCCTCTGATCCTGGAGAGAACAGGTATGCATCATGACTAGTATCCATTTTTACTAGTAGCCATGGATACCCATCTCCTCCATGAACATGTCCACTCCACTCTTAAAGCCTTCCAAGTTGGCAGTCATCACCACTTCCTGGGGCAGGGAGTCCCACAATTTAACTATGTGTCATTGCCCCTATTCAATTGGGGTAGAATTTTCATGGAGTGGACCATCATCCAGTGGACCATCCTTGTTGGATTTCACACAGATAGGCAGAGGGAGACATTTTGCAAGGCAGATCAAATGAGCAGCAATTAGTAAGGCAAGATGAGTTCATGGACCTGCATTGGCAACCTGAGACAGCAGGTAACATGGAACAGTGAGCACAAACAATATATGAATCCTAAAATGTTATCAGTAGGGCACAGTGTTTGGAGGGAAGGCAGCATGGTATAGCCCATTTTCATCAGATATCAGAAACTAAGCAGGGTCAATACTTGGAAGGGAGACTTCCAAGGAAAACTTTGCAAAGGAAGGCCCTGGCAAACCACCTCTTCTCCTCACTTGCCTTGAAAGCCCCTTGCTGGGGTCAACAGAAGTTGACTGCAACTTGATGGCACTACATACACACAGGGCACTGTGTTTAGCAGGAATGTGGGGGCATCTCTGTACCAGCCATAAAGGAAATGGGATCAGGTAAGTGAACAGTTTAAAGAATCATCATCGAATCATCTTCCACTCTGTGAAATTGTACTGTCAGTTTTTCTTCCTTGTGCTTTGTCTAAAAGCAGACTACACAAGCCATGTAGTATTTCTATGTCCCTAATCAAGGGTTACTGAAATGAACTATCCCTTCTAGAATGCTATACTGTTTCTATGCACCACCGATTATAGTGCTCGCACTTGATTGAAAGGAGTGTGTAAAACTGCTGCAGAGTTTGTGACACTGATAAAATAGCAGGGTTGCATCAGTTATATATGCTAGCCCACATGGGACCTATGCAAGCTGTTTGCATGTTTTTCATTGGGAGAAGGGTAAATAGGCCTAAGGTTAACCAATGTTCTGATAGCACAAAGGAATTAAGTCAGAAGAAACTGGTAAGCAAAATAGCTTGTCTAGTATAAACCAGTCATGACAGGTCATATCTAGGGATGTGCATTCGGCTAAAGCTGAACAGAACACCCCCCCCCCCCATACCTTTTCAGTATTTTTTAGGAGTGGCTACTGGTAAAAAAAATATGGTGGCAATAAAGGGAGCCAGAAAAGAGGACCCCGAATAATGCCTTTTCCCCCAGCATTAATTGGGGCTGCTTTGGCCAGCTGCCATTTTCCCCCTCCCTCCCCCCTTTCCTCCTCCCTCCCCCTTTCTTACCTGAGTCAGATCCACACTGCCTACAGGCTCTAACCTCTGCGCAGGGGTCCAAGCCGGTAAGCAGCATGCATCTGAAGGCCTCAGCAGTGCAGAACTTTATGCCAGGCATTTTTCGGGTTTGGATTTATTGAACCTGAAAATTGTTAAATTTTTGAAAAGCCGAATTTATTACATTTGGCTTTTTGGATTTTTTGAAAATTTCCAGGTTTATTAAACCCAAACTCCAAAAATACCGGGCGGGAATGGTGCACAGTTTTAGTCATATCCAAGCTCCTAGTGACATATATAACCTGCCAGGAGATTCTGAGATTTGAGATCTGGTGCGTGCTTTCACGGAAACAAATATCTTTTCATGTGCAATACTGTGCAGAGTTACACGAGTCTAAACTCTGGATTTCTACGTGCTTAGATGGGAGTAAATGTATAGGACTGTACTGACACATTATTTAAGGTGACAGTCATTATAATATGGTTAAGTGAAACGGCTAATGCCCTGGGACACCTGGAAGGCTTCACAAAGTACCAATGCTATGAATAAGTATGTCATGTCTGGAATATCCAATATTACGTACAAGGTCATTTTTGAGGGCACAGTGGGGCTGGACCCTGAGCTGGTTCTTACTACAGTAAGAGCCAGCATGGAGAGAGCCAGCGTGGTGTAGTGGTTAAGAGCAGTGGTTTGGAGCGGAGAAATCTGATCTGGAGAACCGGGTTTGATTCCCCACTCTTCCACATGAGCGGCGGAAGCTAATCTGGTGAACTGGATTTGTTTCCCAGTCCTACACACAAAGCCAGCTGGGTGACCTTGGGCTAGTCACAGCTCTCTTAGAGCTCTCTCAGCCCCACCTACCTCACAGGGTGTCTGTTGAGGGGAGGGGAAGGGAAGGTGATTGTAAGCCTGTTTGAGTCTCCCTTAAGTGTTAGAGAAAGTTGGCATATAAAAACCAATTCTTCTTCTTCTTCTATATTTCATCTGGCTCTACCTAGCCCACCATGCTTAAGATTATGATTTATTTATTTACTTCATTTATATCCTGTCTTTCTCCTCAGTAGGAACACCAAGTAGCTTATAACATCTTTTCTCCCTTCTCCATTTTATTCTTGTCACAACTCTGTTAGATAGGTTAGGCTGAGAGTGTGTGACTGGCCTGAGGTCACCCAGCAAGCTTCCATGGCAGAGGAATCGAACCTGGGCCTCCTAGATCTTAGCCTGACACTCTTAACAGTTGCACCACACTGGCAGTCACCAGTGCTGCTTTCACTGTAGTTACATAAACCACTGTTTGTCCTACAGTGAACTGACATGATTACATGAATCCAGTAATGTCCCGAAACAATTTTCAGTTGTTAAATGTTCCTTAAGCAAAGAACTAGTCCAGAGGAGAAGAGATGTCAAGAAATGGAGATAAAACCCCAAATGGCATCTTGTGCTTCAATTTAGCTATCAAGAATAATCTAGAACTAATCTAGCTTCCATTTGAATTGCACTGTAATCAGCCAGGTTAAAATAACAAAAAAGGTCCAAGGGTGCAAAGAATCAGATGTGAATTTTAGAAGATCCTGCAGAGCTGACATTAACAAGGAGGAAAAACACCCTGCCTGGTGTGAACGAGTTTTATTAGCTTTGGCCAATTTTGCAGGGTATCGTATTTGAATCATATTCTCTCAACATCGTTAACCAATTATCTCTCTCACTTTATTTATTTTATCTGATAATACTTACAGGAAGCTTTGAGTTTTTATGGCATAAAAGAAAAATGAAACCAGACAAAGTCAGAATATCCAGTGGGGTTCATCTCCTGTCAGACAGCCCACTGAAGAAAACAGTGAATTGGTCTGTCCCCTTGCATCTCCAGCAATCATGTCTACAAAGTCAAATCAGGAAGATATGCTGCACATCTGGGAAGATAACTATAATTACATTTTAGCAGATTTTGCCTTGTCCAGCATGTTATGTTTATTTGCACTTCCCACCAGATTTTTCAGTATTAATAGTAGTGTTGTGTTGTGCCCCCATACATAATACTGTGTGGTATTAGATCAGACTTTTTCCTATTAAGAAATATATTTTGGGTATGATTTCAGGACATCTACAATGTCCAATGTCGGCGCATACATTAACTGACAAACGGTGCAATCCAGAGCAGTTACACCCTTCTAAAGCTGCAATCCTGAAGGGGAGAGCGATGCTCCTTAGGAGCCAGCAGGGAATTCCCAGAAGGGAAAAGCACACGCCGGCATGGGGGGGCGGTGTTCTCAGGGTATTCCTGGGGACAGAGCTGCCTTTAGGCAGCTTCCTAACCTATTTTACCCTGGGAATGCCCCCTCATGCTGTGGAGTTGCCACGCCACCTTTTTTGTGGTGCAGCCTTGTTGCAGTCAATGGGGGCATTTTGCAGGGTTTTTTTTTAAAAAAAAACAATGTTTTCAATTTCTTTTCGGCAGATGGGAAGTAGGGTTGTGCAAAAAAATAATCGGTAAATTTTGGGTTCAGGATTATTGGGCCCGATTTTTTTTTAACACTACCCCTCTCAAGTACTGTGTGGGAGGTTTTTGTAATATTCCATATTCAGATCATCTTTGTTGTCAAAGTAAAATCGACACTTTCTCTCATAAAGTACTAGAATGCCCCCTTTATATGGTTTTTAGGAGCCAGTGGCTTTCCCCGTTTTATCATGTTTATCATTCAATAATTCTCAAGGGATGTTCTTCCCTATCTGATGCTAGACAGTGATCTGAATATAACCTTATCGGTTGCTAAATTCCTGTCTATCATATTTTCCTTTACAAACTAATGTAGTACTCTTTAAGTCATTGCTCAGGATGTATTGATCACAGGAGCTCTGAAAAGGAAAGGAAAGGGACTAACAAAAATAGGCAATTGGGTATAGGGGGTCAAATTTTTAAACGAACCAAGGTGCATTAGTGAGGGGAGCTAAATATTGCCTCCTACTGTGCCTTACTCTGGGGTTTGAATCTTTTTCCTCTCCAGCCCAGCAGTGATATCCACAGGCTGGGAGAAAATGCTGACCTTAACACCGCCTGGAAGTGCATTGGGCATGAAGTCCGTGAGCAGAGTTTAACACACTCAATATGTGTCTCAAAATAGACCCTCTTCCTTCCCACTGGAGGATTATGGGAAAGGAGGGGAAACTACTCATATACCAATGTTGTCATGCCTTACTATGTCCAGTCAGCAGGAAGAATCCCTTCAGTGGCATCCTTAACTGCTGTGAATTTCATCCCAATTCCTGCCCTCCTCAGGCTCCACCCCAAAAATCTCCCACCAGTGGTGAAGAGGAACCTGGCAACCCTAAGTCAGAAGCCTTGTCCAGCCAACATATCCAAGGTGGAAAGAAGTGCATAGAGTGGTTGTGGGGTTGGGTTGCCAGCCCAATTGGTCAGAAGACCTAGGCAAGCATGTGTTTCGTATTGAAACCAGTGGAAATGAAAACTGGATATTTAAAAACTCCATAAGGCACAATGATAATAAAGCTAAAAAATACTGTTTTTTTAAAAAAGCCTATAAACAAATGAAATAAAATTTGCTGCTTACATCACTAATTAGCATAACCAAGTGACCGAGCAGATCCATATGTTTCAGAGTTTACTTAACACAATGGGCTTTTCTGCACACTTGAATTACTCCTGATTTTTTGGCAGTCAATCCACAAGCACTGGAATTGGTTTGAGCATAGTTCTTCCTCATATCTGCCCTCCCTGTGCATTTTCACAGCTGTGGGGTCAGGTTATTTTCTTCTGCATGTGTCTTAAATAATGAAGATTTTAAAAGGAGGCAGCTGTCGTCATTGGTAGTATCACAGCAATCCCTCTTTTTATTTTTTGTTCATGCTTATATTGATATCATGGCTACATTTTTTAAAAAAAGCAGCACTACAATAAAAATATATCAATATAGTGTAGTAATAATAGTCTAAGCAGGTTCTCTGAATTCCCAGCATTCATTTTTTTTAAAGTAAATCTCTATCACCTTCTCTTGCAGAGATACAAGGAAAAAGGCCTATCTTCGCTGGGGAAAGGGCAGAGACTTACTTTTTTGGAATAATAGAATCATAGAGTTGGAAGGGACCACCAGGGTCATCTAGTCCAATCCCCTGCACAATGTAGGAAATTCCAAACTACCTCCCCCCCACACCCCCAGTGACCCCTATTCCATGCCCAGCAGATGGCCAAGATGCCCTCCCTCTCATCATCTGCTTAAGGTCATAGAATCAGCACTGCTGACAGATGGCCATCTAACGTCTTCTTAAAAACCTCCAGGAAATGAGAGCTTACTACCTCCCCAGGAAGCCTGTTCCACTGAGGAACCGCTCTGTTAGAAAATGAAAGCTGGGAATTCAGAGAACCTGCTTAAACTATCATTGCATCACTATAATTGATACATCGACATTGTAGTGCCTTTAAAAAAATTAAAGAAGGAAACTACTTGTCTTCAGGGCAGGGGGAAGAAAGGGAGTGGTTTGATGATGATGACAACCCAATCATCAAAAAAGTAGGCTGGAGGTGAGGGGAGTGGGCAGGACAAAGAAAACTGACAGAAACATTATGGATGAGGAAAAAGCTGACTCAAACTCAGCTTCCAGAAAAAGATTAGGGTAAACGTGGTCTCAAAAGAAATAAAGAAAACACGGGGAAGAAATAAAAGGTGAAAACAGGCAGCCCATTTCTGAGGGGAGGGGCTGCACTGGTGGCTGGAGGCAGAGCAGCGGCACAGCCTCCAAAGGAGGATTCACCCCCCCCCCACTGAAGCTGGGAAGCTGCCCTCACTTGCAAGCCCCGTGGAACTGCCCCATAGTGTTCCACAAGGCCACACCACCTAAAAAGGTAACGTAAATGCAAGTAAGGGCAAAGGGGCATTCCTGGCCTGAAGGGGGGGCTCTGCCCCTGGAACACCCCCAGAATGCCCCCTGGGACGATGGCACATGGACGTGCATTGCCAGGATGCCGGTAGGATGCCAAGCTGGCGTCCCAGAGCTGCACTGCCTCGGCAGTGTTGGGAGGCCAGTGTCCATGCCCCAACGCTGGCGTCCGTGCTGGTCACGGCAGCACAAGTGGCACGGATGCCAGCATGGGCCTTTCTGTGCCTCCTAACAACATTCACCCTCCCAGGTCAGGAATGGGTTGTAAAAGCACAAAAATGTGTGTGGAAATTAGTGGATAAACCAAAGCAATATGGGGCCAGACCCGATGAAAAAAGCCCATGTGGCAAAGCCAAGAGTATGCAAACTGTAGCAGTGAAGCAATAACCTAGTATTAATGCTTTCTCAAGCATCCAACTTTTTTGGTATAGCTGAACTCTCCTTGTCCTTTCTGACTTGGGAAGGTTACCACATGGGTGTTATTTAAAAGACATTAATGGGGTCCGGTTGAAATGCTGAAGGCAGTGCAATCAAATGGATATATAACCAAATGTCAACACAATTCCTGAAACAGATGTTATCCAGTAACATTTACAATGCTATGAAAGACCCGGTAACACAATTAGTATACCTCAGGCAAAGAATATTCAGTTTCTGTATATTCTATTTTTTTGTTCAGTGGCAATAAAATAAAAGTTTACCATCAATTAATTCAGTATCAATGTATGTGGCTGCTTGTGGATGGTTCCGTAGAGGGGAGATATATCTTAGCTTCTGGACATTACATTCTGGGTCCCAAATACTTCTGCCTCTGCCTCTACTCAACCTTCCTTTGTGATTTCAGCATCACTTAAGCAGAACTAACAAGCAAAGACTGTTTTCTTTCTGAGTCCACTATTTCTAACACCCATCAGAATGGAGGCATAATTTCTATTCCCTTATACCCTAATCTCTCTTCCCACCAAATGTCATGGTGTACTAGCCTGGATTGTGGAACTGGCTAATATGCCTTAAAATACTGCACGGGCAGCCCATTCCTGAGTGTTTCGGTGCCCAGGGACGGCGGGGCCAAGGCAACACCACGACATCTCCAAAGAGGTTCCCTGGCCTCCAAAGAGCTTCAAAAAGCCTCTTTTAATTAAAAAAATAATAAAATGGAACATTTCCCCCCATTGCGAACAGCGAGGCTGCGCCAGGAAAAACCTGGCACAGCAACACTGTTCCTAGAGAGGGGGTTTCCGGCCTGGAGCGGCTGTGGAAGCTGAATAATGTCAGCTCTGCCCACGGGAATTCCCCCCCCCCATGCCGGTGCTGGATATCTCTTCCTGAATTAATGTCCCAGAGAGACTGCGCTGCCGGTAGGGTTGCCAGGTCCCTGGGGGGGGGGGGAGCCTGAAGAGGGTGGGGTTTGGGGAGGGGAGGGACATCAATGCCAGGGAGTTCAATGGCCAAAGCGGCCATTTTTCTCCAGGTGATCTGATCTCTATCGGATGGAGATCAGTCAAATTAGCAGGAGATCTCCTGCTACTACCTGGCAGTTGGCAACCCTAGCTGTCGGGGGAGTGACATGCACCTCCGTGGTGCTCAGGACTGATGGAACTGCCCCTGTCGCCAATGCAAGTGCCTCTTATCACGGAATAAAAGTCACGCTGGTGGTGGGGTCACACCACCTCCTAAGCCCAATCGGCCCTGAAGCTCAGGAATGAGCCCTCAATCACCTAGATCAGGGTACATTTTTTTTCAATAACAGGATTTATGATTAGATATCCATTTCCAATCACAGGGTGTTGTTTTAGATATAACTGCCACAGAGGTGGGGTTTGTCTTAGTGTTATTAGTCCCACCCAACTATTAGTCCCACCATAAATACTGAAGAAGAAAAAAGAAAATATTTCAACATCCTGAGTAATTTTATCTCAGAAATTTTTACCTCAGGCATCTCTGACAGGCTACATCTTTGGAATGAATTCATGCTTCTTGTTGCATGCACACACACATACGCACAGAGAATTTAATTGCTACATCCTTTCTACTGGAATAGGTCCTAAATGTACTGCCACACAATTTCACTCAATTCTGGTGTTTTGAGAGCCTTAATAATTTCTCTGCATGGACATACATTAAAGATGTCGATATGATCCTACAGAGATTAGCAATGAACACATTTATTTATGGATAATATGCTTAGCAAGCCCCACTGAAATGCAACAAGGTTGCCTTATAAGAGAGAGTTTTAGATTGCTCCCCCAGGGTCCAAGCCTCCAGTGCCTGAGTAAATAAGGGCTAAACATCTGCAGTTGCTCTGTTGTGCTAGTTAACATCACAGCAATGTTTCCCATCTTACAATTACTTTTAATGGTTTGTAAAAGCTACCCTTGTACTATAAGCAGCATGAGCACTCAAAATAATCTCCTAATAATCATGCCGAAATAATCTAGGGTAGCCGTGTTTAAACTAACATCTGTAAAACTAAAGTGATTCCCTAGTATGAGTCGTTAAATTACATGGAATATATTTGTTGCAATCGAAACCATACCTCTCATGCTAAGCCAAATTCCTTACGGTAAGTTTGTTTTCTGTTTTTTTTTTTTAGACAAACAAATACACTTAAAAGCTGTTTTCCACCAAAATAATTGGTAGAGAGAGCAGAATGGAAACAGTCAAGTATACATTACGTACTCTCAAAAGGGCTTAGTTTGTATAAGTTTTTTTTTAAAATGCAGTCTACACTTCATTTGAAAAATAAAAATAAAAACTGTGAATATGACCAATTTTTCCATGATGGGCGGCCCATTCCTGAAGGGTGCGGGCGAAACTCCTTTTGAGCTGGCAAAACACCGCCCTGGCGTAGGTGCCACCTTATCACAGAATAAGGTGGCAGCTACGTCAGTGCGGGGGCAAACATGTGGCATCTGGGCACCACCAGCCCCTGCCTCCAGCGCAGCCATGCCAGCAGGGCTTTTCCAGAAGGGAAAGCCTGCACGAGCGTGAGGGGGGGCATTCCTGGGGGTGGAGCTGCCTTTAGGCAGCTTCCGCAGCCCTTTCACCCTGAGAATGCCCCCTTGAATGGCAGTGTGGCGGCGCAGCCTCGCTTTTTTCAGTGGGGCCTTTTCCCCCTTTGTCTTTATTTTTCTTTTTAAAATGGAGTTTTTATGTCTCCACACTGGCTGGGAAGCCTCAGAGGAGGTGGCGTGGATCTACCCTCTCCCCTTCAGGATTGCACTCTTAATATGGTTTCTGACATTATGGATTCTAGTTTTTGCCTCTAGTAAAACAGAGGGATTCCAATCTTACATTATTACAATGTGCAGCTGTAATCAACAAATAAAGCCCAATTCTGAAACTTAAAGTGCATACTTAAACAGAATTACACTTTTCTAAGTCTACTGGAATCAAATGATTTAGAACAGTTTAAATCTGTTTAAGATTGTACTGTAAACCAGGTAGTTCATTCATTTGTACAATAGATTGGTCTTTAAACAGTTTAAATCTGTTTAAGATTGTACATTCATTCATTTGTACAATAGATTGGGCTTTAAATAGTCGCTCTTTCACAACTGATGCTAAGGCTGATTTGCAATGTGATACTAAGCTGATTTTAGGACTAATAATTTGTTTAAAAAACTGGTAACTTTCTAATATTCTAATTCTAATCTTATAATGCCCTGACCTGGATGGCCCAGGCTAGCCTGATCTCATCAGATCTCAGAAGCTAAGCAGGGTCAGCCCTGGTTAATATTTGGATGGGAGACCACCAAGGAATACCAGGGTTCCTGTACAGAGGAAGGCACTGGCAAAACCACCTCTGTTAGTCTCTGGCCATAAAAACCCCAAAAGGGGTTGCCATAAGTTGGCTGTGACTTGATGGCAATTTACACACACACACACACACACAACTTTCTAATATGCAAAACTTTGATTTCTAGGTGATTTTAAAGGATCATTAATGTCTCTAGTTTCACACTTGTTATATGATATAATCTGAGTTACTTTTGCCGGATATATTTGAATTTGTGAGCAATTCCGCCATAGATGATATAAATTCATATAACAGGCGTGACATTTCCAACAACTAAAATTAACTTCAACAATTTTGTTTAACCTTGCTGGCATCCACCTCTTTAATTTCTAGATTGGCCATAGATAAAGCATTCTGAGATTATTTCTTCAATTCTTGCTTAACAAAGATAATTTCTAAAATTAATTCAGTAAATGGAACAGTTCGGTTCATTTGCATCTCTCCCCCATCCAAGATAACAATGTACATGTGTGGAGAGAGAGAAAAATGGGGAAAAAACTTGATGTGATCGTACCTATAATTGAATCCAGATTCTTTGTGTGTGGTGATTGGTAAGGCATCTTCTGGTTTTAGTGTTTAATGGCTAGGTTCCCAGCCCATGCTATTGACCCTGCATTCAGCTTTGCTTCAAAATAAGAATGGTAATAGTAAGACAATATATCTAGGGATGCGATGCTTGCAACTAATTCCCTGTCTTACCATTTTGTATTCTTTCCAGGTTTTTTGGAAGTCTAGACTCCCATCTTCTCGGTGTTGTATAACTGTCCAACCTCCCCCTGCAATTTCCATATTGCAGAAGACCTAGGATAAGAAATATAAACATGTAAGAATCACCCTGGTGACGTGGACCCTTGATCTAGTTAGATCAGTTTTACAACAGTGGTCAATCAGGTAGGTTCACCGTTAAGACAGAATGCTAATTTGTAACCCTTGTATAATTCTGGCATCTGGAAAATAGGTGTACTCTCTCTCTAACCATAGAGTATAATCTTTGGCTGCCACAGACTCATACCGAATGGATTTTTTAAACCTTTTTAGAGCCAGTAGATTAAAAAAAATACTTTAGCAATAAGTTCTAAAGGTTAATTGCATGGGCCATTTAGAAATTGTCACCCCATTCCCCCACTAATTTCACTGGACAAACAAATAGACAAAATGAATGCACCTTTCTCCTACCTACAAATCACTGGTTTGCCACAGTGTGCCGGTCTTTCCTCATAATGAAGTTAGTCCAATCTTCTGATAATATGATTAAAATATATATTTTATTTCTGTCTACCACGTTCCTTTACGGATTGGCTTTTTTCTAATGTGCCATGGGTGGGGGTGGGAGAGACAATAACAGGTCATTTGTCCTGGATAGATCATTACCTGGCAACATGTTTGAAGTGTTTGGCATACACTCTTAACCTTGACAGGGTTGTCCAATCTCCACCCACCTAAGGTTAATTGATCCAAATAGTTTCCTACCTTGCCTAAAGAGTATTTCTGCTCAGTTTAGTCAAATAACTCTTCCGATATGGGAAACTGACAGAAAGCTATAACAGCAGTTCCTAGGTACCCTAGGTGCCCTCTCCCACCTGTATGTCATGGGCTTCTCCTCCATATTCTGAAGAACTAAGGACATGGGAAACTTAGCAAGCAGAGAAAAAGTCATGACCAATGTGACCAGCTAGAGTCTATATGAAGGGTGCTGTGGTAGTGAGAGCAGTGAAGGGAGTGCTTTTTTCTACCACCACTGGAACTGTGTGCTTACATCCAGCAGAGCTCATTACAACTCTGCAACGATTGTTACATCCAGCATTGTGACATGGGGGGGCTAGAACCATTCATGGTTTGCTGTGACAGCTTTTCCAACTGAAATCGCTAATATATTGACCCCACAGTTGAATCAGTCTACAATTCCAGACTCTTTTGGGGGGAATCTGTTTCAATTTGCCTTCTGGACCCATTTTGGGGTCAAGGCTAATTTGCATACTTTAAGAACATAAGAAAAGCCATGCTGGATCAGACCAAGGCCCATCAAGTCCAGCAGTCTGTTTACACCGTGGCCAACCAGGTACCTCCAGGAAGCCCACAAGCAAGATGACTGCAGCAGCATTATCCTGCCTGTGTTCCACAGCAACTAATATAAAAGGCATGCTCCTATACAGGAGAGAATACGTAGTACTTTGGTAGGTGAACTTCACCAAGGGAAGCATAACCCCTGTTGACTCTTCTTGATCTCTCCTGGCTTTTAGTACTATCAATCATGGCATTCCTTTGTTGGGGAGACTGTTTTGCGGTGGTTCCAAATCCATATTAAGAGGTGGATTCCAGAAGGTGGTGCTGGAGGATTGCTGTTCAACTTCTTGAAGGCTCTGATGTGAAATCCCATGGGGTTTGATCAAGAAACTGCTTATAGAGATCTTCCACAAATTTGGGGTGACGTTATCAGTTAACAATTAGGACCTACAGTACCTGCGAAGAGTCTGTGATGAACAGGATGAGACTGAATAAACTTAAACTCAATCCCAGTAATAAAGAGTTGTTTATGTCTGAGGGATAGGAGCCCAGGAAGAGGTGGGTTTACCTGTATTGGATATGGTGTGCCTCTTCCAAGTTAAGTTGTGGAACTCCCTGCCCCAGGAAGTGGTGGCGGCTGCCAACTTGGAAGGCTTTAAGAGGGGAGTGGACATGTTCATGGAGGAGATGGCTATTCACTGCTACTGGTAAAAATGGATACTAGTCATGATGCATACCTATTCTCTCCAGGATCAGAGGAGGATGCCTATTATATTAGGTGCTTTGGAACGCACGCAGGATAATGCTGCTACAGTTGTCTTGTTTGTGGGCTTCCTAGAGGCACCTGGTTGGCCACTGTGTGAACAGACTGCTGGAATTGATGGACCTTGGTCTGATCCAGCATGTCCTTTTTTATGTTCCTGAAAGACACATTTTGCATCCTAGGATTACTCCTAGTTCTGGTGCTGCTTGTAGAAGTTCAGAGTGTTTTTCAGCTTCAGCTATTACAACACATGTCCTGATGACTTCCCGTCCTTAAGTTCTGTAATATACGGAGGCAACTGCACTTAAAGATGACTCAGAAAATTCAGCCGTACCATAATGCAGCACTCTATTTGTTGTCTTGGACCACACACACTGGAAGCACATTGCATCATCTCTGCAAATGCTTAATTGCCTTCTAGTCTTTTCTGAGGCCAAATTCAAGGTGCTTCTTTTTGACATTTAAAATCCTCGTTGTTTCAGATACGTGACGGGACACCTTCTCCCAAATTAACCCACCTGAGTAGTAATATGATCACGTAAAACCTACTTACAAAGAAGGCCAGATTGTCACCTAAGCTGCATCCACACATAATTGAACTATCTGCTATCATTCTGCTGTAACAATCATTCACAACTGGATTGTCATGTCCACACTGGAAAATCCAGTTGTGAATGACTGCTGTAGCACAATGCTATAGCCAATAGTGTGGATGCAGCCCTATTAGGGATAATTTCTTCTTTGTGATGGCTCCAGTCTGTCATTGCTGGTATTGTGCTTATTTTTTAATGTTGTAATCTGTTTTGGGAATGGTCAAAATGCCCAGTTCTTCATGACTGCAACAAAAGATAGAATCTTATTATATCTTCCATTTTATTTCCAATCGATTCTAACAACTTGCAATTCTGACTGCTTACTCTACCTCCATGGTCCCTTTCCCAAATACGTAGAGTTCCATAGGGCTTGTAAAATGCAGTTGTTCCACCAGGCCTACAATTGAGGATGGCTGCAAAGTCATCTATGCCGGCCTCCATACCTTCCCCCCATATTATTTTAGTTAGGTGTATGACCTAAGGGGATTATCTGGCTGCAACAGTTTCAGTGATGACTATATTTTGGCATCATCTGTTTTTAAAAAATGTTTATTGATGACTGTATTTAGTGATTGTTTTAGTGTTTTAACGAATATTTATTGTGCCTGTACCCTGTACCCTGGTTTTAAATGTTGTTATCTGCCTTGAGCCTGGCTTTGGCTGGGGAGGGTGGGATATACATCAAAATAAATAAATAAATAAGTATCAAATTAGAACCCATCAGTACCTATATGGTTATGACACTGCATAATAAAATGCATAAAGTTGCTATTCAGTTGGAGAACTGGTGCTGCCCTCTTGCATCTTTTCAGATAAGAAGAAGAAGAAGAAGAAGAAGAAGAAGAAGAAGAAGAAGAAGAAGAAGAAGAAGAAGAGGCTTACAAACACCTTCCCTTCCTCTCCCCTCAACAGACACCCTGTGAGGTAGGTGGGGCTGAGAGAGCTCCAACTTGCCCAAGGTCACCCAGCTGGCCTTGAGTGTAGGAGTGGGGAAACAAATCCAGTTCACCAGCTTAGCCTCCGCCGCTCATGTGGAGGAGAGGGGAATCAAACCCGGTTCTCCAGATCAGACTCCACCGCTCCAAACCACCATTTTTAACCATTACACTATGCTGGCTGTAAAAAAAAATTGCCTCAAACAAAAATATAACCCATCAAACCTCTTTGGCAATTAATGATGGCTGTAGCACAGCCCATATTGAAGGATGTGAAGCCCCCCTTTTACATTTTGCAACTGTGCCAGAGCTGTTTCCCTGGCACTATCCCATGCTTTTGGCTGAAGTATGCACACAGTTCCCAGAACCATATGAATGGAGCTGAGTTTTACTACTTGGCCATTGCTCATCTGGGAGGGAAAGCAATTATTTGGTGGGAAAGCCATCTACTCTGCCCATATGATTGCATTTCTCTCACACACATACAGGGGCCTCATGGGACTGCACCATCAGGGAAGAGGCTTTCCACGTGATGACAGGTATATGTAAACGGTGTTTAAGTTCATACCTGTATGCAGGAGCTGAACTGATGTGTACTTCCATTGCTTGTATTTTGTATCACATGCTAATCCTTATATAAAAGGGATACAATCCTATGTACAACCGCTGAGTTGGATTCTACAGATCTGTTCCCCCAAAGGTAAAACCTTCCTGTGAGACAAGAAGAGGAATCTCCTATGTCAGCAGAAGGTTCAGCCGTTAGTGGCATCCAATAAGAGTTTAAATCAATGGGTTACTTATACCAACAGTTGATAAGGTATAAACAGAATATCTATAAAGTATTGGTTTCTTATTTATAGCAATTTCCTTCCACATTTTTGTAATCCATAATGACACTGTTACAGTTCCAAATGTGTGTTCTTTTATGCCATACAACTATATGCTGTGTTGGTGTTTGGGGCCTTTAAAAAAGGTCTGGGAATTCTTACCAATTCAACTTGGGTCTCAGCATTCTCACGCAAGAAAGGAAAAGACCTCATGACACGAGCCGGTAATGTAATGTTGTACATGGCCCGCTCACACAGAGGTTACTGCCTAATTCCTTTGAACCATTTCCTTCATCAGCCACCCAACAAAACCCATTTCATCCTTAACTGAATCAATTCTATGCTTTTCACTCAAAGGCAATTGTCCACATGGAGGGCTGTCCTATTGGCCCATTGTACAACTTCAGTTTTGGCACAGACAGCAAAGGGTCCCTGATTGTGTGTCAGAGGAGAGAGGATTGTTCAGTGCTCCAAAAATGTGAACTTATTTGAGAAAGGGAAAACAAAACCCTTTAAAGAAGTGTCTTGTCTTGAAGAGAAACTGTTTGGCTCCATGCTTCCTTTAGCAATGACATTTGAGTGCAAACATTTATCTACAGCATGTGGTTTCATTGGTCTTGGATTTATAGCAGGCATTTTTAAGCATTGCATGCATCTCATTTAACATTCATGTCAGGCTCTCAGAAATACAGTGGTTACTTTTTTTGCATATTGAAATCTTTAAACTCCATCCATAAAGCTATTGTTTCCACACGGAAAAAGAGAAAAAAATCCACATATATACCGAACATTCATTAATTGAAAGATCCTTTTCTAAACATGATGTTTTCTTGTTTTGAGTGACATAGGAAATTAAAAAACAACAGAGGAATCGGACAACGACAGAGAGATTTACAGCACGAAATGATTCACTGTGTGGTCTGGCACTCTCCGCAGTGGTGGATACGAACACCTGCCACATTAACGGGAGCAGCAAGCCGATTATAAATGTTAGCTTTCCACCATTCGAGCCAACAAATGTCCTCAACTGGCTCATGTCCCAGACGAGGTCAAGGCATTCAGCCATTAAACACCTTTTAGCATGTCTTGAGGTTGAAACCTGAACACACACAAAAATATGGAGGAGGTAAGAAGAATTTAAATTACTCTCTCTTTCTGCCTCCTTGGTGGTGGACCGAATACAACTGGAATCATCAGCGTGCAGGGGATTCGAGTTAAACGAACTTGGCTACAATGAAAAAAAATTGCTTCCAATTGGAGTTCTCAAAGCTTCTTAAAAATATTATCGCTTCGCTAGAACTGCGCTCGGTTTTATGAGGAAAGAAAAAGAGTTACGGGATTTACAACTGCCCTTTGGAAGTTGGTTCTTTGTTGTTGATGTTTAACATTAGAATATAATGTAGTTCTTGCTCTGTTTATGAGCTGCCAGTGCCATTTCCACATCAACCACCGTAATGTAAGACTCCAGTCCTAAGGCCACTGAATTCCCCCCACCGATTACCTTGGTGCTCATTGGAACGGGCTCTAAAGGTGAAATGAGACATTACGAGTGCAATCCTAAGTAGCTCTACTCAGCAGCTCATGATGGAAAACGTATTTCTTTGGATGTCCACATTTTTGAAATGCTATAGTTACATAACTTGCTAGTGCAAATCTCACAAGTTCCAGAACCCATTATAACGATGCCGTGTGCCTTTCACACTGCACCGTAGACTCCAGATGCATACCTTTAAATGCTCTTGGCTAAGGGAGTGGAAGCAGGAATGGCTCCGTCCATCCCTTTCTTCTCTGTTCTAGTTATCCATTATTGTCCCTCACCTAATGCATTGAGTGGGATGCCAGGTGATGACAGGTAGGGTATGGGAGGGAGGATCCATGGCTGCCATAGGGATTTAAAGGGTTGCCAAATAGCAATTCTGATTTCTTGACCTCTACCGAGTATGCATATGAACACAGCAGCAACAACCCACTCCAATTTTTTTTCACCCCATTTTTCCCCTTTACCTTTTTAGGCTCTGATATGTTATTAATATAAATCGTGTAGACGCCGCTTTTGTTAAAACCAGCTTGGTAAGCATCGGCACAGTCTCTGAATGGCTTGTCATCTTCTTTTTTTGCATTCTTTAGCAGAACTGCAAAACAAAAGAAATCAATATGATATTGCCAACAGCAGAAGCAACCTAAGTGAATGCTTGACCTAAAGCATTGATACTCACTCTGTGGCTTGGGAGCCACATGTGACCCTTTTTTATGCCACCTGTGGGTCTTCTGAGCACCATTTCCCAGTGTGGCACATGCCACATGTTTCAGAAATGTGGGCAAAGCCCTTGCCAGGTGGGCCTTGTGGTTGGCAGGCAGTCCCCACCTTGAAACAGCTGCCACTGGAGGAACAGGTATGATGTTAGCCACCCTTATGTGCAGGCATCATATCTAGGATGGAAGTAAATGTTGCTCTTTGGTTGATGATAATGGCAAATCTGCCCTGACCTGGTTGGCCCAGGCTAGCCTGGATTCATCAGATCTTGAAAGCTAAGCAGAGTCAGCTCTGGTTAGTATTTGGATGGGAGACCACCAAGACAGTCCAGGGTTGCTACTTCACAGGCAGGCAATGGCAAACTACCTCTGAACATCTCTTGCCCTGAAAACTCTGCAGTGTCGCCACAAGTCGGCTGCGACTTGATGGCACTTTCCACCACTACCAATTGCAAATCTGGCTGTCTGTGAGCCATGGGGTGAGAACTACGGACCTAAAGAGACATTTCTAATAGACATGACTCTAATAAATAGGGTTGCCAGGTTTTTTTTTGGGGGGGGGGGTTGCTTTACAGGCTCTGCTTCTCTGCTTCAAGAATAAACCTTAGGAAATACTTCACAGAAGAAGAAGAATGCAGAATGTCTGTTAAAAAAATAGAGGAGAGCCCATTTGGGCTTGGAAGGCTACCTTAGGGGAAAGAATGGCTACTGCCTGCCTCTGTTTTTTTTGTTTTTTTAATCTCAAATCTGAAGAATCAGAATTCCAAATCCAGTTTCTAAATCTGAATGTTGGTGCTTTGGCACATCCCTATTGCACACTGATTCAAGAATCAAAAACAGAATACAGCTGGGAATGTATATTTATATAATTTTTGATGGATGGAGACCCTGTGCCTTTAACAGGTAGTGAATAGGTCAAAAGAAAGAGCTTTTTTAATGCCACGATGTACATGCAAAAATTCAAAAGCTTCAACAATTGATTTCAGTTTATTAACATACTCATTATAAGGCACAGATTTTTTATCCATAACAAAAATGATGGAAGCACTATCAAAAGTTTCAGTGAGGTTATATAAAAATCATGTTACCTAGTAAGTAATGTTAATGGCAGGATTAGCACCTTTCACTCTGTTGGCACTATATAAATGTCAAATAATAGGAGCAGTAAAGGTTTTACTGACATCTTTTAAATGGCTTTTATTACAGTTTAAATGGGGAAAGCACAGTAGAGCTACTGTTACATTAAGTGCTTAGGATCAACTCTTTGGCTTTTATATGCACGAAAATATATGTTTGCTGCCTTCTTCGTCTCACTTTACTTCTACCCAATAACTTTATTTCTATCCTGCTGTTCTTAAAAGAAGCAGCAGAACCGCTTCCAAGTTAGATAACACTAAAACAAAACATAGCAATGAATGAAATTAAGACAGGATCAGAATAATGCCAATAACAACACACCATCAGCCACACTCACAGAAAGGGAATTCAATAAAACCAGGGCTGCAGCTCAGAAGATTCTTTCTATTTCCCCTTATGGTTATGATAAAACACAACCAGGGACCCAAAACCAGGGTATGCACAATTAATTTGAGTAAGAAGGCTTATTTGGAGCACTCCCTATGGTTGAATACTATAGATTGGATCCAGCTAAAAAAAAATGACCACCAAAAATGCTACGCAGGGAATCATGGGACCTGGATGGACAAAAGTTATACAGGGCAGAGGTTGTGGCAAGGAAGGGAACTGGGTAACCCTGCGTGAAAAAAATGGCTTGATCCAATTTAATATTTAAGCCAGGTAGACTTAGGGATACTCCAGCACCCACCAGTTTGGCTTGTGGCCTCTTCACCAGTCACTAACAAGTAGCTGATTTTTTAAACGATTGGTTCAACTGTTCATCAACTGATTTGTGGTGGACAGGCTCTTTCACTGTATTTCTTCCTAACAGTTCAGCACAGCGCAACTAGGTTTTCTTGCACCCTTGGCTACCACTTTCCTTGTTATGCCCCCAGAAGATTTTTGGAGGGCTTTTTTGGAGGATTAATGTGATCTAACGTTGCAGACATGATTGCTGAAGTCCCAACTTTCATTTTTTTAAAAGCTAAATCTCTGGCCTCTTCTGTTGTGGCGTTATAAGGGGAAAGGTACCGGTAGCACATTTCCCCTTATAAATCTGCAACAGAAAGTGCTAAATACATATTTTTAAAAATGAAATCTGGGACTTCAGAGATCAAAGCAATGCCAAAAATGCAAGGGAAATGGTTGCTCACTGTGGGGAATGTAGCAATCGATAGTTGAATTAAGCATAAATAAATGCTGTTTTTTTTAAAAAAAAAATCCTACCCTTCAGTGTTTAAGTAGTCCTTCATTAATGAATGCCAATCTGCCTGGATTAGCAGGATTTTGCACATGCACAGGGTTTTTTTTTTTTTTTTTGGCGGGTATGTGTGTAAATTTGTCCAGTAGGCATTTGACTTGTTTCCTGCCAGTCAATCAGATTGGATGATCAGCTCACATCTGTCTCATTTACACACATTAAATTTGACTGTTGAACACATTCAACATGAAATTCATAGCATCCTTTGCATGACTTTCTTGCCTATCATTCCTTCCACTGCCTTTCTCATCCAAGGTAATCAGAGTGGCACATATAGTTACCTCGCCCTCAATTTTATCTTCACAACAGTCCTGCAAAGTAGGGCTGTTACCACACTAGGTATTCCCAGTGATGTATTAAGAGTTTGGAAATGTTATAAAAAATACTGAAAGATTATGGAAACTAGATAAGCTTCCATGGGAAGGGCATACCACAGCTTTGGTGCTGAAAGGCCAGTAAGACCTCTGATCAGGGGGGTGCAAAATCGGACGTCAGATAATGGCTGGAGTGTTTAGGTACTTTCAACAAGTGCTTAGTATGGAAGAGAAGAGTTGGTTTTTATATGCCGACTTTCTCTACCACTTAAGGGTAGTCTTTATATGACACTCTAACCAATACACCAGACTTCTTGTGTACTGCTTTCCAACAGGAAAGATTAAGGGAGAATCAAACCAGCTTTCAAGCGTTTCCCCTTCCTCTCCCCACAACAGACATCCTGTGAGGTAGTTGGAGCTGAGAGAGTGTGGCTAGCCCAACTTCACCCAGCTGGCTTCATGTGTAGGAGTGGGGAAACAAACACCAGATTAGCCTCCGCCGCTCATGCGGAGGAGCAGGGAATCAAACTCCAGAGTCCACCACTCCAAACCACCACTCTTAACCACTACACCAAGCTGGGTTGAATGCGTTCTCAGCAGTTCATATCCATCAACAATCATAGCAGCATCTTATGCCCCAGCTGAACTGGAGTACACTGTAGTCACAATCCAGAGAAGTATGATAGTTCCTTCAGTAGCTCACTTCTTTACATTGCAGGTAGACTGCAACAGGCTGTTTGAATCAAACAGATCAAAATGCTACACCTCTTAAATGTCCAGTGTGGTGTAGCGGATGAGAGTGACAGTTTGGAGTGGTGGACTCTGATTTGGAGAACCGGGTTTAATTCCACACTCCTTCACATGAGCGGCGGACGTTAATCAAACTGGATTTGTTTACCCACTCCTACACATGAAGCCAGCTGGGTGACCTTGGGCTAGTCGCACTCTCTTGGCTCCACCTACCTCACAAGATGTCTGTTGGGGGGAGGGGAAGGGAAGGTGATTGTAAGCTGGCTTGATTCTCCCTTAAGTGGTAGAGAAAGTCGGCATATAAAAACCAACTCTTCTTCTTCCTCCTCCTCCTCCTCCTTGTTCTTCTGGCTTTGTTAAACAACTGTCCTACCATACAACAGCTGCCAAAGCTTATATACCCCTGAAGAAAAGGAATATTTTTAGACATTGACTATAAAAGGAACTGAGCTGCAAGCAATTTGTGCTCATTACTGACTTTGCTGCAATTTTTTTTTTTTGAATGAGACAGAAAAGGCAGAATTTCAACTAATAATTACTTGGGGCTGGAACCATGTTTCCTTTTGTCTCTAAAAAGTCTTCTTATGCCAAAACCTCCAGAGTCAGGATTCTATCTTCCTCTCTTTGCTGTCTTCCTGTCTCTTTTGTCTCTGAGATGCTATAGGTTGCTAGGTGACCCCCACCTGTACCAACCTCACAGCAGGCCTTGTCGGATGAAGAAGACTATGATCACATAGTCAACAAAGTAAAAATATAGAAGGCAAAGCCAAACGGGTCCAGGTAGACAAATCTCATTGGCTATGCAGTGCATCACATTCACAGTATGATCCCGGACTGGCTGATGCAGCAAAGAAGCTGCAAAACAGGATGCTGAGACAACAGTATTTCAGGACTATGAACAAATACCAACAAAAACTGCAATTTGTGGAAGATCACCAAGGAGAGGGTTTTTTTTCAGGGAGACATTCTCACTTTTCTGATCAGATCTGGAGAACCAGGTTTGATTCCCCACTCCTCCACATGAGTGGCGGAGGCTGGATTTGTTTCCCCATGCTACACATGAAGCCAGCTGGGTGACCTTTGGCTAGTCGCAGCTCTTTTCAAGCTCTCTCAGCCCCACCTATCGCACAGGGTGTATATTGTGGAGAGGGGAAGGGAAGGTGATTGTAAGCCGGTTTGATTCTTCCTTAAGAGGCAGAGAAAGTCAACATATAAAAACCTTCTTCTTTTAAAAAATACACCTTCCACACAGAAAATGTCTCAGTGCAGTGCTAATGAAAATTCTGAGTGTCAACTGGCATGCGTAGCCTCCATGGCCATCCACACCCATGAAGGACTCATCACCAGTACAGCTTTTGTAACATTTGAAGTAGAATGAGAAAAGCCCAAATTTGCAAGTAACAATGGATGACCACAGACAGCCCTTGGGTGGAACCTATCAGAAGTCACACGACTTTCTGGCAACTGTCACACAGCTTGCATGAATAGACCCTGAATCAGCCCCAGGTTCATCACAATGAAGCACAAAACTTTGTTTGACCAAATAAAGTTCTATTAGATCTTTTTGAACATTACTATTGTGATACAGAAGGTGGTGCTGAAAAACAGCGGACGGTGTCAAGCAAAATTAATCTTGATTCATTCAGTAATTTAAGACCCGATATTATGCATAAGAAATGAAAAACATACTATTTACTGGTTTCTGTTCTGATGAGAAAGTAACCAATTCATTACTAATGGAGAACAGTTATCTTGATATGAGCCTGTTTCAACTTCCTCTGACACTTTTAATCACACAGTGTTCCTAAGAAGGCTGTGGTGCTTTGTTACTTTTCAAATATCTGTCAAATACAGTTTTACATTAACCTAAAATTGACCTCTAGATTGCATCTTACGATTTTCCGTGGAGGACATAGGCCAGTGTGTTTGATCTTATGTAGTTCTTAAATAGTTGGTCTCCATGCCATAGCCTGTATATAGGGGGGATTTACTGGGGGGAAGGGAAGGGCTGGCCAGTTTTGCCCAGCAGTTGCCAAATTTTTGCAAACCTTAAAAGTCTTCAGGTGGGAGTCAGGTACTGGGTATAGATAAGGCCTGTCCCTGCCCATCTGGCAGGGTTGTTGTTATTGTTATTGTTGTTGCTGTTTCCTTTTCCCAAATGATGATTTCATGTTTTGTTACTTGGGCAAATTTGGTTAATTATGAATGCTTCTTTCTTTCATCACAGTTTGATAGAAGGGGAGGGGCCATAGCTCAGTGGTAGAGCATCTGCTTGGTATGCAGAAGGTCCCAGGTTCAATCCCCGGCATCTCCAGTTAAAGGGACTAGGCAGGTAGGTGATGTGAAAGACCTCTACCTGAGACCCTGGAGAGCCGCTGCTGGTCTGAGTAGACAATTCTGACTTTGACAGACCAAGGGTCTGATTCAGTATAAGGCAGCTTCATGTGTTCATGTGACCAGTGTGGATGTGGATAAAGCAACAACCATTAGGGAAAGAATGGGAGAGCTATCTAAGATAAGAGGGCAATAGCAAGAACGCCCAGCAGTGTTGCAAGAGACACAGATGGGTAACCTGCCACATACCTGTCTCTGCCTTCAAAGCAAATTGGACTGCAAGTCATCAGGTGTTCTTCAGGGGTGAGCTGTGTGGTGTCAGGGGAATATTGTGGCTGACCTGGCTATGCTAGTCTTCCTGAGCACCTCATCAGAAAGGCTAGATTCAAGTATAGTAGCACAAGCTTTCAGGGTACAAGTTTTCCAGAGTCAACGCTCATATCTGGCAAAGGGAGCCTTGACTCTTGAAAGCTTCTACCTTGAAAAGCTTGTTGGTCTCTAAGGTTCTAATGGGCTCAAATCTAGCTGTTCTACTGCAGACCAACACAGCTACCCTCAGAAATTATCATGAATGATTGAACTGTAGTCTGTTTTAATCTAAAATATGGGTATGCATCTGTTGGTGTGGCAAAGGACTTCAGGTGACATAGGAGATGGAGAGGGATAACGGTATTATCTTGGTATTACAACATACCGCAGATATACATAATGTTTCAAATGGCGGATTCCTTGTTTAAAATGAAAGATTCTTAAAATGCATGGCCCAATTTTTTTGTGATTTCTTTTTTATGTTCACAAAGCCCCAGTAAATTCTGGCCCATTGTGAATGTATGTGTATGATGCACATTTCTGCAAGCATAAGGGTATTCCCAACTTCGCATTCATTCTTTGCTCTTTTATTTCACTGAACATATCTTAGTTATTTACCTTAAAATGTAAGATGTCAATTGCCCTAAACTAATGATGAATTTCTAGATTACTTGTGGGATGGAACAATCCTTTTGAAAGATATGATTTAAACAGTCGATAAATGGGGACTGATTAAATCACAGTGTGAAAGTAATCTTGATATAGTCTAGTGATCAAATCACATATGAAGCTGCCTTATCCTGAATCAGACTCTTGGTCCATCCAGGTCAGTATTGTCTACTCAGACTGGCAGTGGCTCTCCAAGGTCTCAGGTGGAGGTATTTTATATCACCCCCTACTGGTCTTTTTAACTGTACATGCTGCCACAGATTGAACATGGGTCTGTTATCAGGCACAGTAGATGCTCCACCACTGAGGCACAGCACCTCCCCATCAAGACTCCTTCTCATGTGGCCTTTTAATCAAAACACACCCATGCTTGGGAACATCAGGAAAGCTGAAAACAGGAAATGATGACTCACGCCCAGTGATCTGAACAAGTCTCAAAATCAAAAATGGAAAAAGGGTGGACCAGGCAAGCAAACAAGATTAGAAATTCTGGAGCCCCAAAATATGAGAAGAAATTCAGGTGAGGACCATCCCTACTTAATGCTTAAGTTTTCAAGGAGCTGCTACCTTACCTCCTTCCTTAGAACAAAGGTTGACCAAACTGTGAACGGTGTCCATCAGCTCCAGTTGCTGTTTCTGAAGAATACTGTTGTTGGTGGTTGCTTTGCTTAGCTGCCTTTCCAGTTCCTGAATGATGTAGCTTTGACGTGATACCAACCCTTGCAAGTTCTCTTTTTCTTCCTTCAAAGTATCCAGCTCCCCTTTGTGTCTTTCTTCCATTTCAAGGATTTTGTGCTCCAGTAAGCTGGAGAATGAAACAACAATACCATGTTTGTTAATATTGATGTAAATCAATAGCTGGTTGTCGGTTGGAGGGTGGGGAGGCTCTCTTTCTAAGATCACCTGTGGATCTACCTTTGAACCTACCAATGTTTCATCATTCACATGTTTGCACTGGTAAAGCAGAAAGTGGACTTCATAAAAACATATTCAAGACTGTTTCCCATTCTTTTTGGGAAAGGTGCAGTCCCAAATGCCATCTGGATAGATCTCGCCATCTGGATGGATAGGCACACATTTTCAAATGTCCTGGCCACCTTGGTACCATTTTCCTTCCATCAGCTTCTCATAGTCACCATTTTCATTGCCATACAACTGGTGAGCTTTAAAAAAATCAGTAATTTTTATAGCACTAAAATGCTATAGCACTTAAGAACGAGGAGAAGAGTTGGTTTTTATATGCCGATTTTCTCTACCACTTAAGGCAGAATCAAATCAGATCATGAGAGGGAGGGCACCTTGGCCATCTTTTGGGCATGGAGTATGAGTCACTGGGGGTGGGGAGGTAATTGTGAATTTCCTGCATTGTGCAGGGGGTGGGACTAGATGGCCCTGTTGGTCCCTTCCAACTCTATGATTCTATGAGTCTATGAAACCGGCATACAATCACCTTCCCTTCCCCTCCCCACAGCAGACACCCTGTGAGGTAGGTGGGGCTAAGAGATCTCGAAGAGAGCTGTGACTAGCCCAAGGTCACTCAGCTGGCTTCATGTGTAGGAGTGGGGAAACCAACCCGGTTCACCAGATTAGCATCCACTGCTCATGTGGAGGAGTGGGGAATCGAACATGATTCTCCAGATCAGAGTCCACCGCTCCAAACCACCAGTCTTAACCCCTACACCATGCTGGCTCTCTCTATACCATTTGGTGGTGATGGAAAGTGCTGTCCAGTCACAGATGACTTATGATGACCCAATGTGGTTTTCAAGGCAAAAGACTATTGAAGGTGGTTTGCCATTGTCTGCCTCTGCATAGCAACCCTGAATTTCTTTGGTGATCTCCCATCCAAATACTAACTGGGGCTGATGCTGCTTAGCTTCTGAGATAAGACTGGGCTAACTTGGGCCATCCACCAATTTTTTAAAGGCCCCTCCAAAGCCCTCTGGTGGTGTATGAAACCTCTGCTTCTGCATTAGCATCAATAATGAATGTGAAATGGAGAATCCTCGCTGTTTAGATGGAGTCTCAGATTTCCCGGTAACTCAGACAAAATAACAGATCTCCATGTGAGGATGAAAGGATTTCATCCATTCTGTTCTTTCATTGTTCCATCAGATTGTTGTGCCCTGCATCCCAGTTTACCTAAGAGATGAACATTTGAAGTAGTTAGTCTCAGTTATTCTGAGAGAAGGATGGGTCCAAGGTAATCCAGTGAACTTCCATGGCAGACTGAGGATTTCAATAATAATAAAATAAATAAAAATTATAAAATAATCCTGCTAATGAAAAAACTGTAGGCATTCTCACTGTCTCTCTAATATACATATGCACACACATACATGTGTGTGTGTGTGTGACATACATAGCACATATAAATACTACATATATTGCATATAAAAACCACACAATGTGTGTACATAGTATGGATTAATCTGGCAAACAAACAGTGAAGAGCCAAGAACTGAGACCATTACACATATAAAGCAATTGTGTAGGAAGCATTCCTTCATCTTTAATAAAAGGGTCATTTCTCACTGAGAAAGGAAATGTCATATTTTTGGAACATGGCTTTTTATGTTTTTAACATCTGCAAGACAGGCAGCAATGACCACAAGATGCTTTTCCCCGGAACGGACCTGTAGCACTAGGAAAAAATTACCTTGCATTGATCCCCCACCCCCGTTAAGTCCTAATCTAGATATGGTGGCTAAAAGTACAGGGGGGGGAAACCTTCCATCAGGAACAGTAGCATCCAGGAAAGCAAAACCCGAAGGTCAGTGCTAAGGTTCCTGCTCGGCAATGCATCTGAGACATTTCAAGAGAAGTAAAAAAAAAAAAGTGTTCAAAAAGACCAAAAGACCAATGAGCAATCATTGGCAGAGAGACTCAACATTACCCAGACCCTGTTCTGGATAACACCACCCACAGCTCTGGCCTTGACACCTGGCAGCACACTCCTGCAAGATGGAAGGCTTCCCAATGCTAACAGTGGGTTGAAGAGCCAAGATGACTAGACCATTGTTGCGTGGAACAGAAAATGATTTTATTAAGACCCCTTTCAAATAGGATAATGTTTATAACTTGATGAAATCTATTATTTTTGCATCATTTTACTTTTTAGGTATTTATACTCCACATTTCAGCCAGGTTGACCTCAAACTAAATTTTACATTATTTTATACATAATGGTTATGTATGGTTGGTCAAAGGGTGCATCCATACTTCACTGTCAACTGTGTTATTGCTATAGCACAACAACCTAAACCTAAATAAAACAATGAAATATATTTATTATAAAGCGCTTACGCATATATTTAAAAAGACCATATGGCAACAGATACAAGGTTGAAGAAGAAGAGTTGGTTTTTATATGCAGACTTTCTCTACCACTTAAGGAAGAATCAAATTGGCTTACAATCACTTTCCCTTTCTCTCCCCACAACAGACACCCTGTGAGGTAGGTGGGGCTGAGAGAGCTCTAAGAGAGAACTGTGACTAGTCCAAGGTCTCCCAGCTGGCTTCATGTGTAGGAGTGGGGAATAAAATCCGGTTCTCCAGATTAGAGTCCACCACTCTTAACCACTACGCCATGCTTGCTCAATTGTGGTTATAGAGTATCAACCTTGTATCTATTGCCATATGGGCTTTTAAAAAAATATATGAACAAGCGCTTTATAATAAATATATTTAATTGATTTATTTAGGTTTTGTTTCACCAAATTTTGGGTACCCAACTTTGTTTTTAGATTGGGTATTTTCCCCCTCTGTTTAATATAATAATATTACATTATAATATAATAATATAAGATGCAATTCCTGGATGCTGTTGTCGGGAGTGTTATCTGGGGAGGATGCTTGTTCTGCATTCTTCTAATTTCATTTTTCCTCTTCTCTCTTGTTATCTGAGTTGGACCAACGTACTGTGACGTAGAAGATTAGGGCTGTACATATTGATAAACCCGAACTGAAAATAAGCAACAGCAAAAAAAAGCCATTTCAGTAAATTTTGGATTTGGGTTTACCAAATTCCAAAACCTGGGGGGGGGGGGAAATCAAACCCAAATTGGCCATTCCCGAAAAAACTGGGTAATTATCTGGCTTTTTGGTTTCTCCCCAGGCTTTGCAAAGCTCCTGAGGGGGCATTTTTGAGACAGAACCACCAAACTTGCAGGGTAGCTTGCAGGAATTCTCCTTGCAAGAACACCCAAGTTTGGTGAAGATTGGGTCAGGGGGTTCGAAGTTATGGGGTCTAGAAGAGGTCACCCCCTCCCGCCTCCATAGACAAGCATTGGAAGGTAAGAGATTCTCTGTACGTTCGCTGATCGGCTAATGCTCATCTATAGAGGGGGTGACCTCTCCAGAGCCCATAACATTGGACCCCTGACCCAATCTTCACCAAACTTTGGGGTTCATGCAAGGAGAGTCCATGAAAGCTACCCTGAAAATTTGGGACCTCTACCCCCAAAAATGCCCCCACAGGAGCTTTGCCAAAAATTCCCTTTCTTTCCTATTATGGGAATTTTCCATTAGCCGACTTTTGCTACATAGATGCAATAAACTGAATTCCCACATTTACTGGTATGGGAATTCGGCTTATTTCGGGTTTCCCGAAAAAAATCAGGCCCAATAAACTTGAATATGAATTTTACCGATTTTTTTTTTTTGCACACCCCTAGAAAAGATCTTATTTCTCCCTGCAGATACAGAGCCAGGAGTCTCCCATAAAGTTGCCCTTTTTGCTTTGACAGCAAAGAAAATCTGGGCCAGGCAGGTAGAACGTAGAAATACTGAACAGAACTGAGACGTAAATTCAGTTTTTGATGGGCAGTGGGATTTACCAGTTATAACTGTGAACACTATTTGGGCAGCTGTTCAAAGTTTGGGCTTGAGGACTAATTATTCGGGTTTATTTTATTTCATAGTGAGTCTGGAGTTTTGATTTGTTACCAAAATGTAACTTTTATCAATGATTGTTATATGGATTTTTTTCAGTTCTTGTAATGGCCTTTGGCCAAATACAATAACCTTGAACCTGAACCTGAACCTAACTGTTGGGCCCTATGGTTCCCACCCCCCGCCCGCCAATGATAATACCTTTCCTCTTAGAAGAACATTTTTCCCTCCTCCCAAATAAACTCCTCCCAAATAAACCTCCCAAATAAATATGACCTTCCTCAACGAAGAAGCAATAGCTTCTCAACGAAGAAGCAATAGCTGCATACAAATCATATTAAAAGAAAGCAATAAGGAAATGCTACTATGTATCTTAACACTCTGTTCAAAAATGTCTGAAGCTTTCCTGCATCTTAAGGAGCCTGAACTCCAAGTTAAGCAGTTCTTCTGTTGGAGGAAGTCATCTTAGGCTGCAGAAAGTCTTCGGACTTTTCTGAGTGGAATGGAAGGATACATGTCAATGTGATAGTGCCCCTAGCCAGCACGACCCACATGAAGTTGGCCAGAGACCCAATATTGGGTCTTGGCTCACTACTTAAAGACATTACAGGATTACAGGACATTTTAAGTTAAAAAAAGGCTGTTTCTCCCAAATATGCTTAAATTTTTTGGGAGGTGGCAGAAGAAACATGGCAGCACAAATGGTCTCAGACTGCAGGGTTATTAAGCTATGTAGTGTCTTTTTTGAACAGGGAGGTGGATGCCAACACTGGAGAATTAATCCAGATAAAGAATATAATTATTCTTCCAAAGGGAAATTATGAGCAACATGAAAGGCTCTCTCTGCTGGAACCTCTCTCAGTGAAGGTGTACATTTTAAAACAATGAGACAGAGATAGGGATGTGCACTTGGAGGAAAAAATTCGAATTCAGATTTCAGGAAGGGTTTCCATTCCAGTATTCTGGATTATTCAGGTCCTCTGTTCTGTTTTGGAATTTGCATTATTCCCTGTGGATAACTCTTTCTGGGGGACTGGAGTGGCTGTTTTTCAAGCAAATGACATCAAAATTGTAGGGAACCAGCCTGCCTGCCCACACTCCCAAGTTTCAAGCGAACTGCCAAATTAACTTAAGCAAGAGACACTGTCACAAGCCCATCAGAAACAATATCAAACTACAGGAGCCAAGCACAAGCCAGGACCAATATGGCAAGCCCAATGGAACCAATGTCAAACCAAAGAATCCAAACCAAAACAGCAGAAGTAAGAGACCCTGTTGCAAACCCAACACAACCAATGTCAAACCAAAGAATCAAAGACAATCCTAAACAAAGTTACACCCTTCGAAGTACACTGAAGTCAGTAGGTTTAGAAGGGGGTAACTCTGCTTAGGCTTGCATTGCACTTTAAGCAATGACCCTATGTTAGCCATAATTATTCTTGACTTGGTGATGAAGTGCTACAATTGGCTAGGAAGGTGTAAAGGAATCACAAAGAAAATAAAATATGAAATTGTTTATTAAATGAGAATAACACAAATACCCAAGAGTGGAGATTAGATAATGTAGTCTTAATTATTCAAAGTATCAAGAGTATGAGCAAATAGCTTCACTAGGAAGGATGAGTAAGGAAAAAAGAATGAGAGAAGGCAGGCAAGAGAGAGAAAGGGGGAGAAGGAAGTAATACAAGCTTTTGTTTTGTGATGAGAACAGAAGCCCTGCCGTGCAAGTATACTAGTCCCTGTTTGGGGCTTGACTTCCCTATTCTGAGTGCATCCATGACTAGATCCATTGATCTTCTTGCAGATGAAGAAGATCAGGATGTAGCAAAGAACAAAGGTGTTCAAGCAAAGTTAACAGAACAGTTACTGGAGAAGTTCCATACATGCTGGAACTCACTGAACTTTTGACTGGGCAGACATAACCCAGAGAGCCAGAAGTTAAAAATATGCATACAAAAACCCATATGTGGTAGGTAACAAAGACCATATAGTGGTAGATACCCTTGTCTCACAAAGATATCCCTCACATAAGGTTTCTTTGTACATGTGTGTGTGTGACGATTTCCATAATGTAGATTTCTGTCATCTTTGTTATTTACCACACACTTCTTAAGATAACAGTAAATTAAATCCTCAGTTATGGCTGTCACAAGTTGACAATGAGTTGCATTGACAGCTAAACTGCCTACATGAAGAAGAATGGTGTGACAATGTCATTTAGCGCTTTACTGGCTTGGACACTGAGGAAGCCTACAGATGTTTTACTGCTTTAGCAATGACACATCTTGATGTTATAGAAGTTAAGTTCAATACTGTATTATGCAAAAGTGGGCCAATTTTAAAGTTTTTGTTCCCGTTGAAGATTAATAATTTTTCTAAACAAATATCCTGCAGAGTCAGTGTTTTAAGAATGTGTCGTGCACCAATTCTCATTGGGAGGCATTTTTTATTCCTTAATTTTCTGCTCAAGGCTACAGTTGTATGAGCAGTACTAGACAAACAGACAGGCAGGCAGATAGATATATTTTCTGTGGGTTGCTTCAATTTCCTACATTAGGACAACAATGAAAGCTGTATCACCAAAAATACCAAAATACAGTGGGAGAAATTGCATCAGTAACCCTCAGTGGTCAGAGTGCTCATTTCATTTCTCTTTCCTTTTGCAAAAGGTATACAGTGAGGAGCTCTCCTAAAACCTTACAATAAAATCTCTATTCTTTACTTAGGCAAGTCTCATTTGAGAGGCAGAAAAAAATGCCAATTTAGATTAAAAGTGTTTATCGCTTGGGTTTGATTAGTCAGTAATGCCAGTAAAAAATGTGGACCAAGTGGCCTTGTGGCTCAGTACAGAAATCTGAAACCTTGGAGACTTGTACTTTTTAAATCTTAGCCTTAAAATATTAGGTGTTCTGCACCAACTAGAGTTTCTGAATTGATTCTGAGGGAAGACCAATGTACCGTGCATTACAGTAGTCTAGTCTGGTTGTCACTGTGGTATGGATCCAGGTGGTCAGATCAGCCTTCTTATGGGGTAGGTTGAGTTGGGAGAAAGCCTTTTTTTTTTTTTTTGCATCTCCATTAATTTGCTTCTCCAGCAATAACATTAGGTCCAGAATAACCCCAAGGCTCTTAACCGAGTCAGCAAGGATCAGCTGAACCCCCTCAAAAGTGGGGAGCACAACATCTTTCAAGATCTCCACCTTCCCAACCAACATTACCCTGTCTTTTCAGGGTTTGGTTTCAGTTTGTTCAGTCTTAGTCAATTTGCCACAGTAGGCAGTGATTTAGGACCTCTACTGCATCACCAGACTTGGATAAGGATATATAGAGTGGAGTATCATCTGCATATTGATAACAACCATCCACAAAGTGATGAATGATTGAAAAGCATGGGGGATAGAATTGTGCCCTGTGGAATACCACAGGTTAGTTCTCACACTGATGATAACTGGTTTCCCATAGAACCTTTTGAGTCTGATCTGGGAGGAATGATTTGAACCAGTTCAGCACTTGAAACTTCACATTTTTAAATGTCTAACAATGTAATGTGAGAATTGTCCATAATTTTTTTCCCTAATGAATATATGGAACAGGTTACATTGTGCACATTGATACAAACATGGCTCTTTTGGGTACCTTTTGTGCACTGTGATTGTGATCTTTTTCATTCCACCTATTAACATTGCTAGAACCTCTATTCCTCGACACTGTTTTACATTATATGCATTATTATGTTGTGTGCAATAGAGATGCAAAGAACATTGGAATTTTGATTCAGTAGGAGTAAAACAGAAAAGAGGAGAGAAAAAATGACAGACCAGTTTGACTTGCTGGTTTTTGAGTCAAACCAGCAAGGACAAGAAAATCACATTCCTACATTTCAGTAAATTCCTCTCAGTGCAATCCTAAGCACACTTAGGACTAGAAGAGTTACACACTTCTAGGTCCATTCTAAACCCACACGTGTTACTTTCAGCCGTACTTTCACCCATGTGGCCTTCCTACAAAGGAAGCTCTTTCCATGTAGGAGATGCACGTTTATCTGAAATGGCCTTTAAATTGTTATGAGATCAAGTTAAAGGTGAAAAGAACAGGGTGTTATTTTTATGGTAAGTTAACTATGGGGGCATGTCCAGCTTGACAATAAATCTTCAGCTCCTAATTCTTCTTTTTTTAAATAAAGGACTTTTGTTTTACATGCAGTCTTCTTACATAACTGATGTCTAGCCTATTGATCTTAACGAGGCCCAAAATCAATTTTCCACCCAAGAAATGGTGCGTTAAATTTATCAGGATGTAAACCAGCAGGATGGCCCAGCGTAACTCGTATAAACATCCGGAAGGCCAGGCAGATGGAGGATAATCCAATATAAAGGCTTCCAATTGCGGCTTCTGTCTGGGTGAAGAAGACGACTGTGGAGAAGGAGCTGAAGATGCTCCTTGGGGGGATGGAATGCTGGAGTCAGGCAATTTCCTCTGCAAGGGACAGGGTATATCTCCTAATCCAATCCAGACCATGCCTAAAGCTTAAAGAGGATTTTAAACTTCTAAGCAGAGAATGATGTGTTGGAGAAGAAGATACGGACCAGTCCTGTGATTTAAAAAATAAATAAATGTCAGTAGGATTCTTGAAGTCTGGATTTTACAAAGAACAGATAACACGATTTATTCTTCCTTTGAGCTGCCCAACAGGTACAGATAAGTGCTAAATATGCTGTGATAAATAACCACTTCATCTTTTACTTGTGTTATATGTATAGGTGGAGATTCAGCTGTGACTCTTTACTTGCCAGGAAACTAGAGTAATTGACTGACTCTCTTGTTTTCTTAGTATAATAAATCCGATAGAGATTATGAATCGCAGTGCTATTTAAACAATGTAATGCTAGTGTTAATAAAGTTTTATGGGAGCAAAGAGAACTCAGCAAGGATTTGGGGATAATGGGTATATTTACAGTTAAAGCGTGTGAGCACACATGTATACACACACACACACACACACACACACACACAAACAAACCTATTCAGGTTCCAAAATTATGTGCAATCAAAAAGTCTATAGTGATTATTTCTAAAAATCCCTGTGTTGCTTAAATTTGCAGGGTGGGGGAGATCAATAAACAATAGACAATCATATTTCTCCTGCTGAGGCAGTTTGAATTGATAAATTAGATATCAAAGAGTGATAAATTATACATTATAGATAGAGAGAAAGGTTCATTTATCCAAATAGACTTTCTTCTACTAGCTCTGTTGATTTCTTATTCTGAACATTGACACAGTTTGTCTCTTTCATTATAGCATTATTGTTGATCTTTGGTCTAAGGGCAGTTCTTACTCTATATAAGCTGTAGATTACTCGGCATATTCAAACAGATATTCAAATGTTGTAGATGGACTAGGCAAATTCCCTATAAACTGCTTTGAGTTCTGCAAAACAGAAAGTTAGAAGGGCTAATAAATAGAAAATAGAAAGGCTAATAAATGTCTTCAGTAAATAAAATAAATACAAAATGTAGCCATATCTAAAACTAGGAAGTACAATCTCTCCAGCCCCCAACCTTCCCTGCCGATTCTGAGCGGATCATGTTCCTTTCTGCTTTCTAGAACAAACTGCACCTAATTCCCTGCCTTCACTGCAGCACAGAAATAGATTTTCAGCACTTCTCTTTTCATCACATCCCTTCTTTTCACATACAAGCTCAGGCTATTTTAGCACATTACAGGCCAGTCACTCTGTAAGTCAATATAGTTGCACATAGGTCAAGGCAGACCGTATTTATTTACTCTAATGCATACCTCAGCACCGTGACACATTGTTAAGGTACATAAATAAATGCAAAAGATTAAACATACACCAGCCCTGGCCTGTATGAATCTCTGCCTTATGCATGTTTTAATCTCTAAGCCACTAACTGGCAGGTCATTGATATCACCAGAAGGTCATTGGGTTAAAAACCACACACGTTTCCTCTTTGACCCAGAAGTTTTGTAATGGCCTTGCCAATAATTCAATAATATGCCATTTAAACTTGATCGAGCACATTAGTCAAAAAGAGGGAGTAGCTTTCAACTTATTGTTTCAGCCTCTCTGTTCTGCTTTCTCACAAAGGCTGCATCCAACCAGGGCTAGTTTATATGTTAACATGGTGTTATATAAACCACTTTCCCAGGGTCCCTTCAGATATCACTGCAGAAGTGATTGAAGGCTTAGAAACTTATGGGCAGAGCCAACTGTCTTCCTGAAAGACTGGTTTCTACCCTAGTGGTTCTGGGCTGGAACAGCCACTATGATGCAGTGGTTTAGGTGTTGGACCACAGTCTGGGAGACCTTGGCTTGATTCCCTGCTCTGACATGGAATCCCACTGGGTGACCTTGGGTTGGTCATTCTCTCTCAGTCTAACCAACCTATCTGAAGAAGTGAGCTGTGGCTCACAAAAGCTCATACCCTACCAGAAAATATTTTTGTTAGTCTTTAAGGTGCTACTGGACTCTTGCCCTTTTTGACTACTGCAAACAGACTAACACGGCTACCCACTGTGAATAACCTACCTACAGTCATTATTGTAAAGATTTAATGGAAGAGAAGAGAATGATGTTGTAAGCTGATTTGAGTCCTCACTGGGGAGAAAAGTAGGGTATAAATATCTAAATAAATAGCTTTGGCAATTATTACGGTGGAGTAGGAAGACACCATGGTAGCAGCCTCAACATTGCTGAGGTGATGTGTAAAAGGTCTCCAGCTGCATTTAAGACAACTCAATCACCCACATGATGGATGCAATTACACTTCATAAACAGGACAATAGGAATCGCATGATTGTCTTCTCATGATCGTCTATGTGGTTGTCTTCTCATCTCCTAAGTGCATTAAGTGAAAAGGAAGATCCCAAAGGATGAAATGATCCTTTGGGTGAGTGAATTATTAAAAGAGAAGAAGAAGAAGAAGAAGAAGAAGAGTTGGTTTTTATATCCCAATTTTCTCTACCTTTTTAAGGAGACTCATACCAGCTCACAATTGCCTTCCCTTCCTCTCCCCACAACAGACACCTTGTGAGGAAGGTGGGGCTGAGAGAGTTCTGAGAGAACTGTGACTAGCCCAAGGTCACCCAGCACGCTTCATGTGTAGGAGTGGGGAACCAACCTGGTTAACAGGATTAGAGTCTGCTGCTCTTAACCACTACACCACGCTTGCTCTCTCTGAAGACATGAAAAAATCATTTCAAGGTACTGGTCTGCTCCTTGCTAAACATGAAGCTCTTCTTCGGCCTTTTTGAGGATAACTTGGAAAAACTGACTGAGAACATGAAGTGCTTTCAAAGAACACAAAAAAGAACCAAGAGAAGTTGTGCTGCTGGGGTGTTATTGGGGTGATTGTGAGATATATAACAATATCTCATGCCATTCCTCTATTTCTTCTTTTCTGTGCAAAGCAACATAACTTTGGAAACAATTAAAAGCCCTGGCAGAGACAAAGGAAGTAGGTGGATTTGGCTCACCAAAAACCAGAAGGGGAGAAGACACTGAATCCAACAGGTTTCAAATTCTCCTTATGTGAGTCTCTCTAGTTCTGAATTAATTCTGATCTGGAATCAATGTGTTTGGAATTCTCCTCTGCTACATTTTTTTTCATTTCCCAATTCCAACCTGAGTGCTGTGCATGTCCATCTTGCTTTAACTTTCAAATTCATAGGAATATTTGTTATCTGATATGCATGATATACTGAGATACATGAAAATAACACGGCAGTGATGAACCCGGCAATCATTGAATAACCAAGAAATGTAAGCTTCACCTGTTTTTCTCATGAATTTTCAAGATTTCATGGGTCTGTTGGAGCAGCTGTTTCTCCAGCTTGTAAGTAGATAATGAATTTTCCAGCAGCTGAATTTCTAATCGGGATGTTTGATTTAGTACCTGAAGGATAAAAAAAGGGGGGGGGAGATGTTAGAAGGTGCTGGGGTTGCCAACTCCGGTTTCAGAAATACCTGGAGGCTTGAGAGCAGATCCTAGGAGCATGGAGTTGAGGGAGGGATCCGTAGAGTATAATGCCATACGTTCCACCTTCCAAAGCTGCCATTTTCTCCAGGGGAACTGATCTATGATGCCTGGAGATCAGTTGTCATTCCGGGAGATCTCCAGGCCCCACCTGGAGGTTGGCAGCTCTAGACGGTGCAATATATTACCGCCACAGTTTTAATACAGCAATAACAGTTCTATTGTGCTTAACTTTAGACCGCTGTAATAATTCAACTCAGAAATATAGTTTAGATACCAGCACATGAATAAATGCAGCAATTTTATTTCATTTAGAACAGGAAAAAGACAGGATTTACATTTGTTCTTTCAGACAACATACTTAGCCAAGAAGCTCGCTAGAGTACTTGGACAAAAATTTAGATGAAAGTCACCTTGTTTCAGCCAGTGTTCTGTAAATAGAATTTCTACTGAATGTCTGTTCTGTCATATTGGTTCTCATCACCACAGCTAATGCACGATGCCATGGAAGTAAATTCGTAATCCTTCAGTTTTGTCCCATTTCTTTGAGCCTCAGTATTGGATCCAGACTGGTGTTTCTGCAGGTGAAAGGATTTCCACCAACCAACCACAACTTTCTTTTGCCTGGGGAGATGTTGCCACTTAGGTTCAACTTTTCCACCTGCTCAGGCCCATGTCCTTGGCTGCTAATGCCTTTCAAAGGAACCACAATGCAGAGGTGCCACCTTTTGCCTGGTGAAACTTGGTTAGTTAACACTTAATTATTTGGTACATTATAACAGGACGTTTTATACTGGTTACTTGCCTTGGGCATCCTTTTGAGCAGAAAGGTGGGTGGTAAATAGGGTTGCCAACCTCCAGGTGGTGGCTGGAGATCTCTTGCTATTACAACTGATCTCCAGGCAATAGAAATCAGTTCCCCAGGAGAAAAAGGCTGCTTTGGCAATTGGGCTCTAGGGCATTGAAGTCCCCCAAACCCCACCCTCCTCAGACAACACCCCAAAAATCTCCAGGTATTTCCCAACTTGGAGCTGGCAACCCTAGTAATAAAATAAATAAATATTTCTCACCCCCTCACAGCAGCCTGAAATGACCCTCCCAATCCTGTTCCTTGGGATCTCCATTTCCCAAGAACTAGGATTTGGGGGGCATTTGGGTCTGCCCCCAGAAGAGGAAGATGAGAAAATTGTCCTCCGTGTGCCCTCAGAAACAATAGTCTGGATCTCAGCCTATGACCTAACATCCTCAACACATAACACCACCTAAAATACCAGTGGCAGAGGAGACATCACTAAGAGGAGCACAGAGGAGACATAGCTAAGATCCTATCCCCTTACAATCCATTCCACATCAAGGTGATGACTAGGGTTGCCAGATCCCTCTTCACCCCCTGTGGGAGGTTTTTGGGGTGGAGCCTGAGGAGAGTGGGGTTTGGGGAGGGGAGGGACTTCAATGCCATAGAGTCCAATTGCCAAAGAGGCCATTTTCTCCAGGTGAACTGATCTCTATTGGCTGGAGATCAGTTGTAATAGCAGGAGATCTCCAGCTACTACCTGGAGGTTGGCAGCCCTAGTGATATCACATACAATGTAAATGATGCATGAACCCCACTCCCCCGGCTCATTTCAATGTTTATTTTCCATGCTTTCTCAGAGCAGCCATGGGAAAACCTCAGATCTTTCTGAGAAATCCACGGTGGGGGAGATTGCCCACCACCCTCCTTGCCAGTGCCCCACTCCAAACATATACCCTTGCAAAAGAATGGAGGGAACCATAACAGAGAAGACTCGCAAGGATCAAGAAAGCCTTGATCGACTCTCCTTCACTGGGCCAGGTGCTCTGGAATTGTCATTTCCTCCCAGAGTTCACATGATTTGCAATGTTATGTTTCTGATTAGTCAAATACATCAGGAGGCGCACAAAACTACAAATCCCTTGAACCCCAACAATAAATAGTCATCTGGCTCGGTGAAAGACTGAAAAGCCTCTTCCCCCCAGCTAGAGTTGCCAACCTCCAGGTACTATTGGAAATCTCAGGCACTTATGGCAAAAAATACAGACACAATTATGCTGTTACCAATTCTAATGTAAATACAAGCACAAAACACAAAGTAGACAAAATTCAATTGATGCACTAGCATGCTAATACATGTGTAGACTCCGTCTGAAGTTGCATCAACAGTCTGTTTGACTCAAGGTCTTAGAAGCTGTGTGGTGAAAGCCAAAATAGGTCTCCGGTAAGTATCCTATTTCGCAACCGCTTTTTCGTCATTGGCAGTCCACAGAGACAATTTCCTCAGAACCTTTGTTCTGTAAAAATGTGTGAGTGCTCACAAGTAACAAAAGTATATATACAAGGAGTTATAAAGCATACATAAATAAATACAAGGTTTTACAAGCGTAATTACATACAGGGAGGCTATGAGCCTGTTCACTTGGGTATGTAATTACGCTAGTGCATCAATTGAATTTTGTCTACTTTGTGTTTTGTGCTTGTATTTACATTAGAATTGGTAACAGCATAATTGTGTCTGTATTTTTTGCCATAAGTGCCTGAGATTTCCAATAGCCACATTTGGAGCACTATTCCTTGTTTTGGTTGCTCAAACCTCCAGGTACTAGCTGGAGATCTCCCACTATTACAACTGATCTCCAGCTGATAGAGATCAGTTCACCTGGAGAAAATGGCCGCTTTGGCAATTGGACTCTATGGCATTGAAGTCCCTCCCCTCCCCAAGCCCTGCCCTCCTCAGGCTTCGCCCCCAAAACCACCCGCCAGTAGCAAAGATGGAGCTGGCAGCCCTACTCCCCAGCACTGGGAAGGCTTTGTCCACAGCTCGGTGCTGGGGAACTCAGGCAGGATAATGCTGCTGCAGTCGTCTTGTTTGTGGGCTTCCTAGAGGCACCTGGTGGGCCACTGTGTGAACAGACTGCTGGACTTGATGGACCTTGGTCTGATCCAGCATGGCTTTTCTGGAGGGGATGAGTCAACATATAGTTGCCGTTTGGGGTAGGAGCTGAACGTTGAGCATAATGAATAATTCCACCCTGAGAATGTGCCTATGTCCTTCCACTGTAAGGGTCCATTCTATTATATGTATTTATTTAGGTATTTTTACTCAGCTTTTCTCCCAAGTGAAGACCCCCCCCCCAAAAAAACAATTTAAATACCCCCCCCCCCGAGTTTAATAGGCTACATCCTGGGCTGGTGTGAATTTGCTGGGCTGGTTCTTAGCCATGAGCCAAGAGCCATTTGGATCTTGCCAAAAGGCTCATGCCTCTGGCCATGCTAAAGTTTAAATACCTGCAACAGGAAGGGAAGCAGAAGCTGAGCCCAGGTCTTATTCAGCTGGGGGTTGCACAAACAAGCTGGGGTGTGTTTGTGTGTGAGGCAGTAACCATGCAACTGTAGTAATATAAGAATGGATCCTTTTTGATTGAGGATGATGTGTGAGGTAGCCTTGACATGCTTATTTTTTTAAAATACAATACAAATACATAATATTCAGCCCATTCCTGATGGGGTGTGTGGTTAGGCAGCACCTAGGGATGACACCACCTCCTAAATAGCTTCCAGCCCCGTACTGAAGCCAAAAACCTGCCCTTTCCTCCAAGCCCCATAGAATTGCTCCATAGCATTCCATGGAGCTATGCCACCATTTTTGGTGTTGTATATTGGAGTACTGACAGAGGGGGTATTCCCAGCCCAAAAGTGCATAGGAAGCTGCCAGCATGAGGCCTCATGCCAGAAAAATGCAGTTCCCCTATGCTGGCATATTTGCCCATCTGGACAATGTAAGTGGTACTTACGCCACCGTGGGGGTCATGCCACCGCCTAACCCCTTTTAGACCCCACCTTCAGGAACGGGCTGAAAGTCTCTATTCTCTGTTACAACATAAGACCAAAAATGTAAGGGTTTTTTTTTGCTACCAAACTTTCCTGCACTCATATGCCATCACCTATAAAGTAAGGTAGTTGCGTTTGAAACATTTATTGGCCCTTCTATGGAAAACTAAGAAGCTGAGAGTTTAAATAAAGCTATATTGTTATCACCGTGTGTATATTATCGCTAGCTAGCATTGATTAAGTGCTCTTTCTTGTGTAATTGATCTTGTTATTCTGTATGCTGACATAGGGTTAAGTAATCATTTTGGGATAGGATACTGTAAACTTGGTTCAAGGCTGGAGTACAATAAAAATGTCCCATCTCAAACACTTTGCTGGTACAACTAAGTGGCCAATGAAATGACTGCAGACATGAATACATTTGCAGGCCCAGGGGTAACATGGGAAGTGAGTTTAGGTGGAAGGACCACATACACACCAGACTGGGGAAAAATAGGCCACAGTTTTATTGAATACAGTCGCAGGAGTATTGGTACAGAATGGGGATGGTTCCAACACTGGGCGAGACCCGAGATCCCACATGGGCATGATTTGCTGTGTGGTTCCCCTGCCACCTGGTGGTGATCACCAGCTGGCAGCCCCCAAGCTGGGCATGCCACTAAATGGCTCCACTCCTAAGACCCCTTAAGAGGGTCCCCAAAACTGGGTAGCCTGGCTCCCAGGCACCCCTCCCCCAAATGGATCCATCCCAATGCCCAAACCACCAACTAAGCTGTGACAAAGATATAGAGCATAAAAACATAGGGACATGGAGGTAGAAGGGACCTCAAGGGTCATCCAGTTTAACTCTTTACAACTACTTCCCCCCCACTTTATGCCCAGAGGAAGACAAAAATCCTCTAGGATTTCTGGCCAATCTGACCCAGAGGAAAATTTCTTCCTGACCCCAAAGTGGCAATTGGCACTACCCCGGGCACATAAGCAAGGGCCACAAGAGCCAAGCCTGGCTCATCCCTTCCTGCCTTCCCTCTCAAGAATTGCCTAAGCACAACAAAGAATCATTCAAAATGCCCCCAGTAACAACCCAAATGCAAAGGGTGGGTGGGAGGAAGAGCTTGCACCCAGAGAGTGTGCCCAGCTAAGTAAGGGGGCGGGGTGGACCCAGACAACGACCCATCATGTCAGGTCTGCCCGACACTCCCACCTCCCTCCAGCCCCAGAAGATGAAGGAGCCATGCCACCAGCACAGAGCTGGCCGAGTGGTCCCCCCTCCCCACCACAAGCTGCAAAATGAGGCTCCAGGTAAGTCTGGGGCCATCGCTTATTTTCGACTAGATGCACTGCAACTGTTAGATACCATATGTTGCAAGCCACAAGGAAAAAGAGTGAAAATTGTGAGCTGTGAATGGACAAGGAAAATATCAAATGACAATAGCAGATCTCAGGAGATGGGGAACTGTCATGCCCCCCTCCCTGACCCCTCCCCCTCCCACTCCTACTAGAAACAAATGGGCAGCCAGTGCAGATCTTTCAGCACAGGTGAGATCTAGTCCCTACATCCAGCCCTTTCCAATAATTGGGCCGCCCCCTTTTGGTCCAACTGAAGTTTCCAGACAGTTTTCAAAGGCAGCCCCATGTAAAGCCCACTGCAATAATCTTCTGGGATCTGGTCAGACTATGGATCGCTGTGGTCAGATCATTCTTTTTGAGGAATGGTTGTAGCTAATGTGCCGATGCAGATAAAAAAGTGTCACAGAAGAACCCCCAACCATAAGCCAGGGATAAGCAGCACTTCCCAAACCATGAACCTACTCCTTCACAGGAGAGCGACCCTCTCCGGGACAGGCTGACTCCTCAGTCATCAAAAGCACCTCAGTCTTCTCTGGATTCATTTATTGACCCTCATTCATCTTATACAGGTACATTCATAGGGTTGCCAACCTCCAGGTACTAGCTGGAGATCTCCTGCTATTACAACTGATCTCCTTCAGATTTATTGACCTTCATTCATCTTATACAGGTACATTCATAGGGTTGCCAACCTCCAGGTACTAGCTGGAGATCTCCTGCTATTACAACTGATCTCCAGCTGATAAAGATCAGTTCACCTGGAGAAAATGGCCACTTTGGCAATTGGACTCTATGGCATTGAAGCTCCTCCCCTCCCCAAATCCCACCCTCCTCAGGCTCCGCCCCAAAAACCTCCCACTGGTGGCGAAGAGGGACCAGCAACCCTACGCATTCAGCTACAGGAGCCCTCAGCTGCCATCTGACATTGTACAGTTTCTAATTTATCGCCTCATTGAGAACATAGCCTCAGTTGTTCCTTGACCAACATTTGTCAGGTTGTACGTTGCCATCAAGATGTAAACATATTCACAGTGAAGTAAATCCCCAGTGATTGCAACCATGTCGCAGAAAATCAAAAGAATCCAGGCTAGCCTAAAGCAGGAAGGGATAATACATATCAAAGGTACATTTGGAACTTGCAGCATTCTTGATGCTTCAGTTGGTAGCTGAACTTTTTGTTTGAAGTCAGCAGTGGTTTCCTTACTTGGCTAGTCAAGCCTTACAAAAGTATGCCGAGTCAAACGTGCCAAGCAATTTCTATCTGGCCCAAACCAAAACACTTAACTGGAACCAGTCCCTGTGGCTCTTGCCACCAGTCAAGCAGGATATGTGTATGTTTCTTGGAGCACGATGTGTTGGGGAGCACAGCGTGTGGGAATGGCAGAGCCAAAGGAATTGTTTGGGCATAGTTAATGTTCTGGCGAATGTAGCTGTGGAAATCTACCTGGGTTTCGACATCTGTGAGCTTTCTCGTCTGCTCCGCAGTCTGGCTGAGGAGGCTGGTTCCTATCTCCAGCATGGTAGCTGTGTGGTTCTGGACAGCGTTCTGCTGTAGCTGAGCCATCTCTGACTTCATGTTTTCCACAATGTAGCTCTCAAGCTATGAAACAGAAATGATAATAAGATTTGTTTTTAGAACAAGATATGGTATCAGTAAAATTCACACCTAACATGTAGGTGCCTGAAATCTAGCCTAACACAATTTTGGTGGAGCTGCTCCGCAGACCACATGGAAAGAGATGTCATTCAAACACACAGGCCCATCATTTGATGCCACATGTTGACATAACTCAGTGATGTGCTGGTGAACATGAGCATTGCTTCAATTAAAATGACTGAATCAGAGCAACAGTTTTTGGCAGTCCACCTTACATAATAGGAAAGCATGCTACCCATGATCTTCCTGATACGCATGGTCACCATTTTGTGTAAATTGGTCAAAGCACATATTTTTCAGCTTCAAAACACATGGGCCTGTATCCACAAGTATTTGGACTTGTAGTTGCATGTACCAAATATGCACATTGTACTATTCACACAAAATGACAATCATGTACATTGAAAGGTTCACACACAGCACTATCTCCTCTTACATATGGTTGGATTACAGCTGCCAGCCCCCAGTCAGGGTGGAGGATCACCTCCATTTTCTGAGAAAAATTAAAAATTAAGATAAATTAAAAAATTAAAAACTCATCATCCTCCCCTGATTGATGACATCACTTCTGGGGGATACCGGGAAATGACCACGGTAGCTCTAGGAAATTGCTGGAAACTCCATGGTTTTTGGACTATTCGATCACAGTCTTACTATAATAGCTCTTCTCAAATAGAAGGCTCATGGAAATATACTATCTTACACAAAGCACAATACAGTCAGTGTGTTGTAGTGGTTGGAAGGCTGTGAACATAGGAAGTGGGAGGGCTTGCAAGTAGGGTTGCCAACCTCCAGGTACTAGCTGGAGATCTCCTGCTATTACAAATGCTCCTCAGCCAATAGAGATCAGTTCACCTGGAGAAAATGGCCGCTTTGGCAATAGGACTGTATGGCATTGAAATCCCTCATCTCCCCAAACTTCCCCTTTTCAGGCTCCACCCTGAAAACCTCCTGTTGGTGGTGAGGAGGGATCTGCCAACCCTACTTGCAAGCAAGGCAGGGGAAGGATGAAAAAGCAGGTAATGAGACAAATGGGTTAATGGGTGGGGAGAGAGGCTCAGGGAACTCTCTGCTGAGCCCCCCGCCCCCCCAAATCTGGAATTGGCTCTGACCAAGTTTATACATAAACTTTACATAACATAAAACAGAAACCACACAAAACTGCAGCCTTTTACCCTTCCACTATCATGGTTGGGCATGCTGTCTTCTCTACAGGGAGGGAGCCGTCAATAGAAAGTTACGATCCTTGGTCCTTTCACGTGCATGTATGTTTAGGAATTAATCCTGCCCTTCTGGAAGCAGGTTCACCGCAACTTCCCTTGTAAAAATCAATCACCCAGCACTATTTTACACAACAGCTGATTCAACAAGCTACATTGTGATGAGCCATATAACAAAATCAGTGGGGGCCAAACGAACTCTTTCCTTTTTTCTTAACCTCTAACAGTGCCTCAGGGACTACCAATACGGTCATGAGGTTTTTTTTACTTTATGCTGGTTGTGGGGGGGGGGGGTAGAATTATAATCTATCTGTAGTGGCAATGCTTCTTTTACACGTCTAGCAGTGCAATAGTTGGGTTGCCAACCTCCAGGGCTGGCAACCCTAGCAACTGGACTTCTGAAAATTAGAAGCTGAGCACAACCACACAAATGGTGGCAGCACAACAGAAAAAGAACTTGCAATGTTTAGGAACAGGAATGAAATTCCTTTGTCACAAATAGGATGGGTTGCTGACCTCTCTCCTGCCCAGCACTTGGCTCATTTGCTTGACTAATGTACATGTCAACTCTGGGAAAAGACAGTATAACACAGACACCCATTTATAAAATCTTTCAGAGGGTTCCTGTGACAATAAAGACCACACAGTACATTTCACACTGGCCTGTTCAAATTGCCCTTATCGTTTGCTACCGTTTCTTCATGTTGGATGAAAAAAATAATAATATAATTATAATATACCTGTAGCAGCAATCAGTATTCAGCAGTATGGGGACAGTTTTCATTCACGTTCTGTTGAATGTTAGCCATGCCTTAATTCCAGTGCAAAAATGGCAACTTTGAAGCCTATAAAGAGGTCTATGAAAACCCCTTAGCATTCTTCTGCAAATTTTCTGCACTTAGCTGCAGCCATTGTTATTGCCCTGATCAGTAGGGTTGCCAGGTCCCACCTCGCAACCGGCGGGAGATTTAGGGAGGCGGGGTTGGGGGTGGTGACCAGTGTTATCTACGCGATGCTGTCACTTACTGTGTAACCGGAAGTGCCAGTGTGAGGCTTTTCCTGCCCCCTCCTGTTCCTATCTTAGTCTTCAGCCAGCCGGTTTCACTCCCCCCCCCACCACTGCTCAGCTGCATCTCTGCAGCTTCCCTGGCACCCCAGTATGCGAGTCTTCTCTGCCACTCTCTGACGAGCTCTGCCCGGTTTCCCTGGTTTCCCAGGCAGATTTCCTCCCCAGCCGCTTTCCCCCTCATTTTCTTGCGAGTGTTATAGTGTCTGCCACCAAACAGCTGAGCAGTGGTAGGGCATGGAAGGAGCGAAACCAGCTGGCTGAAGACTAAGGAGCAGGAGGGGGCAGGAAAAGCCTCACGCTGGCACTTCGGGTTGCATTATAAGTGATGTCATTGCATTGATGAAGCTGGTCACTCCCTCTCTCTTCCCCTACCTACTTCCGCCCGCCGACCAGCTGAGAGTCGGCAGGCAACTGCAGCAACGATCGGTAGATTGCCCACCATAACCGGGCAGTTGGCAACCCTACTGATTAACTGTTGTCAAAACACCATTTTTCCCTACTAGAAAGCCCAACCCTTTTTTTTTGCCCACACATTTCAGCCCTATTGCTGAATGCTGATTCATGGGGGGGGGGGGGGTGCTGCTGCTTTAAAAGCCTACTTGCTGTGTGCTAATGCTCATAAACAACTGGCTTGAAAAAAAAACAATTTTGTTGATTCATGCAAATATGTTAACAGGCTCTTTCTCAAAACACCATAGCTGTGTGCTGATGCTGGGAAAGGGTAGATCTCTCCCAGGTCTCTGCCTTTGCTCTTCTATGGGATGACTTTGCCCAAAGTTCTATTCCTCCTGGTCTGATTAGGAACTGTTCTAAAAAGCTTTCTGGATTGCAAACATGCTTAGTTTGTCTCAGATTCCAGTCCCTTTCTTCATTTACACTGTATATTCAAGATGCTAAAACACCACAGAAATGAGTAACAACATTTTTGTCATTCCCACAGCAGTCTCCTGTGTACCTCCCCACAAAAAACCTCTCCTGGGAGAGTGCTCCCTGGATATGGCATGGGAACCTGCAGCAGAAAGGGAGAACCAGTAGACATTGCTTCTCCTTTTTGTGAAAGCCAAAGTGTCCTCTACTTGTGCAAGAATGGTTGCATACAGCTCAATGTTTTATTACTTTTTACTGAACTCCCCTGCAGAGGTAGAATTTAAAATATTTTAAATAGCTAAAACGATGCAGAGGGCCATGGTTTACAAGAAGAAGAAGAAGAAGAAGAAGAAGAAGAAGAAGAAGAAGAAGAAGAAGAAGAAGAAGAAGAAGAAGAAGAAGAAGAAGAAGAAGAAGAAGAAGAAGAAGAAGAAGAAGAAAGAGTTGGTTTTTATATGCCGACTTTCTCTAACACTTAAGGGAGACTCAAACCGGCTTACAATCACCTTCCCTTCCTCTCCCCACAACAGACACCCTGTGAGGTAGGTGAGGTTGAAAAAACTATGACTAGCTCAAGGTCACCCAGCTGGCTTCGTGTGGAGGAGTGGGGAAACCAACCCGGTTCACCAGATTAGCCTCCGCCTCTCATGTAGAGGAGTGGGGAATCGAACCCGGTTCTCCAGATCAGACTACGCAGCTCCAAACCACCACTCTTAACCACTACACCTTGCTGTAGAAGCTCAATATATGTTGGATTCCACAGCCACTGTTAGCTGGCTGAGCTACGAGGGACCAGTTTGAGCTGACTCTGAATATATGACATATATAAGCCTATCTACATTGGGGGAAGAAAGTTTTGGGTGAAACCACTCTGTGAGTAATTCCCACCTCTGATGTTAAAGGTTGCAGTTAGGAACACAGATGATTCAAATTTGGGCTGAGAGACCATAAAGTGACAGAAGACCTGAGTGACTTCTGAAGTGAAAAACAGATAAGCGTTGTTGACTAGATGCCAGCATCCTTGGAGTGTTTGCAGATGTAAGAGCTGCTTTTGCTAGTTTCGATGATATTTGTTTGGAGTGTTTGGCCTATTAAAGCGAGCTGGCAGACTGTGACCCTATGCACTGCCGCCTGTGTTATTTACTCAAACAAGGGCTATTTCAATACATTGAGAAGGGAGACACTTTTTTAAACAAGATATATCAGTAGCAGTTGGGATCTTCACACTGTGAATGCTGCCAAGCTAGATAGTGCCAGCGGAGTATTAGAAACACGCAAGTTGGCGGTGCATCTGGGATCTTATGGCAGGCAAAATAAACAATTGGGAAATCTCTTTCCCTTTCCCGCATAATGCAAAAATATGCGACAGCTACATTTGGGGGCCAGCCGAGCAGCTTTCTGATCAACTAATCCTGAACCTGAGAAGTCTGGCACTATGACTCCATCGCAGAGATTTCTGACATTCAGTGCCAAGTGAGCAGAAAGCTCTTGCATCTGAGAAGTACAATGTAGGCAGAGGGTATTTTAACCCTTCTCTCCCTGTGCTATATGGAGAATATTTTGAATAAATAAATAACAAATGTTTTGAATCAATATGTAATGAACATTATAGCGGGATGTGGGAATGAAGGCTCCATGACACCCATCTAAAGTTGTACCAAAAAAAAATCGGTAAATGTCGGGTTCAGGGTTATTAGGCCCAACATTTTTCGGCAAACCCGGAATAAGCTGAATACCCATATCAGTAAATTTGTATTTCGGGTTTATTTCTGGGTGTATTGAAAAATTTGGGACCGTTATAGTCTATGGGGATTTTTTCGAAGATCCTGTGGGGGCATTTTTGGAGGTAGAGTTCCCAAATTTTCAGGGTAGCTTCAAGGGACTCTCCTTCCATGAACCCCAAAGTTTGGTGAAGATTGGGTCAGGGGTCTGATTTTATGGGGTCCGGAAGGGGTCATCCCTTCTTCTCAATGCATGGTAAAGTTTACAATGTTTTTCTATGGGGAATGGGGTCTACCCCTTCCAGACTGCATAAAATCAGACCTCCTGTCCCAAACTTTACCAAACTTTGAGGTTCATGCAAGAAGAGTCTCTTGCAGCTACGCTGTAAATTTGGTGACTCTACTTCAAAAAATCCCCCCCCCCCGGAAGAATTTTAAAATGACTTACCTTTTCACAGTTGGTAATGACCACCTGCTTGAAAACCTATTTGATTGATTCGGCGATCGGCTATTTGGCTTCGGCTTTATTCCCAGGTTTTGGTACCTGGTAAAACTAAAACCTGAATATTGCCGAAACAGCTAATTTCGGGTTTATTGTAGGTTAGGCTTTATCGATATGCACAACCCTATACCCATAGGTTGGCCCTTATTTCACTTCCCATTCCAGTGTGCTATATACTGCTATGGACTTTGGGCCCTTAAGTCCCCTTTTCAAACTGCCCTTATAATCCAGTTGAGCAGCAGGTTGCTAACGGTTTTTTTGTGTCAATTCAGACACAACCGGTTTGGTTCCCTGCTAACTGGGTTTTTTTTAACCTGTTCAGACAAAGCTGCTTGCATCCTGTCAGCACTGTGAGGCTCTGCCGCTTTTTATGAAAACTGCTCTCTTCCATTTTAAGTTCTTCCTTGTGTTTCTGAATCGCTTCAGTGTGCTGTTTGAACTGTCTGAAGCACTTCTGAAAGGACCACTGTTTCCCCCCCCCCATCTTTTTTGGTGGTACGTTCTTTTCCAGCTTTTTAAAAACCTTTTGAGTGCTATAGCACCAAAGCAATCCAATGCATCCCACTGCTGGTGATGTAGCAATCCAATGCTATATCACCCGCATTTGGATGTACTGGATTGCTAATGCTTCTGTGTCTGACATAATGCCTGTTTTATTAAGTGACATTGATCCCAAGGCTACATTGTCAGTGGCAAGATTTATTTCAGTCCTTATATCCCTCAAACATTAGATTTTAAATTACGCTGCTCAAGATCAATGGATCAAGGAGCTTCTAAGGAATAAAGGAAAGGAATTGCTATGGTGCTATAGTGCTATGGCGCAAACCTCAGAATTTTTTTTTTTAAACTGAAAAAGAATGTGCCACCAAAAAGGCAGGAAAACAATAGAAGCACTGTTTGAACTGGCCAGAGGGCTTTAGAGATGGCCCGTAGACTAAATGAGCTGTATGAACGCCCATCTCTGTATCGCTTTACTCGGAAATGGGCTAACAATGGATGGCATCTGGTTTAGAATGCTAATCTGAAAGGGGCCTTAAAGAGTCTCTATGTGGTATGATTAATTATGTACACTTTGAAGAAGAAGAAAAGTTGGTTTTTATATGGCAACTTTCTCTACACTTAAGGGAGAATCAAACCAGCTTACAATCACCTTCCCTTCCCCTCCCCACAACAGACACCCTGTGAGGTAGGTGAGGCTGAGAGAGCTGTGACTTGCCCAAGGTCACCCAGCTGGCTTCATGTGGAGGAGTGGGGAAACAAATCCAGTTCACCAGATTAGCCTCCGCCGCTCATGTGGAAGAATGGAGAATCAAACCCGGTTCTCCAGGTCAGACTCCACTGCTCCAAACCACCGTTCTTAACTACTACACCATGCCTATAGTTGTAATGAGGGCTGTCGATTCGGTTCGTCCCAAACTGAAAAGCAGCCGAATTTCCCCTGATTCAGCGGTTTTTAGTTCGGATGGAACGGAACCTGATTCAGCGGTTTTTAGTTCGGATGGAACGGAACTCAAAAAAGGCGGGAAAATGGGGAGCCGAATTCAGTGAATTCGTGGTGTTCGGTGAATAAATTCGGCAAATTTGGGGTTCGGCGCAGCAGCATAACCGTCAGTTAGTAAACAGCATTCTCCCCAGGCCAATCGGTGGCCAAGCTGGGTCTTCTGCTGGCCAATCAGTTTGAGCGATTGAGTGCATGAGCCCAGCTGCTGCGCGGCCCGGGAAAAGAAAGAGAGAGTATCTGTTTGTGTGTGTGAGAGAAATCCCCGTGGGGGGTGCTTGTGCACATTTGCTCCTTTCTGTGGCTGCAGGGGGCACATTTTTGGGAGTAGAGACCCCAAACATTCAGCGGAGCTTCAAAGGACCCTTCTTGTGAGACCCCCCAAGTTTTGTAAACATTGGGTCAGGGGGTCCCGAGATATGGGGCCCGAAAGAGGTCCACCCCATAATGTGCATTTTTATTCCATTTAAAGCACACATTCACTCCTTTCCGTGGCTGCAGGGGGCGCATTTTTGGGGTAGAGACCCCAAACTTTCAGAGGAGCTTCAAAGGACCCTTCTTGTGAGACCCCCCCCAGTTTTGTAAACATTGGGTCCGGGGGTCTCGAGATATGGGGCCCGAAAGGGGTCCTCCCCTTAATGTGCATTTTTATTCTGTTTAAAGCACACATTCGCTCCTTTCCGTGGCTACAGGGGGCGCATTTTGGGGGGTAGAGACCCCAAACGTTCAGTGGAGCTTCAAAGGACCCTTCTTGCGAGACCCCCCAAGTTATGTAAACATTGGGTCAGGGGGTCCCGAGATATGGGGTCCCCCCTTTTCCCTATTGGGATGAATGGGATTAGCCAATCCTGTGTGCATCTCGAGAGCGGCAAATCCAAGGCAAAACCTCCCATGCTTAAATGGAATCGTATTGGATTATCCAGTCCTCCCAGTCCCTCCTGATGGAACAGAAGACATCCACAGTAAGACCCCTTTTGGGGCTTTAATCTATAATTTTTCTCCTGTGTGCCAGGGGGGAAGCAGAGTCTGTGTGTGTGTGGAGAGGGAGCAGTTTCTGTAGGTGGGGGGGAAGCCAAAGGGGGCTTTCGCCTGTTCTATCTGGGGGTGTGTGCCCCCTTGAGTCTCTCTCTCCCTGGTTTGAGGGGGGGCTTCAGTTGTGTGTCCTCAGGTTTTCCCTCATTCATAAGATCGGTTAGGTCTATTTTGATACTTGCTCAAAAATTGTTTTCAAATTGTGACTTAAAGAATACATTTTCCTGGTCCCAAGTCTGATGCAAAAGGGGAAATTCCACCCCCTCCTGCTCCTGATGCTTAGCTAGCATGCCTCTGTCCCTTTCCATGGTTTGCAAACTCCCAGGCGTCAGGTGTTGCTTTGCATGGTTGCAAACGTGATGGTTTGCATGGTTGTGTTGCTTTTCATGGCTGCAAATTTCTTTGCACCTGTCCCGCCCTTGCTCCCCACAGCTCAGCTGTTTGTCGGGGCTGGGAGCTTTGAGTGGGCGGCAAGCTCTGCTAATTGCAAATGCACATTAAGGAGGGGGACCCCTTTCGGGGCCCATATCTCAGCCCCCGCTGATCCAATCTTTACAAAACTTGGCGGTTATTGCAAGAAGGGTCCTTTGAAGCTACGCTGAAAGTTTGGGACCTCTACCCCAAAAAATGCCCCCCCCCAGAGCCACGGAAAGGTGCGGTTGTGATTTTAATGGCTTTATTCGGCCGAATTTTTCCCCGAACTCCGGACCTCATGCCGAACTGCATGGACCCGAAGCGGGGGAGTTCGGACTTCGGCATTTCCTGAATAAAAATGGGCCGAATTTTGCCGAATCCGAATTTTACCAAAAAAAATTTTCAACAGCCCTAGTTGTAATTAATCTCTTAAATTTCCAACATCATAGTGGTGAGAGCTCTTTCAAGCACATAGCATCTTGGAACAAGGATTCAAGAATGCATATATCATGGTATATCTCCACTATCCCTCACATTACCTCTCCAGGATACTAAAAATTGTAAGCTCATTTGCTTTTGGTCTTTGTTTTTTTTATTTTGGTTGTCTTTGAGTGACAGTTAAAAATTCTGTAATCCCCGGTAGGCATGGAACATGATGACTTTTCTTCACACCGTTTGTTTTTTTCAATTTCACAAACTATCCCTTTTCAGTTGGGAATTCTCTGGTAAACCCTGCTTTGGCTGTTCTACTGATGGGCACGTGACCTTTGTGTATAGCCAACACTTAGAGGTTAGGTAGGGACCCAGGCTGAAATCACTAATTCACCACAAACTTCATTGGGTGACCCTTGGCCAGACACAAGGCTATTGTGAAGACTAAAGGGAGAACTTAAGTATGCTGCCTTGAGCTCCTTTGTGGAAAAGCAGGATAAAAATGTACTAGATAGACAGACATTAAGTCTGCAATCAGAGAAAGTAATGTTGCAGCTCGCTTAATGAATTGAAAGCATTTTCATGTATAAGACATAAACTGATGTTTGCTTAAATCAGTTTGCAATTAGAAAGCAAAATCTATGTTGCTCAGAATGTTCATTTAATTAAAAACAACAAGATTTCTAGAATCCATGAGATATCATAGGCTATACATATCCTCTCCCCAGAAAATCCTGGGGACTGAAGTCATACAGAGATTTAGTTGCATGCACATAGGGCTGAATGTATATTTGGCCCACATCACAAGTTACATAGTATGTGCAACCGATACATTTCCACAGCCCACCTACCCATCACTCACCCATTCCAAGATGGATAATGGCTAAATAGCTGGCATATCTAACTATGCAGAATTCTGATATTCCATTTCATTCCAGGCAACACTGACCAACGGTAGGCAAATTGGAATTATTGCAGGAAGAAAGAATAAATTTCTGAACCTCAAGCTTCTTGGTATCTCTTCATTCATTCACATGCTGAGAGACACTAGAAGATTCAGAACTATCAGAGCTATTGGCAGAGCTGCTGTGACGTCACAGTGGGGCTTGTGATGTCACAGCCCTCCTGGCTTCCACAGCTGAGGGTGTTATAGGAAATGTGTGATTGCTGAGAAAGCAAAGACTCCACATCTCATCTTCTCTTCTCAGTAATGCTGACATCATCAAACCCCAGATTTCCCTCCTTCAGTTCTTAGGTCTATCTGTGCTTCATATTCAATGAAGCTCAAGCTGATTCAGCAGCAACAGAGAGTAGAGATGAGACCGAATATTAGATGGTTGCTATTCTGATGCAAAGTTCCTGGAGAACTCCAGGCCCCACCTTGAAGTTAACATCCCTATAAAGATGAAGGGACATTCCCAAGCCACTCCTCATTTGGTTTGAGCAGCTGACTAGGTTGGAGACGGGCTGCCCTTGGTGTTTAAGCAAATCCTTAGTTGCTGAAGCAGTGCATGGGGGGAGAGGGGGAATAACACCTACCAGGGCTGTTTTACATTCAGGTGAGGATAAATAAAGCCAGTGACAATACAGGCAAAGTTTAAAGTCAGGGTGGCAGTGTTATATTTATGTAGATCAGCCATTAACACAACATAGTCTAACGTACATATTTGGTGTCTCCTGTCTGCCCTTTGGGTGCCAGTACAACTGGAAAAAGACAGACCGGCTCATCCTTAATCACAAGCATTTTTCCTTGTGAAAGGTAAGCAACATGCAGTCAGGTTCAGAGGTGCTTTGATTTACGGATCGAGGGGAGAAAGCAAGGAGAAATACACGGCCCTTGATTAATACCACAGATTCCTTTCATCTGATATCTATCAACGCTCTTCTGCAGATGCCAGACTACAACATGCTGATGAATTGTGCTGGCTGAGGTCAAGAAAGTAACACATGCGATTATTCACATACATCTCCTACCGATCTTAAGCAATGTGTTGCTGGGGAAGGGGGGAGGAAATGGGGTCTATTCCACCATGAGAAATGTTTTCTAAATTCAGATCATTAAAGCCTGGTTTTTTTCCAGCATGGTAAAAAGCTGCAACCATCAGAACAATGAAACGATCAAATCAGAAACCTTATAACCCTTACCCACGAGGCTGAATACTCTTAATGCTGCTTGGCAGGCCGAAGGCCCCTTTGTACAAACCAGTCCAAATATTTATGAACTTGCTACTGGATGATTTGATGGCCCTGAAAGAAAAGACACTAAAAACTGAGGGTTTTTTCCTTCCATTTTGTCCACTTTGCCAGGAAAAGCTACAGCTGTCCGTTCCCACTGGGATTTCCCAATTCTGTGCAATGTGTCAGGGGACCTATAACTACAGTGATAAATAAAATGAGAGAACTAAAATAATCTTGTCTTCAAGGGATTTCACTGGGCCGTGTAGGTCACACCCATTTTACCTTCCTCAATCTTCTCATAAAAACAACACAAGGATTTGGAGGATGCAAATTGAAAGGAACCAACCAAACCTGAATAAGAGTTTCTATTATTAGCCAAACATCGATGCTAGCTAGGGTTGCCAGCTCCAGGATGGGAAATACCTGGAGATTTTGTGGGTGCAGCCTGAGGAGAGCAGGGTTTGGAGAGGGGAAGAACCAACACTATAGAGTCTAATTGCCAAAATGGCCATTTTCTCCAGGTGAACTGATCTCTGTTGCCTGGAGATCAGTTGTAATTAGGGTTGTCAACCTCCAGGTACTAGCTGAAGCTCTCCTGCTATTACAACTGGTCTCCAGCCGATAGAGATCGGTTCACCTGGAGAAAATGGCTGCTTTGGCAATTCGACTCTATGTCATTGAAGTCCCTCCCCAAACCCCGCCCTCCTTAGGTTCTGCCCCCCAAATCTCCTGCTGATGTTGAAAAGGGTCCTTTAAGGTTGGCAACCTCCAGATGGTGCCTAGAGATGTCCAGGAATTACAACTGATCTCCAGATGCCTGTGATTGGTTCCCCTGGGGAAAATGGCTGCTTTGGAGAGTGGAGTTTATGGCATTATATTTCTTCTTTTATTAAAACATTTATATTCCACCTTTACTTGAAGCTCAAGGCAGTTTATACCCCACTGAGGTTCCTCCTTTCCCCAAACCCTGCATTCCGCAGGCTCTACCCACAATTCTCCAGGAATTTTCCAACCCGGAGCTGGCAACTGTATGGTCCAACAACATCAGTAATGTCTACTCAGATTGGCAGTGGCTATGGTCTTTCGTTTCATCTACTACCTGATCATTTCCACTGGAGAGGCTGGAGACTGAATTTGGGACCTTCTGCATAACCAAGCCGATGTTCTACCACTGAGCCAAAGCCCCTCCCAAACACCCATAATCTACATTAGCTCACTAGGCTGTTAGGTCTCCTTTCTTTCTCAGTTCATAGGTCTACTCGAAACCCATTGTTTTGATTGACATTTCCTTGCAAGGCTGCCTACTTAACAACGTGGATGCTTTTACCATTAAATTCAGCAGCATCTGCTTTCTGTAAACACTCATTATACTGAATCTGGGTTTTCAACTATGTGGGATTACTCAGCGACTATGTAATAAAGCTATAACATTCCTAGAAATAAAACTGTCTTGTGGTTGAATGTCATTGTTTAATAAACATTCCAGAAGATTCTGCATTAGGGGCAATCTCTTTTTTTGTCATTCGGTATTTACTGAATGATCTTTATAGAAACCACCCAAACGCTAATGATTAAAATGGTAACTGAAACCCTGGACATGAGCGATTGGCTTCTGATGTATGGTTATAAATATATGAGAGTAATTCTTCCTTACTCCAGTCAAAAAGAGTAACTTAGGTTAATTAATTGGAAGACACACTCATGCATCCAGATGATGTCGGGCTCTCAAATAGGCTTCAGCTGAGCTCAGGCTTGATATAGAAAGAAATTGGTCTCCTGGAACTAATTTTAAGCCACATCAAATTTCTGAGCATTGTCATCAATGACTAGGGAAAAACTTTAGCAATGCTCTGCGTACCTTTGCTTGTGCCTGTCAGAATATGCAAGGCTGACATATTAGTATCTGACCTGACAGGTCTGAATCCAGATCTGGGCCATCTGGATTGGAGGCACCTGGAAAGTCCCTGACTGAGGTCATACTGTAAACCAGCCAGAACCTGACTGAGCCTAGGCTGATGCAAGGTACTGCAAGAGGGCAGTGAGTCAGCACTAACCTGATTGGTGGCTGGTGGGAAGCAAATGTATATAATGGAATACCACTGTAACTATTGTGTGGGAGAATTTGGTGGATGGAGTTCGTGTTGAAGATTGCTGTGAATCTGAACACTGTAAATAAATCAACACTGTTTTTAGTAGCCAAGAGCTCTGGTGGTTTTGTTCCTGGGACGTCTGACTAATCTGCTAGCTCCCGCGACAGTGCCACCATTGTGCTGATGTACCTTCTATCACTCACGTTGCTAAAAGAAATTACAAAAAAAGGCTATACCCCTAATGTGGCTAAGATTATCACACATGATGAATTCTTGCCTCACAGTTGCAAAAATAGGGATTCGGCGTTTTTGTTGATTGTACTCAGTATTATGTAATTTTAGTTGGTTGGAAACTTATACGTCCAGAGACCTGCTCGAAGTGGCTCACTAAGTAAAAACAAACAATTAACAAGATAAACACTCTTAAAAGCCATAATATTGTTGATAAAACCCCCTTGAAGGGATATAAAGATCACGGATTGGGTTGCCAGGTCCCTTATCACCACCGGTGGGAGGTTTTTGGGGGTGGACCCTGAGGAGGGAGGGGCTTGAGGAGGGGAAGGACTTCAATGCCATAGAGTCCAATTGCCAAAGCAGCCATTTTCTCCAGGTGAACTGATCTCTGTTGGCTGGAGATCAGTTGTAATAGCAGGCGATCTCCAGCTACTACCTGGAGATTGGCAACCCTAATCACGAATGATATTAAGAACAGCAAGAAGTTGTTCCAGAAGACATTAAAAGCAGTATCAGCGATAGTCATAAAAACAGCATGAAGAACATAAAACAACCAGCTTAAAAAAGATGGGATAAAACTTCAAGTAAAAGCCTGGATAAAGAGAAATATGTTGCCCTGGTGCCTAAGTGACAGTAGGGTAGATGCCAGGCAAGTGTCAAGGGGGAGGGCATAACAAAGGCTCTGTTACCTACCCTACAATCATTCAGAAAGAAAGCACTATTGTCCTCTTCCAATGTTACTTCGGCAGTTGCTCTACTATGTCTCCTTCTGGTACTATTCCAAGGACATCAGAAGCTCCAAGGAGGATACTCTTGCCATGCCTGTGTGGCTTCTGCTCCAAAAAGGAGTCACAGAAAGGAGACATATTAAAAACTTTCCCCAAATGGTTTCTCATGGTTTCAACCTGATAGTGGAAACAGATAAGCAGCAGTGGATCTAACATCTCCATAGCCATATTAAAAGAAGCCCCAATGTTCTGCAAAGTATAAATGTTCACATAAAGGTCTCCATATTATTAACAGAGATGTGGCCGAATTTTGATACTGGGCAATTCAGAATATGAACGTCTGCCATTCGGGCAGTTCCTGTCTGAAGTTCATGCTGAGCTCAGACGTAGCTCTTCCCACCACCCCTTTTCCTGCTGAATTCAAATGAGAGTTGTGGTGGCAATCAAAAGCCGGCTGTGATGTTGATTAGTCCCTGGAGCGCGGCATCCACATTGTGGGAGCAAAGTTGTCTGGGAAATATAGTTTCCAAGGCTTTAGGGTCATTACTAAGGTCTCAAAACTCCTGGGGGAAAATACCCTTCCCCAGGATCCTGGCTCTTCGTCTGCTCTTTGTGCAACATTCTAGGACTTAATCAAAGCTACTGCTGCCACCAATACATTTTGTGGGTAGCAGGGAGGGAGGAGGCTCATGAGGCCTCCAGACATCATCCTGTTACATCATTGTTACTATTATGTGACCTATAGAGTGTTAGTATTATGTGCTCTATAGAGTAATCTTGATTTTAATATAAACTAATCTAAGCCCAAACCAACTCCAAGCCCGAATGAGGTCATATTAGATGATCCCTTTCAAAAATGATACTCAACCATCAATCTGTAGTACTTTTCCTTGTGCAAAGCCATAGTGGACTGGAGGTCATAGTTCTACATTTTTTCTCAGTCACAAACTCTCTCGGTGGCCTTAGGCACCCCCCCCCCAATAAAGCCATTTTTCTTTACTGTCTAATGTTTATGGGAATGTAAAATTGTTAATTTTGTAAATTGTTTTATTTTTATGATTTTACTGAAATTTTATTGTATTTATTAAATTATCATGCTGTGAGCCATCCTGAGTCTGGCCTTGGCTGGGGAGTGAGGGAGGGATACAAAACTAAGTACCGGTAAGTAAGTAAGTAAGTAAGTAAGTAAGTAAGTAAGTAAGTACATACATACATACATACATGCATGCATGCATACAGGAATAATAATACCAGCCTTACAGTGTTGTTGTAAGGATTGGGAGGATAATATATGTGAAGTGCTTGTTAAATGCAATTCAGGATCGTGGAATGAATCCACAGTCAAATTGGGATTTGAACCTTCCTATTTCTATTTATTGTTTTGATATTTTTATCAGCCACCCTCCAGTGGTCTACTAGACTCAAGGTGGATGAGAACAATATTGCTAAACCATACAATATTCAACAGCTTTTCAAAACCGCAAGGTTAATCAACAAACTCATTCATTATCCTACAAGAATTACAAGTGCCAAAAAACTTTCCACACAACATTTATTCATTCATTTAGAAAATTTACACACTGCCTCTCCAGAAACCTGCTTGAGGCAAGTTACAAGTAAAAATAATGGTATCAAATCATAAAAACAGCAACATAAACTATCAGTCTTTTAAAAGCCATTACAAGCTGGATAGAGGCATAAAAGCAGCATAAAACACATAACAAACAGCCTAAGAATATCCATAGAACAGTACTTGATCATAAAGCAGCTAAAAAACATTCAATTGCTTTAAAAGCTCGAACAAAGATAAATGTTTTGGCTGGTTTCTAGAAGAAAGGTAAGATAAGCATCCGGGGGGAGAGTAGGGTTGCCAACTGCCAGGTAATAGCAGAAAATCTCCTGCTACTACAACTGATCTCCTGCCGATAGAGATCAGTTCCCTGGAGAAAATGACTGCTTTCACCATTGCACTCTATGGTACTGAAGTCCCTCCCCTCCCCAAACTCCACCCTCCTCAGGTTCCTCTGGAGGCGAGCAATCATCTGCCACTGAAATCCATTGCCCACTTCCAGTAAATCTGGCAGTGAGAAGAAAAAGAGGGCATCAAAAGCCAATGCCCAGCCCCAATGGCACCCCAGCCATGGATGGTGGGGACCTGACTCATCAATGCAAGAATGGCTGGGAGATGGAGATGGCCAGGACTAAGGCAAGGCACTCCAACCCAGCCAAGAGCGAGGCCAGCAGCCATGCAGCTAGGGTTGCCAACCTCAAGGTACTAGCTGGAGATTTCCTGCTATTACAACTGATCTCCAGCCGATAGAGATCAGTTCACCTGGAGAAAATGGTCGCTTTGGCAATTGGACTCTATGGCCTTGAAGTCCCTTCCCTCCCCAAACCCTGCCCTCCTCAAGGCTCTGCCCCCCAAACCTCCCGCTGTTGGTGAAGAGGGACCTGGCAACCCTACATGCAGCAGCAGGGAAGGGTGTGACCAGAAGGCAAGGCTGAGCCTGGTCTTGGGGAAGGCAAGATGGGAGAGGGTAAGACAGAGCCCTGAGCAGCAAGGGGAAGGAGTAGGGCAGGGAGGCAGGCAATGGGAGAAGAGGCAGAGGAGGTTTCCCTTTCCATTGATAGCCTCCTGGGTGAAGCAGGTGGCAGGGGACTGGCCAGGTAGGAGTGGGGTCAGGGAATCCCATAAAAGAGAAGTCACCACACTTAGCCAGGGAAGAAGGAAGGTGTCCTGAAGCAGGCAGATAGCGACTCCTCAACAGGCTGACTCATGACAGACGGGACTGAGCTCTCAGAAGGTGATAGGGAAGGCCAGAGAGAGCCTGTCCAGGGAAGGAAGAGGATCAGGGTGCCAGAACTGCCTCTCCTTCCCTGTTCTGAGACCAAAGTGAGAGCCTCCTTCTTAACCCACTTTCATCTGGAAAACAACAGAAAATGGGGAGCACACCCTGGGGACAGGGGAGCCTCATGGGGGAAAGGCGGCGCTGCATGTGCCACAACTTCATTTCCAGCTGAAAACTGGAAGTGATGTCACTGCATTGTGTTGAGTTTGGGGCCAGAAATGATGTCATGGTATTCTGTGTCACCATTTCTAACTCTCTGTTGTCCCAAGCTCCTCCACCTCTCTGCCCAGCTGATCTCCTCCAGTACCCTAGTAAGACTCCTGCTAAGACAGCCCTAAGCAAGCAAAGGCAACCTTAAACAAGAGGCTGCTCCTCACGTACTCCAGCCCTAAGCAGTTTAGGCCTCAAAGACAAGAACCAGCACTTTGAATTGTGCTCAGAAACAGATGGGCAGCCAATGTACATGGTTCCATACATACAGCCCTTGACAATATCCTGGCCCCTGCATTTTGGACCAAAGGAATGTTTCAGATGCATGACAGACTCTACAACGAAGGCCAGCACAGTTCTGTAGGAGGGTTCCTGCTCAGTTCCCTCTCATGCTGGTGATGTAGGTTGTATACATGGGCTGTCTACTGAAGTTACAACTCTAGGACAAGAATTAAGTATTATTACTAACATTTATAGAGCATTGCTTATGAAGAGGTCAAGTCAAAAAAGCAAGTCCAAGGCCACCCAGGGAGCTTCATGGCTGAGCAAGGATTTGAGCCTTTGTCTATCCTTCCCAATGCAATTTCCCCCCATATATTAACCCCACTTATCTGTGTAAAGTATGAGTCTCTGGCATTATCTGTGTTGAACTCACACCCATCTAATAGAGTTCTGAGCTGACAATCAGTTAAGAAAAAAGGGTGGACCCTACCAAAGTGTGGTTGACTGCATATGTTTAATCTGTGACATGATATTTCAATAAACACAGAGTACATTTATCTGAATGTTCACATATGTATATGGGATCACACATACAAATAAACAGTTAATGTTTATTTTAACATGTAATCACTGAAGTAAACACAGCTGCAGCTGGAGAATGTGATCTGCAAAATTTGTTGCTTCTAATTCAAAGATGTTTCAGTGGTTCAAGTACCCTTGTTCTCAGTAAGGATCACCATTGGCCTTTTGGAAATCAAAATGTACATACAATTCAAGTACAAGGCTCTCCTGTGGGGAGAAACCTGTCCCCCATGTTATAATCACACAACTGTGATCAAAATACTTCTATTGTTCCTATGTCAGGAAGTAATGATGCCATCCTAAACAGCTGTTTGAAGTCAATGTCCTTAATAATAATAATAACAGTAATAATAACAATAGTGTGCCATCAAGCTGCAACCAACTCATGGCGATTCCAGGACCAAGGGGTTTTCAAAGCAGGATATGAATGGAGTATATGAGATATTGGTAGTAGTACAAATTCCCATCAAGTCACAGCATAGCAACCCCAGCCTTCCCTGGTAGTCTCCCATCCAGCTATTAACCATGGCCAACCCTGCTCAGCTTCCAAGTTCTGGCAAGATCAGGCTCGTCTGGGCTATTCAAGAGACTTCAATGGACTTAAAGGAGTGTAACTGCTTAGGATTGTGTTATAAGGAGCTGCCTCATACTGAGTCAGAACACTGGGTTTGTTAACCTAGGACTCTTGGCAGAACTTCTCCAAGACCTCAGTTTGACTGTTTTCTCTGTCCTGTCACTTTGAATAAGGGAGACCCTTTTTTGTTCAATAGAAATAATACACAATTCCAAAAGCATTTCTCTGCTTCTCATCCCTGTCTTGGATACAAATCCGAGCTGTACAAAAACAGCAAAAATAATACGATTTAGAGGCTTCTACACAGGGCACTGTATATTTTAAGCTGAGATTCATGTCCAGGGTGTGGATGAAAATCAACAAAATTTCAGGGAACGCTTCAAAATACTCTGAAGGGGAAAAAAATCAGAACAAAGGTGCATCTCCTCCCAAATTAAAGTGAAACCAGTATTAAAGACACTGCTTTGGTTCAAATCTCCCCAAATTCTTTAAGAGATGATCCCAGACAAGAAACTGTCAAATTCCTACATTCTAAGCATGTGTTCTACCAGAGAAATAGGCAGGCTCTACTCTAGATTCTGAGGCAGGAAATAATTCACAGCAGTAAAATACCACATATCTCAGTCTCAGGCTCTTTTTGCTCATATATTTAACTAGGGTGGGAGGGACGGTGGGAAAGATCTGGTTTGTCCCACAAGACGCTAAATCAGGAAGATGATCCAATGAACATCAAAGATGGCACATATAAAATGTGTAAATTAGCAACCCAATTCACTTGAATGGAGAAAACCAATCCATGCTTGTATAGCTTGGATAGATACTTCCAGTCAAAAGCACAGGAACCTTTGTTAATGCCAGAGATTTATGTGTACACAAATTAGTATCTGAATCTGGGCACAGGTCTCGTGACACCTCTTTTTTCATTCTGTTTACCATGGAAAGTTGGCTCCTTTGTCTACAAAAAGGATTAAGCTGAAGTTATTATGAATCATACCAATAGAGGTTTCTAATTTACAAAATGTATTATGTCATCATAGCCTTAGTCTTGTATCAACATTGTCACATTCACAGATTTTATACACTCTTTTTATTCTGTGGGATGGCTATGCCCCACACATCTGCTCCACCTGCCTTCTGGATTTACTTGGAAAACATCTACCATGATTTTTCCAGTCATCTGGATTGAGTTTCTAGGGTAGCAGCAGTATAATTAGTTGTTGCTCACAACAACATAAGACCACTTTGAGCATTATTTATAGTGGGAAAGCAACATATAAGCACATAATGGAATTTCACAATTTGCTTGTTTTGGATGAGCCACCTCAAGCAGGTCTCTGAAGAGGTGACATAAATGATTAAAATAAATAATATGAATAAGTAAACAAAAGTTTGCCTGTTCTCACAATTTGCTCTTGTCTTTATCTGGATAGCCCAGGCTAGCTTGATCTCATCAGATCTGTGAGGCTAAGCAGAGTCAGCTCTGGTTACTACTTGGATGAGAGACCATCAAGGAAGCCCAGGGGGGCAGAGGCAGACAATAGCAAACCACCTCTGTTCATTACTTGCATTGAAAACTCTACAGGATCTCTACAAATCAGCTGCGACTTGATGGCACTTTCAACTAACACCACAATTTGTTCCCTTGAACATTAGGAAGAATTAGGAATCTTTTCTCTGTCTGCTCTCATGAAAAGTAAGAAACCAGCAATTCTTTTTGCACTGTGATTTTACCCCATTTGTATGGATTAGGTCAGAGAGTAAAAATGAATTTTTAAAAAATACAATTGTGCAATTTCTTCAAGATTTCTTTCCAAGTAATGTTTTAGCCAGTCTATATCTGCACACATGTATGAGTAAGCAATAAGGGGAAAAAGACGAACAAAATCAATTACATTGGAATGGCAGACAGTGATGCTACTCTGCAATAGGGTTGCCAACCTCCAGGTACTAGCTGGAGATCTCCTGCTATTACAACTGATCTCCAGACGATAGAGATCAGTTCACCTGGAGAAAATGGCTGCTTGGACAATTGGACTCTATGGCATTGAAGTCCCTCCCCAAAAAAACCTTCCCTCCTCAGGCTCCGCCCCAAAAACCTCCTGCCAGTGGTGAAGAGGGACCTGGCAACCCTACTCTGCAAGTAATTCCAGGTAATTAGGAACCCCCAAATCCAGACAGAGATTTAGCCAGGAAGACTATGGTAAGCATCTCTACATGATGTACACACAGTACAATGGGTTCAAAGATGACGAAGAAGAAGAGTTGGTTTTTCTAACCTGCTTTTCTCTACTTTAAGGACTCTCAAAGCAGCTTACAATCACCTTCCCTCCCCCCCTCCCACAACAGACACCTTGTGAGGTAGGCGGAGTTGAGAGAATCTGGAGAGAACTGTGACTAGCCCAAGGTCACACAGTAGGCTTCATGTGGAGGAGTGGGGAAACCAACCCAGTTCACCAGATTAGAGTCCGCTGCTCATGTGGAGGACTGGGGAATCAAACTCGGTTCTCCAGATTAGAGTCCACTGCTCTACCACACTGGCTCTCAAATTCATTTGTTTCAACAGATTGGTCCGGAGAATGTTAAAATTCCCATCTGGATGTGCTTCCTTGAAGCTTGGTGAACTACTGCAAGCCACAAGCAACTCAACTTTAGACAAAGGATTATTTCTTCCCACACATGGCAATTCTGAGCCTAGATTTACACACATTTTCATATAATATCTCCCTTTGATTATAGCTGTTCTTAATGCTGCTAGACAACCATATTCATCAGTGTCCTATAAACCTCCTAGATATTTATGGTCTTCAGGTTTTACAACACTAATGCGGCACACAAGTGGTTTGGTGATGAATGTCCCATCTAGATGGCAATGTTTACCTAAATTCCACCACAAGTATTAAAAAAGTGGTATCAATACATCTCTGCTGTATTTAGAGCACAAATGAACTGAGCAGTTCCAGAAATGGCCATGGCAATAAAGGAGTAATTTCAGTTTCCCACAGCATCATAAAAGAGCAAAAAGCTAATGGAACTACAGCTCTTCCCATCTTTCTCATTGTCATCATTCTACATTCTTCCATCAATCTTCACATGGCCTCAGCTCTAACTTTGCTTTTAATGAGATCTGCATGAAAACTCTCCACACAGATAGTACAAAGCCTACTTAACCTCAGGATCCAACCTCCATTTAGAAGAAGAAGAGTTGTTTTTTATATGCCAATTTTCTCTCCCTTTTAAGGAAAATCAACCTGGCTTACAATCTACTTCCCTTTCTCTCCCCATGACACACACCTTGTGAGGTAGGTGAGGCTGAGAGAGCTCTAAGAGAACTGTGACTTGCCCAAGGTCACCCAGCTGGCTTCATGTGGAGGAGTGGGAAACCAAACCAGTTCACCAGATTAGAGTCTGCCACTCATGTGGAGGAGTGGGGAATCAAACCCGGTCCACCACTCTTCACCACTACACCACTCTGGCTCTCTTTAGCCAGAATGTAAAAAATCTTCCATAGCAAACAGAAACAACTATTGAAAATTTGGGGAGCCCGATCTTGTCAGATCTCAGAAGCTAAGCAGGATCAGTACTTGGATGGGAGACCACCAAGAAAGGAAGGCAATGGCAGACCACCTCTGCTTAATCACTTGCCTTGAAAGCCTCTTGCTGGGGTTGTCATAAGATGGCTGTGACTTGACGGCGCTTCACACCCACACACTAAATCTGAAGTACTTAACTTCATCTCTGACTCTAGCTTTCACTTTATTTTATTTATTTAGATATTTATAACCCCCCTTTTCTACCCAGTGGGCACTCAAAACAGCTTACAACATGGTTCTTCCCTGCTCCATTTGATCTTTACAGCAACAACCCTGTGTTGTAGGTTAAGTCAAGATATTGTGCCTGGCCCAAGGTCACAGCAGAGTGGGGCTTTGAACCTGGGTCTACCAGATCCTAGTATGATACTCTAACCACTATACAATACTGGCTCCTCTAGATTTGAAGGAGAAGAGTGAAGGTGGATAACACAGCATGGGACCTCAATGTTAATAGTACAGTTACAAGAAAGATGTTACTAGATTCACATGCATGTGTAAATTCTGCTAAGCAAAAAAAAAAAAAGTTGGGGAGGGGGAGGCAAGAATGTCAGGGTTGAGGAAGCTAAAAAATTACACTCACAAACATGCTCCAGGGAAGGGCTGTGGCTCAGTGGAAGAGCCTCTACTTTGCATGCGGACGGTCCCAGGTTCAATACCCAGCATCTCCAGTTAAAAGGATTAGGCAATAGGTGATGGCTGCCTGAAACCCTGGAGAGCAGCTTCCAGTCTGAGTAGACAATACTGACCTTGATAGCCCGATTGATCTGATTCAGTATAAGGCAGCTTCATGTGTGTTTGTGTATGATGAAAGTCAAGGGATGTTACCAAAATTCACAACCCCGTGTTTCAACTAAAAAACAACAACAGATAAATCCTATTTTGACTGTGCTTCTGTTTTTCACGAACCAAACTGATGATTTTTATGCCCTTTCCCCTTGCAATGGTAGTTTTGCATCAATAGTGTCAAAATGGTGCAAAGTCACATTTTCAAAGCTAACAAATCAGGATTAACAGCAACTACAAGGAGCAAAACAAAAAAGTTGACAAGCCAAGCCAAGCACACAATGCCATGAAAAGGACATGTCCCTACATCCCTTGTCCACTTGGGTATCCAGCTGTACAACACTGCTAAAGGAATCACTGCTTGCTGTTCTTTTGGTTCAGCTGTTCATCTAAGTCCTGTAAAAAAATTCTCATTTTTGCACTTGGCTTCGGTTTCCTGGTCCCTCTTGTGGTCCATTTCAGTTCAGCAATAAATCTCTGATAGATAGTGGACAATAATAAACTTGCATTTTTCTGCCAAACAATCCTTAGCCAGAAAAATAGTTTTGGAGTAGCCCTGAAATGTTTTACAGTGTGATCAGATGCACGTAAAACAGCTCAATGCAGCAAGATAACCAGATATATATATATATTTTAAAGGAGGAAAACCAGAAATTCCCTGAAATCATAAAACACCAAGTTCAGCACAAGTACTGGAGGGGACATCGTGAGACCAAGCCATGATAGATCTGTTCAGGCTTATTTATTTCATAATGGCAAACTGTATTTGCTGCAGGAAACAAATTGTGCTGTAGGGAACCTCTGGATGACACACGTCGATACAAAGCATCACCCAATACAGCACACAAACCAATATAAGATTGGCTCGAAAATGGCTCCAACCTGTTGAGTGAGTGAAGAGCCTATAGAAGACTTGAAACAGCACCAGGTTTTATAATCAGAGAAATTTGCAGCACTGAAGAATGGTGCTTGGATACACCGTTCTCCAAAGGGAGCTTGCAAGCCTGTGCATTACGCCTATTGTGCCAAGTGCAGATCTCCTGGTGAACGTACTGGAACAGCTGAAAGTACGTGGTGTTGATCTCAGGTTCATTGCCAGGGGGGCAGGGGGCCAGGATTTTTAATGGCTTTGTTCCCATATCTGTCTTGTAGATTATAAATAAACAAAACATTCTTTATTTGCCTACCAGAAAAAAATAAGGCTTTGATTGCTTTACCAGCTTGACTGCTACATTTCTGCCTGTGCTTTCATTCCCACCTCCATTCTCAAACTGCTGCCTTTTGCACCTTGACAAGACAATGTAGTGGAAAGGAACTGGGACAAATCCCCTTCCCCTCCTTCCTCTGTTGGTAGAGAAAGTCTAGTGATATGAGCTTCACTCAAGAGGGAGGTAGGGACATTTTGCCCATTCCCCCCTTCTCATTGCAGCCCCCATCCCATGATGCAATTTGTTTGCAAGGGTCTCCTGACCCTTCAGCAGAGAATTTTCAGGGGGCTGTTGGGGGAAAGAACTCTCTCTATGAGTTTTATCTGCTCACACTATCATAAAATCAAGCTATCAGCTCTCCAGATTAAAGATATCGATTCTTCAAATTATTCTAATTGGTTGATTAGTTTCTGTTATTGTCATTGTCTTTACCAATTTAGTTAGCTGACCCAAAGGCCATGTTTGGTGCCACGGGATTTACGATTAGCCCTGACCTGGATGGCCCAGGCTAGCCTGATCTCTTCAGGTCTTGGAAGCTAAGCAGGGTCAACCCTGGTTTGTATTTGGATGGGAGACCACCAAGGAATTTTAAGGTTGCTATGCAGAGCAAGGCAAGGGCAAAACACCTCTGTTTGTCTCTTGTCTTTAAACCCCATGGGGTCACCATAAAGTCCGCTGTGACTTATTTCTACCCTGCCTTCCCCACCAAAAAGAAAGAAATGGCTTTTAAAAAGACATGTTTCTAATGAAATATACAGTGTAATGTATCAATTTGTTTAATTTTGTAATGTGTCTTTCTGCTTGGTAAAACGTTATGATTCAGTCCAGTCAAACAGGTGGATCACCCTGATGTAGAGGAGTTTAAGCTCAACAGAGCTTAAAAAATTATTTCTAAACAGAAATATAAATTTCTTTGTTTTATACCAATTACTGTATTAGTTTGGATGTTACATACCATATCATGTTATTTTTTTAAACAGTTCTACATTTCTGCATCTATATTTGTACCTAACTATAACAAGAGGCTGCTGTTACATATATCTCACATGTTATTTCAATTCGATTACATATCTTTGCATAATTCATATATGTCCTTTACCCCTTAGTAAGTTCTTATTTTCATATTGTAGTATTCATGTTATAGTATTGTATTTCCTTGTTTCACCTCTATATGGTCTTAATGTTAATATTCTCATTTAATTATCTTAAACAAATTATCAGTCTATGCAGTCATTCAATTATATAGAACAATTATATAGGGAAGGGGCTGTGGCTCACTGGTAGAGCAGCTGCTTAGCATGCAGAAGGTCCCAGGTACAATCCCTGGCACCTTCAGTTAAAGGGACTAGGCAAGTAGGTGATGTGAAAGACCTCAGCCTGAGACCCTGGAGAGCTGCTGCCAGTCTGAGTAGACAATACTGACTTTGATGGACCAAGGATCTGATTCCGTATAAAGCAGCTTCATGTGTCCATGTGTTCAAAAGACTCCTGACTCTGATCTCTTTATCTTATAAATCACTAAACACAACAACACAAGCCTTTATTGGCATATAAAAAGGAAAAACATACATTTGGATAAAACCGAGTACAAATAAATAAAATTGGATAAAACAATCCCAAATTAGCCTTTAAGGAAAGCTACACACAAATCACTAAACACATTGTTCTAAATCAAAATAATTGTACAAATAGCCAGTCTTGATGGGGTAATCATTAAAGAAATGCGGTGATTTGTCCATTTTCTAAAATGAGATGTGGTAAACCCGTGACCCTAAATTCTTTTGATGCCACCACTGAACAAACAAAAAATATTAGGCCCAACTGCTGAGAAGCTGGCTGCTGTATCCAGCTATTAATTCTTGACACAAGACACAGTGCGGAGACTGGCAGACTGACAGTGTGGATTGTTTGGGCAAACTTTGCAGAAAACCAGGGCAAAGCAAGCCACTTGGCAGGACAGAGTTGCGGGCAGGAGACCTGGAAGAAATAAGTCCATCATTGTCCAAAGAAGATCAGGCATGAAGGACAGATAGAGACAAGACGGTAGAAGTGGCATCTGACGTATGCTTGACTAGGCATGTTTCCTTTGAAATCTTCCCTAGTGAGAAGTTGCTGTTAGGGGCAACTGTAGGTTAGGACATATAAAGATTTATTGGCAACAAAGCAGCAGGCAGCCCTCTCTAAGCATGAGACTGGGAGGTCAACGACAAGCTATTTCCTGCCCCTGAACAGACGCAAATAATTCTTCCCTGAGACTTCAAAAATCCAACTACTGACCAGCCTCACAGCAATTCCCATCAGCCTGGCCTCACTTATATGGTAACAGGTTTTGTCTTCTTTCTTCTCACTGTAATCTCTTTAAACTTTTTTGTCTGTGATGATTTTCTTCTACAATGTGTGTTGTTAACATTTGTGGAAGGATATATGCAGGGGGATTTTTTAATCATTGTTTCTTTTGGAATCAACCACCAGTTTTGTGAGACGTAGAAAGGAAAACAGTAAGTGCTTCTGTTCCAGTTGAAGTGAGCTATCGTCCTTCCATGAATTCCCAGATGAAGGAAGCCAAGGTGGAGTGCTGTGTGAGGTGTGCAACATGAAAAATGTTTCCACATCATGAACCAGGAATGCTAGGAGAGGCAAGGCTAGCGAGAAGGTTTATTTTGCTAGCTCCATGGCAGAACTGCGATGTATCAGGCAGCTAAATCAGAGCCCTTGGCCCTCACTTCTTAATACACACAAGGGTATCTCTCAGTAGGCATGCCTTTTAAAAGTCAAGGACTGTAAATAATTACTATTGTTATTATACAAACATGCGGATGTACTACAGACCTTCAGCCAAAATCTAAGGTTCTTCAAAAGTCCATGCATAGAAAGCTACTTATGATTGGTCCGTTCTAGAATTTACTGGGGAAAATGTTTAGAAAAGAAAAGACACATCAGTCTCATGACTAGGGTTGCCAGCCTCCAGGTACTAGCTGGAGATCTCCTGCTATTACAACTGATCTCCAGCTGATAGAGATCAGTTCACCTGGAGAAAATGGCCGCTTTGGCAACTGGACTCTATGGCATTGAAGTCCTTTTCATTTCCCTCAAAATTCCTGCAGAGTTTTCCTCTGAACAGAAACTATCAGATTTGCTCTGGTTTTTGCTTTACGTATAATTGACATTATCGTGTGACGTTACTGAACAAAAAATTGTATGTGTCTTTTTAAGTGAAATGCCACAGCACCATGGAATAGGTGCTCATGACACTACCAGGGGAATCTTCTCCACTGAGACAGTCCTGGTGGCTGAGAATGGACATCAATGTTCTCCGGTGACTTGGGATGCCAGCAAATTCCATTACCTCACAACAGGAATACTTGTGAGGCTGCATTGTCTGATTGACCCAGCTGCAGTCTTACAACAATCTCACAGCATATATTGCCTAGGCCTATGGTACTTAAAGGATTGCCTGCCCTCATAAAGTACTGCTCAAACACATCTATTGTAATCTCTGACTCTTCTTTCTCTTCCGCAGATGGCCATGAGGGAGAAAGAGTTTTCAGTGTCCTTTCCCCAACTATGGAATGCCTTTCTTGACTGATACCATTTTTATACATGACTCCTGGCCAAGATTTTTCTTTAATTTTGGCAACTTTTTAATTAATTCATGTATACTTTTGTTTTGCCCTCTTGGATATGTTGCTTTCTGTTCTCATTATGGGTTTCATAAGGTTACTATATGAGATACTGGTGGTGGTGGAAAGTGCCGTCGGGTCACAGCATAGCAACCCTGGACCTTCTTGATGGTCTCCCATCCAAGTACTAACCAAGGCCGACCCTGCTCAGCTTCTGAGATCTGACCAGATCAGGCTAGCTTGGGCCATCCAGGTTAGAGAATAAGAGATAATACTCCAGGTTTTAATTTCTTTCAGTTGTCTCAATCCAGTTGGTTGGTTATATATTTTATCTTACAATGTATTGCACTTCATTGGTTACAAGTTGGTAATTGAAGTGAATGCTTCAGGTGCATTTGTGGTACACAGATATTTTAAATATATAAATAGCAGAAAATCCCTCTGCCAGTAGCCCGTGACAGTGACAAGCTAGATAGCTCTCCAACCATGCTGTCCTAAGCATAGTTACAATCTTCCAAGTCCCCTAAAATTAATGGGCTTACAAGGGTATGACTCTGCTTAGGATTGCCTTCATATCTCAATGCCCATTCTCCTCCTACAAAGGAACGAGGGCAGAAATAATCCCATTTTATTTAACAACAGTATATTGTGGTTTGTGTGCTGGGAAAATGCAGAAGGCCCCAAACACAACATGAAGCTGGCCTCTTTAGGAGGTTGATTATTTTAACCCTAATTGTAGTCGGAAAGCTTTTTGGACAAACAATCAGTGAAGATCAAAATCAAAGCCACCAGCAGCCAATGTTAAGGAGGGATAAATGAAAGGATACATTTGATTTAACAAAGCCAAAAACTTGGCACAGACCAGACTGGGGCCCAGCGGGCCAAGCACAAAAGCCAATGCAAAAAGCCCTTCATTGTAATTCTGTTTGCTAATCCCCACCTTTTAGCACTTGTTTTGGAGTAGCAGAACATGGAAGGAAAGATTTTTAAAAAACATGTACTGGCTTTTCTAGCTATGAAATGTTAATAAGACTGGCAATTCATGTCATTTCCCTTTTCTTTAAAGTCCATTCTATTCTTGGGTGCACTGTAAAGCTTTCATTGAGAAGCGAGTGAGATGCGTGTTTGCCAAAAATTGTATGGTATATAATTGACTCCAGTGGAGTTGGCATGGGGGTGATACATTAGCCAGAATAGTCCCAGAGCTGGGAAAGGAGGAAAAGAATGACCTCATAAGAGCATTCCACCTCTTTCTATGAAAAAAGTAGCTGCTGGGTTCTTTGGGAGGAGGGGGTCAACCAGTAGAAGAAAAAAATTGCATTGTAGACATCAATATCAAAGGAGTTTTTTTAATGGGTGATGGTTGAGGAACGCTAATCAGTTTCTTTTCCACAATGTAGAATTAATTCTTAAAATGCGGATAATTTCTCTTTAATTGCAATCCAACAGAAACTGCAATTGCATTGGAATTCAGAGGAGGGGTGGGAGAAATTGTCTGGTTTCATCAATGTGTGTATTAGCAGTGTGTATTAAGCAAATTATAAGTAACAAACACATTTTAAGATGCTTCTCAATAAATAGCATCATCACAATAGCCTTTCAGGTACTGCTGGAGGAGGAGGAGGAAGAAGAGGAGAGGTTAGCCATACCTTGTAGGTATTATACAGGTAATTCTAGAAGGCCATTTTTAATTCCATTCCATTGGGTGTTCCAATACTCATTTCATACTTTATAGAAATCAATGTGCAGCCAATTCATTTTTACAGTCAATCCAACTCAGGACCACTTACAATCTTGCAGTTATTAAAATATAGCACAAGATACATTTCTTGCTAAAGTTCTGGGGTCCTTTTTGCATTTTGGCCTCATGATTCACCAGTCTTAAATGGCAAAAATAGAAAATAATCCTACAGTCATTATCTAGTTCTTTCTTGTAGTTCATTGTTAAGTTAGGGTTGCCAACTGCCAAGTAGTAGCAGGAGATCTCCTGCTAATTCAACTGATCTCCAGCCGATAGAGATCAGATCGCCTGGAGAAAAATGGCTGCTTTAGCAATTGAACTCTATGGCATTGAAGTCCCTCCCCTCCCCAAACCCCGCCCTTTTCAGGCTCCACCCCAAAAATCTCCCGCTGGTGGAGAAGAGGGACCTGGCAACCCTATGTTAAGTGCTTACACTACCAGACCCTTGAAGAACGATTCATGAATGCACATGTTGTGGGACAGGCCTGAAACTCAGAAAGTTACAGGAAGTAAGTGCATGGTTACTTCCGCATGATCACTTCACTCCCCTGGCTCATGAAGTTTTGCCAAAGATAACTGGTAGTCCCAGTGAAATGCTGCTATCTCCTTCTCTGCAATGGTAGTAGAATGACTAATTGAGAACAATCCTCACTCATCAGGATTGGCTGGCCTTGGGCCATTGGCGTCTTGAAGCCTAAACTACCTCACAGAGGTAGAAGAGAAGAATAACAGAGAGGAAGCGAATCATATATGTCACCCTGATGCTGAGCTACGTAGAAGAAAGACTGAATCTCTCTCTCTGTCTCTCTCTCTCTTGACTAGGAATGTTAGCCATGATGATTAGGATCAGAAATCCAAAAAGTTATTTCAAGTATGCTCAGGAAAAATGGTTTGTAGACAATTGCCATTCTTGTTTTGGCTGCGGTGGAGGAATTCATTGGCAATTGTCATTGCACCTGTTGAAAAAGAAACCCTACTCATTTCTCTATAAACACAAATATAGTATGCATAAAAGAGGCATTGAAAGAGTAGGCCAAAGATAGCAGAAACAATACATTTTATATACACAGATCATTATCACTTGGTGTTTTCATGAAAAGAATTTCCTGCTCTCTCATCTCTAGATGGTAAAAAGGCTGTTCTTTAAAAAAATCAGATCTAGATTGCCATTGAGATACAAAGTTGAGATCAGAGTCTACATTTCATTATTATTCAAAAAGACCATTGAATTCTACGTGTATGGTTGCCAGGTCCCTCTTCACCACTGGCAGGGGTTTTTTGGGGTGGAGCCTGAGGAGGGTGGGGTTTGGGAAGGGGAGGGACTTCAGTGTCATAGAGTCCAATTGCCAAAGTGGCCATTTTCTCCAGGTGAACCGATCGATATCAGCTGGAGATCAGCTGTAATAGCAGGAGATCTCCAGCTAGTACTGATATGCCTGTATTATTGTATCAATTCCCAATGACAATAACACAGTAAAGGTAAAGGTAAAGGTCCCCTGTGCAAGCACCGGGTCATTTCTGACCCATGGGGTGACGTCACATCCTGACGTTTCCAAGGCAGACTTTGTTTGCGAGGTGGTTTGCCAGTGCCTTCCCCAGTCATCTTCCCTTTACCCCCAGCAAGCTGGGTACTCATTTCACCGACCTCGGAAGGATGGAAGGCTGAGTCAACCTTGAGCCGGCTACCTGAAACCAACTTCCGTTGGGATCGAACTCAGGTCGTGAGCAGAGCTTTTGACTGCAGTACTGCAGCTTAACACTCTGCGCCACGGGGCTCCTAATAACACAGTAGGAGGTTGATAGTTCAAAACAGTTTGTTTATTAGGCCCAATATACACACCAGGTGAAAACTGCCCAAATACACAGGACAATTCACACACTAGAACAAAGGATTGCAACAACATTTATAACTTCTGGTCAGGGGTGTTACAAAATACGTAATATAGTGCGTAGAGACACAAAGACCCAATAATGGATACATTTGGATTAGCAGATCCTATCAGTGTGGTTTTGAGGCGTGGATTTAGGTGGCCATATCATCTCTAATGGAGAAACTTAACTTAACATTCTTATCTGACACTTCTAAATCACTGCCTTGGGCCTCATTAGGGCAGCTAGCTGTACCAGGCCTGCAAGGATGATCTCACTGGCACCTGATTCGTAGTATATGCCAGTTTATGCTAACTCAGTGATCACACAGGAGTGGATAGGAACCAAAGAATAATACTTAACCCCTTATACATGGGGTATTGCCATTATATATGTGTGCAGAATATGGTATTATGCTAGATGCTAACCCTTATACCCCGGGCTTAGCATCTTTATAAGTGTGAGTATGCGGACTGAGTATAAAAGCATACATTTCCAATAATAATGAAGATTATAGGCATTACAGTACCTGGAGGTTAGCAACCCTATCTATGTGATATACAGTGCCCTTATTTGAAGAAAAGGGGCTGGAATCCACCGATTACACTGATTATGGAAAATGAAATTACCATAATACAAAAGTGCATGCTTTTCTGTGTCTATAAATGTCGAGCCATGTCAGAAGCTTCCTCAGGTACAGAAGCGTATAGGTGAATAAAACCTTATTCACCTGCTGCATTTGGCAGATAGTATAAATCTTCTAGCAGCCTGAATAGCCTTGACTAGCCTGACTAGCTAAACAGGGTCGGCCCACAGTTAGTACTTGGATGGGAGGCCACCAAGGAAGTCCAGGGTTCCTATGCAGAGGAAGGCAGTGGCAAACCACCTCTGCTCATCTCTTGCCTTGAAAACCCCATGGTCCTGTGGTCCTCATGAGTTGGCTGTGACGATGGCACACAATTATTGTAATTATAAATCATCTCTAGATTGGGCAGGCTTGGTTTAACCTTCTGATCTTCCTTAGGCAACAGATCTGTAGGGCTGTCGATTCAGAGTCCCCTGAAGGTGCGCGGGGGCGGGGGGGGGGGCTTGGAATAGATCTGTGCCTCCCGGCCGGGAGGCACAGATCTATTTAAAGAGCCCCCTGAAGGCGCGCGGGGGGGGCCCTTGGAATAGATGTGTGCCTCCTGGCCGGGAGGCGTAGATCTGTTCCACCTCCCCCCCACGAGCCTTCAGGGAAGCCCCCTGAAAGCGCGTGGGGGGGCGAATTTTTCCCCAAACTCCGGATCTCGCCTGAATTTCGGGGATCCAAAGCTGGGGAGTCCGGACTTCAGCACGGCCCGAATCAAAACGGGCCAAATTTTGCCAAATCCGAATTTTACTGAATTTTTTTTTTCAACAGCCCTACAGATCTGTATCTTCAGGTCTAAATAGGAACATCTATAGGAAGTTCTGTGGACTGAATTTGGGAACTTAAGAATTGTAATTATGTGCTAATTAAGCCATCTAAGATCTATGCCTTCTGTGTAGTAAAACTTATAAACTAGCTCTGGTTCTATGCCTTCCCTACATACCATTTTCCCTCCAAGTCCACCCCTTGTACAGTGTTTAAAAATATCTGTTACTTGGCGGTTAACTTGAAAAAGCCTCTGGTGTCTCATTTCTACTGAGGTAAAATAAGTAAAGGGACTAAGGAGAAAAATAAAAACTCCAATAGGCCATTTTGGAAAGCAGTCTCTGTCTTGCTCGGTACACATGGATAGTAATAGTCCTCAGCCTGGCTTTGACAGTAAGGTATATTTAAAGCATGTGGTTGCTGCACTTGCATAGGAGGCTCAGGACTGAAGAAAAACAGTGTGATAGAGTATCTGTTTTTGAAATCAATCCAATAAAATCACTTTTATTTTAAAAGTATTAATCAGGCTGAAGCTCTAATATACTTTGCAGCTTGTGTGGCAGAAAGCCTGAAGTCTATAGAGAAACATCTCTCTGGAGTTCCAAAAATAGCAATTACTTTTTAAAGAGCCTACCTTTTTATCAGACTATTTGTGTATTGCACATAATTTTTTATTCTATTAACTTTTTAAAAGAAATTGAGACATTTCAGTTCTATTAGCAGATTTGCTTGTCATTCAAACAAATGGCAAATAAATGCTTTCCCTCCAGCGTCCCTATTATTTTCAATAAATATAAACCAGTCCTGAAAATTTCTTTCCACACCCTTGCTTGACAAATGGAAATACCTTTGGGATTCCAAGAACTAATAGCTTCTTTCAACTCTCTGAGATATTGACTGTTCTCTCCTAATGAAAAGGCCATTTTTATAGAAAACAAAATATTGCAGAGCATTTGTTATGTTACAGGATTGTGATGAAGTGATGAAAGCTGAGTTATGGCACACTCTTAAATCCACAAGTTGGGTTATGTAACTGAGGGCAAATGGATGGTAGGCTTCTGTGGTCTATAGTAATTCCATGAAAGACATTCATTTTGCTGCTTTAGAATCATAAACACATGCCATCTTAACGGGAACTTCAACAGTATCCACCGTTTGTTTTGAAGGAGGCAAATAGGAAAACAAGGAGGTTTTCATTGGACATAAATCGGAAGTTACAGGGCAGAGGTTTGCATATGTAATGGAATGCAATGGTATGCATTACCACGCCAGGTGGCAATCTACAATAATGGGGCTAGGTCCGGACTCAATTTTCCACTAACAGAAACGGGGGTATGCTAAAACTCTGCTAAAAATGAAAGGTCAAATAAATTCCTGACTCGTCTTGCCAAAAACTTCGTTTTCCAGAAATTTTCCAAAGGCTAGATGGCATCTGGCAGCAATGCTGATTCTGTGAACATAGACAGATCATGAAAGGGAGGGCTGGAAGGGTTGCATCAGTGCTTGGCTCTCGTGGCCCTTTCTTACATGCCCAGGGTAATGCCAATCATCACTTTAGGGTCAGGAAGCAATTTTCCTCCAGTCCAAACTGCCAGGGATCCTGGAAGAGTTTTTTTTTACCATCTTTAGAGTTGCCAACCTCCAGGTACTAGCAGGAGATCTCCTGCTATTACAACTGATCTCCAGCTGATAGAGATCAGTTCACCTGGAGAAAATGTCCTCTTTGTCAATTGGACTCTATGGCATTGAAGTCCCTCCCCTCCCCAAACTCCACCCTCTTCAGGATCCTTCCCCAAAACCTCACGCCTGTGGCGAAGAGGGACCTGGCAACCCTAACCATCTTCTGAGCATGGAGCAGGGGTCACTAGAGGTTTGTGTGTGGGGTGATAGTTGTGAATATCCTGCATTGCACAGAGGGTTAGACTAGATGACCCTGGAGGTCCCTTCCAGCTCTATGATTCTATGATGATTTCCACTAATACCCCCTTCCTGCTGCAGAACACCCCCCTCAGCCGCAAAATAATTCATCATGATATCCTTGTCCACCAGGACTACCATTTTGGGGAGATCATCATGCTGATGAAAGAGTTTACATGTACTCAGGAGTAACATTTTAGGGAACTCATCACACTGATGAAATTGTGGACATATACAGAGCAATCCTATGCAGAGTTAATCCATTTTAACTCCATTGGACGTAGACTGGAATTACTCTGTGTAGGATTGCACTATAAATCAGGATTAGTTTTCCTTCACATTTGCAGGGCTTCTTCTGAGGAACTGCAGCTGAGCCAGATTCTGCAAGAAAACAGGACTTCCAGGACATTGGCTACAGAACCAGAGGAAGGGTTGCCAACCTCCAAGTGGTGGCGGGTAGGATTGCCAACCTCCAGGTGGTGGCTGAACATCTCCTGGGATTACAACTGATCTCCAGGTGACAGAGATCAGTTCATCTGGAGAAAATGGCCACTGTGGAGGGTAGAGTCTATGGCACTATGCCCAATTGAAGTCCCTCCCCTCCCCAAACCCTGCCCTCCTCCAGCTCCACCCCCAAAATCTCCAGGTATTTCCCAACCCAGAATGGGCAACTCTCAGCCTAACCTACTTCACAGGGTTGTTGTAAGGATAACATGGAGGAGTGGTGAATGATGTTAGCCACTTTAGGTCCTCACTTGGGAGAAAGGAAGGTTACAAAATAAATAAATAAATTTAATTTACCAGACACTTCCCCCCCACAAGTTGAATTGACTCCAATGAGCATCTGCTTTCCCACTTAGACAGATCAGCTCAGCTCAGTGTCTTTTGCAAAAACAACAGATGCTTGGAGGAGCCAGAGTGACAGTCACAGTTCCAAAAAGCTGAAGCTCATTCGCCTGTCTGGATCTTATTTTAGCTGATCTTCATCCCTGTAAATTTATAACTCTTCAAGTATAAGGGCTGATTCTTATGGAATCCTTCTCCTGATAAATACCATATAGAGGTTGAAAGATTTTTCTGGCCTAGTGGTTCAGATGGCCAAGTGGTTCAGATGGTGAAGGCAAGCCATTCTCTCCCTTTCTTAGCCTAACCTACCTCTCAGGGTTATTGTAAAGATAAAGGAGGAATCATATATGCTGCCTCAGCTCCTTGGAGTAAGGGTAGGAGATAAACTAGATAAATAAACAGACAGAGAGAGACAAAGGTGTAGGAATAATTTAATAATAATAGATTAATATACTCAGTGCTGCTTTTTAATTCTTTTATTCAGAACACACCAGTTAAACTAAAAGTAGAGCAACCATAAACAATGTGTGTTTGCACAAGCTGTTGGAACTTGATCCAAGATTTCGAATGGCTGGATTAGATCACTCACCAAGCTTCCTAATTATGTTAATAAAGACTGATTCATTGTGGCCTTCCAGTTTCTTTGCGGCTTAACTGCGTTCCTCATTAAAACAACAGTACAATTCACATTAGCTATAGTATAGACAAGACTTAATCCGGATGAACAAAAGTTGTAAAGTTCAGATTTCATGGGTAACAAGGTTTTGCAACACTATGAAGAATTGTCATATGGAAAACAGCAAGGTATGGCACACAGTAGCCATTTCAAAAGAGCCAACTTGGTGTAGTGGTTAAGAGCGGTGGGTTGGAGTGGTGGACTCTGATCTGGAGAACCAGATTTGATTCCCCACTCCTCCACATGAGCGGCAGAGGCTAATCTGGTGAACCTGGCTGGTTTCCCCACTCCTACACATGAAGCCAGCTGGGTGACCTTGGGCTAATCACAGCTCTCTTAGAGCTGTCTCAGCCTCACCTGCCTCACAGGGTGTCTGTTGTGGGGAGGGGAAGGGACAGCAATTTTAAGCCAGTTTGATTCTTCCTTAAGTGGTAGAGAAAGTCAGCATATAAAAACTAACTCTTCTTCTTCTTCTTTGCCATAGGCCATTACAATGGAATAATGCCACTCCCTGGTGATAGCATTAGTGAATTCCCTGGCAGGGAAGGTTAAGAAATGCATTTTGCAATAAAATAACTGACCAGTCATTTGCACAACTGACAGCTGCCTCATTTGATCACTTTTGTCTGTTTTTCTTTCAGCTGTCAAAAAGAACTACTCTATATATATTACATTTAATAGAGACTGAAACTAATCAGTTGTTGCTTAAAGGTCAAAAATGTCCCTCTTGGCCCACCAAACAGTGGGCCCTTCAAAACATAATGCATAATATCTTGAATCTGCTTAAAGGATTTGAAAATATCTTTGTCCAGATAAGGGTGGGCATACACTGAAACCTGAACATCATGCCTGGCTGGGGAAAATGCACCATCTCAGATACAAATTTGGTCCCTTATAAGCCGCCATCTGGAGAACTTTGTAATTTTGATCAGATTGCATTAACAAAACTGTATGCATTAGACCCTGCAAAACTAACTCCTCTGGGCACAAGGGATGCATTATAATCAAAGTCTGTCATGGATTCAGTCAGTCGCCTTTTGCAAACTGTTCAAAAGGAAAAATAAAACCCTCTTAGGCACTTCTTAGTGCTATGCCATCCCATGAAGTCTCTTCCAGACTTCGCAGACTTGACATCCAGCCTCTTCTTCTCTAAGAAATGCAGCTGGGATCCCAGGTGGAAGGGATAAGAAGCTTCAATTTCTTCTGGAGGGTCTCCAGTTCTGCATAATTCTCCATACCCCCGATCTCCAAGTCACATACTATTTGGGGTGATGACACAAAGAACTTGAGAGATGGGACCACCAAATGACCCCTCTAGCATGATAAATGAAAGCTCCATACGACTTCCTCATCAGGACACTCATCAGACACTTGGGATTCATATGCACTGCAGCTAATGTTCAAAGAAAATGGGACATTTACCACAACATTGCAGCTGCTGACCTTGGTGCTCTAGATATTTTTTACTTGCTATGTTACCGAGCTTTATTATGTGCAAAATGAAAGGTACATGCTGTGACTGCAGAATACAACCCCGGCTAGCTTTGAGCAGCAATGATCTGCCTCATTTCAGACTCTAGTATCTAACTGTATAACTGGATAATGCATTGTCATCTGGCTGTAAATATATATTTAAAAACCCTGAAAGAATAGATTATTATGACCTAGCTGATCATTTGGGGTAAGGAAACTAAAACACGAGAATGTAAAAAGCCCCTAAAGTATGAAGCAAGTTGCCTCTTAGACACATGTAGGAAGATTATACTTTTGGTGAGTTCCAACCAAATGCAGAGGGTAAACAGGCTACTAAAACAGAAACCCTTGGCTTTAATTTTTGACTGCTGTGTTGTCAGTATTAACCAGAAGTATGCATTTCCTATGCACATCCATGTTCTGGGGGTCAAGCACCATCATCATCCTGGTTCCCAAAGCCTGTGGCTTTTGACATAGCGAGGAGGAGGAGGAGGAGGAGGAGGAGGAGGAGGAGGAGAAGAAGAAGAAGAAGAAGAAGAAGAAGAAGAAGAAGAAGAAGAAGAAGAAGAAGAAGAAGAAGAAGAGTGATGACACCACTCCTGGGGTTTGTTCCATAAGTAACATATCGGCATGCCATGCACTGAAATTCTCTCTACTCTGCCTTTGATGGTTCTGTCATACCTGGCTACCCTATCCACGTTAGCCTTTCTGCCAAAAGTTGTGAAATAAAATAAAATACAAAACAAGTAAATTAGCCAAGGCACTACAAAGTATGCTCCAACACCCAGATGGGTGGGTGGGTCGTACTGCTTCCTGTACAACTGATTGGGCAAGTTGGGAATGTGATCATTGTAGACCCCATTCCAACATCTCATTGGACTTATTGCAAGGCCCCAGAGCAAAGCCTCTGATCTCAGAAAACTTAGAATCATAGAATCATAGAGTTGGAAGGGATCACCAGGGTCACTTGGGTGTTACTATCTTGAACGGGAGTCTCCAACTTTTGAAAGCCTGCAGGCACCTTTGGACTTCTGATACAGGATGGGGGGTACAACCACAAGATGGCTGCCACAGGAAGCAAACCCAACCACAAAATGGTTGCTGCAGTTGGAGGCAGAGACAACAACAAAATGTCAGGAAATGAGGTTATGTATAATTTTATTAGTAAATCTTGAACATTTCAAGTAGAAGCTCTGTTTAACAGGATGCCTTTTAAAGTGAACATGCTGTTTTAAAATATTTTGTTTCATACACACAGCTTACATTTAGTCACTCAGTGAAGCTCTCTTTGCTGTGGTGGCAGCTGCTGCCAAAGTAACATTTTTTAAAAAAATCTGCACCACCAATCAGATTTTCAGTGGCCAATCAGAAGCCCTGCTGGGCAAAAGCCCCATCTAGTCCCACCCATTTCCTAAAAAACTCTTTATCGGGAACCACAAAAGGTGTCAGTGGGCACCGTGGCATCCATGTGTACCAAACTGGGGATCCTTGGTCTTGAAGACTTTGGTGTAAGAGACAATGCCACCAATTCATTCTTCCCAATAACTTTCTACAGTAGGCTTAGCCATGGCCTGGGGCAGATACGTAGTGTTGCCAGGTTCCTCTTTGCCACCGGCGGGAGGTTTTGGGGGCACAGCCTGAGGAGGGCAGGGTTTGGGGAAGAGAGGAACTTCAATGCCATAGAGTCCAATTGCCAAAGCAGCCATTTTCTCCAGGTGAACTGATTTCTATTGGCTGGAGATCAGCTAGTACCTGGAGGTTGGCAACCCTACATACAGTAGTTGATGAAAAGCTTAAAAATGATTCCTGATTCTTGTTTTACCATAAACTGAGTACAGTACCATAGATCTCATCAGTGGGGAAATGGCTAGATAAGTCCTTTAACAAGGGGTCATAGAGACAGTATAGCTTGTACCAGTTTTGAGGGCAAAAGTCCAATTCCAAGTTATGAGCTAAGAAAACTATGGCTGAAAACCCATGTATATGTGTAGTAGGGATTCACAGTGCTTGCATGAACAATGACCTTTTATGCAGGGACGTTTCCCCGCGGCCACCCCCACTGACTGCTTTGGGGCTTCCTTTTGATTATGCATGTCTTTTCCAACCGTCAGAGGTCGGCTCGCTCTCCCCGCACGTTTTGCCCGGATTTTCCATATTCTGGCTAAAACAGCATCCGGAAAACACAGGCAAAATGCATGGGGAGAGCGAGCCGGCCTCTGACTGTCAGAAAAGGCATGCATAATCAAAAGGAAGCCCTGAAGCAGTGGGCGGGGGTGACCACAGGGAAACGTCCCTGTATTAAAAGCCATCATTAGCCTTCCTGGTAGACTGGTAGCTTTGTATCCTATTTACACTGATCTCAGGAATCTCCATAACAATGAAGAGAATGAGGGAATGGATGTATCAGATAAGGGTAGAATCATAGAATCATAGAATAGAATCATAGAATCATAGAGTTGGAAGGGACCACCAGGGCCATCAAGTCCAACCCCCTGCACAATGCAGGAAATTCCCAACTACCTCCCCCCTCCACACCCCTAGTGACCAGAAGATGGCCAAGATGCCCTCCCTCTCATCATCTACCTAAGGTCACAGAATCAGCATTGCTGACAGATGGCCATCTAACCTCTTCTTAAAAACCTCCAGGGAAGGAGAGCTTACCACCTCCCGAGGAAGCCTGTTCCACTGAGGAACAGCTCTAACTGTTAGAAAATTCTTCCTAATGTCTAGACGGAAACTCTTTTGATTTAATTTCAACCTGTTGGTTCTGGTCCGACCTTCTTGAGCAACAGAAAACAACTGTTTTCTAACTTCATAGAAACTGAAGTTAGGCAAAATAAGAGTTAATACAGAAGCCTGGATGGCCAAGTGGTTTTGGATGGGGATGCTGATTTCTCCCTCCCATTCCCCCCCATCCCAAGCAGCAGTGAACTCTGGTGTGTGTAATATTTGCATGTTTGGAATAAAGGATATCTAAACATAAGGATTTACTGTATTGTTCTAAGAATGCAAACAGCAAGGGACTAAATATTTGATTTCCAAACCACAGTGGAATATGCTTTGTTTCATTTCGCACCAGGATTCGTGTTGTTAATATTACATTCTCAGCCTTGAATTAGGAAACGAGGCGGGATTGTAGCAATTTTTACACAAATAAAAATGTTGACATTGCACTGTTGTGTTCTCTCTCTTGTGGGCCATTCTTGCACAATGCCCTAGTCTTAGAGGCTCTGTCAGGAGTATCCAGTGTTTGCTTTTCTGTATTAAGTGTGTGGAAAGCAATGCATATCTAAGGCTTTCCACATATTTAATCAGTAAAATTGTTGCAGGGGGGGGGGAGGTTGCTAGCATAGTTTAAATTTGTTATCAGAAAATTGACTTCAGCTTATGCAAATCATTTTTAAAGAAAACTAACTCACTCTGCCCTGTGGCGCAAAGTGGTAAGCTGCAGTCCAAGCTCTGCTCTGCTCACAACCTGAGTTCAATCCCAATGGAAGTCGGTTTCAGGTAACCGGCTCAAGGTTGACTCAGCCTTCCATCCTTCCGAGTTCAGTAAAATGAGTACCCACCTTGCTGGGGGTAAAGGGAAGATGACTGGGGAAGGCACTGACAAACCACCCCGTAAACAAAGTCTGCCTAGTAAACGTCGGGATGTGACATCACCCCATGGGTCAGGAATGACCCGGTGCTTGCACAGGGGACCTTTATCTTTTTTAACTCAACATGTTCTAAGCCAAGTTCCAAATGTTGGACCCCATTTTACTCCTAGTGATATTGCTGGCAGTGTGTCAAAGTCCTTGTTCCAACCCCCACGAGTCCCTCAACTTCCCAGAAGCCTCTGAATCCCGTCCTGTAGCCTCTTTCACCCCAAACTTACCAAGCGGCAATAAGCAAAGATCAGGAAGAAGGAAGTGGGAGGTCTCCATTCCACCCTTCCTGCCATCTGGAATTCTACAGAGATGGTATCCTAGATGACAAGGCATCTGGGAAATGTACTTCTCCAGGGTACCCAAGTCTTTAATTCAGGCATAGGTGGGATGGTACAGTGTTCAAGGCTCCAAGGAGTGAGGGAAGACTAGCTGCAGTCAAATAAATTTAGGGGCAAGAGGGTAACCACAGCGGGATGAGTGAAATCACCACAGTGCCATTTTATTTTTGAAGCAGACCCAAACTTCACTGGCATTTGGGCTGCACTTGTACATACGTTGTGGAGGGGAGAACTCTGACTTCCTGCTAGCGCTAGCTCAAACCTCTTGAGGAGATCTCTTTAATCAGCTTTCCATGTGGTTTGGTTAGAAATCCATATCGTTGAAGTTACTAGTGGCAGTAGGGTTGCCAACCTCCAGGTACTATCCTGCTGTTACAACTGATCTCCATCTGATAGAGGTCAGTTCACCTGGAGAAAATGGCTACTTGGACAATTGGACTCTACGGCATTGAAGTCCCTCTCCTTTCCAAACCCCGCCCTCCTTAGGCTCCATCCCAAAAACCTCTAGCCAGTGGCGAAGAGGGACCTGGCAACCCTAGGTGACAGGCCAGCATAACCAGCAGGTGGATACCTCAGTGGGATTGACGGTTTCCCTGAACACTAGGAAGTTACAGCATGGCAGTGAAGACGTGTGGTGTGTGTGCATGGCAATTTTTGTTATTTTATGGGAACACAATAAGCCATTTCATCCTGCAGAGAAAATAGAGCACTACAAAAGCCATCAGTCTAGACAACGCAAGTCAACCCCCCACCCCAGATGCCCACAGCCTTGGAACAGCTACAGCAAACCCCTGGCTGGCTAACGGGCAGCTTGAGCATTTTTGTGTGTGCATGCTTGCACATTTGTTTAATTAGAAATACACATGAAACAGGAAAGCCAGCAGACACTCAAACACTGCTCGTCTCTAGAGTGACAACACACAGCCCTCCACAGATTGCATCACGCTAGCCAGATGCAAAAACTCAAACTTGTTTCTGTGTCCAGGCCTGATGGACTCTTTACCTTACCAGGTAAATGACCTGAGAACGGTAGAGTCTAGAATTAATTTTTGAAATTCTCCTAGGTTTTGGACAAGAAGGCAGTAAATCCATGGAACCATAATAAAACTGAAAGACAGAAATACTCTTCCTTCCTCCAGATATCTGTAGAGTAGATTTGGCTTCCAAATGCTATATAAAGCCCAGTAATGCTGAATATAGTTTCTGCTAAGAAACAGAATATAGTTTTCCATTGAAAAAAAAATGTCCTGGTTCAGTCATGCATATTTTTCTGTACCTCCTCATTCATTCATTCATATGAAATTTTATAACTTGCCTCTCAAAGAAAACACCCCCAGGTGGCTCACAGTCGAAGTAAGAAAAAATAATAATCATAGCTAACACTTAAAGTGCATGGTAACTAAGAACCAGTGTCATTGGGTAGAATTCATATGATTAGACACCATCAATAAAAGAAATATCAGATTAAGCCTTGGAGACACAAGTAATGAAGTCAGAAATCCAGAATATGCCAGAGCTCTTCCAACATGTTTTCAGAGGCTCGTGAGTGGAGACTGTGGTTTGCTTCCTTTTACACATACTTTTGGATTGTGAGATTGTAGGAGTTCTGCTAATTTGATGTAAACTGACTTTTCTCTCCTGTTGGTTGAGAGAAAAGTAGGATATAAAAACTTTAAATGCTGTTTTTAAAAACAAAATAAAAAGTACATTAAAATGGATAGAAGCGCCACGGCCATTAGAAAGGCATTCGCTACTGAGCAACGTTTCTGAGGTCTACTGCAGTTATTGTGAGCTGTTGTCACAACTGGTCTTTTAATTTAGTGTAGTCAAGAAAGAGACACCGCCATCTGAAGGTCTCCTAATTTTCACAAAAAGTAGCCCTAGCAGGGTTGCCAGCCCTGGGTTAGGGAATACTTGGAGATTTTTGGGGTGGAACCTGAGGATGGCAGGATTTGGGGAGGGAAGGGACTTCAATGCCATAGAGTGCAATTGCCAAAGCAGCCATTTTCTCCAGGTGAACTGATCTTTATCAGCTGGAGATCGGTTGTAACAGCAGGAGATCTCCAGCTAGTACCTGGAGGTTGGCAACCTAAACACTAGGTTTGTGACACTGCAAAAATCATGGAGCAACCAATAGGGATAGGCTAATTATTTACTTCCTGATTTTGCATGTTCTGTGCTCCCACCTAGGGTTGCCAACCTCCAAGTACTAGCTGGAGATCTCCTGCTATTACAACTGATCCCCTGCCAATAGAGATCAGTTCACCTGGAGAAAATGGCCGCTTTGGCAATTGGACTATGACATTGAAGTCCCTCCCCTCCCCAAACCCCACCCTCCTCAGGCTCCACCCAAAAAACCTCCCGCCGGTGGCAAAGAGGGACCTGGCATCCCTGCTCCTGCCCCATTAAAAGTTCCTCTTTGTTGTTCTGAAGTTGATGTCTGGTCCGTATGGAAAGGTATATACTGAAAGCTTTGTTTCTGCTGGTGGTAGCTGAGTGATTATTCACTGGGTAGTATTTTTTTTAGTGGGGGATAACCACCACCGCTCTTCTCTTTTTCTTTCCCTCTCTTGCCAAACTACCAGTGGGGCAATATTAGTCCCAGTTCGCACGGACATCTGCCAGCAGAGAAAAGTAAGTCATGTGTGTTTTTTTTAAAAGAAAGAGACAGCCTAATAAAAGTGTCTGCTGGGCCTTTGTAGGGATTTAGTAGCTGACCTGCAACCGCCAGCCAAAGCCAAATGAAATTGGCAAAGCCCCGCAGCCAAGTCCCACGTCGCTTTGCAACTTTCAAACAACCTCAAGGGCTTCTTGAAACGTAGCAGCCATGGCAAGCTCCGACGCTTTGCCAAAGCTCTCCGGCAACTTCTCCCAAACAAGGTCAGAGCCCCTCCCGGCAGGCTCACGAAGGAAAAGAAAAAGGAGCTCGCCGGCGAGGTGAGGTTCTGTCAATATTGCATACAGAAGAACAGCACACACAAAAATTCCCCTTGACTTGTTTTCTTAATGAGACATCCCCTTGGATTTGTTTCAGATGCACTCCATGGGATCCGATTGGGAAGGCTTTCGGCCAGACAAAATTCAAACGGAGTTATTGGGAGTCAAGCCTAGAAGGAGACAATGGAACTGGATTTTCCAAACGGCGGGCTCCAGTGTGCATTTCTCTTGAGAACACAGGCGGGGCGGGGGGATATAGAGCTGCCACCTGATTAAAGAAATCCTAGTCAATTACTTGTATGAGATTTTAGCTGGTTAATTAACTGAGAAAGTTTAGCCTAAATAACAAAAGCACCCATTCTTTTTCCGATGCTGCTCATGTTCATCTCAGCAGGTGTCATCCCAGAAGAGGGAGTTCCATTTGGCTCTCACGCAGGAGGCAGGGCCTCTTCTTGACACCTGCAGCTTTAACAAGGACTTTTATTTAGAATAAAGACCATTTAAAATCAACATTCTGCTCACTGCATTGGATACACCTTTGAAATCCAGCCAACGCTTTTGAGTGTCATCTAACGTTTGGCCCTGAATCTTCTTTGGAAATTTGTTTTAAACTGGATTTATATTTGGATGATTTTATTGTTCGACTTTTTAACTTTGCTTGGGGAGAAGAAGACTATGAAAAAAGAGACCTGTTTGCTCAGATCAAAAAAGCTGGCTAGTCCAACATTTGTTCCCAAAACAGAGCCATTGAGGATTCTTCATACATCAGTTGCACTTTGGAAAGGAAACCTGGGAATTCAAAACTCTAGGAATAATTGACAGTGCATTCCTGAGTGGAATGCCTGCGCCGGGCTTAGGAGGCAACGCAGCAGCGCTGCCTCCTTTTTTTTTTTTTTATAATTATTTTATTGGTTTTTATAATACAAATTTTCCATGATAGTAAACAACAATAAAAGCAATATGAAATTCAAAATTCTAACTCTATGTTGTTATAATTTCTTGAATTCATAACAAAAAAAAACAAATTAGAGGAAAATTTATGACTTCCCCATCACCTCTCTCCGCCTCTTAATAAAATATTCATCCCATCGTAATTGGTCTGATCTTAACTATCATAAATTCATTTAACTTTCATAAAACATCTTCTATTAATATAAATGATTATAACTCTTAATATTAATTGTGTCTTCTAGATCAGATTAATAAGTATTCTTCCATTTTCCCCAGTTTTAATTCATATTCACAATATTTCATCCAATCCTCCCATTCCCCTAAAAATCGAACATTGTCTTTTTCATTTAAAATGGCTGTAAGTTTTGCCATTTCCACCAATTCAAACATTTTCCCAATCCAGTCTTTTTTCTCGGGAATTTCTGCCCCCTTCCATTTTGCTGCATATAGCAGTCTCGCAGCTGTTGTAGCATAGATCAAAAAAGTTCTTTGTATTAGCAAGTTGTCAGGTATCATACTTAATAGCATCATTTCTGGTGTTTTGGGTATATTTTTTTGTACTATTAGTCTCAATTCATTGTATATCATATCCCAAAAAACTTTAGCTTTATCACAAGTCCACCACATATGGTAAAAGGAACCAATTTCCTTATTACATTTCCAACATTTAGGGGATGTCACTTTATATATCTTTGCCATCTTCTTAGGTGTTAAATGCCATCTATACATCATTTTATAAATGTTTTCTCGAATTGATTGCGCGTTTATTCCTTTCAAATCTTTTGACCAAAGTCTTTCCCATTTATTTAAAGCAATATCACGTCCGATATTTTGAGCCCAATCTATAATAGTTGGTTTAATCGTCTCCTGCTCACAATATAATGTTAAAAGTAGAGTGTACATTTTAGAGATCAGTTTCAGATTGTTCTCTAGTAACATCTTGTGGAAAGGGGACTTTTCTTTAGAAAATCCATTTTTCATATCTTGTACAAAAACTGATTTAATCTGACAATATTGCAACCATTGTAAATCCTCTTTGAGAAATTGAAATTCCTTTAATGAACATTTTTTCCCCTCCCAATTAATTAATTCCTGGTAAATTATAAATTTGTCCGGTCTAAGTGGACGTAGTGTTAGCATTTCTTGCGGTGAAATCCACATCGGAGTTGTTGGTTCCAAAATATGTTTATATTTCATCCAGATACGCAGTAGAGAGGACTTGATTATATGATTCCTAAATGATGCTTGTATCTTAATTTTGTCATACCATAAATAGCCATGCCATCCACTAATATTATTAAAGCCTTCAAGCTCCAATAAACGTGTATTTGATAAGGTTATCCAGTCTTTTAGCCATGTTAAGGCTATCAGCAGTGCTGCCTCCTAAGGAGGTTTCAGCCCGGGCGAAACCTCCACCAGGCGCCAAAAATCCGTGCAACCCACATAGGGTTGCACTGGAGATATGCCTAAAAGGTGGCATAACTTTGCAAAAATAAAAGGGGGTGTTCCCAAGCCATAACAGCTTAGGAGGCCACCTAATGGTGGCCCCACCCCCCGGCCGGCACTGTAACGCCCTGGGAAAGCTGGAAATCTCCCGCTATTACAACTGACCTCTAGGCAACAGAGATTAGTTCCCCTGGAGAAAATGGCCGCTTTGGCAATTGGACTCCATGGCATTGAAGTCCCTCCCTTCCCCAAACCCCGCCCTCCTCAGCCTCCGCCCCAAAAATCTCTAGGTATTTTCCAACACCGAACTGGCAACCCTAGTTGCCACCTCCAAGTACTAGCTGGAGATCTCCTGATATTACAAATGATCTCCAGCCAATAGAGGCCAGTTCACCTGAAGAAAACGGCCGCTTTGGCCATTGGACTCTATGGCATTGAAGTCCCTCCCCTCCCCAAACCCCACCCTCCTCAGGCTCCACCCCCAAAATCTCCCACCAGTGTCAAAGAGGGACCTGGCAACCATAGAGATGTTCCAGGCTTTTGTGGCTATACTGGCTTGATTTGAAAGTCGGGATTTTCTTTTATGGTTTTCTAGGTGCTGGCAACAAAACTGTGGCCATCTTTTCATGCCCCTAATAGCAAAAGCCAGTTGTAAAATTGACATTTCAATGTCTGTTCTGTCTGTCTGTCTGTCTATCTATCTAGTACTGCTCATACAGCTATAGCCTTGAGCAGAAAATAAAGGAATAAAAAATGCCTTAGTGTTATTCTATTGGTATTTAATTATTGCCCCTATAAATTTTGCCACAGACAGAATAACAGAATTATTTTTAGTAGCCACGTCACTTGCGCCCTCATGCTGCTAGTTGCCTCGTTGGACAATGTATGTCTGTTTCTGTATACAAATGTAATAAAACGGTGTGTGGTATATAAATGATGCATACAACAGGTATACAGGAAATGAACAAAAATGGGGAAATTGGTAATCAAAATAGATGGGACAAAAGTACCAGGAATACAAAGAAAAACAAAGAAACAAAGAAGTGGCCTATTTGCATATCCCTACTCAAGACAGGTGAGAGTAACACCTACTAGTACAAACACAGAAGATCTCATAATAAGACTGGAAATGCTTCTGGAGGTGATGGCATTGGGGTCATAGCCAGTTTTACACACACACACCCAAAAAAGCATCCTGAGAATCTCCAACTCCTCAGTCTCTTCCTTTCTTCATCTGCCGCACCCCTTTGCTCTTGATGTGATCCACTCTGCTTGTGGCATTCTACATGGCTATCGAATTTTAATGAGTCCTGCACAGAACTTCTTTCAGAGCGTGTTTTGCAAAAGAAAGAGCTGGCACAAAAGGAGAGGCCGCGTGGGCTTCTGCTCCATTGTTTCTGAACAGATTTAAGTCGGCCAGGATTCCAATTCAGTCGCATTCTCCATTGACCATTTAATCCTGCTCCAGAGAGCTAGTAAACTACCCATATTCACTCTCACAGTTAAAACTCGCCTTACTGGTTATTCATTCCAGCCCCCCGGCTTTCAATACACCACTGCTAGGCAATCTTTCTGCAGAACAAATGCTTCCATATAGCTGCTTTTGCTGAGCTGGGGTCTAGGCTGCCCTGACTGATAGCAGGCCCCACTCTTGAACTCATTGAGCATCCTTGTTTATTACACTGCACATTTCATTTGTTTTTACCAACTGACACCTTTTCCTCTCAAAAGCTCAAAGCTTACATGTCCAGTATCGTTAAAAACTAGTAGCTGAGCTAGGGTTGCCAACCTCCAGGTACTAGCTGGAGATCTCCTACTATTACAACTGATCTCCAGCCAATAGAGATCAGTTCACCTGGAGAAAATGGCCGCTTTGGCCATTGGACTCTATGGCATTGAAGTCCATCCCCTTCCCAAATCCCTCCCTTCTCAGGCTCTGCCCCAAAAACCTCCCACCGGTGGTGAAGATGGACCTGCAACCGTAGGCTGAGTCCATCTAAATCTACAAAATGTCTTCAGGGAGAAAGTTCCACAGTTGAGGGGTAACGGCAGAAAATGATCTGGTGTGACTGATGCAATCAGAAGGAACTGGCAACTGATGCAAAATTACCAGATCCCTAAAGTGGCGGTGATTGGAAGCCTTAGCCTTCTACCTGAACCTCAGAGATATTTATAGTCAGAATAGGTGCTGTGGAACACAGGCAGGGTAATGCTGCTGCAGTCATCTTGTTTGTGAGCTTCCTAGAGGCACCTGATTGGCCACAGACTGTTGGACTTGATGGGCCTTGGTCTGATCCAGCATGGCTTTTCTTATATTCTTATGGTATGAGCTGCTGCCAGTCAGTTTAGACAATATTGGGTTAGATGGATCCATGATCTGACTTAGTATAAGGCAGTGTCAGGACATGAGGAAGTGGCTATGCAAATTCTTTCTCCCTGTGATCAGTGATGCTGGTTTAGGAACATGGAGGGAGAGTTCATGTGGCCGATTCCTCAATACCACTTATGCTTTGCAGTCGCTCCAGCAGAGGACCAGGTGATCGCACAGAGGCAGGGGGCATGGCCAGCATGCTCCTTCCCAATCTCCCTCCCCACTCATTTACCTGGTCACTCACTCACGGGGCTGCCATGTGCACTGGCTAAGGTTTTCATGTGACCAAGTCTTTTGGCGCTGTTCTGGTTAGAGTCAGAGATGATTATTTTATTTATAGGCACCTTTCAACTAAGAGCGGTGGACTCTAATCTGGAGAACTGGGTTTGATTTCCCACTTGACCACATGAAGTCTGCTGGGTGAACTTGGGCCAGTCACAGTTCTCTCAGAACTCTCTCAGCCCAGCAGAGGCAGGCAATGGCAAACCACCTCCCAATGTCTCTTGCCCCGAAAGCCCTGCGGGGTCGCCATAACGCAGCTGGGACTTGACAGGACTTTCCACCACCACCTTCAACTAAAAAAGTAATCAGGACAGTTTGCAGCACAACAGAGTGCAATAAAAATCAATACAAAGTCAGGAAAATGCAATACACATTTTGATGAAACTATTATAAAATCAATAAATTACAGTTTAAAAAAGTCAATGTCAGTTTTTTCCAATATTGTTCCTCCTTTTGCCAAATCATTTCTTAATCCTCTGACTAAAGCATACATCATGATGTTGGAATCTCATCAGATTAATGGGGGAGGGTTGTTCCATTTCTTTTGTATAAATAGAAACTGCTTGGATCCTGACTATCCTGGCACTGTACTGTATGCTTTAAAAAGTATATATGTAGAAGGAGAAAGGAAGTTGAGCCACTACATAAGTATCCAAAAGCCCCAATTGCTTGCTGTGGATATTTATATACGGCTTGTTATGCATGCAACAGAGTTGCTCATTTAGTTCAGCCGTTCAGGAGCCAGATGGTTCCTATCAGCACCACTGAAGAAAAACGACGAGCTATTCGTGGGAGTATCTGACACTGGTGACTCTCAGAAACGGTGCCAAGATGCAAATTCAGATCAGGATTGAGATGGCTCATACCCACCTGCCCCCAAAGGCTCGGTAATGAAAGTGGAGAAGGAAACAGTGGCAGCTGAAGCAGCACACGCCAGCCACAAGGAGATCTAAATTTGGATTTCAACCTCCCTTTCTGGCAGTTTTGGGAGACTGGAAATCCAATTGTTTTAAACCCAGCTGGAAATCGATCACAACAGCAAGTCAGATAAACATTCCAGAAGACCAGCCACATTAACTTGTTGCAGCTAAGATACAACAAGACACAGACTGCAAGGACGTTCTCCTGCCCAACTCCCATTTATTACATAGACACCAGACAACTTGCATGAATGGTCTTCTTCCAAAGTGCCCTATGAGTGCTTAAAGACTAAGGATTGGCAGCTCCTATCTCAGCTACCACAACTGGTACCACAATCCTCTCCAGGGTCAGAGGAGCATGCCTATTATCTTGGGTGCTGTGGAACACAGGCAGGATGGTGCCGTCTTGTTTGGGGGCTTCCTAGAGGCACCTGGTTGGCCACTGTGTGAACAGACTGCTGGACTTGATGGGCCTTGGTCTGATCCAGCAGGGCCTTTCTTATGTTCTATGTTCTTATGAAAGGCCAGGCATATTAGAAACCACATAGGAGGTGCTGCTGCTGTCACACACTCCTCATCCGGTCACAGCCTGCTGCCAATCCTCCCATATATTTCCTAGTGTGTCTGAAATTAATTGAAAAGTATTAGTAATTACTATTGGGTTGGTTGGAGCTTACTTCCAGTAAATGTGCCTTTTTATTAAGGGATAGATCCTAAAACTACCACCAAAAGGCATTGTGGTGGATATGCTTTTTTAATGTTTGACATTTTTAGATGAGCCTTACTACTTGAATTTCACTGTGCTCCTAGTGGCAGCGAGCTAAAAGGAAAGACAGGTGAATTATGCATGCGTGAATGTCCTTGGATTACCATGTGGCATTTGTAATTATCGGTGGGGGAGGACACTTGCATTTCCCTGAGCAACCTCGTGTGTCATGATGAAGACAATTGAGCTGTTCAATGTGGTATTTAAGTAAAATACTGAAAAATAATATTGAAATGATCCAGAAAGGGAGAAGGCTCAAATTGTGTGCAAATAAAAAGACCAAGGCAAGTTCAGTCGGCCATCACATCCACATTAAAGTTATCACTATGCCTGTTTGCAAGTTTATTAGTTCATTCCACAGACAATCTAATGGGTTAATTGTTGTAATTTCCTTTATGCAAAAGTGGAAATTGCCTCTCAGATTTTTCAGTGCTGCAAAGATTACCCAGATCAACCATTTGTGTAGTCAAATGTACATTTCATCTCAGCTGACATTCATTTAAATATGTTATAAATATGAATAAAAGATATAATCTCATGCCAATGTTGTGAGACAGAATAAAGTAGTGGTTAGAGTGCTGAGCTATGATCTGGGAGACCTAGGATCAAAACTCTGCCACAAAGCTTGCAGCGTAATCTTAGGACAATTGCTCACACTCAGCCTGGCCTACCTTACAGGACTGTTGTCCGGCTAACATAGGCACAGGAGAACCACAGGTGCCACTATGAGCTTCTTGGAAGAAGGGTAGGACACTGCTGCTTCCAGATTAACCCTTATTAGGAAACACTGGGCCTTGACCTGCATGGCCCAGGCTGGCCTGATCTCATCAGATCTCAGAAGCTAAGTAGGGTCGATCCTGGTTAGTATTTGCATGGGAGACCACCAAGGAATTCCAGGGTGGATACACAGAGGCCAACAGTGGCAAGCCACTTCTTAATATCTCTTGCCTTGAAAACTCTACGGGGTCACCGTAAGTCAGCTGCTACTTGACAGCACTTTCCACCACCACCATATTGGAGGGGTAGGTGGAATGCTAGAACACCCAGGATGTGTTTCTCCCTAGTGAGGGCCCAAAGCAGCTTACATCATTCTCGTCTCCTCCATTTTATCCTCACTACAGCCCTGTGAGGTAGGTTAGGCTGAGAATGTGTGACTGGCCCAAGGTTACCCAGTGAGCTTCCATGGCACAAGTGGGGATTTGAACCTGGGTCTTCCAGATAGTAGTCCCATACTCTTAACCACTGCACTACACTGTCTCTCAGTTAATGGAGGATAGATCTGTCAATGGCCCAGGCTAGCCTGATCTCGTCAGATTTCAGAAGCTAAGCAGGGTCAGTCCTAGCAAGTACTTGGATGGGAGACCACCAAGGAATACCAGGGTCACTATGCAGAGGAAGGCAATGGCAAACCATCTCTGTTAGCCTCTTGCCTTGAAAACACTACTGGGTCGCCGTAAGTCAGCTGCGACTTGACGGCACTTTACACACATGGTAAACACTAGTAAACAACAATAATGCTAGTTCAAACATGTGTGCAGATTTCTTGCTTTCGTATAGTCTGGGTAATGACCAGAATTGTGTTTGGGGTCAGGTGAGGGCATACGAAAGTTCTGTGGTTTTCGCTCTGTGATGTCTTGGCCATCCACGCAATTCATCACCTCCCGCGGCAAACCTCAAGTGATGTACAAGCAGATATGAGCTGTCCCTACTTCATTTTCAACATCTTGAAATTCAAATGTAATGCAGCTACAAGAAAAATCTGCATTGGATTCACTGGGATTTAAATGGCATTCCAGATGAAGTCTGTGTTTTCTCTACAAAAATATAGGGATGTTTACTTGGTGCAGATCCTCTGCACAAGGGAACACTGATGGATACGGAGGTGCAAGCCTGCACATCTGGATGTTATCCAGATGTTTTATTTATACCAGACACCAGATTTATCAGATCAGTTCCACTTCATTTAGGTATAATATGCATGTAGATAGGGCTTGCAGTAAAAATCAGCTGTTGGCAGGACAACCTGTGCCCAGTTCCCAAATGTGTAGTTAGCTATGCGAAAAGGAGGAAGGAAGTTTAAACTCAATTTAAAATTGCTCAAAGTACTACTTACAGACATCTGCTTTACACTACCCCTCTTGTTATTGCAGTCTCTATAAACTATTGATATTAACATTCTAATTATCTAACACCCTATAGCCATGATGCAGTTACACATAGTCAGTATACAGTTTCTCTTTCCTCTGAAACTCCTCCTCAGTTCTTTGGTTCACCAAATGCGTCAATTTTGCCATCACTGTGTACTCTGCCATTTTCTTTCTCCACTTATCAATCTCAGGAATCTCTTCCTGCTTCCAGATTGATGCCAGAACTGTTCTGGCTGCTGAAAGATGACAAGGTTCTTGAATGGGGGGTAAAGACATGCTTAATTCTCCCTGCCCCCGCCACAACCAACCTCTGTTTCCTCAGGCACATCTCACAGACGCTACCCACAGTACAGGAGAAGTATAGTGCATGTGCTAGAATGGTTTTGGCCAATGACTAACGTAAGTCACAGACTTTAGATAGCCAGCTGAGCTATATACCTCCAATTCTGCTACATCCTCACATCCCTCACCCATGGGTCGCTCCACTGCCTGGACTCCAGGGAATGTTCCCCACACAAACTGCTGCTCCTTTCTTTCATTACGCTTAACCTTTCACTAAATAGGACCATTATATTGCATCTGCAAGAGAAAGCCAATGTAAGAGTGGCCTTAGGCAAGGAGAAATCCAATTTGTTCTGCCAGGGACGACTCAGTGCCAAGTGAACATTCGCTGTTTGTGTAAGGCAACTGGAAGGGCATCACACATCAATGCTTTTCAATGAAGTCAACTATATTTGATTCTTATGGTAAAGCCCCCCCCCCATACCTTTTCCCCATCCTTGCCATCATTCTCTAGTCCCTGTACCACAATGCCACGAAGACTGGTATTTATTTACGCCATTTAGACCTCCCCTTTCTCCACAATGGGGACCCAAAGCAGTTCCTATCATTCTCCTCTCCTCCATTTTTATCCCCACAGCAACCCTCTGAGATGGTTTAGTCTGGGAGTGTGTGACTGGCCCAAGGTCACCCAGTGAGCTTCCATGGCCGAGTGGGGATTTGAACCTGGGTCTCCCACATCCCAGTGCAACACTGTGAGAGCTACTGTACTGAGATGCTCTCCGGCTATTAGTAATGACTGTTAGCCCAGTTTACAGCTAATTGTGCAAGGAGGAATATAATACTTGCCATCTCTCTCCTTTCTTAGACTTAGCCGACCTGGCCATACTAATCCATGCTGTCCAGTTCTACTTGGCCTCAGTCCAGGGGTTCCCTTATGGATTAATCAGCAGGGGAAGGCAGGGTTCGGGGAGGGAGGGACCTCAGCAGGGTATAATGCTACAGAGTCCACCTCCAAAGCAGCCATTTTCTCCAAGGGGGCTGATCTCTGTAATCGAGAGATCATATGTAATTCCAGGAGATCTCTAGGCCCCAATTGAAGGTTGGCAACCTTAAATGTGCCACTTTGTTAAAGGAGGACAGAAAAAAACAGCTGTCTGCTAGCCAGCCTCACAGGAACGAGATACGTAATGAATTCTCTGTTCCTTGATTCAGGAATATATTTAACCAAACCTAAAGCGGAAGCTCTCTTGCTCTGCTCGTTTGTCGGCACAGGCAAAAATAGTACAATGATATATACACTTCGAAACAAACGCTGGATTCGTGTAAACTGGAAAGGCAAATATTCCGAATATGTAAACAGCACAGCATTATTTGAGAGACTTTGGTTTCAAGACCGTTATAGTATGTACATGGATCTGATTTTGATGGGCCGCTCATAAGACATGGGTAAAGTGCTAAATGTGCAAGTCATTATGAACTTGGCACAGTAGCACTATTTATACTTCAGACTCTACATTTGCTGCTTTGGGGGAGGATGTTTACTTAACCAGACTCTATTAAACATGCTGAAGAGTATCACAGGAAAAAAAAAAGAAAAACTTTGTACTCTAAAACATCTTTCATTGATGAAACCCAGAGTCAGTCAGTCATCACAGATGGTACGGAAAGGCAGATCCATGCTGGCGGAACGCAGAAGAGCTCTAGGTGTCTTTTATCTCCTTAAAAAAAAAATCTGTGCTGAAGTGCTGGTGACAGAGAAAAGGGTTCACAGTGCTGGAGGCTGGATCCTTTGATTTATTTATACAAGTCCCACTCCACTGCCTTGTGCCTCTGCTGGGGGAAACAAATTCAGCTGAATTATGAGGAACATTGAAAAGGACGGGGAACAATAGTCCACTTTCAATCGTATGGGCATTTGTTATGGAACTAGCACACTTCTCCACTGGAAAAGTGTCAGTGAATCCTTTCCTTTATCCCTTAGAAGCTCCTTGATTGAAAGAAGCCAGTTTTATTTCCAAGGCCCAGTTACATTGATATTTCACTGCCATTCAGATATGTATGATATTAGAAATTCTCACCTGAATCTTGAAAAAAAAAGGTTATTGTTATTAGCAAGAGACAAAATAGCCCCCTTTTTGCTGATGGATAGAGATCCAAATATAACACTGGCCATGTCCAAATATCTCTCCATCATATTTTCCTCTAAGAAATAACTGCGCAGGACCTTTGGGTCATAGGAGCAAAGAAGGAAAGGAAAAGGAAAGGTTATTGCTATTAACTTAAGAAAGAGAGGTAACTGGTCAGGGTTGGTTCTATCCTATGACAGAATGAAGTCATAGAGCTCAGAAGCCATTAAACTGAGGCAGATTATGGACCATCAATATCTCTAAATGGTTCAGAAAGTAGATTAACATCCACACAATGGGGCCATGTAAAGATAGGGGGGTATTTCTGCAAATCTAGGACTGCAGAGAGAAAAGGTGAGACGGGTTGAAAAATCTCCAAACATAAATAAAAAATGAGATCTTGCAACAGAATGTCCTGATATCTCAGCTGCTATCTTAGGAATTGCTTAAGAGTTGCGAAGAGGACTAACAGAAGGGAAAGAAGGAGGTGGTCTGAGGAGGCCAGGCACTGGGTTTCCTCCCAGTCTGAACTCCATCAGAGATCAGCGCCCACCACTCAGCAGTCCATTCCCCTTTCCCCCAGCACTACTAATTGATCTTAAGACCTGCTGAGCGTGAGCAGTGCCTTCCCTGCCCAAACAATGTCAGAGCTCAGTAGCCCCCGAAAGGAACTGCCAGGAGGGACTGCTTGGAAATGGGTGCCGACAGTCAGGGTGGTTTGGGCTGAGGCATCTGGTGGCTGGCCAGGCTCCCTCCCAGTCCAACCATCACCAGAGCTCAGTGCCTACCTCCTTCAGTCACATCTTCTTACCCTCCTGGGGAAAAGGTAAAGGAAGTGGCAAGGAGGGATGGAGGAAAGAGGGGGCAGCAGGAGGGCAAGGGGAGGTGTGAACTAGTGTTGGAGGAAGGAAGACAAAGAGAAGGGCAAGAGGGGGCTGCGGGAGGACAAGGGGAGAAAGGCAGCTGTGAATGGTGAAGTCAGAAGATGGCGGAAAAAGCGAGGACCAAAGGGGAATTCTGTCACGAGTTTATCACGGGTCCCCACTCCAGTGGGGTTTCCTGTGATCGATGCCAGAATGACTTCTACCAACCTTTGAAGTAGAGAATGGGACCGAATGTGCTGAAAACACTGTAGGACCTGGATTAAAGACATACTGCCCCAAATTATCAGTCATCGCATTCAATATAATGTAACAATAACTGCCTGTGAATATTCTTTATGCATTTACCATAAATTAAATCTTCTTCACTCATGCCCTGTACAATATGCCTTTGCTTGCCGTGCTTGACCAAAAGCATCTGAAAACTAAAACATGATTAATCCCCAAATATGCACAAAAGTATGCGGTCAATTATGGGGAGGATTTTCCCACACCATGCACATGAATCTCTTTTAAATTAGCAGCGTTGTAATGAGTAAGTGATGAAAGATTATTATTTCCAAAGAAGCAATCTAGAAGGGCATATAAACACACTAGAAGTAACATATGGTATATTTAGCTACATAAGCTTGATCTTAAACATAGAAGGGGTGTTTATGTCCATAATTTATAGGTGCATCACATGCCAGTGTTTTTTGATTTGGTTTTATTATTTCTCGGCAAAACTGTGAGATTCTAGAATCTGCCAGGCAAGGTAGCACAGTTTCACTGGATACTTTAAACACTCAGAGCAAAACCAAAAGCTTTCGTGAAAAAATTCTCAAGTAATTCCAACAAGTCAGGAAGAAGAAGGGTTGGTTTTTATTCCCTGATTTTCTCTACTGAAGAGTCTCAAACTGGCTTACAATCACCTTCTCTTCCTCTCCCCAAAACAGACACCTTGTGAGGTAGTAGAAAAGGGCAAGAGTCCAGTAGCACCTTAAAGACTAACAAAAATATTTTCTGGTAGGGTATGAGCTTTCATACTTTCACTTCTGTATCATACTTTCACTTCTGTATCTGAAGAAGAGAGCTGTGGCTCACGAAAGCTCATACCCTACCAGAAAATATTTGTGTTAGTCTTTAAGGTGCTACTGGACTCTTGCCCTTTTCTACTACTGCAGACAGACTAACACGGCTACCCACTGTGGATTATCTTGTGAGGTAGGTGGGGCTGAGAGAGTTCAGAGAGAACTGTGACTAGCCTGAGGTCATCCAACAGGCTTCATGTGTACATTTGGAGAAACCAACCTGCTTCACCAGATTAGAGTCCACTGCTCATTTGTAGAACTGGGGAAACCAACCCAGTTCTCCAGCTTAGAGTCCACTGCTCTTAACCACTACACCATGCTGGAAGCTGAGAATTTCTCTGAAATCATCTACACCTCTCTAGGGAGAACAGCACTTGGTACCCTTGGATTAGATAAAAAGAGAGAGGAATAATTTCAATTACCATGAGGGCACTTGTGGACCTTATTCCCACCCCTTTAGAGATTAATACTTGAACAAAAGCTGTGTAAATACCTGGCTATCCTCTCAATTTTGAATCATGGGTGGGTTTAGTTGGATATTATACAGTGGGCTCAAAGGATTCTGGGTCACTTCAAGTTGTTTCAAGGAAGTCTTAAAAATATCAAGGTCTTAAAACTATTGTTGCTAGAATGTTATACTACTGCTTAACAGTTTAAGGTGTTCTCGGTATTCCATGTACATTTTATCAGCAATCCTTACAATAACCCTGCATGGTAGGTCATTGTCCTTATGCCCATATTTCACATGGGGGCTGAGACTGTGAGAACAGCAGCTTCTTGAGGTAATCCAGGGAATTCAGAGCTAAGATGAAACTTGGACTTCCTTCACCTTCGTGATCCAATGCTATACATATTTACTCAGGGGTAATTTCTGCTGATCTCAACAGAGCTTACTCCCCCAGTTAGTATGTACAGGATTCTTCCTTAGCCACCCGGAAAAAATAATGAGCAAAATGAAACCATGCCCATTATGGGCTCAGAATAAAACCCAATACAGTCTTACTCACAAGAGGCTTGCACAACCTACGACCGGCCAAGCTTAAGACAGGCCCACCCATTCATGTATTGTGGTCTTCCAGATGTACCAGAAATCTGTAGGGTCCCTGAAATAAAAAAGCCTGAGCTAGTAAAGAATAAGCTGAAGCTTGAAAATCAGCAAACAGAAGATGATCAAGCAAAACAGAAGTGTTGGAATCCCAAAAAATTATAGCAAATCTGCCAGTTTCAAGCAGTTTCAAGCCACATGCTGATCACAGGTAGGGCTGTCGATTCAGTTCGTCCTGAACCGAAAAACAGCCGAATTTCCCGATTCTGTGGTTTTTAGTTCGGATGGAACCAAACTCAAAAAAGGCGGGAAAACGGGGAGCCGAATTCAGCGAGCTCGGGGTGTTCGGTGAATAAATTAGGCAAATCCAGGCTTCGGTGCAGCAGCATAACCGTCAGTTAGTAAGCAGCATTCTCCCGCGGCCAATAGGTGGCCAAGCTGGATCTTCTTCTGGCCAATCAGTGGTGATTGCGTGCATGAGCCCAGCTGCTGCGCGGCCTGGCCAGGGAGAGAAAGTGAGAGTATCTGTTTGTGTGAAAGAGAAATCCCCGTGGGGGGGGTGCTTGTGCACATTCGCTCCTTTCCATGGCTGCAGGGGGTGCAATTTTGGGGGTACAGTCCCCAAACTTTCAGCGTAGCTTCAGAGGAGCCTTCTTGCAAGAATCCCCAAGTTTTGTAAAGATTGGATCAGGGGGGGCTGAGATATGGGCCCCGAAAGGGGTCCCCCCCTTAATGTGCATTTTTATTCCATTTACAGCACACATTCGCTTCTTTCCGTGGCTGCAGGGGGCGCATTTTTGGGGGTACAGCCCCCAAACATTCAGCGTAGCTTCAGAGGAGCCTTCTTGAAAGAATCCCCAAGTTTTGTAAAAATTGGATCAGCGGGGGCTGAGATATGGCCCCCCTTTCCCTATTGGGATGAATGGGATCAGCCGATCCTATGTGCATCTCGACAGCGGCAAATCCAAGGCAAAACCTCCCGTGCTTAAATGGAACCGTATTGGATTACCCAGTCCTCCAAGTCCCTCCTGATGGAACAGAAGACATCCACAGTAAGACCCCTTTGGGGGCTTTAATCTATAATTTTTCTCCTGTGTGTGTGTGGGGGGGGAGTAGAGTCTGTGTGTGTGTGGGGAGGGAGCAGTTTCTGTGGGTGGGTGGGAAGCCAAAGGGGGCTTTCGCCCATTCTGTCTGGGGGGGGTGCCCCCTGAGTCTCTCTCTCCCTGGTTTGAGGGGGGGGCTTCAGTTGTGTGTCCTCAGGTTTTCCCTCATTCATAAGATCGGTTAGGTCTATTTTGATGCTTGCTCAAAAATTGTTTTCAAATTGTGACTTAAAGAATGCATTTGCCTGGTCCCGAGTCCGATGCAAAAGGGGAAATTCCACCCCCTCCTGCTCCTGATGCTTAGCTAGCATGCCTCTGTCACTTTCCATGGTTTGCAAACTCCCAGGCATCAGGTGTTGCTTTGCATGGTTACAAAGGTGTTGCTTTGCAAGGTTGTGTTGCTTTGCATGGTTTGCAAACTTCTTCTGTCCCTTTCCATGGTTTGCAAAGTCCCAGGCGTCAGGTGTTGCTTTGCATGGTTGTAAATGTGATGGTTTGCAAGGTTGTGTTGATTTGCATGGTTTGCAAACTTCTTTGCACCTGCCCCGCCCTTGCTTCCCGCAGCTCAGCTGTTTTTTGGGGCTGGGAGCTTCGAGTGGGCGGCAAGCTCTGCTAATTGCAAATGCCTTTCGGGGCCCATATCTCAGCCCCCGCTGATCCAATCTTTACAAAACTTGGGGGTTATTGCAAGAAGGGTCCTTTGAAGCTACACTGAAAGTTTGGGACCTCTACCCCAAAAAATGCCCCCCGGAGCCGCGGAAAGGTGCGGTTGTGATTTTAATGGCTTTATTCGGTCGAATTTTTCCCCGAACTCCGGACCTCATGCCGAGTCCCGAAGCGGGGGAGTTCGGACTTCGGCATTTCCCGAATAAAAACGGGCCGAATTTTGCCGAATCTGAATGTTACTGAATGTTTTTTTCAACAGCCCTAATCACAGGGACCAACGCTGTACACCCTTATTCAGTTCTGTGCATGAAGAAGACAATAAGCCTCTGAATACCAGTGCTAGGAGACAATGTCAAGGGAAGGGCTTGGCCTCTAGGCCCTTTTTGTTGGCTGCTGTATGAAACAGGATGCTGGACTAGATGGACCATTGGTCTGCTCCAGCAGGGTCTTCTTATGTTCATATGGCCTGAGCATGCATAGAATGCCAGACAAAGCCAAGGCAGTTCCTGGGAGCTCTGAAGGGAAGGGCTAGCATTACACAGTGTTGCTGCAATATCACTTTAAGTTGCATAACCAGAAGTGACATCACAGAATCACCGTGACACATGACATGGCTTCTGTGTCCTGTCTGGAAGTGACACTGCAGCACCCCCATGATGTTGCCTGCCTCATTCTCTCACAGTTGCACCAGGCAGCAGTATGGGAGAAAAGGTGGGGGGACAGAATCCCCCTAATGCATAGGTTAGACCCAGGGCTCAATCATTAAGTTGACGCTTGAAGTCTCAAAGTCTCTGACAAGATGCTTGTCAATTCAATTTTTCCAAACTGAAAGAAGACAGGGGAAAAAACTCAGGAGATACATTATATGGTCATATAACTGAAGTTGTCATACACTTGATCAGATCCTTGGCCCCTCAAGGTCAGTGTTGTCTTCTCAGACTAGCAGTAGCTCTCCAGGGGCTTCCACATTACTTACTGCTTGATCCTTTTGTCTGGAGATGCCAGGGATTGAACCTGGGACCCCCGCATGCAAAGCAGAAGCCACAGCCCCTCCCCATCAAGGCTTTGGTGGGTTGCCATGTAGCTAGTAGACTTGGTGAGTCATGCCTGTTTTGCAGTTCTCCTTTACAACATCACAATACATGCTACCCTCTGACATCCCCATACAGTCTGCTGTGTTTCTTAGCCGTGAGGAAAGATAATGAAAGAAAGCTGTAATGGAAAATATTATGAAAAGTTTAATTTTAGCCAGTCGTGACTTGTTGCCCTGTATAATTGTTGCCCCGTATAGGATCAAAATATTATGCTCTTCTGTTGCAACTGTGAAACCCCGCACACCCTGCATTTAAATCCTAAAAGACCTATTAAAGTACTGTAGTAACCATTTGCTATGCATTGCATGAAAAATGAGCCAACTAAGAGAAAAGTTCAAAAAATAAAATTTATTACAGGGAATCCTCAGTAAGTCCCTTTTTGCTCAATCTTCTTTGCTTGCAAAGTTAAACTGTGTATATCAGAAAAATGAGCCCCTATGTGGCTGTATTTATTTAATATAAAATATTTATCTCCCACCAATTGGTACCCCACCTATGTTTTTAATTGTTGCTTTGTATATATGTACTGTTTTTAAAGTTGGCTTTTTAACTGTTCACTGCCTTGATGGTCTCAATAGGGTGGAAGGCAGCACAAATAAGTTCTAAATAAAAATAAATAAATAAGGGAGGCTTACAAACACTCTAAAGATTAAACCGAATCAAAATAAATACTGTTCATGGAACAATAGTAATGGATCTGAAATGAGAAACACTAACAGAATAACCAAACCATATCTCAATTCCATCTCCAGGACAATTCACACAAAATGGCTGGCAAGTTATCTTCTCTACAAGTTCATCTCTGTGGGTACTCATTTGGTTTGAACACCTGCTAGTTCACTTTATGTCCTGCTCGCTGGTCACAAACAGAGACAATTCTTTTATGAGCTGTTCAAATGTGTCCAAGCACATGCAACCAATTCACACAATTACTTGTTTTTTCCACATGAAAGTGCCTTGCTTTTTTCCACACACTGGCCCAGCAAGGTTGGTATTGCCTACTCAGGCTGGCAGTAGCTCTTCAGGGTCTCAGGCAGAGGTCTTTCCCATCATCTACTGCATGGTCCTTTTAACTAGAGATGCTGTGGATTGAAACTGGGACCTTCTGCATGCAAAGCAAAGGTTCTTCCCTTCAGCCATAGTCCCTCCCCTAGACAGCTTTCTTACAGCTGCCACCTCCACCATTTGTATGCCACTTCAATCACCAGTTTTAAAAGGCACATAGCAAAAAGAACAGTTGAGGTATCTGAGACTTGGGTGGCTGTATGTTCCTTTGGTGTATGCCCACAAACCCAGCTAACCTTGCAATCAGTTCTTGTGATCACTTCTCAAAGAGAGGCTGTACAGGTATTGCGTAATCTGTCCAATGCTGGCCATGCTTCTGACTGTGGAGCTGCAAAAAAAAAAAACCCTCTGAGCTTTACACAAGTCGACCAACGAATGATCCAAAACAACCATGACCCTGGTTTCCTTACTGCCTCTTTTCCAGCAAATGAAGTGATTTAGCTCCTAGACTGGGAGAAAGCAAGAGCAGTGACAAAGCAGGTATTGTTTCTTTTCCCTTTACAGGTCTATAAAATTATGCACAGTTCGGAGAGAGTGGACAGGGAGAAGTTTTTTCCCCTCTCCCATAATACTAGAATGTGGGGTCATCTGCTGAAGCTGGAGGGTGAGAGATTCAAAACCGGTAAAAGGAAGTATTTTTTCACACAACGCATAGTTAAATTGTGGAACTCCCTGCCCCAAAATGTGGTGATGGCTGCCAACTTGGAAGGCTTTAAGAGGAAAGGGGTTTTCATGGCTACTAAATAGAATGGATACTAGTCATGCTGCATACCTATTCTCTCCAGGATCAGAGGAGCATGCCTTAGGGGCTGTGGAAGACAGGCAGGATGGTGCTGCCGCAGTCGTCTTATTTGGGGGCTTCCTAGAGGCACCTGGTTGGCCACTGTGTGAACAGTCTGCTGGACTGGAAGGGTCCTTGGTCTGATCCAGCAGGGCTTTTCTTATGTTCTTATGTTCAGGTACTGTGCAGATGTTCAGCTTCTTGGCCTGGCGCTGGGCCTGAGAGGAACCTTGCCCGGAATCATCAAGACAATCCAGTCAGAAGCTCACCTGGTGTGTAACTGAGGGAGTTCAAAGAACAAGGTAGCTTTATTTGGAGAAGGTCTTGAAAAGTTCACAGCCTGTCTCATGGCTAAATGACCATGTGGAAACACTTTAGTGCCAATTTGCTTTTGTACGTTTTTCGCTTTGTTGTTTCTATGGTGCTTTAATTGTTCTAGGAGCCCCTTGGCGCAGAGTGTTAAGCTGCAGTACTGCAGTCAAAAGCTGTGCTCACTACCTGAGTTCGATCCCTATGGAAGTCGGTTTCAGGAAGCCGGCTCAAGGTTGACTCAGGCTTCCATCCTTCCAAGGTCAGTGAAATGAGTACCCAGCTTGCTGGGGGTAAAGGGAAGATGACTGGGGAAGCACCGGCAAGCCACCCCGCAAACAAAATCTGCCTAGTAAACATCAGGATGTGACATCACCCCATGGGTCAGGAATGACCCGGTGCTTGCACAGGGGATCTTTACCTTTTACCTTTTTAATTGTTCCAGCTGTTTAACCTAAACCACTGTGAGACAATTTGGGTTGAGGGAAAAGGTGTATCATAAAATAAATAGGGCAAGGGAGGAGGAGCATTAGCAGAGAGTGACTTGATAGTGGGACAGACAGGACGTTAGCTGGGTAGGGTTGCCAACTCCAGGTTGGGAAATTACTGGATATTATGGGGGGCAAAGCCTGGGGAGAGTGGAGTTTGGGGAGTGGAGGGGACTCATCAAGGATGTGATGCTATAGAGTCCACCCTCTGTGGCTGCCTTGTTTTCCAGGGGAACTGATTCCTGTTGCCTGGAGATCAGTTGCAATTCCAGGATAACTCCAGACAACCTGGAGACAACTCTATAACTGGGGTGCACATACAAAATACACAGCAGTGCCCAGTGGTGTGGCCAATGAAATCATTAGCTTGCCTTGGATACCACCAGCTACTCTCAAGCTGGTGCAGCCCTACCCCACCCCTTAAAGGTAAAGGTAGTCCCCTGCACAAGAACTAGGTTATTACTGACCCATGGGGTGATGTCATATCCTGACGTTTACTAGGCAGACTATGTTTATGGGATGGTTTGCCAGTGCCCTCCCCAGTCATCTACACTTTACCCCCAGCAAGCTGGGTACTCATTTTACCGAACGCAGAAGGATGGAAGGCTGAGGCAACCTTGAGCCGGCTACCTGAAACGTCCATCGGAATCAAACTCAGGTCGTGAGCAGAGCTTTTGACTGCAGTAGTGCAGCTTACCACTCTCTGCTGCGGGGCTCCTTAGCCCACCCCTTACTTTATTCAAATGGCATCCTCTGTAGGGGCCAGTTCCATCAGTCTCCAGTGATCACTGAAGAGCTTCAGCAACTGAGTTTTAAATACAGGTAGCAGAAACCACCACAAAATGGCTGCCATGGGTGCTGGGACCAATCCCAAAATGTTGAGTGGTTACCAGTCAAGAACTTGCCTACAGAAGAGGCAGCTGGTTCTGAAGGGATGTTTCTTGCTTTAAGAATGAAGAAAACGGGCACCAGGAAACATCCTCTTGGGCACCATCTTTGGGATCACTTGAGTGGTTCACCCGTCACCCTGCCCCTCCATATGTATTGTAATTGATTCCCGTATCCTCTTACAACATTCTTCAGGATTTGTTTCCTGTTGTTTTCAGAATGCCTGCTTTCTGACTGTTATAGCAGATCTAAAGTGTTAAAGAATTGGTCCCTATTTCATCTACCCAACTTCTTCGCCAAGTTCATGTTCTCTTTTGGAATACTATCAGCACGACCCTCTTCCTTGTGTTCTTGCCTTGGCTTCTGCCTCTGACACACAGTCACCTTCTCTGGACTTAAAGCTAGCCAACTGCTTTTAAACACCACAGCTACTGCCAAGTGGCTGGCAATTCAACGTTTACTAATCTCTGTATTTCTCTGGCTTTGGGCCTATTATATATTTTTTATTTGACTGGAGTTTTACGGTAACAGAGCTTGAAGGTGTTCACTCCAGAAAATACCTGTGGCGGCTGCCAGAATATGTCACCAGTAACTACCAGCAAAATGCTAGCAAAACCAAGGAGCACTTGAGTCTTTGCAAATTTATAGCCCTGTTTAGAGGGCCAGATTTCACAGTTATTTCTGGAGACTCTTTGTTGCTACTGTAAGCAATTTCTCTTCAAATATATTTTATAAAGTACGACTTGAATGCTGAAAAACAACAACTGTGAATAGGAGAAAAAACCATTGCTGAGACATGGAGATCTCGGTTAACATTTGTAAATATGATGCAATGCATACTTACATATTGGAGCTGAACAGATTCAGCCTATATATGGATCCCAGAGGAAAGGCGCTGCATTTGTAACCGTAAGAACTGGACTGCCTGCAGGGCAGAATTAACTGTTCTGCTCAAAAACTCTACTGACTTAAAATCTGAGCTAAATACAAGCTACTCTATAGCTGAAGCCTCTGGAGTCTCCTATAGCAAAAAGTCTCTGTGTTATGTGTATAATCAGCACAGCTTCAAGAGTAGGGTTGCCAGAACCAGGATGGAAATATCTGGAGATTTGGGGGACGGAGCATGAGGAAGGCAGGGTTTGGGGAGGGATGGGACTTCAATGCCATAGAGTCCAATTGCCAAAGCAGCCATTTTCTCCAGGTGAACTGATCTCTATCAGCTGGGTATCAGTTGTAATAGCGGGAAATCTCCAGCTACTACTTGGAGGTTGGCAACCCTATTCAAGAGCCAAATATTATTGGGTGCAGAAAGGCTTTGCAGTTGTAGCATGATTGCAATAAAATTGTAATGTTCTTCTCCACTGCTAAGAATTCCTGTATCGATGCATGTACATCCTGTTCAGCTCTCTTGCTCTCTCTTCAGTCATATCAATTGCCCTGGCTTCCCTCACTGTCTGCTTTGTAATCAATATGCAGTCCATTCAATATGATTAAGTCCAGATCCATTATAGGAAGAAGTTGTTCATTTAGGATGGACAAAAGGAACTAATTCTTTACTCAACATGTAATTGAATTGTTGAATTCACTGCCAGTCGAAGTAGTGACAGCCATGAACATGATGACACAAGGGAATCTAGAGGCAGTAAGCCTCTGAATGCCAGTGCTAGGAGAAAATATCAGGAGAAAGCCTTGGCCTCTAGCCTGTGGTTATTGGCCCACCAGGGCAACTGCTTGGTCAATGTGTGACAGAGGATGTTAGACTACATGGACCCACTGGTCTGATACAGCATGATGCTCAAATGATCATTTTCCTTCTGTGTGTGTTTCATCCCAGGCCAGGGTGTGTAAATCAGGTTCACCACATTTATATCACACATTAACGCATAGCATGAAGAATGTACACCAGTGATGTGATCTGCAAAGCCTTACCCTCCTTTTTTGGATTGTGAACATACAGAAGTAATACATGCAATATGCATTGCATGTTAGCTCATACTTGCAATACATGTGAGCATGGTGGTAGTCGAAAGTAACTTGTCACAGCTGACTAGGGCTGCCAACCTCCAGTGGTGGCTGAAGCTCTCCTCAGTGGTGGCTGAAGCTCTCCTCCGATTACTGTTGATCTCCAGGTGACAGAGATCGGTTCCCCTGGAGAAAATGGCCATTTTGAACGGTGGATTCTATGGCATTATACCCCTTGAAGTCCCAATCCTCCCCAAACCTGACACATGGCAGTCCTGTAGGACTTTCAAGGCAAGAGACATTCAGAGGTGGTTTGCCATTTCCTGCCTCTGTGTAGGAACTCTGGACTTCCTTGGTAGTTTTTCATCCAAATGCTAACCAGGGCAGACTCTACTTAGCTTCCAAGAGCTGACAAGATTGGGCCATCCAGGTCATGGTACCTGAGAGCACAGGGAGTGCCTAATCTTAGACAATATTCTTACTTGGCTAATGTAGGTCAACCAACCTTAAGAGTGCTGCTGAAAATGCATTTTATGAGATAGATAAACTAGGGCTCATTTCTAAAAATGTTCATATTTCCACTGTCTATATGACTAACAGGAAGTGTAACGTTAATTGTTACATTAGTCACATGGGAAACATGGCAGTCCTGAACAAAAGTCATTGCACTATCCCATGGCCTGTGTTATACAGCTGGACAGCAAAATTTGTGATCCACCACGTCAAACTTTGCCAACCATCCATTATTGTGACCTGCCAGGTCTTTGACAATTCACCTGAACTTGCAGTCCCAGATGGACAGCAGAACCAAGTGTATTACTGAGTTCCTGTAGAAAAGAGCAAGAGTCCAGTCGCACCTTAAAGACTCACATGCTTTCTGACAGGGTAGGAGCTTTCGTGAGCCACAGCTCACTTCTTCAGATACCCATTGAAGTCCCTCCCCTCCCCAAATCCAACACGTGGTAGCCCTTGTAGGGCTTTTAAGGCAAGAGACATTCAGAGGAGGTTTGCCTTTGCCTGCCTCTGTGTAGCAGCTCCGGACTTCCTTGGTGATCTTCCATCCAAATGCTAATCAGGGCAGACCATGCTTATCTGAAGGGTGGATGATGCTTATCTGAAGAAGTGAGCTGTGGCTCACGAAAGCTCATACCCTGCCAGAAATTTTGTTAGTCTTTAAGGTGCTACTGGACTCTTGCTCTTTTCTACTGCTATTGACAGGCTCCCCATTGTGCTCTGAGCTCCTGTGTTCAGCTTGGTGGGCCACAAGTCTGCACAACCTGTGGCCAGTGGTAATTTATTTTGAAATTGGGGCTACATCACATTAGTAAGCGCCTGATCCCATATCTGGGCACACAACAGCATGGACTAACTGTATATTCACACGAGGAGAGTCTCCATCTCCATGACATCTGCCATGTTTTCAGACAGGCATGATGACAGATATAGCTATGCCTGTCCCTGCATGGCTAAAATGTATTCAAGTAAACACTTACATAATTGATACCCCCTGATGTCCACACCTTCAGCCAAACATCTGTAGAGAGCCCGACATGCATAAAAGTGTAGTGCAAACCCTCTGTATCAGGAGGACCCTGCTTTCTGAAGCATTCTCATTCATGTGGAAAAGTCTATGTACATAAAGTTCTCTGCAGATGTTCAGCTGACAGTGAGTCAATCGGCACATCCTCCTCTATTTATATACACTGGGTTGGATCCAACCAGCTTTTTTGCTCACCTAATTCCCCTACTTTCTACTGCCCCCCCCCATTTCACATGCCTTTTGTCCATAGAGATCCCATGATTTCCAGCACAGCCTTTTTGATGGTCAAATGGGGATGTCCTCATCTTTTCATTAGTGGAAAAGCTGGATAAATCCAACCAATTGGACATGCTTTTGAACATCTGCATGGCCCTCGAGTTGCACATCCTGATTATCTTTGGAGGTGGAACTCTAAAACCTGATCATGTGCTAACGTGGTTCAGCCTTGGAACACGAAAACAGGCCCAAGCCCTCCTGATAGGCTGATCTCAAATACGGCAACCAGTTATATCCTGAATGTGAAAGGAAAGTAATTCATCCAAGTCTATTGGAAGGGGAATTGGTATGCAACTCTGGCCACCTGCTTCTTTTGAAACATCACATTTTTTTCTGTGGGATATTTTGTTTGATGCCATAGTTTACTGTTTTCCTTTGAAAGCAGAAAACACGGAAGAGTAGGTTTCATTAGCAGCTGCAAAGCATGGGCTTGGTATTGTAATGGAATATATGTTAGGTACTTGAGAAATCTGTTTTTAAGGAACCTCTGGAAAATTGCAACACATACACATGCATGGGCATATTTAGTTGCTAATCGCTATGATTTATTTTTAAACAAATAATTAGAAACATTGTATTTAATTTGGCATCTCCTGGAATTCTGGCTTCATCAGCTAGTTTTCTTAATAAGGAAATGATATGCATAACCTGACAATGACATATTGAGAGTAAGTGCCATACAAGCTGTAAAACCAGTGTTTGAACTCCTCCTATTTCAATTCAGAATGGGCTCCTTCTTTTCAAACTACTTCTGAAAATTCATTCTCTGAAATTTCGTAAAGACTTGGAATGCTCACAAGAACATAAGAAGAGCCTTGCTGGATCAGACCAGTGGCACAACTAGTCTAGCACCCTGTCTCACACAGTGGCCATCCAGTTCCTCTGGAGGTCCAACAACAGGGCATAGAGGCCATAGAGGCCTGATATTGCTTCCTGGCACTGGGATTCAGAGGTTGACTGCCTCTGAAAGTAGGTGTTCCTTTTAGTCACCATGGCTAGTAGCCACTGATAGACCTATCCTCCATTAATCTGTCTAATCCCCTTTTAAAGCTGTCTGTGTTTGTGGCCATCACTACATCCTCTGGCAGTGAATTCCATATTTTAATCACTTGCTGTGTAAAGAAGTATTTCCGTTTGTCCATCATAAATTCACTGCCCATCAGCTTCATTGGATGCTCTTGAATTCTAGTATTTTGGGAGAGGAAGAAAACGTTCCTTGTCAACTCTCTCCATGCCATGCATAATTTTATAAACTTCTATCATGTCCGTCCCCCCAATAGTCATCTTTTTTTTTCTGAACTACCTAATGGGATGTCCATAAAAAGTCCAAAGGATAACATTGCAAATTAGCAGTGGTTGAAAAATGTAGCAAAAATAATTCCTTTTCCCAGAGGTGTTTCCGCAGAATAATATGATTCATTCTTTCAACTAAATTACATCTAGTCCCTCTATGACTCTTTGAAACATTTGGATAAGGTCTGAATCAAATTTCAGCAAAAGGTGCAAAACCTCCATTTTATCTGCCACAGCTGTGAATCACAGCAGAGAGGGATTTCAATCCTAATAAATTACACAGCTTATTGTACAACATTGTCAACAGGTTTCGTTTTCCATTCCTCAGTTTTAGACACTGAAAGATTAATGTCATACTCTATCCGTACAGCAGAAAAGGCAAAACCAAATAAATGTCTGGGGGAAAAGAACATAGATAGATGAGATATTTAATAAAACGGTATTGCAAAGAAAGCTAAGTGAACAAGGTACAGGAGGTTCATTTTAGTCAGGACCATGTTGGTCAATTTCTCTATATCTTCAAAAGAAATGGAGTATACAGCCCTGAGAGCCAGTGTGGTGTAGTGGTTAAGGCGTCAGACTAGTACCTGGGAAATCCAGGTTCAAATCCCCACTTGCACCAAAGAAGCTTGATGGGTGATCTTGGGCCATTCACACACTCTCAGCTCTGACCCTGGCTAGTATTTGGATTGGGGCCCTCCAAGTAATACCAGGGTCGTGATGTGGAGGCAGGCAATGGCAAACCACCTCCGAATGTTTCTTGCCTTGGCAACCCTATGAGGTCACCATAAGTCAGCTATGACTTGGTACCTCCCCAAAATATATAGCCCTAGGATTCTCTCATGCATTTGTAAGTTGCTCACAGTCACACTGCCTCATGGGAATTGCTGCAAGGATATTGAGAATTCTTATGGGTGTGTCACACATTTCAAAATCCACATCATCAGCACAAGGACTTTGGGTTAGATATGGTTTCGATCTTGCCTAAAATTTCCACAGACAGAATGATTTCTGTCTGGAGAAGTGCAACTTCTCTGTCTCTCTCTCCCAGTGCAGTCTAAAATTCTTCCCAAAATGCTCCTCTGGGGATGGGGGACCCCCAGCAATAGTTTGGGGGGGGGATCAGAGGTCTGCCATGGGGGGATCAGCCAAAATCTCCTCTTGCATGAGTGGAAATGTTGAGTGGGCCTCAACCCATTATCTTCAGACCAAACCTTTTATTATGCAGCAATACCTTAATGCTAAAATTCCAAATTAAACCCCACAAAATAGTTTACTGTGAGTTCAAATCCTGTATTAACAACAGATGTTTCAATACTCTTCCTTATAGTATACTGTGAACATTTATCATTCTGCTGTCAAGAACCATGGTGGGTAAGTGGTTTACCTATGTCCTTGCCTTCAGAGCAGAACATTAGCGTCAACTGGAAAATCCTTCGCTACATGGTACAGAAGGGCCACAGATTGCCCTCCCCCTGCTAAGAGCAAGCTATTTGACCACTTTGGTATTCTCAAGATACTGAAGAAGGAAAGCCTTGCTTGTGGTTTTCTCAGCTTGAGAACACAGCAGTCAGTTTACAAGGCCATTTATGTTCACTGCAAAAAAAAAACCCTAAGAAAGTATTTGATAGCACAGCATTTCCTTGTGTGTGTGTGTGTGTGTGTGTGTGTGTGTGTGTGTGTGTGTGTGAAGTGCTGTTAAGTCGCAGCTGACTTATGGTGACCTCTTATGGGGTTTTCAAGGCAAGAGACTAACAGAGGTGGTCAGGCAGTGCCTTCCTCTGCATAGCGATTCCAGACTTCCGTGGTGGTCTCCCATCCAAATACCAACCAGGGGTGACCCTTCTTAGATTCCAAGATTGAGCTATACCACACTGCCTTCCATCCCAGCATTTCCTTACCTACATGCAATTCTCAAACAACAACTAGCTGAGATCATGAGCAATCTGGAGCAACTGATTATGGTCAACCAAACCAAGCCACTCCCAACCTCCACACATAATATATGCCATCACTTCACCTTACTCTGAGTGATATTGGCTGAGATCCTAATTTGTTTTCCATGGACAGGACAACTTCCAACAGTTGAAGGGGGAGCAACTTTTCTGACTCCCCCTTTCCATTGCTGATCCCCACTTTGTCCCTCCTTGCTGTTTCTGTGGTCCACCAGCCTTCAAGGGAAAGATATCAAGGGGGCATAGCAGACTGGAAGGGAGATGCACAGGATCCAAGCCCTTATTGGCATGCATATAGCTTGAGAAACTGGAAACAGCATTATAGTAAGGAAGAGTTTTCACAGCTTTGGACAATGAAAGTTTAAACAATTTATTCAGCTCCAAAGATGCCAAGAAGATTATAATTGCTTTGCCAGATCACAGTGGAATCTGGACAGAGAAGCTCAGCCATTTCAGGGAGAGGGAAAAACTGGGAGCCATAACTATGTGCTGTCCTGATAATATTATGGAAATCTACTTAAGGCCTCACTGTGCCAATCACACACCCTTCAACCATATATCGAAGCCTGTCAGAAGCTGAAATTCTGGCTTTTTCATTCCAGGCTTTTTGAGTTCATTCCTTTTCATTTGTTCATTCCCATTGCAAGAGGTTCATCAAGACCCCAGTAGGGTGGCTGTATTCTGGGTTATGAGCCACACAAATCAAATCTCATGTACAAACTGAATAAAGCCACTTCAATATGATTGACTGGATCAACCTTTCACACCTTAAAAATGAAAATTTAACACGGCAAAAGTAAACACAAATCAAAAGACAATATGTGTGGATACAGCAAAATATAACGTAAGTTATATATATCAAAAGAGCTATGTTGTAACTATTCTGTAACAGGAACTATCATCTGGAGGGCACACAGGAAGTGTTTTTTGGAGTATAATACCCACTTAGTAAAGGTAAAGGAGACTAGTAGCCAGACTGGTACCCAAAGCCAGACTAGTACCCAGAGCCAAACTGCTGCACGACAGACAAAAGGAGGCTAACAACAGAACACTGCTGGTTGACATCTACAGTAGGGCTGTCAAAAAAAAAAAAATTCGGTACAGTTCGGATTTGGCCGAATTTGGCCCTTGTGGGTTCGGTACGTGCCGAAGTCTGAACTCCCCCACTTCGGATCCGTTCAATTCGGCGGGAATTCAAAGTTCGGAAAAAAAATTCGGCCGAATAAAGCCATTAAAAACACAATCGCGCCTTTCCACGGCTCTGGGGGGGCATTTTTGGGCTTAGAGGTCCCAAACTTTCAGCAGAGCTTCAAAGGACGTATATTGAAAGACTCCCCAAGTTTTGTAAAGATTGGGTCAGGGGGGGCTGAGATATGGGCCCTGAAAGGGGTCCCCCCCACCCTTAATGTGTATCTTTCAGCAGAGCTTGCCGCCCATGCACAAAGCTCCCGGCCCGACAAACAGCTGATGAGAGCAAGGGCGGGGCAGGTGCTAAGAACTTTGCAAAGCAACACAACTGAAAAGCAACACCTTTGCAAACATGCAAAGGGCGGGGCAGGTGTGAAGAATTTTGCAAAACAATACAACTGCAAAGCAACACAAGCACGCAATGCAACACCTTTGCAACAGTGCAAAGCAACACCTGACACCTGGGAGTTTGCATACCATGGAAAGGGACAGAGGCAGCTAGCTATGCATAATGAGCAGGAGGGGTGGAATTTCTCCTTTTGCATTGGACTTGGGACCAGGCAGATGCATTCTTTAAGTCACCATTTGAAAACCAGTTTTGAGCAAGCATCAAAATAACCTAACTGATCTTATGAATGAGGGAAAACCTGAAGACATAAAAATGAAGCCCCCCTCAAACCAGGGAGAGAGAGACTGGAGGGGGAACACACACCCCAGGCAGAACCGGCAAAAGCCCCCTTTGGCTTCCCCCCCCCCACCCACAGAAAATGCTCCCTCCCCACACACACACACAGACTCTGCTTTCCCCCACACACACACACAGAAAAGAAAAAATATAGATTAAAGCCCCCAAAGGGGTCTTACTGTGGCTGTCTTCTGTTCCAGCAGGAGGGGCTGGGAGGCTGGGTAATCCAATATGATTCCATTTGTATCCAATATAAGATCCATATGTATGCATCTCTCGAGGGTGATCCATTCATCCCAATAGGGAAAAGGGGAAAGCCCATATCTCGGGGGGCCCTGACCCAATGTTTACAAAACTTGGGTGGTCTCTTAAAAAGCCTTGACTGAAGCTCCGCTGAAAGTCTGGGGTCGGCACACCCAAAAATGCGCCCCCTGCAGCCACGGAAAGAGAAAAGGGGGGGAGCCGATATTTCAGCCCCCACTGAACCCATCTTTACAAAACTTGGGTGGTCTCTTAAGAGGGATTCTCTGAAGCTATGATAAAAGTTTGGGGGCTGCAGCCCCAAAAAAGCGCCCCCTGCAGCCACGAAAATGGGAAAGGGGGGAGAGGAAAAAGGGGTGGAGCCCATATCTCGGGGGGCCCTGACCCAATGTTTACAAAACTTGGGGGGTATCTTAAGAAGCCTTGTCTGATGGTCCGCTGAAAGTTTGGGGTCGGCACACCCAAAAATGCGCCCTCTGCAGCCATGGAAAGAAAAAAGGGGGGAGCCCATATCTCGGGACCCCCTGACCCAATGTTTACAAAACTTGGGTGGTCTCTTAAGAAAACCTGTCTGAATAACCCCTGAAAGTTTGGGGTCAGTACCCCAAAAAATGCGCCCCCTGCAGCCACGGAAAGGAGCGAATGTGCACAAGCACCCCCTCACACACACATGAGGATTTCCCTCTCTCTCTCTCTTTCCCCGGCCGGCCGCACATCAGCTGATTCCTCCAGTACTCGATCCTAACTGTTTGGCCAGAAGAAGACCCAGCTTGGCCACCGATTGGCCGGGGGAGGAGAATGCTGCTTACTGAAGGTTATGCTGCTTACTGACGGCCCCGAATTGGCCGAATTTATTCGCGAATTCGCTGAATTCGGCCCCCCCGGTTGCCTGCCAGTTTTGAGTTCGGTTCCTCCCGAACTAAAAACCGCTGAATCAAGGGAAATTCGGCTGATTTTCAGTTCGGGCCGAACCGAATTGACAGCCCTAATCTACAGCTCATAGTTTAAACCGCTTCAGCACATCATCAGTGAGCTATAACCTCCCCTGGATAATGATATTTCTCTTTCACAGGCCTTGGGTAGCAGGCTTTTCCTTGCTTACAGACAAACTAGAACAAGCTTCTCATCAACAACCATGGACCACCTAATAAAGACACAAACCCAAGAACCAAATCCAGCCAACTTTGCCCTATAAACATTTGGACAATACTGTTACAGAAGCTAATAATATCAGTTATACCATCCTGGGCTCATTGATTTGCTGTAACTAACACATACAATCTTTTTGCTACAGGTGAGTGGTGTGTGTGTTGGTGTGTTAAGTGCTGTCAAGTTACTTCTGACTTACAGCAACCCTATGAATTAATGTCCTCCAAAACGTTCTATCATTAATAGCCTTGCTCAGGTCTTACAAACTGAGGGCCGTGACTTCCTTGATTGAGTTGATCCATATGTTGGGTCTTCTTCTTTTCATGCTGCCTTCAACTTCAAACTAGCATTATTGCCTTTTCTAGTGACTCCTGTCTTCTCATAATGTGACCAAAGTACGATAACTTCAGTTTGGTCATTTTAGGCTCTAGGAAGAATTCAGGCTTGATTTGATCTAGAACCCACTTATTTGTCTTTTTGGTGGAGCATGGTATCCGTAAAACTTTCCTCCAACAAGGACCAGGATTTTCAGAGGAGGAGTCCATAGGAGAATCTGAGAACAATTACACCTCAATGAGCCAGACTTTAAATAATACATTTTACTTTAGAAACTTCATTTTCAGAGATGTTTTTCTTCCTTCAGTGATTATAAGATTGCATTTCCAGGGAGCATTGGAGAGAGAAAAAAGTGGTATATTATCAGAAGAACCCTCATCCTTCATCTTACTTGCTTATTTCCCAAATCTGTTGTTCAGGAAGGTTAGAAAACCTTTTGTATTCTGGAGGGATTTCCCCCCTTCCAGTATGAGTTAAAATAATAATCAGAGGAAGTACATTTTTCTTCATGTTCAGGACAAAATCAGAGCAAATTGGGCGGGGGGGAGTTATAAATTGTTTTCACATAATTTGCTTGTCTCTTTGATCCACTATGGTTAGCTAGTGTGATGTTATTTATGATAAAAAATCCACATATGTATTTCTTTTGAAATAAAGATATGGAGAGCAATTCTGGGTGGATCTACTCAGAAGTAAGTCCCATGTTACTCAATAAGTCGTACTCCCAGGAAAGTAAACAAATAAAAGGAAGTATTCCTTCATGCAACGCGTTGTTAAATCGTTGAACTCCCTGCCCCAGGATGTCGGGATGACTGCCAACTTGGAAGGCTTTAACAGGGGAATGGGCATGTTCATGGAGGAGAGGGCTATCCACAACTACTAGTCAAAATGAATGCTAGTCATGATGCATACCCATTCTCTACAGTATCAGAGGAGCATACCCATTATATTAAGTGCTGTGGAATACAGGCAGGATAATGCTGCTGCAGTCATTTTTTGTGGGCTTCCTAGAGACACTTAGTTGGCCACTGTGTGAACAGACTGCTGGACTTGAGGGGCCTTGGTGTTGGAGGAGAGTATTGCGGATACCATTGACTTTCTTATGTTCTTATTCCTAAAGTTGCACAGCTAGTCAAAGTTGGGGCTAAAGGCAAGAGTGTATGTCTGAACATTAATAACCACAGGATGCCACCATTAAAAGTCTTTGTAAAAGTACTAATTTTGATATAACAGATTTTTATAGTTCAAAGCTCATTTCTACCTAGAATTCAACTGTCAGGAGGTTAAGCAAATGGGAAAAAAATGACTTGACCTTCTTCTTTCCCAGTCCTTTTTGTACAAAAAAGATGCCAGTACTCATATATAAGAGAGTCAGTGTGGTGTAGTGGTTTAGGTGTTGGATTAGGACATGGGAAACACTCAGGTTCAAATCCCCACTCATGCCATGGAAGCTTGCTGGGTGACCTTGGGCCAGTCATGCACTCTCAGCCCCTGACCAAGGCAAATATTTGGATGGGAGGCCTCCAAGGAATACGAGGAATGTGATGCAGAGGCAGGCAATGGCAAACCACCTCTGAATGTCTCTTGCCTTGAAAACCCTATGGGGTCACCATAAGTCAGCTGTGACTTGATGGCAAAAAACAAAATGAACCATATATAAAGTTGCACTCATTTCCACAAGTTCCCCCCTCAGGACTTGGGAGGGCCCCCAAAAAAGGTTTTGGTATTTGATAGCAGAGAGTAGCTGTGTTAGTCTGCATTGGAACAGCTAGATTCGAGTACAGTAGCACCTTGGAGAACAATGAGATTTTTGGGGGTATGAGATTTTAACAGTCAAATCTTTGTACCCGATGAAGGGAGCTTTGACTCTCAAAAGCTCATATCCCCCCGCTCATCTTGTTAATCTCTAAGGTGCTATTAGACTCGATTCTAGGTAGTCAGTACTGATAAGTACCATCATTTAAAAAAAAAAACACACACCTGTTTTCCCCCAATGTTTTATTAATGATGGTTAGAAAATCTTGAAAGCATTTTCCATTGTTGTTTATCCAAGGCAGTATCAAGTCTATCTGCTTTCCATAACTCAACTTTCCTCAGAAATATTTTTTAACTAATGGGGAAATCACTTTCTAGTTTTGGTGATGTGGAAAATGCTCTTTGTTTGCTATTTTAAGTGATGTACACCATTGGTATTCATGAAGCCTCCTGTCTTTAAAAAAAAGAAAGAAAGAAAGAAACGAGCCCAGAAACAGCAATAAACCACAGGTAAGTCAGTTCTGAATGAATTTTGGACATAGTCAATGAAATAAGGATACACTGGAGAAGTTTCTGACGAAATGAAGTCCTCGTGTATAATGGAGCCCATTCCCCAGGCCAAGATACTTTTTTGAGGGGAAATGCTCACTCTGAAATCTGGTTAGCTAAAACTAAGTTACACATGTTTTGGGGTTTCATGCATCACAAAATTCTAGCTCGGTGGGCAATCCTTCTCTTCCTAACAACAGAAAGCGAGACATTGTGTGTGATACTGTAGCTTCTCTGATGTGGCTTTATTCTTCCTCCATTCAGCTTGGCAGAGATGTCCTGGCATCATTCCAATGCCTCCAGCTTACGTCACTTCAAAAGACGGCTTCAGATGTAACATTTGATCTCATTTCCTTACATCTGAGAGCAGGATTCTCCCTTTCCATGAAACTAAAGCCCTCATTTCATTCCTCTGACTTAAACGATGCACGTTTATTGTTAATGCTTTGACTCAAATCAAGCTGAAATGCAGATAGAACTCTCATCAACTTATGAGCTTTCCAGGAAAATAAAGGGACGTTTGCATTACAAAGGCCAGCCAGGATCTGATTCAACTTCCTAACCTACCCAAGACTTATTCATCCAAAACTCATCCCATGCATTATGTTGTAACACAATGTGTATCCATTTCTCTACAGATTAGCATGATTATTGTTTTCCAGAAAGAGAGTGATCCAATATCCCATATAGTGATCCCAATATCCCTCTCAGTTACAAGCAAGAAAGAATAGGACCACAGCTGGAGATGCTTGTAGTCTGTCAATACAGAGTGGATGTGGTTTAATTGAATGCAGTATTTTGGCTAATGGGTTACACCCCTCCAGGGAAACAGACGGAGAGCCAACAGGATGATCAACAGGTTCTAATGGCCTCCAGACACATCCTAAAATGGTTCATGCACTAGCCCCAACTTGTCCTTCCCAATCACAGAACAAGCACTGCAAAAAGCTCAAAGCAATCTCTGAACCGGCCGATAGGACACAGCTCAAGAAAAGTTCCAGTATCCTGGGAGCAAGAAGTAGGGTAGTCTTTCCCCACAAGTGAGCTAAAGAGCAGGCTGAAGCTATTTTCATACTATTTGTAAGACTGTTTCCTAACCCATATGACTTTTAGATAGGGATCAGAATAGAACTACAGGTTGTCACCATACAGGCTGAAGAGGAAGGTTTTCAGAGATGATATGCAAAGTGGTTCAGTCCAAGCTTTCACTCAATCAGGTCAAAGAGTCTCCCATGTCGTTTGCTTGTGGAATGTACAGCTCCTTTGCTCCCAAGACAGCTTCCTCGAGCTGTCCCTGTAGGCTGTCTCAGTAAATGTACAGCCGTGAATCTTTATCAGTCAGTCTTTGTAGGTTTTTTCACACTTTCTTCTCCTATCAGGTCTACAAGCCAGACATTTTGGCAATGGGTTGAGGAGTACTGGGAAGACCCTCTCCCATGATCATCTCTGAAATTAGCCACCTCGTCAACTCTTCTGCTATAGAAAGAGATCCTTTGGAGCCATGATCTCTTCATCCCTTAGCCCCGAGACATTTTCCTCCCATATCCATATTCCTGTCGGGAAATTCTCTGAGATCCACAGATCTCAGCTTCGTTATCTCAGCTTTCTCAGAGGCAGCTAGAGACTCATAGGCTTGCTTGGACGCACATCTCAGGAACAGAGAGTTGTGCCTTTAAACGGTAACAGATCTCCTTCAGGAAGGCGGAGTCTGGGACACACACCTCCCTGCTCCACTGATTCAACCCTCAGCAGTCAATGCATCAATGCTACAGTTGTTTTCAAGGTTACTGAGCAATCTAGGTCACAGGCTCCCACAATACGCTGACCAAGGTGCTGACTCCCACTCTCTTGCCTGACTGCTGAGCCTGCAGCCCATCTTTGGGTAGACCTGCTTCCCAGACAGATCCCTACATACTTAAGCAGCAGTCCCTTGGCAGGTGCTACACCTTAACAGGACAGTTAACTGTGTTGGTCTGCAGATTCATATCCAGTAGCACCTTAAAGAGGGAGGGAACTTTGACTCTCAAAAGCTCATACCCCGAAAATCTTGTTGGTTTCTAACGTGCTACTTTACTCAAATCCACCTTAACACGCGAAACACAGACAAAGGTATACCAAAGCATTAATTTTTCATGAATAACCAAAGCAAAATACACGCACAGAACGTGAAAATGCTGTTCTGGCTCAGCAGAACATAGCACTGCATGGTTGATCAGCTTGGTTTGCACCCGGGCGATTTTCACTTCCGAGCCTGCCTCTACAAACGACAAACCTCAGTTAGGATCATGATATTACATTGAAGACAGCATTCAGCCCTTTGAGAAGGAAGTAGAAACTCCTACACCAATGTCGCACAGTGGCTCTGTGTGCTGGGCTCTTACCTGATTGTATTCCCTACACTCCAGAGAAAGAGGTAGTCTCCACATTCCTGCTAAACATGGTGCTTGACCTGACCGATTACACTTTATTTTTGTCCCTGCTCTGCCACATCACCAGCTCTCTCAGGTCACCTTGACAAACGCCTCCCTATGCTCACTCTACCTATACAACAGGGATTCTTTCTCCTACCTGTCTGAAATTTGGCAGGAAGGATCCCTCAAGAGGAGGAGGAGGAGGGGTATAATCCATCTCACCCATAACCAGGATCTAAGCATCGTCTCTCTAGTCTGATACCAAGTTGCTTCATGCCTCCCCCTAGGCCAAACCCCCTCCTATATATTTCATGACCTCATATCACTGAAATATCTAAGAATTTCCCCAATGAATGATCTGCAAAGAAAATGGCAATACTGCTTTGTGTTATCTAAGGGTAATATGATAAGTGGGTTTTTAATTGGACGAAGCTGGTGCACAATGTGGCGGGCAGATTGTTAAATGGTATTGAGTGCCGTGAGCAGATGCTAGCTTCTTATGCACTTCTGGGATCCATTCAAAGTACTGGTCTTAGTTTTAACCTTGAAAGTGATAAATTGCCTGAGGCCTGGGTGCCTAGAGGATAATTTCTCCTACATAAACCTCCATGCTGATTAGGATCACTCCCTGGAGTCTTCCTCTTTGTATCCTTGTTTAGGAAGTGAGATTGGGAGAGAAGGCCTTTCTTTAGTTTGTGCCCCCAAGCTCCACCACACTCAGGCTGGGCATCAGTGTTAACATTAAGCCGCCACATGTAGTCCAGCTGATTCTCTCATGCTTTTAATGTTATTAACCATTGTACAAAGCTAGGCTATTTACTATGCATGCAGGTTGTCACTGATTCAATCCCTGGCATCTCCAGTTAAAAAGGATCAGGTAGCCCATGATGTGAAGACCTCTACATGAGACCTCATAGAGCTTCTGCCAGTTAGAGCAGACTCTTCACCTTGATGGATGAATGGTTTGATTCAGTACAAGATAGCTTCATGTGTTCGTGTGTGTGTGTGTGTGTGTGTGCTAAGTGCTGTCAAGTCACTTTCGATTGATGGCAACCCTACGAATTAATGACCTCCAAAGCATCTTTTCATTAACAGCCTTACTTAGGTCATGCAAACTGAGGGCTGAGACTTCCTTTATAGAGTCAATCAATCCCATGTTGGGTCTTCCTGTTCTCCTGCTGCCTTCAGCTTTTCAACTTTTTCTAGCATTATTGTCTTTTCCAATGACTCCTGTCTTCTCATAATGTGACCAAAGTACAATAACCTCAGTTTAGTCATTTTAGCTTCTAGGAGAGTTCAGGCTTGATTTGATCTAGAACCCACTTATTTGATTTTTTGGCAGTCCATGGTATCTGCAATACTCTCCTCCAACACCAACTTCCTTCCTGCCAGCTTTCTTTAGTGTCCAACTTTCACACCCATACATACTAAAGGTGAATACTATGGCATGAATTAACTTGATCTTGGACACCAGCAAAAGGATCTTTTCTAGTTCCTCCATGGCTGTTCATGTGTACCTACTGTTTTAAGCATTAATTATTGCATTTTATACTGCTGCTTGGTAGTTTCCATTTATTTGATAGCTGTCATGTTGTTTATATTCTTATTTTCGTGAATTTTGTTTTGTAAGCCGCTTCAAGGTCTTTATGTTGAAAGGCAGCATGAAAATTCTCTAAATGTAAAGAACACATAAAATAAAGCTGGTTCATGGCCATTTTGCCTGATTGCCATTTTGGACTTTCATAAAACAGAGTTTTGCTTCCAAAGCTTTTATACATAAAATGCTTTTATTATGCAGAGTTATCAAATTAAGGACAAGGAAGCCACAACCTTTTCAGAATGCGAATAAATGAAGTGCTTTTGATTTACAATGGAAAATTAAATGTATGTTAGAAAACTTGCACTACATTGCATAAAAAAGATTGTAATAAAGCTCCCAAAATAAGTATACCGCTACAGTTGTTGATATGTCTCCAAAGTGGGAGTGAGTTACAAGACTGTATTCAAAACCACAGTGGCATTTTGAAAGCTGAGGGAATCCAGCTTGGAATTCTCCAAGAATAAAAATGGGAAGTTTGGTCTGCAGCTAGCTTCCAATATTCCATCACATTAATTTATTGCTTGGTGGACAGAGAACAAAGCAAACCCAAGTGTTTGAAAACCGAAGCATTTCGTTCATAAAACTTCAGACACTCTGCATGATTATTTTGGAAGCACTCTTGTGAATGAACCAACAAAACTACACTTTATACATCCACATCCCCATCTTGTAATTCTACGTTTGCCATATTGCTGTGTTTGGTGCACTATTGAAAGAGACGTTTTCAGTTTTACACAATTTCATTTTCAGGAAATGCCCTAGAGGTTCTCCCCAAGTTGATGTTTCCAAGCTGTGCAGGAGTGTAAAATATTTATTCGCAACCCCAAACCTAGCAATACATTTCCCTGTTACTATAGATCACAGTCAAAGTTTCAGCTTTTTCCCCATAACAGCTGTGAAAGGGCAAAGGAGCTTATAGCTCACCAAAAAAGTTGATAAAGCTAACAGCTGCTCTTTTTTGAACTTCTCGGGCATTGTTGATTACAATGAGTACAGTAGAAGTCCGTATTGGTAAAGATCTATATTTCCTTAACTCTGTTTTTATAGTGGTTTGAAAATGAGTAGGTTGTTAAATAAGGTGTGGATGGGATATGTGAGTATGAACACATGAATGAACACATATTCTTTCCCAGTTTTATCTCTGACTTTGTCTCCCTTGCATTCCCTTTGACGTCTTCCACATCTCAGATTTTAGACTGTAATTTCCTCAAAGGAAGTATCTGACATCCCCTGTTGCAGATTTAAGAGTAGCAGTTCTCTTACAAAGGAATTTCAAAGGGAGATTAGAAAGAGAAACTGCTGAATTACAGTTTTTATTCAAACTAAAGTCAATGCATTTACCTTGGCTGAATAAAGACCTTGCATTCATGGCTCTTTACCAATGCTGATTTCTCCACACCCATCTCTCCCCTGGACATCACAGACTCTTCTGCATACCACACCTAATCCCATCACGCCTGCTATTCACATTTACATACTGTTAACATTTACATAGTTAGGGCTGTCGATTCGGTTCGTCCTGAACCGAAAAACAGCCGAATTTCCCCTGATTCGGCGGTTTTTAGTTCGGATGGAACCGAACTCAAAAAAGGCAGGAAAACGGGAGCCGAATTCAGCGAGTTTGGGGTGTTCGATGAATTAATTAGGCAAATCCAGAGTTCGGCGCAGCAGCATAACCGTCAGTTAGTAGGCAGCATTCTCCCACGGCCAATCGGTGGCCAAGCTGGGTCTTCTTCTGGCCAATCAGTGGTGATTGAGTGCATGAGCCCAGCTGCTGTGTGGCCCGGGGAGAGAAAGAGAGAGTATCTGTTCATGTGAGAGAGAGAGATCCCCCTTGGGGGGTGCGTGTGCACATTCGAGCCATTCCATGGCTGCAGAGGGTGCATTTTTGGGGGTAGAGCCCCCAAACTTTCAGCATAGCTTCAGAGGACCCTTCTTGCAAGAACCCCCAAGTTTTGTAAAGATTGGATCGGGGGGCGAGATATGGGCCCCAGATCGGGGGGGGGCAAAATATAGGGCCGAGAAGGGTTCCCCCCCACCCTTAATGTGCATCTCTGACAATGGGGGTTTGCAATTAGTAGCGCTTGCCTCCCACGCCCAAAGCTCCCAGTCCCGACAAACAGCTGAGCTGCGGGGAGCATGGGCAGGGCAGGTGCGAAGATGGAACAGAAGACATCCACAGTAAGACCCATTTTGGGGCTTTTCTCTATATATTTTTTCTCCTGTGTGTGTGTGTGTGGGGGGGGAAACAGAGTCTCTGTGTGTGGGGGGAGGGAGCAGTTTCTGTGGGGGGGAAGCCAAAGGGGTTTTTGGGTGTGCCCCTGAGTTTCTCTCTCCCTGGTTTGAGGGGGGGGCTTCAGTTGTGTGTCCTCAGGTTTTCCCTCATTCATAAGATCGGTTAGGTCTATTTTGATGCTTGCTCAAAAATTGTTTTCAAATTGTGACTTAAAGAATGCATTTGCCTGGTCCCGAGTCTGATGAAAAAGGGGAAATTCCACCCCCTCCTGCTCCTTATGCATAGCTAGCCTGCCTCTGTCCCTTTCCATGGTTTGCAAACTCCCAGGCATCACGTGTTGCTTTGCATGGTTGCAAACGTGTTGCTTTGCATGGTTTGCATGGTTGCAAACGTGTTGCTTTGCATGGTTTGCAAACTTCTTCGCACCTGCCCCGCCCTTGCTCCCCCCAGCTCAGCTGTTTGTTGGGGCTGGGAGCTTTGGGGCAAGCTCTGCTAATTGCAAACCCCCATTGCCAGAGATGCACATTAAGCAGGGGGACCCCTTTCGGGGCCCATATCTCAGCCCCCCTGACCCAATCTTCACAAAACTTGGGGGTTCTTGTAAGAAGAGTCCCCTCAAGCTATGCTGAAAGTTTGGGACCTCTACCCCCAAAAATGCCCCCCGGAGCCATGGAAAGGCGCAATTGTGTTTTTAATGGCTTTATTCGGCCGAATTTTTCCCCGAACTCCGGATCTCATGCCGAATTGCATGGACCCAAAGCGGGGGAGTTCGGACTTCGGCATTTCCCAAATAAAAACGGGCAGAATTTTGCCAAATCCGAATTTTACCGTTTTTTTTCAACAGCCCTATACATACTACTGTTTGTCTGAATTCACTCTCCTCTACTTAAAGACAGATGGATTCACATTCTAGCTGTATCTGAAGAAGTGAGCTGTGGCTCACGAAAGCTCATACCCTACCAGAAAATATTTTTGTTAGTCTTTAAGGTGCTACTGGACTCTTGCCCTTTTCTACTACTGCAGACAGACTAACACGGCTACCCACTGTGAATTATCTTCATGAGCCTAGGGTGATATTCTCTGAGCCAAAATTTCTGCTCAAAGAGGCACCGACTTTTTCTGAAACCATAAAATCTAGGTCCATGGCACAAAAGCAAACAGAACTGGATTTAAAAAACCCTTGGTACATATTACATATTATATTTGCACAGACATTTAGAATCCCCTCCTCTTGCAAGGCCAGATCTCCAAAGGTATTGGCATCTTATTAATTTCTTCCCCTTCAGAAGGGTCACTCCAGTGTTTTACTGGGGAAGTGAGAATTGATGCTCCGAACAGCTGTTCCTAAGATCGGACCAGGACAAGGACAGTGTATTTAATCCTGAGATGATATCTTTAGGAAGTTAATTTTTTCTTGAACACTTTGGCTGACAAGCTTAGAGCACGCATAAATAAGACGATGCAAAGGGCAAGTAGGCTATATTTCTGAAGGATAAACAATTTAAAACATTGCTTAGGACAGCATTCTAACTCTTATTCCTGGGGCCTCTGCAGCTATATAAAATACTGCCCAAGACTAAATTGGAAGGTCAGACGTTTCATATACTTCACAAGTTACAGGATAAAATTCACTCAAAATAAAGCCAGGGTTTACTTCAATTATTCCTCAATCTGGGAGGAATAATGGACACCAAGTCCCACATGACACTACTATGTTCCTGCCTCAGCATGCAGAAACATTAAGACCTCAAAGAACTTAAGAAATGTTCACTATCCTGGGCTGCCAAACTTACTAGGATCGGGAGTGTGATGATACCATTTCCAGGGAAAACCCAGAGGTAACAGTGGTAGCTCTGGGAATCACTGGAAACTCTATGGGTTTTTCCTGGAAGTGGCATTGTTATGCTCGCAACACCGCCCCCCAACAAATCCCCACCCCTCCTACCAGTTGCCAGGGTCAGCCTGGCAACCCTCTCGCCATCTGTAGCTGTAATCTACAAAAACATAGATCTGAAACATATTTCCCACTAAGGAAAACATAAGAATGCCTGCATTATTTTCCCCAGAACAACAAAATTGTAGCTTGGGAAGGGGAAGAGTGATTTAAGTCAGGAAAATCATATGGGTAGGAAATAGGGTTGCCAGGTCTCTCTTCACAACTGGTGGGAGATTTTGGGGCGGAGCCTGAAGAGGGCAGGGTTTGGGGAGGGGAGGGACTTCAATGCCATAGAGTTCAATTGCCAAAGCAGCCCTTTTTCTCCAGGTGATCTGATCTCTATCGGCTGGAGATCAGTGGAATTAGGAGATCTCCTGCTACTACCTGGCAGTTGGCAACCCTAGTAGGAAAAGGTTAACCTCCCAGGACTATGACCCCTATCCAACGCCCCCTCCAGCTTTTCAATAAAATCAAAGATGCTTTGGATCCTCACCTGAGAGAAAGGGGGGCATAAATAAATACTTTCAGGTTCTAGGTTCTGATTTTTAAAGCCTTCAATAGTCTGGGCCCAAAGCACTATCAGGAGCATCTATTGTCATAGGAACCCTTTGATATTTCAAGATCTGTTGAAGGGGCTCTCACAACAATTCTATCTTAAGTTAATGTAACACTGACCCCCAGTAGAAGCAGGGCCTACTCTGCACTCACTCCAGAATTGTTGGAACTAGTTCCTTCCCCGACAGGTTCATCTTATTTCCTCTCTTCTACCCTTTTTCATGCAGATGAAGAAATGTTTATTCCACCAAGTTTTTTATTTGAAATTCAATTTTCACTTCAGAACTTTTCTGGTTTGAAAACAGCCTAGAAATACTGTAGGCTAATGTAAATAAATCCATAGTGTGGGGAGGGGGTGCCTGGGGTTTTAGTCTCTTGGTTTTAAATTTTAAATTTAAAGTGGTTTAAATTTAAACCACTTTGAGCCATGAAGAATTGAGGGAAATAAATATTTTAAGAAAATAAATAATTAAGACAAATGGTCCATATTATAATGTGCATATAGTTTCATATGCAAAGAGACCATATATTCAGGAATTGCACTGGTAGCAGTTTTTCCTAGGGTTGCTAAGTTCCTCTTCTTCACTGGTGGGAGATATTTGGGGTGGAGCCTGAGGAGGAAGGAGTTTGGGGAGGGGAGGGACCAATGCCATAGAGTCCAATTGCCAAAGCAGCCATTTTCTCCAGGTGAACTGATCTCTATCGTCTGGAGATCATTTGTAATAGTGGGAGATCTCCAGTTAGTACCTGGAGGTTGGCAACACTAGTTTTTCCAATAAAAGTTCCTTCTCCATAGACAGTCAAGGTGGGAAAGAACTGTATGATATGAAAAGCATAACTTTTAGAACAAGTTATGAGTAGTGGTAGAACAACAGCATTCGCACAGCGGTTAAAAGTTTGTGGTTCTTCTCCTGAGTCTTTCAGCTACACAACCAGTGCCAAGACCACAAGTAACTCACAGCAATTGAGCCTTTAAAAAAGAAGAAGCAGAAGAAGCAGAAGGAGAGATGAAGCCAAGCCACAGAGTTCATAAGCAGACTTCTTTCCCCAAAATTCCAAGGTTTTGTGGGACAGGGGGACAAACACGTGGCTCTTCCACCCATCAATCCTTTTATTTAAATTGGGCCCGGTTACTTCATCAGATGCATGGAGTGATCATGCCCTCATACAATTATGTCTATGCTAAAAACTGCAAAGAACTGAAGAGGTTAGCTTGCAGAAGTTGCAGAAAGTTTCAGAGGGTAGCCATGTTGGTCTGCAGAAGAACAGCTAGATTATTTGATGGATTATCTGATGGTATCTGTCGAAGAGAGCTTTGACTAGATTCAGGATGGACAAAAGGAAATACTTCTTCATACAGCGAGTAATTAAAATGTGGAATTCACTGCCAGAGGAAGTAGTGATGGCCACAGGCAAAGACAGTTTTAAAAGGGGATTAGACAGATTCATGGAGGAAGGGTCTACCAGTGGCTACTAGCCATGGCAATAGGGTTGCCAGGTCCCTCTTCACCACCAGCAGGATGTTTTTGGGGCGGAGCCTGAGGAAGGCAGGGTTTGGGGAAGGGAGGTACTTCAATACCCTAGAGTCCAATTGCCAAAGCAGCCATTTTCTCCAGGTAATCTGATCTCTATCGGCTGGAGATCAGTTGTAATAGCAGGAGATTTCCACCTATTACCTGGAGGTTGGCAACCCTACATGGCAACTAAAGGGAGCCCCCATATGCAGAGACAGTGAACCTCTGAATCCCATTACAAGGAGTCAATATCATGGGAAGGCCCTGGCCTCTATGCCCTGTTGCTGGACCTCCAGAAGAATTGGTTGGCCACAGTGTGACACAGAATGCTGAACTAGATGGGCCACTAGTCTGATCCAGCAGGGCTCTTCCTATGTTCTTAAGTTCTTATGAAAGCTTATACCCCCAAAATCTTGTTGGTTTCTAAGGTGCTGCTGGACTCGAATTTGGAAGTTGTAGAAGTTAACGGTCTGTGCCACTTCTATTCCCATGTAAACAGCTGAGCGCAATAACAGATGGGGAGGTGCATCTATTTTTCCCATCACAAGATGCATCTGTTTCAACAGCATCTGAATGTGTTTGTGGCTACGCATCTAAATGCACAATGGCATCTGACATGAAAGAGGGAACCTGCCTGCACGTACAGATCTTTTCTTTGCTGGTGTGGGGTAAATGCATACCATTTCTCCATCACACTAGCAACTCAGGAGCCCAACTTGTTTCAACAAGTGTACATTGCTGCTCTAGGGCCAATAAGTTCTTCCAGAGAAAATCCCAGGGCAACATTCTAGGGACAAGTGTGATGATAGATAGCTTTGCATGATTTAGTGTTACCACAAAGCGCCAAGCTACCACTGTTATTAATGAAAATAAATAATTGGCGGTTCGATGGCCCATTGTGACAGGGCTTTCCATCAAAGCCTGGGAAATATTTGGAGAGACTAAAATGCAACAAAACATGGTGATGCAACAAAAAATAAGGAAAGAAAATGGCTTTAATAGAAACTTTTGATACTTCCACTTGTTTTTAAATTGTTGCCAAATGAGTATTCTTTTCATTGTCCACCAATCCTTAAAGCATTTCTTTGCTGAAGATCACTTGACTTGTGTTGTGTAGAGTCTCTCTGTGGGTTACTGGAATCTGAATTAATAAAAAGGCTTAAGGGAAAAAATCCAGCATGAATAGATGTTTTCAACGATAAAAGCAGCCAACAATTTTACTCTGGAACTCAAGGGTGCGCTATTATTTTGAGACAATGTGGATGCTATATATTTGTATCGGCTGCCTGGTTCTATCCTTGGTTGCAAATATAAGGATTCCAGCAGGAAATGTTACTCTTAAAATTCAGTCTGTATGTACACATATGCCGTCAAGGCGCAATTGACTTATGGCTATCTTGGCAAGGGGCTTTCAAGGCAAGTGAGAAGCAGAAGTGGTTTGTCATTGCTTTCCTCTGCAGAGTCTTTCTTGGTGGCCTTCTTTCTAGGCACCAACCCTGCTCAGCTTCCAAGATCTGATGAGACTGGGCTATACCATGCTGCCTTCCCTCCCATAATATTCAGTAACATCCCTAAAAAGATCAGTTTTGGAATCATTCCCACCCAGCTGTGTCATGCCAACCACTTTCCATGGAACAAAAGAGATCAACAACAGGTGGGTGTTACTTCAGTGGCATCTTAAAAATAGTGTGGCGGCTGCCACAATATCCTGCCATCTGTCTATCTATTCGGGGGGGGGGGGGTTACCCTGGTCTTCCTTGATGGAACTTAGGAACTTAGGGCAGCCTACATGGTTCTTTCCTCTTGCACTCTACCCTCACAGTATCTCTGTGAGGCAAGTTAGACTGAGAGAACGAGGGCCCCAAATTCACTTAGAGTGTTCCATGGAAGAGTGGGGATTTGAACCCAGATTGCCCCAACCTCTGACACAATCTCAGAAGCCTGGTACAGAATACTTCCCCCCCACCTGTGTTGACTTAGCACATGAGGAAGGAGAGCAAGCATAAACATGCTGCTCCCGCCCCTACCTCCATGTGATTGGCTGACCAGATGGCGTGCACAGTGGACAGCGCAGAGAAAGTGGCAGCTTCTATACTCCCTCCCCACGATCGGCAATGCTACTTTCAGAACACTGCTGATCACAGGAAGGGAGTGTTCATGTGGCCGCTTCTTCTGCATGGTCACACTCGATGGACACCAGGAAATCCTGCAGGGGGTAGGGCAAGGGCACTCATGCTCACTCTTCCTCCCAATGTGGTGGGTCAACGCATGGGGGGAGACATCTGTACCTGGCTATTATGTAAGAGTGTGTAATAATAATCAGGGGAGTCAAACATAAGGCCCGCAGGCTGGATCCAGCCCCCCTGAGAGCTCTTATCCGGTCCATGAGTAGGATTGCCAGGTCCCTCTTCGCAACTGGTGGGAGATTTTGGGGCTGGAGCTTGAAGAGGGCAGGGTTTGGGGAGGGGAGGGACTTCAATGTCATAGAGTTCAATTGCCAAAGAAGCCATTTTTCTCCAGGTGATCTGATCTCTATCGGCGGGAGATAAGTTGAATTAGCAGGAGATCTCCTGCTACTACCTGGCAGTTGGCAACCCTATCCACGAGCCATCCAAGGCAGCCCACCTCCAGTCCTGATCTGGGCTGGTGAGGCGTGGCCTGGCTCAACCAAGTGACATATATGTCATATACAGCCCTCTCTCTGGAAGGACTTATTTGCTCTAAAAACACAAAAAATACCCTAAAAACACAAAAGATCCTTTATTCCCCCATATGAAACAGTGGACCCATACATATGGAAATCTGAGAAATAAACAAAGTCAGACTAGTATCAAAATAGATGAAAATCTGGTATTACAATATCAGTGTCCTACCCAGAATCCAAATCTGAATTTTTACAGATTTTTTTTTCCAGTGCACACACTTAGTACTTGCTTCTCCCTTCTACTTTTCTGCAGGAAATGAGGTCAGGGGACTTTTTGGGCATTGTATGTTGGAAGCAGGGCAAACCAATGACTGTCTAAGAGTAAGATGCTTCTTTTGCTGTAGTGAAACAAATTTCTGCTTGCACTATTTCATGGCATGATGGTGGTTTGGCACCTAGCAACGCTTGTCTCGCGTATAATACAAATATATTTATAAATAAACTAATGATTAAGGGAAAAACCCAACATATGTATGCCTCAACTGGATTATTTCTTGGCCGTATCTACAGGAGACCTGCTTGAGGCAGCTTACAACATATTTAAAACCCATAAAAAATAACAATAAAACAATTGATAACCATTTTAAAATAACCAACGGCAGCAAACGGATCATAAAACAGCCAGCCCCCCTGCCCCGCATAAAACAGAAATTAGCATGACAGTTGAAAGTGAATGAAATCAGGGCAGAACCAAAATCCAGATGAAGTCCATAACACAAAACAACTAATAAAATACCACAAGGAATACTTAGTAAAACAGTTTGTAAAATGGTCAGGACCAAAAACTCGTCAAAGCCTAAAAAAATTAATCTGTTCTGACCAGGCATTTGAACAAGTTATCTGAAGAATTGAGCTGTGACTCATGAAAGCTCATACCCTGCCAGAAATTTTGGGGCAGCCAGGCCCGAAGCTGGCATCACCCCACACCAGCATAAGTGCCGCCTTATCATGGAATTCAGTGGCACCAATGCCGGCGCGGGGGCAACCCCCCTGACATCCAGAGCCACAGGCCTGGAAGGGAAAGCCCACCCCGGCACGGGGGGGGGGCATTCCTGGGGTGGAGCTGCCTTTGGGCAGCTTCCTAACCTTTCCAGGGAACGTCCCCTTGAACTGCGGTGTGGCTGTGCCATCTTGTGGGGTTTATTAATTTTTTTATTCATTTTTTGCCTCTGCAGAGGCCGGGAAGCCTCTGAGGAGGCGGTGCGGCTGCGCCACTCCCGGTTGCCACCCACCTATCCCCCCCCCCTCAGGAATGGGCTCTTAGTCTTTAAGGTGCTACTAGGCTCTTGCTCATTTCTACTGCTACAGGCATTTGAAAGATAGGGGAAGAACACCACCACCAATAAGCCACGTCCCACCGTTGCCACCCACCTTATTTCCATCAGTGGAGACACACAGAGCAGAGCTGCAGATGATGACCTCAACTGGAAGGCAGAACTGTATGAGATGGTGTACTTCAAGCACCCCGATCGTAGGCTCTTTAGGGTCTGAAAGGCAAGACCTTTGTGCCCAGAAACAAATAGGATGCTTGCCTTTTTCTGCACCTTTTCCAGAGCTCTGGTATCCTGAGATTCTTCAACCAGAACCGTGCCCAGCATTCCAAATGTATCCAGATAACGCCGCTTTATGCAGAAATAGTATGCTGCTGACAGATTCATTCCCAACTTCTACAGACTCTCGAGAGGAAGTTAACTCTTGAAAAATGGCGACAACTCCAATTGTGCCTGCTAACAAAACATTAACAAGGCATTCTAAAAGGCAAAAATAGCAACACGGTTGGCCACAATGATTTCCCAGGTGCCATAAAATGCAGACAGTGCCTCGTAAACAGGAATAGATGAAACAAATGAAATTCCTGAATGAAACAAAGCAAGGCAAGCCTGAAACAAGATGGAGTGTTGGCCAATGGCAGCTCCACTGCTCTTCCATATACTAGAGTCAAATTGTTACATCGGGAACAATACATTTCCAGTAGTAGTCAGGAATATTAGTTTATTCTTGCAGATTGTAAGCCAGATTCATTTTTGTTACATATTTATCCCTAATTCAAGGAGTTTAGGGCACTGTACAAAGTTCTTCTGCTTCCAACTTTCTCCTTACCACCATGAGACACACTGGGCTGTAGGAAAGTGACTGTCCCAAGGTCACTCAATAAGCATCATGACTAAGCAGGGATTTGAAGCCAGGTTTCCTCAATCTTGTTCCAGTTCTCTCACCTCTACACTGCACAGACTGCAATGTACTGGTGGTGTGGAAAGTGGCGTCAAGTCACAGCCAATTTATGGCGACTCTGGACAATGGACTCCAGAGGTAGGATGCTCATGTCCCACCGATGGAATGGCCCAGGCAGGCAGAACCCTCATCTGCATAGCATGAGAGCTCTCCCCAAAGCCAGTGTGTCAGCAGTGCGACTGAGGGAAACACCATGCACAGAAATGTCAACTAGGGACAACACTGTGCTGTAGGAATGTGCCTGTGCTATGTCAGAAACATATGTGCTGAGTCACTCTCTCCCCTCACTGTCCAGGGGGAGTGGACGGTTAAAGATGACAATACACCTGGAATTGGAAACTGATGCCAAACACCAGTTCAGGTCCAGAAGTCGGAGGAGACTGTGTTCAGATTAGCTACCCTTCCAAGGTTAAGAAGAAGGGCATGTCTGCTCAGATTCTAATTAATTATTAGCTGAATATGCTTCCTTAGGCGGCAGATGGTGGAGTTATTAAGCCATCATAATCCGTAATCACAATGACAAAGCATTATTTACAAAAACTATGGCATGCACAGGGCAAATTTGTTATCTACTGGACACAGAAAAATTGGATAAAGTACATGTGCATTAGAAGAGCTCCATTGTGTCTCTGTGTATATATTTCTTAAGAAACATTAACTTAAATCTTAATTGTAACCTTGTTCTAGAGTTGCTGCTCCATTTAGTATGTGAATCCTGCACAGAATGCATATTATTCATTTATTTACTTACTTACTTATTAGACTTTTAAGCCACCCTTTCCTGACCAAATAGGCTCAGAGTATCTTGCAACAGTTTTACACAATTAAAACCGAGCATCGTATACAACTTAAAACTATACCATCATTTAAAATCCAAGGTGCCCTTAAATCATACATGGTAACACTAAAGCCATAGTGGGAACCAAACAGAAGGAAATATAAAAGAACAAGCATATAGTAATGTAGCTCTAAAATCAGCACTAAATAGAGAATCAGACCTAGACAGGACCCAGCTATGAAAGCTAACTGACTCTGCTGTCCTAGGCAGAGTTACACCTTTCTAAGTCCATTGAAGTTCCAATTGCTAAGCAGGTGTAGTGTATATGGAGAAGTTTATTTAAACACACACTGATTACTTAGTCAAGACAGTTAAATTACAGGGGAGGAAACAGAATTTCCCTGTGTTGCCACTGCATGCAACCGATACGAAAGCACCTTATCAGGGCCATTCTCAATTTAGAATCTGGTGGATGAACCACTGATTTGTTCTTAACACGGAGACTATATTTGTGAGTGAGTCTTTGGTTTCAGCATTCTATAAAATGGTTTGAAAGAAGTACAAAAATTGCTGGCAGTATCAATGCCAACCTTCTCCTTTATCCACTTGTAACTATCAGCAGCATTGCATAGATCAGGGATTAAATGAATACCATGCACACATCTGCACACTTGTGAAACCATCTGCATTTCTAATGGTACCATACATTTGGTTCAGTTCTGTACGAAGGGGGAAAGAATCTTGAACAGTTGCCAAGCTAAAAATAAATAAATATCCAGACAGCTATTTTTCCCAACAATCTTTAAACAATGAAATTACAACCTAAGCATTTCTGTGTTGCATGAAAGCCCATTACTTGGGCAGTCTATTTGACACTGTTAGGCAAACATGGCAGATACGAAACCCGAGGTTAAACAACGAAGGAAGTTATCCTTGTTAAAATAAATGCTTCTCAGAAAAGGGTAAATACATTTACCAAGTCATCACCTTCTGGTTCTTTTGGCCAAAGCTTCTTTGGTCCCCCCCCCCCCACACACACACACACACACCACCACCACCAATCACTGTCAATGCAAACAATAGATATGCAGATTTCCTTGGAAGATACCGAAACCTAATTGCTTGCAGAAAGGCAAGGAAATTTTCAGTTAGATTTAAGCTGACAGCTCACTGCAAAAAAGGCGTTAAAATGTTGGTTTTGTTTTCCAAAATCTGCATTAAAAAAAAATCAAACTACCTTTCTTCAATATTAGCAAATTAACAGTTAAACAACACATACGTTAATTCCCTTTTTATGCTGCCAGTATCCTTCTAAAAGTGTACAGGTCTTTCTTTGAGGTATGGTCTGAGAATACTGATATGTTCTGGCACACTTTATTGTCATACAGTTTTAATGAATGTGATATATCACAGCAGAGACTCAAGGAGAACACCCAGTCACAATTGCCGTAGTATACATTTCTTTCCAAGTTTTAACACAGCTGTACTTGGGTGATAGCCATGCAACAAGCAACATTTCTCACTGAGTCTGTCTGTAGCAATATATTACTCAAATGCCATATTATTCTAACCAACTGCTTAAAAAAAAAACCCTTAAGGGACATACATCTGAGATTTGGAGCGTTATAGGTTTCAGTGACATATGTTTTGCAATTAAGCATTATTCATTCGTTGGAAGGCAAAATTACTACCTAAATGTTCCGCATTGACAGTCCCAACCCAGCAAATGGATTATTCAGAGATGTAATAATGGAGCTCGGTGGTTGGATAGCAGTGAGTCATACCCCATAGCAGGTTCTTTCACTCTATGGAGGAAGGCGTGATCTTTTTGTCCCTTGCCAATTTTAAGGATCACAATGGGTGACCTTTCACCTCTTTTCAAAATGCAGGTAACCAGTGAAGAATGAAAACTTTGGTGATACACTCCTGCCTGTTCATTCTCTATTTTCTCTTAAAACACACGAATCGGCTTGCAATTCAGTTTTCCCTAACTCTGGAAACTCATCTTTTTTCTCACTGTTCACCAGCAAAACAATGGGCTTAGCTCGGTCCCTAGTGGTCAAATGCAGTACAAGGCACCAGCTCATCCATGCGATTCAGCGGGGTAACTCTCTTGAAACACAAAACAGTGCTGCAGTTTTTAAAAGCAGTTTCTGTTCTGCACAAGGTTTGCTTTTTAAGGCTCAAAGCAATGATCAAATCAACTAAAGTTGATGACAAAGAAAACCCAGACTCTTCTTAAACTTTCCCCTTTCTAAAGTCCAATGTGCAATTTCAGGCAGCAGCCCTAACTTCCTAAGTATCTTTATAATTGCCCCCAAAATGCAGTAACTAAACATGCTTAAGATTGTGCAGCACATATCTTAACAGCAAAAGGCTATTCAGTACTTGATGTACAGTGTTGTCTGCAAATAATCCCAAGGGGTTTCCTCCAAAATTGTCCCTCAGGTTCTAACATGTCAGTTGTGACACAAACCATCACAATATATTGAAGTGGTGTATCTATTAATTTAACCCTAATTACATGCCTGTGGTAACATAATACAACCCTTTGTTGGTTTCTTAGAATGATGGGATCATGCCTGGGATGTGGATGAGTGAGACAGCCTCAGAATGATCTGATGATCCCGAGATCTGATGATCCCGAGATCTGATGATCCTGAGATCAATCACAATTTTACACACCACTTGTTAATACTGTTCTAGTGAGTGCTTCCGAACAACAAGCTCATTTACAAGATGTTGGCGACTGACTGTCCAGGATAAAAAGTATCTTCTTACTTAGCTATTTGCAGTGCTACAGAGATATATGTATGCAGACTATTACATCTGATTCCAGCATAGTTGTTCTGATTAAGGACATAAGTGATATTTCTAACCTGCGTCACCTTTCATTTAACCGGACCACAGAAGAAAGCACTAGGCACTGGATTATTTTGAAACCATTCATTAAGGAATGCTGAGTTTGTTCCCCGCTGATAAGGGGTTATTTTCAACTTTTTAAAACCAACAATTTCCCATCAACCTTAAAGCATCCACAGCGATGAATGTGTTGTCTGAACAACTGACCATATAGCTCATCTCTAACAGCTGGACTCTAACCATTCTTAAATGGTTGCGTGGAAATATATTTTAAGAGTATGCTTTCCCCTTCACACCCAGGTACGTTTCTAGCTTTGAGCTCCGATTGCTAATACATCCCAAAAGCTGACAGAGATCGAACTTTGAAAAACAAACACTTTTCGGAAATGTTTGGACCGCTTCGATTACCGGTCATTCCACCATGGAGAGAGCACATTAGAACAGCTGCATTTCTCAAAAAATGTGCAAGCCATGACGTTCCGCTTACATGACAACTGGCACACTGCACAAGTCCCTAAGGAATCTCTCCAGGCGCATGAGAAGCGGCAAGACAGATTGGGTGCTTACCTTTTGCAGCCATTGAGTATAATTCTCCATCACATGCTCCAGGCGCTGCAGTTTCTGGGAAGAGAAATCCTGTTCCACGTGGGGGGCATCCCTTTGGAGAGCGTTGGTGTTGTACTGCTCAGTGGTACTTTCGCGACAGTTCCCATCCTGTTCCGGAAGGATGAACGTGTAGGTGCACTGCCCATGCTGAATCCGGTTATACCTTCTCGCACTGGACTCGGGACCCCGGCGCTGGTTATTGCAGCCAATGTGAGCCAGGAGAGCAGCCAGGAGAGCAAACCCAAGGAAAAGGGTCATGTTATTAGCCCTCTTCTTTTCTGCTTTTAGAGATACTAGTTTCCCCTACTTTCTTTTCCTCTAAAAAAAAAATGAATTCTTCGTTTTGTCTTTGAAGGGGAATGAGCAGGGCTCAGTTCAGATAGCTGTGACTTTCCCCCAAAAATTATCGTTTCAGGAGAGATGATCCTTCACAGGAGCAATTTATGACATAGCTGAGATTTATCATTTCCTTTCTGTTACACTTCAGCATGCAGGCTGCCTTAGTCAGCAGCCCAGAGATAGCCCCCAGCCTCTGTCTCCTAGCCTTGCTGCGGCTGAACTGCTATTTTTCTCGGAGACCTCAGCGTGTTTTATTAAGGTTGCACATTCGAGCCAAGTTGGAAGCCAGCAGCCTTTCACAAGATGACTTGACAGGAATGTGTGTGCGAGCGTGTCCCCATGCTGATGGGATGGCAAAGAGGGATCATCTTACACTCTGGCTGGATGCATGACCTCAATCATGTAAGCCCCGCTCGGCTCCTTCGGTGCACACAGAACTGCTAAGAGCCTTTGACAAAGTTTAACGAGTCAAACAGTCCACCTTAATAGACTTCCTCTGCTCAGACTGAACTATTAAAATGTACTTAAAGGGTCCGAGCTTCTTGTAATCCCTTCCCCACCCCACCCCCAAGTAAACACACAGACCACGGGCACATGGGGGGGGGATCTCCGCTATCAGAATGGGTATGCGACCAAGTGATTCTTTCAGAGAATGCAAAATCAGAAGAGTGGACTGTGATTCTCGTCACTGAATGTGGGGAAAGGCAGGGCTTTCTTGGAGCAAGATCCCTTCTTTTATCGCAGTGGAATGGTTTCTGTGGCAGAGACAGAAGCAAAGGCTGTCAAACAATTCTTGTGGAAACATCGCTCATCAGATGATTTCTTTGCCTGCTGAGACAAGAACGCTTGCATGCATAATGGGGAAAATGCAAGCAATCAAACTTTTGATTTATTAAATTCAGTCTCTGAAACCCCTGGGCATGGATCCAGCAATACCGTGTGTGCCTTAGGCTTCCACAGAGGCAATTCTCTTTCAGTATCTTCCCTCGTAGACCTGCATGCTGCCTTTAAAATAAAATAATATAATGGGTCATTAAACCCTACGATGTATACAGATCTGCTGCATGGCACAGAGTTTGGCTAAGACAGGCATTTCTTTAAAATTCTTGCAAATCTGACATCTCTGGCAGTGCAATGCTAAGGAGAGTTGTACCTTTCTAAGTCCACTGAAGTCGTCAGGTTTAGAAGGGTGTTAACTCTGATTAGGCTTGCACAGTAAAGCGTTCTAACAAGGATACAGTTTATGTGCACATAATTCCATCAGCTTTTGCATGTGGTCTCCCTTCCGGGCACTGACCTGCCACCAACACCTCATTAACAGCATCATCTGCCTTCAGGCCATATTTTGCTGCATTCTTCAACTTTCATTCTCAACATTGATTATCCATACAGCTTCCTAACACAATTTACAAATAGCAGCTTTTTTAAGGATTTGGAAGCAGTACTGTGGAATCACATGTAACTTTGGTGCAGATAACAGATCTACGGACAATCAACATATGCAGAAGTCACACCCAATAGTCCACCTCAATGTGATGAATAAGAAGAAGAATTTGTTTTTATACCCTGCTTTTCTCTACCTTTAAGGGGTCTCAAAGTGGCTTACAATCGCCTTCCCTTCCTCTCCCCACAACAGACACCTTGTGAGGTAGGTGGGGCTGAGTGAGTTCGGAGAGAAGTGTGACTGGCCCAAGATCACCCAGCAGGCTTCCTGTGTAGGAGTGGGGAATCAAACCCAGTTCTCAGATTAGAGTCTGCTGCTTTAACCACTACACCATGCTGGCTCTTCAGCATGGAGCTTATGCACATAGAAGAATATGCACCAATGTTTGCTTATATGTACATCAGCTCTATGCTGAAAAGTTTAGGGGGTGGGTCTGGCAAATGTGATCCTGCTTTGCCACTCTGCTACCCAGATTAGTGGTTCAATACCATCATCTCAGGTCAAACATCATCAAACTAGGGTTGCCAACCTCCAAGTGGACTCCGGAAATCCCCTGAAATTACCACTGATCTCCACCAGACTACAGAGATCAGTTCCCCTGGAGGAAATGGCAGTGTAATGAGTCAGCCTGCTGAGGATTCCTCAAACGAAGAGGACCTTGAAGTAGAGGACAGCAGTGGAACAGAGCAGGCTGAAAACCCACAGGCAGAAGGGGCTTTCCTGTGTCTACAACTGCCCATTGCAGGGGACTTACCTGTGCCAGAAGCTCAGCCTCAGGCAGTACCGCCAGAAAGCCCCCCAGAACTACTGGAGCAGAGGTGCAAAAGACTTAGGGCACAGCTACATGATCAGAGAAGAAGTGCCAGACTGCAAGCTCAACGAAGGACACTCCCAGATGACTGTAATGAGGCTAAAGAGCTTCACTAGGCAGAGTCAGGGTAAAGCACAGCAGCTGATCCACTTTAGGGCTATTTAAGCCGGCCACTGTGGCTGACTCGTTGTAGGAACAACTTGTTGCTATCACTCTGTGTTGATGGTGAGTGCTGGCTGTTTCTGAGACTGCGTGACTCTGACCCAACCCTGACCCCTTGTTTGGATTACACTTTTGGTACTGCTGCTTGGAACCTGAACCTAGAGACAACCTGGCATTTGACTTGGATTGCTCCTGACAATGTCTCACGCCTCATGCCTCTGGCCCTCAGACCTGCCACTGTACAGGACAGGCAGTTTTGGAGAGTAGATATATCCCTGCTCAGTTTCCTTCCCTCCCCAAACTCTGCCTTCCCAAGGCTCCACCTTTAAGTCTCCAGAATTTCCTAACCCAGAGCTGGCAACCCTACTTCAAACTGATGCACCCTGAAAAAGTAAAATAAAACCAGTCCCTAGTTTTAAAGTATGACCTGTGGAGCTGTACTAGATAATTACATTTCACTATAATCACTGCAGGCACTTATTGGTTAGTGCCTATGAAGAGTAACTCATATCCATAGGACTTTTTATAATTTAAAAAAATGTTAACAGCCACTATATTCACTGGTTTATGTCACAATTTGCAGATTATTAGATCTCTAGGGGAAGCTGGCACATCTGGCTAAGAATTAGGGTTGCCAACCTCCAGGTACTAGCTGGAGATTATTACAAGAAATCCATTGTGATCTTTACATGTGATTGTGGTAAGCTAATACCTTTATAAATTGATTTTCATTGTATTAATGTATTAAAAATAGCAATATTGAGTGCTTTTATGTGTTGTTACAGAGGCGTTTAGGCTCTTAATTGCAAACACTGAGGAATAACTGAAGAAGCTTTTGCGAAACGACCACCGAACTAGAGTGGTCTGCTGTTATTGAAAAATTTGTGTTACTCAGTATTTTTGTATGAATTATTGCAAGGTGAAATTAACCCAAGCAGAATACAGGACTTTGATATTTATTTTGTTCCATACCTTTGTATGTAAAACAAGAAGTGTTTCTATTGCTTTCTGTTCTATTGGCATTCTACATTGAAGTAAATTTATTTGAATGAATTTATATTGTGAGCTATCGTGCTGATATTAATATTCAGAACCTCCAGGTACTAGCTGGAGATCTCCTGCTGTTACAACTGATCTCCAGCCAATAAAGATCAGTTCACCTGGAGAAAATGGCCACTTTGGCAATTGGACTCTATGGCATTGAAGTTCCTCCCCTCCCCAAACCTCGCCCTCCTCAGGTTCCACCCCTAAAACCTCCCACCGGTGGCCAAGAGGGACCTGGCAACCTTACTAAGAATGACTATGAAAGAGGCAGGTGTGAATAAACGTATCTATTTTGTACTTTTGTTTAGAAGATTAGACATATAGGATAAGCATATTAAATGTACTGGAACGTTGCCTAGGGTGAAACGTTCGGGCTTTTTTTCTTGCCGTTTCTAGATAAAATTAAGTTGCATCCCATCACACAAAACATTTGGGTACATTCCAACCCAATTTCCTCTTCATATTCAGTGGGGGCGGGGGGGGAGAGATCTTTTGAAAAGGAACATAATTCTGGCTGATTATTTTATGCATGATTATTTACAACTGTGTTTGTCTCAGTTTGGCACAATTCAATTATCAGCTCACATTCCCAGTATCAGTGAGATGAACTCTGACCTAAAGAAGCACAGAATCTCCTTAACTGAGAGAACACAGAAAAAGCCCTTTAAAGGAGCAGACCAAAGGTTCATCTAGTATAACATTCTGTTTCTAACAAAGGTCAACTACAGGCCTTTGGGAAACTTACAGCAGGGACAGGAAGACAACAGCCCCCCCTCCATCATTTCTTTCTGGCACCAGAGGTATACTGCCTCTAAGCAGGGAGGTTCTATTTCGCTATCAAGGATAACAGTTATTAATAGACCTGTCCTCCCTGACTTTGTAGCACTGCCATTCTGTCATGTAAGAAGTAATGATTACCTTTGGTCTCAGACCAATGAGCATGTGATCATGTCAAATGGATAGGATTGCCAGGTCCCTCTTTGCCACTGGCGGGAGGTTTGGGGGGCAGAGCCTGAGGCGGGCAGGATTTGGGGAGGGGACTCCAATGCCATAGAGTCCAATTGCCAAAGTGGCCATTTTCTCCAGGTGAACTGATCTCTATCAGCTGGAGATCAGTTGTATTAGCAGGAGCTCTCCAGCTAGTACCTGGAGGCTGGCAACCCTACAAATGGACTGGGTATCCAATCACCTAGAATCACCTCCTGGTATCCAAGAGAGGAAGCAACTACAAAAAAAAGGTGACCGTTCAGATGGACTTAATGAAGGGAAAGGTGAAAATCTAGATAGATTGTATAAGTAACAGGCATTTATAAATGTAGCAGAAAAAGAACACACAGAGATAATCATCCCCTATAACTTATCTGGCCTTCTGGCTTGATCAAGTATTTTTAATCTAATACTTTTAGCCATGCATATGAGCCCTGACCTGGATGGCCCAGGCTAGCCTGATCTCGTCAGATCTCAGAAGCTAAGCAGGGTCAGCCCTGGTTAGTATTTGGATGGGAGACCACCAAGGAAGTCCAGGGTTGCTGTGCACAGGAAGGCACTGGCAAGCCACCTCTGTGAGTCCCCTGCCATGAAAACCCCCCAAAAGGGGTCACCATAAGTCGGCTACAACTTGAAGGCACTTCACACACACACATGTTACCATGAACTAGAACATGTACTAAAAGTGACATCACTGGCCATCCACCACACTCTAGGGCAGTGATGGCGAACCTTTTAGAGACCGAGTGCCCAAACTGCAACCAAAACCCCACTTATTTATCGCCGAGTGCCAATGCGGCAATGTAACCTGAATACCACCCCCAGAGGGGGCCCAGAGGGAGAGGCTAGGGTTGCCAAGTTCCTCTTCGCCATGAGTGGGAGGTTTTTGGGGTGGCGCCTGAGGAGGGCGGGGTTTGGGGAAGGACTTCAGTGCCATAGAGTCCAATTGCCAAAGTGGCAATTTTTTCCAGGGGAACTGATCTCTATTGGTTGGAGATCACCTGTAATAGCAGATCTCCAGCTAGTACCTGGAGATTGGCAACTAGTTCCTTAGTGTTTTCTCTCTACATATCAAGACAAATGGAAAGGTGTTTGGAGGATAGCTTGTGGGCACTTCAAAGGTGGAATAGGACTGCACGCCCCTCCCCCCGCACAGACCCAGAGGGTGCCGGAGAAGCCGCTGGAGGGAAAGAAGGAAGGAAGGAAGGAAAGAAGGGAAGGGAGGGGGAAAGGGAAGGAAGGGAGGGAGAGAAAGAAAGAAAGAAAAAGAGAGAGAAAGGGAGAAAGAAATGGAGCAAGGGAGAGAAAGAAAAGGACAGAGGGAGACAGAAAAAGAAAGAGGCCATTTATACATGGGAGGTTTTGCCTTGGATTTGCCACTCGGTGGGGCGCGGCGGCAGGCTTGTGAGAGGCGAGCAGGGTGGGGCAGAGGGTGCCTCCTTCGCACCCACCGACCAGCCATGCCCCTCCGCCCGCACAGGCCCAGAGGGCGCCGGAGAAGCCGCCGGCCATGCCGAGTGTGAGCGCTCAGCTTCTGTTCCCCGCTCTCCCACCCGCCTGGCTGGCCGCGCACGCTCCAGCGGCGGCAATGGCGGCAGCTTCTGTGGGAGAGTCCGGGGGCCACTGCCAATGATGTCGGAGGTTCCCCACCCCTGGGCTACAGCCACCCCCATCTGGGGTGGGGCAGAGCCGGAAAGGCCAGCGAGGAACCGTGCGTGCCGGCAGAAAGGGCTACGCGTGCCGGAAGTGGCACCCGTGCCATAGGTTCGCCAACACGGCTCTAGGGACTAACCAAGTAGCTTACAGGGGACCCAATGTGGTGTCTGTGGGCGCCATGGACCCCTTGGACATCTTTCCTGGTGTCTGCCAAGTGTTTTTAAAAAGTGGGTATGGCCAGGTAGGGCTTTTGCCCAGCAAGGCGTCTTCTGGTTGACTGTTGGAGATTTCATTGGCTGTGCAGATTTCTTTAAATGTTGCTGTGGCAGCAGCTGCCACCACAATACAAGCATCTGCACTGTATTACTACATTAAAGCTGTGGTGATAGTTTTGTGGCTGGTTCCGCCTCCTGTGGTGGCCGTTTTGTGGCAGCCGTTTTGTTCCTGCTCCCACCATGCTGCATCGGATCTCCAAATGTGCCAGTAGGCTCAAAAAAGTTGAGGACCCCTGAGCTATGGTATTTACCATAATAGTTTTGGGGATTCCTAGAGTGTTGCAGGGGGTGATGCTTTTCCCTCCCAGGTTGCACAGCAAATAATTCCTGGGGAGTGGGGGCACTGGTCTGGTGTCTAGGGTTGCCAATCTCCAGGAAGTAGCTGGAGATCGCCTGCTATTACAACTGATCTCCAGCTGATAGAGATCAGTTCACCTGGAGAAAATGGCTGCTTTGGCAATTGGACTCTATGGCATTGAAGTCCCTCCCCTCCCCAAACCCCGCCCCCCTCAGGCTCCACCCCAAAAACCTCCCACCGGTGGTGAAGAGGGACCTGGCAACACTACCAGTGCCCCTACAATTGGAATGAAGAATGCTTGTAGCAAGAGAGGTCTTCATCTAGCTGCAGGATGCACAAAGTTCTTTTAAAAATACATTAATGCTTTTATTACACCCAACTGTTACTTACACCACACAACCTATTTGGGAAAGTGTTGCCACCTTTTAGAGGCAGGCTGTTGTGCCTTTAACTTGGCAGGCAGAAATAAAATCCTTGAAATTTTCTCAAGATGGAGATGAAGGAATAGGAAATGATTCAGATCCAACTGTTGAACGGTACTTGTAAAGGCACAGGAGCTTGTCCATACCAAAAAGCTTGGGAATAAGACCCACTGAACTCAAGTGATGTACACGTGAACACACATGAAGCTGCCTTATACTGAATCAGATCCTTGGTCCATCAAAATCAGTATTGTCTTCTCAGACCTGCAGCGGCTTATCATGGTCTCAGGTAGAGGTCTTTCACATCACCTACTTGCCTAGTCCCTTTAACTGGAGATGCTGGGGATTGAACCTGGGACCTTCTGCATGCCAAACAGATGCTCTACCACTGAACCACGTCTCCTCCTCTAATGTAACTTCTAGTAGTGCCATAGAATATTTGGTCCTTGGCCCAACCACATGATTGCCCCCTCTACATCCCCCCACCTTTTCCACAGGCACAAAGCAAATGCATTGTTTCAAAATTTTATCCATGTTTAACTGCAAACCCAGTATCCCTACCCCCCCCCCCGTACCTCCATGGGATTTTTAAAAAGAAGAAGAAGAAAAGAAAATGAATACTAACATTGCAAAATACTTTCACAATATATTGAACACTACACGCAAAATGGAACGACAAAGCTTTCTCTGTTTTGGTAGCAGTTTCTGCTGCAGTGGTGGCAGTATACATGTGGGGCTGAGAAAGTTAGGAAGACAGGGATAACTCTAGGACACAGGGGAAGATAAAGAGTGAGTGAACAGCTACAGGAAGTGGCTAAGAAAAGAAGCAGAGGGGGGGGGTTACAAACAGATTTGTTTCATACTTACCCGTATCACTCGTGCATGACTTTACTTTGATTTCCAGCCTACTTGAAACACAGTTTAGCTATTAGGAACCTGATCTGGGATTAGGATCCTGGATGGAGCACTGATGGTGGCACCTAAGGGGGTGGATCCTGGGGAACGTAGGGCTCGGGAAGGGGAGTAACTTCAGTGGGCTATAATGCCATATAGTCCACCTTCCAAAGAAGTAGGGTTGCCAACCTCCAGGTAAAAGCTGGAGATCTCCAACTATTACAACTGATGTCCAGCTGATAGAGATCAGTTCACCTGGAGAAAATAGCTGCCTTGACAATTGGACTCCATGGCACTGAAGTCCCTCCCCTCCCCAAACCCTTCCCTCCTCAGGCTCCGCCCCGAAAATTTCCAGGTATTTCCCAACCCAGACCTGGCAACCCTACAAAGAAGCCATTTTCTCCAGAGGAACTGGTCTCTGTTATCTGAAGATCAGTTGTTGTAATTCTGGGGAATCTTCAGCCACCACCTGGGGACTGGCAACCTTGCTGATGGCAGTAGGGTTGCCAACCTCCAGGTGGGGCCTGGAAATCTCCCACAATTACAGCTGGTCTCCAGACTACAGAGATCAGTTCCCCTGGAGAAAATGGCTGCTGTGGAGGGTAGACTCTATGGCATTATACTCTGCTGAGGCCCATGCCGTGCCCAAACCTTGCCCTCCCCAGGCTTCACCCCCATATTTTCTAATTTCCTAACCCAGAATTTGGCAACCCTAGTTGGCACAGACTGGCTACGTCTGCCCACCCAGCCTAGTAGCTAGGGTGGCCAACCTCCAGATACTAGCTGGAGATCTCCTGCTATTACAACTGATCTCCAGCCAATAGAGATCAGTTCACCTGGAGAAAAATGGCCACTTTGGCAATTAGACTCTATGGCATTGAAGTCCCTCCACTCCCCAAACCCCGCCCTTCTCAGGCTCCACCCCAAGAACCTCCCGCTGGTAGTGAAGAGGGACCTGGCAACCCTACCAGTGGCTGATTGTTGCTTTTCTTTTCTTTTTAAAATTATATTATTATTGTATAATATTAATAAAAACAAAAGGACAAAAGACAAAAAGAACTGAGATTTTAAAAACTGAAATAGGACCGATGCCAAGGACTCCACTGGAGATAACATAACAAACATATAATGTGAAACATATTGCTTTCCTGAGTCTCACCACGTGCTCTTAGGGTCAGCCTGAGCTGGACCCATAGCACCCCCAGTGGCGAGAAAGAGTAACTACAGGACAAGAACGCTGACATATTGCTGTTCAAATCTGGGAGAAGTCGATGGAAATAAATTCTGCACAACTGGTAATCAGTAACAGTATTCAAATAAAACCAACAGCAGTTGTTGCCACCAGGGCGGCTTACCAGGAAAACTGCCCCATTTTGCTCTGTGGGACCCATGCCATTGCTTCCAAATAAACATGCATAAAATTATGGCCTTAGTCTCCAGTGATTTTCCACCTACAGTTAAAACAACAACAACAACAGCCCTCTAATGAATGGAGATGAATAACCCTGACTTCCCCAGGCTCCGCTCCCAAATCTCCAGGAATTTGACAGCCTGGAGCTGTCAAGCCTATGTGATCTGGTGTGGAGCAGTGAACTATGCAGCGTGCGCTTTACCACGTTACATTCCAAAAAGATGGGAGGTAACATTATAGTGGACGTTCTCTAGTTTGCTTTCATGAAGTTGGCCTGGTTTTAGTGTTTTGTTTTTCTTGTTTTCATGGCTGTGTTTTAACAGGGTTGTCAGCTCCGGGATGGGAAATACCTGGAGTTTTTGGGGGTGGAGCCTGAGGGCCTCCTCCAGAAGGTCTTTATAGAGGTGGCAGATAGGTTTTCTTAATAAATAAACAAACATGTCAGCACAGTCAGTAGGATGCAAGGGTTTTTGCAACGGTTATAGGGTTGCCAGCCTTCAGGTGGTAGCTGGAGATCTCCTGCTATCATAACAAATCTCCAGGTGACAGATGTCTGTTCACCTGGACAAAATGGCTGCTTTGGAAGGTGGACTCTATAGCATTATACCCTACTGAAGTCCCTCCCCTCCCCAAACCCCATGGGATAGAAAACCAATAAATGAAATGAAAAGAACTAGCAGTCAATACCAATCGCTAAATTTTTTAAAAAGAGATTTAATCTGAAGCAATGCTGTTCTACAACCCTAGTGCCCCATTTCTAAATAATTATAATTATAATTATATATTGTTAGCCATCCTGAACCTGGCTTTGCCAGGAAAGGGCACGGCATAACAGCGCATTCCTGAGAGGAATGCCTGCGCTGGGCTTAGGAGGCAACCCAGCAGTGGTGCCGAAACCTCTACCCGGCGCCAAAAACCCGTGCAACCCATCATAGGGTTGCATGGGAGATATGCCAGCAAAAAGCTGGTGTATCTTGTCAAAAACAAAAAGTGCCGTTCCTGAGCCGAAATGGCCCTGCCCCCCCCGGCTGGCGCCATTACGCTCCAGGACTGCCTTCCAGGGCGCTGGAACGCCTCCTGGCTCACCGCTGCGACCTGTGCCAACGTCCGGAGGCCGGCAGAAGGCTGCGGCAGCGTCCGGGCCCAGCGCTGCCATGGCAGCTGAGGACCGGCATCCAGGCCTGCATGCCGGCACTGGGGCCACTCACGCCAGCGTGCACCTTCCGGGCACTGGCGTTTGGGCCCTTGCACCAACGGAGGCCTTAGTCCGCCTCCAAAGGCCTTTGGGTCGAGCTGCCAGCGCGGCTGAGGAATGGGCTGTAAATCAATCAAACAAACAAATAAATAAATGATAAAGAGTGACCCACCCCAGCAGATTAGATCTGCAAAGAGAGGCTTTCTTTCCATCATGCCTATGGTGGTGGAAAGTACTGTCAGGTTGCAGCTGACTGATGGTGACTCTGTAGGGTTTTCAAGGCAAGAGACATTCAGAAGTGGTTTTCCATTGCCTGCCTCCATGTAGCAACCCTCAGTGGTTTCCCATCTAAGTACTAATCAGGACTGATCCTGCTTAGCTTCCAAGACCTGACAAGATCAGGCTAGCCTGGGCTACCCAGGTCAGGGTCATTATGTGTATAAAAAGCTTATATCAGGTATATATGATCATTGGCATCTTGCCAATGTGATCGTAATGAACCAACCATGTCCACAGCTTCCCAGGGCCAAATCTAAAGACCTTAGATGTGGTCTTGTGCACGAATGCTTGCTCAAAAAATGATGCAGAGCTTCAGCCCACAATGGCCAACATGCACAACTACATGGGAGGGAAGAATCAAATGAACAGGAAACTGTGGGGGGGCGGGAGAGAGCAAAGTATTTAGCAACCATTTTTGAAATTAATTATAGAGATTGTCTAAGAAGAGTTCGGAGACAGGCGAAATAGAACACTGGGCACAAAGACGTCCATAGAAGGCTTATAATGTGAAGCAGTGGAAGTCTGCCGATCCCTACCCCACAAATTGTTTGTGAACATATTCAGGGAATTATGGTTCCCGAGGGAAAGCTAAATGCAGAAAATAGCTGGATACTTTCCGGTATGATGCCTGCTTGTACTTAATATCTGAAATAGTGACAGATCTGGCTGTACAGAACAAACATTTAAAAACACAATCTGCTTCTGGAACAGACAAAATGGGGCTATTGTTATCTACTAAGGTCTGATGCAGTGAAGTAGCCAGGAGCGTAAGCCAACAAGTCTCTGGTTTGAATCTCAGCTTGCCAATGAAATCATTAGGTAGTTTGATTCAAGCCTCTCCCAAATACGGGAATAATAACACTAGCCTACCTTATGGTCTTATCGTAAGGTCTACTCAGATAATATATCTTTGTAATGCAGTTTGATGCTGGCAGTAATAAATAAACTTCCCAGAAAGAAGACAGTCAAGAATCAGGAGGATTTTGAGAGAACAGGGTTTACATGTAGTAACTGAGCAAAATGTTGCACATTGGTAAAGCTCTCTGCAAAAGCTTAGGGTTGTTATTCTAGTGAGATTTTTGAGAAAGACCATTTACACACCATTACTAAGGTCCTGCTATGTTAGCTGGAGAAGTGTAAGATGGCAACTTGCATACCTGTTTATATCCAGGATTTTCCCAAGCTGGAGAGAGCTACCATAGCGGTCATAGACACACAGTGAAAGGGACAGGTACCAAGCGGGGTTGTTTGCAGATAAAATAGCAGAGTGAAGAATGATTTTGCGAAGCAGAGAAGGGGAGAATACTTTTGAATCCCTACTGGAGAAAAAAAGTGGAGTATAAGCCTCTGAAGAAATAAAATGCACTTTCAAACAAAAATGAAACATTTCTCAAATTAACGTTTTTAAAATGAAAACTTTTCCTAACTGACAAACATTTCTTTGAATTATTTTCTATATGAAATGCACCCACAGTGCCCTGGTTCCTCCAAATAAGCTATCATGATTTAATGAGGGCTGATTCACAATTCAAGAAACACGTCCAGCATAAGGATTTTGGCATCACGACCAAATATTTCCTATGTTTTCCCAACAAACAAAAGCAAAGGCAGCCACACACAAGCATACAGATCTCACAGACGTCATCAGTTGGCATAGCCTTAGCCATCTAATTTATACCATACAGGCGCACAAGACACGCTTCCACAGCAGGCTGTCCATGACTTGCTGGAATTAAGCAGGGTGGTGTTACAAGGAGCCTGGGTTGTCATTAAGACTGATACACACATGCCTGTATGCCACCCGGCCTTTGTCACTTGATCACTCCATGGGAAATAATGTCTTTGAGTTGCAATCGGGTCACAAGAAGACTCTGTCGTGGGCATTTAATCACTCATGCAGGTATTTCCATGATGATGATGATGATGATGATGACGACGACGATTACGACAATGATGATGATACCCCACTTTTCTCTACCGAAAAGTGTCTCAAAGTGGCTTACAATCACCTTCCCTTCCTGCACACACACAGGCACCTTGTGAGGTAGAAGAAGAAGACGAAGACGAAGAAGAAGAGTTGGTTTTTATACTCCCGGAAGTGTAGGCCTCATGCCAGGGATGGAAGAAAATGTGTGCTTTTGTTTGATGATAATTGCAAACATAGCTCGCCATGAGCTGTGGAGTACGACCGCAGTAAACACTACACTATTTCGGTCAAGCTGAAATACTTTTGTCTGATAGCATGTGAGAATCATTAGCATCTGAAATTAACAAACTGAAATTAAGTCCACAGTTCTTTTCAAATTCAGAAGCTTTTACCAATTTTTAATGAACACCTCCCTTAAGTCAGTCAGCCATGTTTATTGTGCATGGCCATAGGCCTTTACATTCAAGACAATATTACAACATAAAGAAAATAAGATAGACTTATTATTTCTACCTATACGGGCATTCATGTCACCTGATATCGATAGGAATGCCTCAGGATATTCCGCTGAAAGCCTCCCTTAAGTAAATAATGACTTCCTTCACCTGACAAAGAGAGCTTTGGCTCTTGAAAGTTTATACTCCGAAAATCTGTTGGTTATTGAGGTCCTACTGGGCTCGAATCTCGTTCTTCTACTGCAGACCAACATGGCTACCCTCCTGAAACTTGACTGCTCTCAATAAACCCTTTAAGTGTACTCTGGGGGGCACATACCTGAAGGATCACCTCCTCTAGTATGAGTCTGTGGGGAAGCTTTGGTGAGTACAGTGGTGCCTTTTGGTTATTCTGACCCATAAACGATTACATTCCACTGTTGACCACTTGCAGACTTTTTCAGCAGCTGCTCCAATGTTGCAGATCGGCCTTCTGAATAGGGTTGCCAGGTCTCCCCTCCCAATTGGCAGGAGATTTTAGGGGCAGGGTTGCGGTGTCCGTGTGCATGAGCGGGTGCGTGCACGCGATGATGGCACTTTCAGGCTTACTTCCGGAAGCGCTGCATCGCCGCAGGTGATTTAACACTCAAAACCCCAAATTGAGGTTTTGAGGGTTAAAACAGCCATGGCAATCCGGCACTTCCAGAAGTAAAACCAGAAGTGCTGTGTCATCGCACGCACCCATGCGCACATGCAGCCCCAGCTCTGGAGCAGCTGGGTGGATTGGCAGGCAACTGCCCACCAATATCACCCACTTGACAACCCTACTTCAGCAGGAAATTAAATCTACATCCCTCTTGCAGTTTTTTTTTATTATTATTTTTATTTTTTATTATTAGATAGGAATACAGGGGGGCGGAGGATCCCTCTTGCATTTTTGAAGAGCTTATAAGACTTTAAAAAGTCTTTGGCTCTTGAAACTGGTTGCTTTGCGGATACCCTGAAAGAAAGAAATCTCTGCCAAAGGCAAAGATGGTTGTTTTAATTTGGTGGCAGTTTCTGGAATTATATTTTTGGAATTGCTTTAAATTGTTACCTGAGTGCCTTCGGTCCCAATTATCTGGGGTGTTCAGCACCGTAAGTAGCTAAAAGAGGATTTCACAAGATTACTTAAGCATGAGACGGATGATAGTGATCTTGGAAAATCTATCCTGAGTTAGGGGAAATCCGGGGTGGGTGGAAATGGGTGGACCTTGAGACTGAGTCTGGAACTGCTATCAGTGCTAACAGCCTGCTTCTTCTTACATGAAGACCAATGAAATCAGAAAAGAGTATTAGTCCCAGGTAGTTTTGAGGGCTGGGGGAAACTGCATGGTGCAGCCATTGCTGAACTGAACCACATCAAGGAATCAAATGTCTGAACATTCTCGTATTTTCAAACTCCCTGTGCTAGGGATGCCCGCCTCCAGGTGGGATGTGGGGGTTCCCTGGAATTACTATAAAGATCAGTTTCCCTGGAGAAAATGGATGCTTCGGAGAATGGACTTTATGGCATTGTACCCCACTGAGGTCCCTGTCCTCCCCAGGCTCCATCCCCAAATCTTCAGGAGTTTCCCCAACCTGGATCTGGCAACCTTACCACCACCCCCATCTCCTGCTGGTGGCCAAGGGGGACCTGACAACCCTACCCTGTGGACAGAAATGCATCCTAACAGGGGGAAAGCTAAACTCAAGCCCTCTTTCTTGATATACTAGCGTTACAAAACAGGGGAGGGCTTTCAATGTGGAAACAGTTAAATGTGTAATCCCCCCACCTGCCATCTGGTTTGAGCGACTGAAAGGCTTAATAGAATTTTAATTCATTCTGCACAACACGGAACACTTCAAATCCTCCCGCTCCCCACCATATGGCAAGGTCTGCGCCCAAGTCTGCCTTTCCCTTTCATTCTTGGCTCGATGGCTAATTATTTGGGATCACGAAAACAGCACCAATCAAAGCAGGAGACAAGAGACGCAGGATTAGAAGGTAAGTAAACAGCCGTGCAGACATGGAGAGAAAAGGACAAAGAGGGAGAGCAAAGTTCAGGTACAAGAATGGCAACTATTTCTTATTTAAGCAAGACAGCTTATTAATAAAAGATCACTTACATTTTTATACACTAACATGGCTTGCCAGTACTTCATATTTATTTTCATACACAGGCTTTTGTTAGTGGGATGCTCTGATGCACAGGGGATGGGTAGGATGAAAAAGCAGAACTCTGAGTGCTCGGCTATGAAGGAGGAATTACACATGAAGAGGACATTACACTTCTTTTTATTCATCTAGATATTTCTCTATATAAAGTCATTTAGGCCTCATCCACTGAGGCATCAGAGTTGTTAAGGTACTTCCACATAAGGGAGAAAACTGAAATCCAGTGCATCCTTAGCCAAAGAAACACTGCTTAGAAGAAAATACTCAGCTATTTTTCCGCCTAGACATTAGGAAGAATTTTCTAACAGTTAGAGCGGTTCCTCAGTGGAACAGGCTTCCTCGGGAGGTAGTAAGTGCTCTTTCCTTGGAGGTTTTTAAGAAGAGGCTAGATGGCCATCTGTCAGCAATGCTGATTCTATGACCTTAGGCAGATCGTGAAAGGGAGGGCATCTTGGCCATCTTCTGGGCATGGCATAGGGGTCACTGGGTGTGTGTGGAGGGGAGGTAGTTGTGAATTTCCTGCATTGTGCTGGGGGTTGGACTAGATGACCCTGGCGGTCCCTTCCAACTCTATGATTCTATGATTCTATTTTTTTAATGTCTCCTGCTCCAAAGGTGGAACATGCTGTACTTGCAAATGGTCCAAGAACTGCCAAACCAGAGAGAATTTGGAATTTGGTACATGCATAGTCCAAGTCTCCCAGTTTTTTATACAGAATTGAAAATGCAATATTTCCCTACCTCTGATATAAAATACACTCTCCAAGTGCTTAAGGCAAGGTTGGCAGGCCCCCACTGGAGGTGAGGGATCCCTTGCCCTAACTCCTATTTCTCCAGCAGAGGGAGAATTTTTTAAAAAAAATGGCCATCAGGCTGATGGCATGATGACATTTCTTGGAAAAACCCAGTTGTGACATCAGTCCTCTCTAGGAATCACTGGAAACCCTATGGTTTTACTATAGAGTTTCTGGCAATTCCTAGAGAGGTGTGATGCTACTTCTGGGTTTTCCCGGAAATGATGTCATGCCATTATTGATGGCCAACCACCCCATATTTCTACGCCTCCTATCTCCTGCTGATTGCCAGGCCTAGGTTAAGGTATTTTTACAACTGATCTCTATCAGTTGGCACACACATAATCCAAAATATCTTGACACCTGAAGGCACCTGTCTGCAGAGTAATGTGGTGAACATCATTCAGCTCCTTCCGTTTTCCACTAGATGAAGTTGCCAGACAAGCTTGTCTGTGTGTGCGAACCAGCTGCCAACAACCGGAAGAAAAATAATGTCCTTTTAAAGAGAGGCTTAATGGGATATTACCTCCATGTCATGAAAAGCTTCAATTACCCATTTCCACACCTTGGGCCTCTGTTAAAGGAACAGGGCACCCCTCACACACACCAATAGCTGTCAACAGTAGTGAGAATCCACATGTGAGGTTATATCAGTAATTCCACATGTTACCCAGGCTTTTAATTAGTGGTTACATCTTACCAGTTTTTTTAAATGGTCTGGTTTTGGTATGAGGTCTGTTTAATGGGTAGTTTTTATGCTGTTTACATCCAATGACTTGTTTTTAATAGCTTGTTTTAAATTAGCTTATTGTTTTATATTGATATTTTAATGGTAAGGCACCTTGAACAGGACTGTGAAGAGGTGGAGTGGCAATATTATAAATAAATGTTTTGCAGGGGTCCCCCGCCCCACCCCTCATAAAGATGCAGTTCCTTCACAAACAAATTTATTCTTCTACAAAGACGATGAGAACTGGTTGGTGTCAGCTCACCAGTTGCCTTCCTACCACATCTCCACAAGAGGTGATGGATAAGCTAATGCCCATCATCAGGACTGCTGACCAAGCCTGAGTTGAGGGGCCCCTGCAGGGACCAATCAGTGTGGCTTGTTCCTAGGCTATTTAAATATCTCAGTCCACCTCCAAAGGGGATATAGAATGGTATAGTATAGCTTAATCTCATCAGATCTTGAAAGCTAAGCCAAGTCAGTACTTAGATGGGAGGATGCCATGGAAGACTTTGCAGAGGAAGGCAATGGCGAACTATCTCTGTTTAATCACTTGCTTTGAAAACCCTATGGGGTCACCATAAGTCAGTTGTGATTTGACGGCGCTTTATGTGCGCACACACCTCTGAATACACTCCTGCTTGAATTGGGACCTTGCACAGCTTGCTTTAAAAGAGAAAAAGGAAATCTCTAATGTCTGTCTTGTCTAGTTTGACGCTTAGTCAAACTCTTAGTCAAACCCTTAGTCAAACTCCAGTCATCCTGTGTTTGTTAAATGCTATTTTTTGTTATAATTAGCAATGCTACAAAGGATAAAATTAAATTAGCCCTGACTCACCACTTAACTGCTATGTTACAAAGAGGAAATTATCATCAAGATAGAAATGAAGACTGGTAAATAGCCTTCACATAAATTTGCTGCAAAGCTTTGCACTACAGATGGCATCTGTCACCATGCCAAACATTTTGTCCAGCTGCTCCTTGGCCTATAGTACTTCCTCAGAAATCCCAAAAATCTGAAGCATGAAATCAAATTTTGGGAATGAGGTTGGGGAGAATCTAGCAGTGAATTTGAATTTCAGCCTCAGTTGCTCCAAGTTAGAACATCCCCCTGAATACTGAAAGGGGGGGAACCTATTCATTGTAGTAATCAACACTTTCTGGAATCAAATGCTGAGTTCTGGCATTGGAATCTCTCTGATGTAGAAGCTCTTCTCAGGGTTTCCAGCGCTAGATAACTTCCACTGGTGATGGTTGATGTAGTTCGTAGATCTATATTAATATATACCAAGTAAGGAAGAGAGGGGCTCTGATTTTGAGGTTCCATCTCCATTTTTCATGTTTGGTGCATCCAAAGGAAATTCAGTAGGGATTCCAGCTCTAAAAATGTTTAGCTGGAGTTTGCTGGTAAAATGAATTAAGTCAATAGGCTGCTGTTAATGCATATAACCTGAGTGCTGGCATTTCTAAAATTCCGAGGGAGGGAAAGAGCATTTTTTCTGCATGTGCCACATATTCTTGAAGGGCTATATGTTCTTCTCATTCCTACACCTGGCACTGTGAAGAGGCTGACATAGGTCACGTATTCTAGCAGAGATGGCCTCATGAACTACACAGTACCCTGACACCCAGGCCCTGAAACATGAGTCTCTGATCTTGGAATGCATGTTGCTAAGAGCATGAGATCGATGCCCTAGGTCAGTCGCTTTCCAGTAGCCAGTGAGATTCCTTTCCTGGTGTAAATAGAACACAGAATGGTTATGTACTGCAAAACAGCATATTGAATACACTGTCTTTCCTCTTTCCATAATGCCTTTAGCCAGTGTGGTGTAGTGGTTAAGAGCAGTGGTTTGGAGCGGTGGACTCTAATCTGGAGAACTGGGTTTGATTCCCCACTCCTCCACATGAGCAGCAGAGGCTAATCTGGTGACCTGTATTTCCTCACTCCTACACATGAAGCCAGCTGGGTCCCACTGAGGACAAAAGCAGAATATAAACGAAATGAATAAATAAAACCAAATGTGTGGGGAAAGCTGCATAATGGTGCACAACCCAGAACAATCACAAACCCATTCATAGCATATTCATTTTTGTTGCAACCAATCAAAATGTCACAAATAGGTAAGCAAACTTTGGAGTTCCTCAAAATTCTTCATCGGGCTAAATGTTCAGCAAGATTAACTAATTATTATGTTATCAGTTCACATGGTACTTGATCCTAATAAGGATCAGGTAGCACTACTTTTCAGATTTCTTGGGAACTGTTATGTATCTTGGTGTGGCTCATTCATCGCATACCCCACAAAGCAATTTAGGCCTTCTTGTAAACAAGTGACAGATTATTTCCATATGGAGTGAATGTTGTTGCAATGAGGAAGGCATGTTTTAAAACCTGAATTGGATTTCACCAGTCCAAAATCACCCAAGGCAACAATACACACCAAGCATAACAACTCAGCTGGGGGGGGGGAATCTATTTCCCCCCCACCATTTCTAAATAGGGATGCTGCTGGATTTAATAATGCTGCATTTAGTTAGCCGATATGTACATCCACCTTGACTTGGAATGAAGTTGGCAACTCTGGGTTGGGAAAGGCCTCTAGATTTGGGGATGGAGCCTGGGGAGGGTGGGATTTGGGGATGGGAAGGATCTTCTTGAGTCCACCCTCCAAAGCAGCCATTTTCTCCAGGGGAACTAATCTCTGCCTTCTAGAGACTAGCTGTAATTCCAGAAGATCTCCAGGCAACCCTATTTAGGAATATGCTCCACTAGCATCGATTGGGCTGACTCCTGAGTCCATGCATTGGATTTCCTTAAAATTCATTAACCAAACAAGATTTAGGTCGTGCTTTAGCATTTTAAAACCCCATAGACTTCAAGGAGAGAGATGTGTGTGTGTGTGTGTTAAGTGCCGTCAAGTCGCTTCCGACTCGTGGCGACCCTATGAATGAAAGTCCTCCAAAATGTCCTATCTTTGACAGCCATGCTCAGATCTTGCAAATTGAAGGCTGTGGCTTCCTTTATTGAGTCAATCCATCTCTTGTTGGGTCTTCCTCTTTTCCTGCTGCCCTCAACTTTTCCTATCATGACGTTCTTTTCCAGTTACTCTTGTTGTCTCATGACGTGACCAAAATACGATAGCCTCAGTTTAGTCATTTTAGCTTCTAGGGTCAGTCCAGGCTTGATTTGATCTAGAACCCACTGATTTGTTTTTTTCGGCCGTCCACGGAATCCGTAACACTCTCCTCCAACACCACATTTCAAAGGAATCTACCCCTTTCCTCTTTACTTCTGTATTTCTATCTAGACGTTCTTCTCACTTCTCATTTCCCTTCCATCACTACTAGTACACTATCTCTTAGAATGTGCCCTATCATACCTATTATTAACATAGCCCATGTAAGATACAGATGACATGGTTATTCTTAATTTATGTCCTTATGGGGGAAATTCACTATGGAGTTTTGTTTCCTTGGCTGTTATAAAATGCTCTCTCTGTCTGTCTCTCTCTCACTCTCTCTCACTCTCTCTGTTTGCAAAATGATAACTTGATAATAAATGCTTTGAGCATTTTCAGACAGAGGAAGTGGTAACCCTGACAACAGGAACTGTGGCGCACGTGCGACCTTTCAGCACAGCACATAAATAGTTTATTCACACCCTCTTTTATCCTCTCTCTAATATTAGCAGTTAGAATTCATTAGCTGTGTTAAAGATTTTTATGTTTTAAACCTGCCATTCCTTCAGACTGCCTCCTGTACTGTTGTCGCTCAGAACAAAGTATCCCTTGTTCAGAGTTTGAAAGCGCAGATTTCCAGTTGCTGAAACCATGAGGGTAGGCTCTAAGGCTCTTCCCAGTGGCCTTAATACCCCATCTGCCTCAGATTTTAACCCAGACCCCCCACCCAGGTTTTAGTGAGACTCTTTAACCATCACACCAATAGTGAAATCCTAAACAGATTGGCTTCAATAGACATAGAAGGGTATAACTTACTTAGGAGTGAACTGCAAGTAGGGTTGCCAGCTCTGGGTTGGGAAATACCTGGAGACTTTTGGGGTGGAGGAGGGTGGGGCTTGAGGGGGGGAGGGACCTCAATGCCACTGAGTCCAATTGCCAAAGCAGCCATTTTCTCCTGGTGAACTGATCTCTGTCGGCTGGAGATCAGTTGTAATGGCGGGAGATCTTCAGCTAGTACCTGCAGGTTGGCAATCCTAACTGCAAGTGAGTTGTTGGCTCTCCATGTACAAAGCACAGAAAACTGATTTGGTCATGTGTGAGAGAAGGACAAGAAACTGAGTCCACCACAGAAAATGCTCTCTTGCAGCCCCTTCCTAAGCACACCACCCTCTCATGGGAGTGCACACACACTTTCATATGACTCTTTCATGCTCCTTCAAGCTCCATCAGCTCCAACAACCCAAAAGGGATCTGATTGCTCCAACCATCTTTCCCAGCACAAAATGGGAAAATATCCCAGAGGCTCCTAGAAACAGAGAAGTCTCTGGGATGATTCCTGGTGAAAGCTAATGGGCAGAGCTTCTGTAGATAGTGTTGGACCTTCTGCCAGGTTAGTGGCTTGGCAGATGTCCCACCATGCCAACCTTTGGTGCTGTCCTTGTTCAACTCAGTTTTTCTCTTTCCCATCCTTGTCTCTTCCTTTCCTGCTTGGATTGGCTCATTCACTTCATCATACTATGCAGCCTGGAGTAGTTAGGAAAACTGATAATCTGTTCTGGAAGTGGTAAGAAGGAACTGTAACACTATACATAGAAAGGTTTCAACTAAAATGTCAATCTGGTAATGTTAACAGGAGACATTTTCAGATGTTACATCCACATGTAACCAGGCATGCCAGCAACCTCCCAATACATGTGGTTGCCATATTGTCTGAATGGAGGCAATGTGCATATTTTGCAGGCATGTTCAACTTCAGGACATACAAACTAACCACTGAATGGATTTATTTTATTTACTTCATATATACCCAACCCTTCTCCCCAACGAAGACCCATTCTCCCATCCTCCATTTTATCCTTCCAGCAACCCTGTGGGTTGAGTGAGGCTGAGAATGTAGGACTGGCCCAAAGCTGCTCAGCAAGCTTCCATGGCAAAGTAGGGATTCGAACCTGAGTCTTCCTGATCCCAGTCAGATACTCACATGAACACATGAAGCTGCCTTATACTGAATCAGACCCTTGGTCCATCAAAGTCAGTATTGTCTACTAAGACCAGCAGCGGCTTTCCAGGGTCTCAGGTTGAGGTCTTTCACATCACCTACTTGCCTAGTCCCTTTAACTGGAGATGCCGGGGATTGAACCTGGGACCTTCTACATGCCAAGCAGATATTCTGCCACTGAGCCCCGGCCCCTCCAACCACTACACACAATGGCACGCTGAATTTTATAGGGTTCTTGCTCATGCATACTCAAGTTATACATGCAAGCTAAATATGCACATTCTCCATGCAACATGGAGACTGGGCGTATTTGGAATATTGCGGGTAGCACATACTTCCAATATGTACATACAGTTGCCAGGTACATGTGGATGTAATGTCTGGAAAGTGCGTATCACTCTGGGGAATGCCTTCTGTTATGTGCCTTAAGCTTTGCTCGTCTCATTTGCAAAACAGTTTTTAATGGCTTGGTTTTTTTTAAATAGTTTGTTCATTTTGAACCATTATTATGTTGGTTTATAATCTTATCAGGTTTTACTTTGTAAAGGTTGCCTAGAGATGTGGCCTGTACATTTTCTAAACAAATAAATAATAGTTCTGATATAATTGTTTCAGTGTTCCAAGGGAGAGATTTTCAAAACTTCACAGTAAATCAATTGAGAACTCTCCCGTCTTATTACGTGGTTTGGAACTGTTTCAGGCACAGCTCCAATGCAATCTCGCAACAAATATTTTCTTCATGGCATATTGTTATAATTTTGTTTTATAGCAGAAGGAATAACCATGAGCTCTCTCAGAAGCTGGGACGTGTGGAGAGGCGTTTTCTTCAGGTCGGTAAGCCATTCAATAAAAGGAGCAATAATTGCTCAATTTAGAAAACCATCCTAAATCCAGCTGCAATAAAAACAATACTTGACTCACAGCCTGATCAATAACCAGTAAAACCAGGGCACTCAGATATCAATTGGTTAAGTCTTTTGACTCCTGCTGGAAAAACAAAACTCAGATCCAACTTTATGATTCCTCAGTCATGTAGCCATATGCTTTGGTGCAGTTAAATGCACATTTTAAAGCAACTGTATCATCTCACATGGGTACTCATCATATAGTGATTGCAAAATTGGAAAGCTAATGTGAATAGCTTGAACACAACTTTCATGCCATCTCATGTCACCTAGGTTACATAACCTTGGAAACACTACACCACTGTTCTCATACTAAGGACTGCAGCCTATGAGAAGTTCCTTTATTCTGAAGCTCTGTTTATGTGTGTATTCACTGAGTCCCAATAGCCATTGACTTAAAAAGTTCTTTTGGTTACAAATATATTATAAACAGATAATTGCTCTAGAATCTATTGTGTGCATGTTAAATGCCATCAAGTCACTTCCAACTCATGGTGACCCTATGAATCAATGTCCTCCAAACACACTATCATTAACATCCTGACAAATATATTATAAACAGATAATTGCTTTAGAAACTATTCCCATGGTTCAAAAATACTTACAGCATGTGAAATGGTGGGCTGTGTACTGTGTAGTGTCTTATAGAGCAATCCTAAACAGATCTACCCAGAATCCTACTCAAATTTTTTCAGTGGGGCTTACTCCCAGGAAAGTGTTTTTAGGATGGCACCTTCAGAAGCAAAGTGGGTATCAACTAGAGACAGGGCATTTTCTGTGGTGGCACCTCATCTTTAGAATACCCTCCTCCTTGAGGCTCACCTGGTTCCTATTTTACAGCCTTTTAGGCACTGGGCCAAAACACATCTTTTTACTCAGGCTTTTAAATAGGAGTCTTATCATTCCAGCTTTTTTAGGGGTCTGCTCCGGTCTGAGGTGGGTTTTATGGATAATTTTGTGCTGTTTTATGTCTTGTGGATTGTTTTAACGGCTCGTTTTTATTTTGCTTACTTACTATTTTAATTGTAAGCTGCCTTGAGTAGGACTCTAATGGGGCAGAATAGAAATCTCCTAAATAAATAAATAACATGTGCATGTATTGACATTAATCTTGAGTGAAAATGCTCCCTGAACTTCACCATTCTATTTCTGTTTGTGAAGCTGGCAGGACCAGAGACTAGGACACGGAGTAATGGAAAACTAATAGAAAAGTGATTCCACTTAAACATTAGGAAGAACTTCCTGACGGTGAGGGCAGTTCGATGGTGGAATACGCTGCCTCGAAGGGTGGAGGAGTCCCTGTCTTTGGAGGTCTTTAAGCAGAGGCTGGATGGCCATCTGTCGGGAGTGCTTTGATTGTGGGATCCTGCATGGTGGGGGGGGGAGGGTTGGGGTCACTGGGGATGTGGGGGAGAGGTAGTTGTTAATTTCCTGCATTGGGCAGGGGGTTGGACTAGATGACCCTGGTGGTCCCTTCCAACTCTATGATTCTATGATTCTAGGACCAAAGGGTACATCTTCACGTCATTTACCAGCAGCAGCCATTTGAGGCACCATTTTGTTTTCTTTTTCTTCATTCAATACATGGCACACTGAAGACAGGAAGGTCTTCTGAAGTCACCTCATGATGTTGCCATGTCAATCATGATGATATCTGAAGCCACCTCAGAGGGAATGTAAGAAGAAATGGACCAGATCCTGCAGCTCCATTCTTTTAACAGTGGTGCTTTCTTCCAGCACAGAGAGGCTCCCTCAATGCAAGATTCTCTTCCGTCAGCTGCTAGTGAAATGGACCCATAGGGGTTTTCCGCACATGTTATTTATGTTGGTTGGGTGCCTATACTGCATTGGGGGGGGGTGTCTTTTCCACACACGTTTTGCTCCCCGTAGTGGTCACTTAAATCTTTCATTGCTATTTCTCCATTTATTAACGAGCACTTTAAATGTGCTCTTAACAAAAATGGAGAAACAGCAATGAAACATTGAAGCAACCACTACAGGGAGCAAAACATGTGCAGGAAAAAAAAAATGATGCGGTACTGGCCCACAACTGATGGAATAACACGTGCGGAAAAACCCATAGGATCCTGCCCTAGGCTTATTGCTGTCACTCTAGTGTCTTGTGGTAAAGTAATAGGAAGTAATTGCACCCAATAGCAGCAAGGAGGTGAAACAGAGATTTCTCCTAACAGTGGAACCATCAGTGATAAAAGAGGAAGGAGACAGTCAGTGTGGTGTAGTGGTGAGAGTGCTGGACTAGGTTCAGGGCCAATCAGGTTCAGATTCCCACTCTGTCATAGAAACTTACTGAGTGACCTTGGCCCAGTCATAGGCTTGCCAGATACCTCTTTACCACTGGCAGGAGGTTTTTAGGGCAGAGCCTGAGGAGGGCAGGGTTTGGGGAGGGGGGGGCTTCAATGCCAAATTGGCCATTTTTTCCAGGTGAACTGATCTCCATCGGCTGAAGATCAGTTGTAGTAGAAGGAGACCTCCAGCTACTACCTGAAGGCTCGCAACCCTAGCCAGTCACATACTCTCAGCCTAAAGTATCTCACAGGAGTGTTGTGAGGAGAAAGTAAGGGAGAAGGATGTAAGCCCCTTTGTGTCCCCATTGGGAGAAAGGCAAAGTATATAGCAACAAATTAATAAATCTGGCCTGGTCCTGCTGCTCGCTGCAACCCCCTGGTTCACATGCCTTTTTGTTGATTCAGGTCCTGAAACCTCCAGTATTTTAGAGGTCTCGGTGGGGCGGGGGGGCTACTGAGGAAAGAGGAGAAACAGAAAAGAATCACATCATTAGTACTGTTGAGCTTGTTCTTCGCAGGATCTAAGCCTCTGTTTATATCCTTCACCCTCATGGCCAATGTCATGCAGGTGTGTGGGACTCCTGACGCAAGGCAGCCCGGGGAGAGCTCTCTGAATCAAATTTGGGTTACGCATTATGTCATATAAATCACAACTCGGCGAAGGACTTTATCAGCCGTGCGGGCCTTGTGCAGACCTCTCCCCTTTCAGGTTCGGCTCCGCCGGGCAAACCTCTGTTTGAAACTTGGAGGGAAATGTGAAATCCGTTTGAGATATGGCTTAGTGAAGAGGGGGGTTGGCTATTGAAAGAAAAGTCAGAAATGAATCCCGTTCAGCATAAGTAGATCTCTTGGGGGATCTAAAGGAGTTCTGTGGCTTGTGACTCCAGGGCTAATTTGGGGACCCCCTGGAATTTCCCAGCATGCAGTGTGTTGCCTGTATTGTTGTGTTGCCTCATTCTGCTTGCAGCTCAGAAGACAGTAGCTGTTCCATTCTTACGACACAAGGGAGAGATGCGGTTACAACATTCTGCAACCCACTTGCCCTAGAACAGCGCCATGAAGTCCAGCGGGATTGTTCCGGAGTGTTAGTGGCTCGTGGTTTCCGTCCGCTGTCACATTTTTGTGGCGCTACAAGACCAAACCTTATTAAATATGCAGTGTTTTGAAACTGTCTTGTAAACTAATCTCCAATGGAGTTGTAGCTCTTCCCTCCCCGTGAAAACGAATGCTTCCAACAGTCGCAAGGCAAATTATATAGAATGAAGAGGGGAAAAAATCCTGGAAATAATTTAAAATGCTGTTTTAAAGGAAACTTTTTTTGCAGTGAGTTCATTGCTGTCATTATTGTGAAATGGGGGAATGATAATAAATGGTAAAATACGCTACTTTTTTGCAACTTGATCCTGACAATATTTCAAGAGTGGGACCACGAACTTCGGCCCTTCTTAATGGCATTTCTTTAACTTCCTTAACTGGAATCCATTATGGTTGTCCCTCAAATATCATTCTCAGATCATCTGTTGCGCTGTATTGGTTGCCAGCTGGCCTAGGGAAAAGGTGTCCTGTTCCTTTATTACAGGCTTAATGGGATGTTATTTACCAGGCAGTGTAATTTACCTCCATGGCAGAGAAAGCTTCACCTGTCCGTTTGCACATATTAAAAAGGTAGGTCCCCTGTGCAAGCACCGGGTCATTCCTGACCCATGGGGTGACGTCACATCCCGACGTTTACTAGGCAGACTTTGTTTACAGGGTGGTTTGCCAGTGCCTTCCCCAGTCACCTGTACTTTACCCCCAGCAAGCTGGGTACTCATTTCACCCACCTCGGAAGGATGGAAGGCTGAGTCAACCTTGAGCCGGCTACCTGAAACCAACTTCCGTTGGGATCGAACTCCTACAGGGCTGCCATAAGTCGGCTGCAATTTGACAGCACGTTACGCACACAATGCCATGTGCATACGAAATGCAAAGGATCCTGAGTCTTACGCATGCTCCTTCAATAGGGCGTTGGTGAAATTCTATGGAAATTTTATAAATATATAAAGAATTATGTTATAATATAATATATGGGCCAGATTGCAAAAACTATATTAAGGACTGCAAAATTGTTTGCGATGTAATTCTTAACTATGTGAAATGTATTTATCTACATCTGATTGAGTAAATATTTAGTTTGAGCTAATCTCTTCGGAAGCCTTGCTTGTTTAACCTTGACCAATATCAAGGCTTCTGGGAATAATCAAAAACACCATGGTGGCACGGTGTTGCAGGAAGATAGACTCCAGTTGCTCATTGCGGATGGCTAAACATCTTTCAGAGTAAGTACACGGCTGAACCAAGGACATATCCTTCACCCAAGCAGTTGTACATGTCCAGGAAGTATTTATTCATTTATTAAATTAAAAATATGTATGCTGCCTCTCCAGGGAACCTGCCCAAGACAGCATATGAAATGTGTGTGGGTTAAGTGCCGTCATGTCGCTTCCGACTTGTGGTGACCCTATGAATCAATGTCCTCCAAAATGTCCTATCTTTGACAGCCTTGCTCAGGTCTTGTAAACTGAGGGCTGTGGCTTCCTTTATTGAGTCAATCCATCTCTTGTTGGGTCTTCCTCTTTTCCTGCTGCCCTCAACTTTTCCTTACATGACAGTCTTTTCCAGTGAGTCTTGCCTTCTCATAATGTGACCAAAATACAATAGCATATGAAATAAAACATAATAAAAACATTAAAACATTAAAAGTTATTAATTAAAACCCAGAATTTAAAAAAAAAAACAGCCACAGCATAAAAACAGAAAACTGAGCAGTTTGAAATAACAGTTTTCAGACTAAAAGCACATTATAAAATTGTGTTAAAATTCCTTAATTAAACGCCTGGATAAAGAGAAATGTTTTGGCCTGGTGCCTAAGTAGGGTTGCCAACCTCCAGGTCTTAGCTGGAGATCTCCTGCTATTACAACTGATCTCCAGCCGATAGAGATCAGTTCCCCTGGAGAAAATGGCCGCTTTGGCAATTGGACTCTATCGCATTGAAGTCCCTCCCCTCCACAAACCCCACCCTTTTCAGGCTCCGCCCAAAAACCTCCCGCCGGTGGTGAAGAGGGACCTGGCAACCCTGTACCTAAGAGACCAATGTGACAAGGCAAGCCTCAAGGACAACAATACTCAGTCTACAACTTGGGGGCATGGGGGGCTTTTTCAATTGCCTCCTGTAGCCCTTCTGATACTTTGGGAGTTGGGGGAAGAAAGTTGTGGGTGGGAGAAAGATTTTGAAGAAGCAGCCCTCAAATTGACAGCAAGTCAACGCAATGCTATTGTACTTACAGTCTTACTGCCTGACAAAGATAATTTGGTGGAACTTTCCCTGTCCTGCAACTCTCTGTTCAGAACACATGGAGAGACAAGCACAACATGAGATGTTGCCTGTTCCTGCTCCCTTCTTGCCTCTTCCCCAGGCAAGTTGCTAGTTGGAGCCATGGCCACTGAGAAAGAGGAATGGGGGGATACAAAATCCCTGGGGCCCAAATCAGTTTGAAGGCCCATGAAGCTGGAATCATCCTGTATTTCAGTTTATTTTACTTTTAGTGCAGTTCTGCACTGCAGCCACTAGGGGCACATGCAAAGCAAAGCAAATAGACAGAGGCTGGTTCTGGGGTTGCTTGCTGCCCTTTTTTAGCAGTAATTTTTAAAGAAGGCTCTCCATGGCACCAAAGTACAACAAGGCTGGAGCAAACATGAGATACTGCTAAACCCCTCAATCAACCTGGCATGCCTTCATTCCTCTCTCTTTCCACCCTCTAATTCTTCTCTCCCTCCTCCCATTTTGCAGTCTCATTATTCCTACCCTGACTGGGGAGTTAAAATATACTTAACAGCAAAACAGGAAACCTCTGTTCATATTATGAACAGAAAGGAGGTGGTGTCCAGTTAGTATTTCCTAAGAACTTGTCAAAGAAGTGAAAAGGTGATTCCTCCCCCACACATGCATATACTTTAAACAGATTGTGGTCTGTATTAATAGGTTTTAATGTTATGAATGTGGAATGTCTTGTATTCCAGTTTATATCAAAGCAAAGGATATTCTAGCTTAAATATTTCACTATAATTGTGTATGTGGTTTTAAAAAAAATCTTGTTTAGACTTAGTTAAAGCACATATGAAGTCTGAGATTAGAAGTCAGAACTACTTCCACCCCCAAATAATCAGATGGGATTTTAATTACATATAACCTACCTCACAGGGTTGTTGTGATAATGAATGCTGGCTTCACTCTCTTTAATTATTTGAACAATCATGAACCATGTAAACCCAAAGTAGCATTTTTAAAAACCCACACCCTCCTGTTTTTAATGCTGAGGACTCACAGTGATTAGCCGATGTTTAGTCAAGGGTTGTAAATGAGGAGGGAGATAAAAGCTCCTGCCTACATTCCTGGTTTGGAAAGGATTTTGCAGTTAGCTACTTTGTATTTTCTCATTTCCTTTTCCCCAGAGGTTTCAATAATTAATTATGCAAAAGCTGATGCAATTAGCACATCAAGAGACATTGCACTCAATGGGTAAAGTGCTTAAACAGAACAGATGTCTAAACTTTGGCAAAACTGCTGAATGAGGATTTTGGGGGAGAGAACTACAGGCGAGACAAAGCAGCATTCCTTGATATTAAAGAACCTGAAAAGAACTGGGAATTGACCATGTTTGAGCATCCCTAACGATACATGACTATGGTTTACTACTCCATTGGTTTCCCTAGAAGTTGATGTCCATACTTGGACTGCTTGTGCAGTGCAGCTGTCCCTGGTTAACTATGTAACTTGCATTTGTAGCTGAAAACCTTCACTTTCCAGATGTTATGAGCACATGCATCAGGGGACCAGCAGCCATGCTTGTTGGGAGTGAAGTACTCCTGAAATACGTGGTCACCATGTTGTCTAAACAGGAGCACAACATGCATGTGAATGACCAGTGGATTTACCAGGGTTCTAGAGTGAACGTACCAAAGCTGTATGTGAATGTTAAATAAGTGGTGCCCATGTTCAGACAACACGGTGACCACACATATGGGGAGCAATGCAGTCCTGATACATGCTGGTGCCGGCCTCCTGGTACAAATGGACTTATCAGAGAAGAGTTTTATAAAGATTTAAATCAGTCCAGTCTGATGAGCATTTAAAGGAGAGTAATCTTCATTTTCCCTGACCTGGATGGCCCAGGCTATCCTGATCTTGCTAGATCTCAGTGGCTAAGCAGGGTTGGTCCTGGTTAGTACTTGGATGGGAGACCACCAAGCAATACCAGGGTCGCTATGCAGAGGAAAGCAACAGCAAACCACCTCTGTTAGTCTCTTGCCTTGAAAACTCTATTGGGGTGTCATAAGTGAGCTGTGACTTGACAGCACTTTACACATACACAATGTGTATTCAGCAAAGAACTGTTTGTAAAGCTGAAACTTTGCTTTCTATTTTTGCCACGGTAATGTTCACTGACAAAGAGAGAAGTGTGTGTGTAATTGACGCCTGGAGACTGCAAAATGCCTCCCTACAAATGAGCCCCCAAACCGGAGTCTTGGGTCAAAGTCTGAAACCTAGCAACCCTAATGAGAAATTTTAGGATAACAATCCCTTTTTGTATGTGAGGTGGAGTGACCTGCTTCCTGCCAAATTGGTACCCCTTGTCAATTCACACTCCCATCTTTCACTCCACAGGCTCCAGGTTGAAAGAAGACAGGTTTCTTGAAAGGGTTGATAAGAGGACATGGTGTGAGACATAAAGCTGCAATCTAAAGGTGGGACAATTTCATTAGGGGTGGTGAGCGCCCTGCTCCTCAAGCATGGTCAATTGCTTTTGTCAGTAACAGGTTTTCCTGTATCCAACTTTGGATAGAGAGTTGTGTGGCTGGAAAGCCCTTCACCTTTTACCAAGTATACCCCATATCTTCAACCTCTATTAAGTATTCAAGGTAGCAACTCAGAAGCCAGGTAAGGAACCCTAGTATTCTGTTTGTTAACCCTGTTGTTGCACTGCTGACTGCCTGTATTTTGATACTACAGCAGTTTCTCTGGAGGAAACCCAATAAATTATATACTTGGAGAAATAAATTTCATCTTATTTCATTTGTCGAGGGGAGATGTTTAGCTAGTTTGCAACTGTGCATGCATCATTAGACATCCTCAAAAAGCTCCAATTAAAAATCCATATTCAACACTCATGAACTGATTAAAGCTTTCATTAGCATAATAGTCTAATATCCCATAATAATACAGGCCTGTAGCTAATGCAAGATCTATCCAACATGTGCAAACACTCTGCAGTCTGCCACTGCCAAGAAACACACATAGTCTATAAATAGATACCAATGCCCCTACCCAAACCTCTTGACCTTTCTTTCTGTAGGAGATTGCATTAGATGCCTGCAAATCAGCAAGAACACAGAACAAAATACAGTACTGTATATGTTCCAGATGTTTGCACGTTCCAGATGTTTGCCCATGTTATCCACCTGAACCACTTCACTGGCATGGGCAATATAGCCACTACCAGAAAGCTACGGGAGAAGACAATTATGTATATGGGGGAACCTGAACATTGTTTTTGAATGTTTCAAATTGCTACATCTAATAGTAAAGTAGCTGGTCCTGTGTGGATTATGATAGCCATACAATGGGGACACCTACAAAAAAAGGTTGGGATATATATCTGCTCTGAGGGCTTCCTAATTATGCAGAAAAATATGACACTGTAAAGTAACAGAAAGAAAGAAAAAAACTCTCATCATCATCATTCCTTTATTGGCATAAAAACATAATACAGAAGGGTACAAAAGGAATGGAGATATTAAAAAGTGCCCTTTACAGAATAGTTAAAAGACAGTTACATCCAATAGTGCCGTTTGTTGATACTGCCATCTAATTAAACTGTTTGGCAGGCTTTTAAAACAAACTTTAAAAACTGTGCCACCGTCTCCAATCTATGGGGCGAACGATTGTTCAATAAATAGGAAACGTTAAAAGAATCTGAGACACTCTGTCTATTAACCAACAGGGGGCTTAAAAGTTCGTTACGAGATTCTGTGTAGAAACTACAATAAAAAAAAAAAGACATGAGCAACCGTTTCAATACAATTGTTGCCACAAGGGCAAAGCCGGTCAGACAGAGGGAGTTTCCAAAATCTGCCTTTGAGTAGAGCTGATGGCAAAACATTAAATCTGGCCAGATAAACGGCTCTACGTTGAGAAGGATCACACAGGTGAGATAAGTATGGGGAGGGATGATAAAAGTTTTTTTTTTTAAGTAAAAAAACCCCTCTCAAACAGCCTGATGAGTGCTGAAGATACTCCAGAAAAGATTGAATGTAATGAGAACCATTGTGTTTCAGTTAAAGGGATAGGGTCAGGGGGAATAAACCAACTTGCTCAAACTCCTGGAACCTAGAGACTTCTGGAGAAGAATATTTTGATGGCTAGGTGAGATTTCACCTTCTTGTGATTTCTTATAGGCTCCTCAGCCTGCCATTATATCTCATAGTAGAGGTGCACCTTATATTGAATCAGACCCTTGGTCCATCAAGGTCATTATTGTCTACTCAGGCAGCAATCCTAAGAACACTTTTCTGAGAATAAGCCCCAATGAATAAAACTGAACTTACTTTTGAGTAGACCTGCTTAAGCTTTCTCCTTCTGGCAGCAGCTCTCTGGGGTCTTAGGCAGAAGTCTTTCGTATCCCTTACTTGCCTGTTCGAAAATGTCAGATTCACAGTAAAAAGCCAGGTTATGGTAGCATTCCTTCCATTTAGTGGGCTAATAAGTAATTTGACTAGTGTCATAGTCAGCAGCTTCTCTCTGTGTGTAAAGTGCCGTCAAGTCACAGCCGACTTATGGCGACCCCTTTTGGGGTTTTCAAGGCAAGAGACTAACAGAAGTGGTTTGCCAGTGCCTTCCTCTGCACACTAACCCTGGTATTCCTTGGTGGTCTCCCATCCAAATACTAACTAGGGCTGACCCTGCTTAGCTTCTGAGATCTGACGAGATCAGGCTAGCCTGGGCCATCCAGGTCAGGGCCAGCAGCTTCTAGAACTGAGTAAATATCCCAAGCAGCTGAAGCTGACCATTGTATTAGTTTATTATTTATTTGTTTGTTTGCTTATATTATTTATATGCCACCTTTCTCGCTTGGACTCAAGGCAGAGGACACACAGCAAGTCAATACAATCAACAGGATGGGACATTCAATAAACAACGCAATAGGATTAAGGATGCAGAACCAATCAGAAATCTAAAAACAGAACTGAAACAAAGCATAAGTATTGACATTAGTATTAGCATTAAGTGATGCAAAAATTACATAGTAGGATCCTAGTTTCAGCAAGCTAAACACAGTAATGTAGACCACAGTCCATAATGATTTATCCATATTTATGGTTCTGTTCATCATTTAGTACAGTGCAACTCTATTGCATGAGGTCTGCTGAATAATTCTGTTTTGCATAGTTTGAAGAAAGCCAGGAGAGTGGGAGCCTTCCAGCCCTCCTCAGGCAGGCCGTTCCACAACGTGGGGGCTACAACTATGGTTGCCAACCTCCAGGTAATAGCTGGAGATCTCCTGCTATTACAATTGATCTCCAGCCAATAAAGATCAGTTCACCTGGAGAAAATGGCGGCTTTGGCAATTGGACTCTATGGCATTGAAGTCCCTCCCCTCCCAAACCCCACCCTCCTCAGGCTCTGCCCCAAAATCTCCTGATGGTGGCAAAGAGGGACCTGGCAACCCTAGCCACAATGGAAAGGGCACATATATGGGCAGTGGTTGATTTTGCCAATTTGCAGACGACCTGACTCACATGAGCAAAGTTATCATAGCTGTGCATATGGGGGTGGGAGGTGGTCTTGCAGATTTGAAGGCCCAAGGCCATGAAGGGCTTTTTAAAGTGATAACCAATACTTTAGATTGAGCCCAAGAGCAAGAAAGGGACATGGCCTATATTGAGCAATTATTGTAACTTTAGGGACTGACTGAGTTCTGGTCCAGAAGCCTTTGTACTTGGGAGTCTGTTGAGGAACCATGGCATTAAAGTGGAATTGTTGCTGTCAGCATATTATTATAGATGTCATTCTTCTTGTCACTGTTATCTGAGAATGCGAAGGTTACCAATGAGATAAATGGTGGTCTTACACACCCCTAGGGAAGAAACTTGATTAGGAAAGTTTGGAATTGCCAATTAGTACCCAGTCACCTGATGCTTGTATCAATAAACATGCCAATAACTCAATTAGATATTGTCATGTTCACAAGCCAGATTTATCAGAGGCAATATTTGCATGCCCTTGGGAGTTGACATCCCATGTTAAACTAATCCTATAACGATCCTTATATGACTTTATGAAGAATTGCAGGTGATTTTACTTTACTTTTTCATTCACGGGGGAGGTGACATCAGATTTCTTTTTAATAGTTTGTTCCTGGTTCAAGCATCTTGAAAAATAAAACTCTGTTGATACTCATTTCTAAATGATAAGTAATGCATTCTCAAACTTATATTTTTTGGGGGGAAATAATTCACTTGATGCGAATCATATCATACCATAATGCAACTAAATAACATATATTTGATTTTTTTTTTTTTTTTGCTGTCAAGTCTGATCTGACTTATGGTGACCCCGGTGGGGTTTTCAAGGCAAGAGACATTCAGAAGCGGTTTGCCATTTCCTGCCTTCTGCATCATGAGCCTGGTATTCCTTGGAGGTCTCCCATCCAAATACTTGCCAGGGTCGACCCTGCTTCGCTTCTGAGATCTGATGAGATCAGGCTAGCCTGACCTATCCAGGTCAGAGTATTGTTATAAGAGCTTTTTAATGTTTCAAATGTTTTAATGTTTTGCTTTATTGGTTTAATGTTTGCTGCCCTCGGGACCCAACTGGTTGGCCACAGTGTGAACAGACTGCTGGACTTGATGGACCTTGGTCTGATACATCATAGCTTTTCTTATGTTCTTATGACCCTATAATAATGATAAGAACCAAGATTTTTTTATTACAGTCTGGTGAGACCACCAAGGAGAAACATCAATAGGATGTTTTCCTACTGCCAAATCAAAGAGTTATTAGTAGAGATCTTGGAAAATGGTGTTCTGCCAGGATTCTAAGAATGAGTCAGAACTCTCCTTGGAGAGCGCGTTCCAGCACCAGGGGCAAGAAGGCTCTTTCTCAGGTCCCCAGCCATAAAACCTCAGTTGACTGGGGCACCTGAAGCAAGTCCTCTGAAGATTATCAAAGAGGTTGGGTAGGTTCATATGGGAGTAGGTGCTCCTTCAGATATTCTGGCCCCAAACCATATAGGGGTTTAAAGGTCAATATCAGCTCCTTGACTTGACCCTGGAATCAATTGGGAACCAATGTAGATGGAACAAGATTATATTGATATAGTTCCTATATGACCCACCCTTATTGTTCTAGCTGCAGCATTCTATACCAACTGTACTTTCTGGACAGGCTTCAAGAGCAGTCCTACACAGAGCACATTGCAGTAATCTAAGCTAGAAGTATAGGTTATATATATATGTTATTTTAACTTTATTGTATTTATGGTTGTTAGCTGCCCTGAGCCAGACTGTAGTCAAGAAAGGGCTAGATAAAAATTGAACAATAATTTTTTTTTTAAATTAAAAATGTTAGCAGAGCATGCACCACAATGGCAAGTTGTTTCCTGCTCAGGAATGGCCACATCTGGCTCGCCGCCTGAAATTGCTGAAAGGCACCCCTGGCTGCCACTAAGGATTGCCAAGTCCCTCTTCGCCATCGGCAGGAGGTTTTGGGGGCAAAGCCTGAGGAGGGCAGAGTTTGGGAAGGAGAGGGACTTCAATGCCCTAGAGTCCAATTGTGAAAGCGGCCATTTTCTCCAGGTGATCTGATCTCTGTTGCCTGGAGATCAGCTGTAATAGCAGGAGACCTCCAGCCACCACCTGAAGGTTGGCAATCCTACTAGATGGCCATCAATGAGGGAGCCATTCCAGTCTCTAGAGGGAAAAGGTTCTGGAGCTGTGTGCCTACAGTTAGGGTGGCCAGGTCCCTCTTTGCCATCAGTAGGAGATTTTTGCGGTGGAGTCTGAGGAGGGCAGGGTTTGTGGAGGGGAGGGACTTCAATGCCATAGAGTACAATTGCCAAAGAGGCCATTTCTCCAGGTGAACTGATCTCTGATGGCTGGAGATCAGTTGTAATAGCAGGAGATCTTCATCTGGTACCTGGAGGTTGGCAAGCCTACCTCCACTGCCACCTGTTTATCCAGCAAGAGGCGTGGGTCCAGCAGCACCCTAAAATTATGAACATCCTCCTCTGTAGAAACATGGCTTCCTTGTTGCCTCACCTTATTGGTGGCAGGCAGTGAGGGAAGAAGAAGAAGAGTTGGTTTTTATATGCCGACTTTCTCCACCACCAGCTGGCTTCATGTGTAGGAGTGGGGAAACCAACCTGATCCACCAGATTAGCCTCCGCTGCTCATGTGGAGGAGAGGGGAATCAAACCTGGTTCTCCAGATCAGAGTCCACTGCTCCAAACCATCGCTCTTAACCACTACACCACGCTGGAGTGAGGAAGAGGAACCTGGGTCTCTGTGGGAAGATGTGTAGCTGACCTGTTGGCCTTGCCAGCGCAGATATGAAACAAGACACAAAAGGGGGCAGCAGGTCCCTAGCCAGCAAAGTATGAAAACACAACTTTGTCATTGCCTTCATACCATACCATACAACAGTATCATTATCTTCAAATGTATCTAGCATGTGGCTTGCACCATAAATCAAGTGAGAAGGGGAGAAAGGAACCTTGGGAAACCCTTTCCTGTGAATATTTAATCAGACGTTAGTCCCAGTAAAGTCCAAGTAAGTTTGCAGCCTTATGTGGGAGCAAATCTATTCCTTTCAAAGATCCTCCCTCTTTCCTTCTCCAGTCTGTAAGAAGCTTCCAAATCAAGTTAGGAATTATTGCTTAGGGTTGCCAAAAGACTCTACACATGCACAGTCTCCTCCAGACAAAGAGTCTGTTCTAGCGGCTTGGCAGTTGGGTCCTGATGAAGACTACATACAGACTCTCCAGGAGCAAAGAATCATAGAGTTGGAAGGGGCCATACAGGCCATTAGTCCAACCCCCTGCTTAATGCAGATCAGCCTAGAGCATCCCTGCCAATGCTTGTCCAGCCTCTGCTTAAAGACTGCCGGTGGGGGGAGCTCACCACCTCCCTAGGTATCTGATTCCACTGTCGGACAACTCTTACTGTAGAATTGTTTTCCCCTAATATCCAGTCTGTACCTTTCCACCTGCAATTTAAACCCATTATTGTGAGTCCTATCCTCTGCTGCCAACAGGAACAGCTGCTCCCTACCCTCCTCTAAGTGACAGCCCTTAAATACTTAAAGAGAGCAATCATGCCCTCCCCTTAACCTCCTCCAGACTAAACATTCCCAACTCCCTCAGCCTTTCCTCAGCAGGGATCTGTGCAGTTATCCAGGTCTAGCCTTCATAGGGATGCTAGTTTCCATCTGGGGCCTGGGGGATCTCCTGGAATTACCGTTCATCTCCAGAATACAGAGATAAGTTGTCCTGGAGAAAATGCATGCTTTGGAGGATGGCCTCTATGGCATTGTACCCCACTGAGGTCCTTGTCCTCCCCAGGCTCCATCCCCGAATCTCCAGGAGTTTCCCAACCTGGAACTAGCAACCCTACCCCCTTGCCTCCCACCTGAGGCCAGGGTGGACCTGGCAACCCTAAGCCTTCAGAACTGGGTTTAGTTGTATTCAGGCTCACAGGGACAGCCGAAGCTCACCGGCCATGTCCACTGGTTGAACCGGCAAGGTTCTGGTTTTAGCCCAGGGCTTAAATATCCTGAAGAGGGGAAAGCCCCACTTTTGTCCAGCCATGGCTTGATTGAGCCCCAATCCTGCAAGCACTATATGTGTCCAGACAATGGCTCAACACCAGGATCGCAGGCCACCAGCCTGGCACTTTGTCATCGTTGAGCTGCCTCCTCACAAGCCTGCCATCTCTGTTGTTCTGGGTCTGGGGGAGTCTAGTGAAGCCAGGTGTCCCTTGAGTCCCCCAATCTTCTCCTAGGAAGGTCCCTGGCTCATCCTGGTCATCCTTCCATGAGGAGTCTGTTCTTGGACTCGTCTTTGGCCCAGGAGGAGTCCTGACAGATCCCCTTCTCACTACCCAGACTCAGTTCAAACATTATATGAAAGCAACTCACATGACTTGCTCAGCACCATGGGCCCCCAAGGGTGACTGAAGTCCCCAGAGTCTTGCCTCCCCCCCCCCCCGTGTCCCCCCTTTTGGTTGTGCTGTTGTTGCTTTCCACGAGAGGTTAAACACTTGCATAATTCTCCCGTTGATATCAGTGGGCCGTAAATATCCTCAAGCTTGATCATGCCCTACATCTTGCTAGGATGCAAGTGAAAAATACAGAAAGGTTAAAGTATTCACTTTTAATATGAAAATGGAAGAGATGCTGTTTCTCTGGCATGCATTATACAGCACCCACTCATGATATGATTTAAATTGCTGTTGTGGTTTTTTTGAATAGCCATTTAAAAAACTGCTAAAAGCTTGTAAATCTATTTTTTGTTATATTTGTTTCTCTATTGACTTATGTTTTTAATTAGGGGGAAGCATATGCTTTGTATTACTCTGCCTGTAGGAATAATAGCGCTTCCATGTTCCAATCAAACTGAAAAAAAAGATTATCTGACTAATTGCAATTTAGAAGCTTCTTTCTGACATTCTAAGTCCCTATAAAGAAGTCGCGCTGTTTCTCTCTCACTCTCATTCAAGGCTCTTTCTCCTTAGAAGGTAAACGGAGAATTTACAAATCTCAATATAGGACATATTTGTAATTATCTCTGCTTGTTAAAAAGGAAACTAAAGAAGAAAACTGTTCAAATCTAGCGATGGAGTAAGCCACAGATGAGTGTTGGTTTCCAAGCATGAAGTCTCTGGACATAATTGGAAAAAGCAGGAACAATGAGATTTGGAAACCAAGGGTCATAGATGGGGTAGTTATCACAAGCCAATTCCACAACTGCAGCAAGATTTTATATCAGCAGAAATCAGTAATGCGATTTATGAGGAACACTCTGTGACAGCCTCCAAAATCACACTTTATGTAAAGTGTGACTATTAACACTATACCAGACAATGGGAAACATATATTAATCCACACATTTCAAATGTGTAGTTTCTGTTGCAAGAAACATGTGTACTGTGTAGCTCAGCTGTGAAATTATACAGTATCTGAGTAAGTACCATCACAAAGAATCCTGCTATGAAGCAGATGCCCAATCTTGCCAGATCTTGGAAGTTAAGCAAGGTTGGCCCTGGTTAGTACTTGGATGGGAGTCCACCAAGGAAGTCCAGGATTGCTATGTAGAGGCAAGCAATGGCAAACCACTTCTGTTCGTCTCTTGCCTTGAAAACCCTACAGGGTTGCTGTCAACTGCGACTTTCCACCAACACAACCACCATGAAGCAGTCCCAAAATTATAATTCATACCTTATTTATACAAGGGAAACAGAAGGTGCACCAACTCTCAAAGGCACATAAAGGAATCACAACGAAAAGTGAAGGCTCTGTGATTATTCTACTAAAAGAGTAATATGGAAACTTGACAGAAATGAACGAAAGGAACACGAAGTACCACCAGACTCAGATAAAGAGTAACGAGAGTTTCTGTACTTTGGCCAAGCATCTTGGCAAAATTGCAAGATGTGTTTTGCAGAAAGTCAGGGTTTAGATAAAGGCAAAAGAACTCAAGAGGGAGGGATAACCTTTGGTTGCCTGGCATTCCCTTTGGGCAGCCACCCTTGAAACAAGACCAACGCTTTGGTATGTCAGATGCAAGTATCAGATTGGACAAAACAGCAGCTGCACGCGTAGACTACCTCCCTGAAACAGCAGGAGCAGAGTCATGAATGCATATTTGTCCTTATTCCCAGCAGAGAATTCTGGAAGGCCAAAATGGGCTGCTGGGAGCAGGAAAGGCAGGGAGCAGCCTAGTTTTACCAACAAAAGCTGTTGGGAACCAACCCTCTTGCCTATTTGGCAAGCAAGGACATACTCTGGCTAGAGCTGCATGTCTGAATGGGTTTAGATTAATCAGTTAAAACTTTAGTTGATTAACTGGTGAGGCAAAGTTTAATTGGTAGTAGCCAGCAGCCTCAGTGGGGTACAATGTCATAGAGTCCATCCTCCACTGGTTGAACCGGCAAGGTTCTGGTTTTAGCCCAGGGCTTAAATATCCTGAAGATATCCTCAAAATAATGGCTTGTACCCTTACCACTTGTCTTAGCAAAATTTGAAGTTTTTCATCAGACTAAGGAGCCTTCCTTTGATAGAAGTAACTCTTCCTCTGGTGAAAGAGCTACTTCCATCAAAGGAAGCTCCTTGGATGGGAGGAAGTCTTCAAACTATTTAGCGGAGTAGTAGCAAATATGCTGATACGTCAATTTATATTGAAGTAGTCACCAGAGATGGCATGAATTTCATGGTGAATGTTCTCAACAATCTAATGTACCATGTTCAATTGAGTCAATCAGATATGAACTGATCCCTGTGTCGGTTCAGTTTGTTACTGAATGACACAAAGGCCTGCCAAACAGGTGTGACTTGGGTTTTTTCATAACTCTACATTCACAAAAATGCTGCGAGTCCCACAGGTTGGCAGCTATTAACATGGCTAAGGACTGATTTATATGATTTGTGTCTGATTGAAGAGTTTACTGAAACAATTGCCTGCCAAGCAGAGCAGAATTGCAGCAAGCAGGAGAAGGAAATAGAACAGGCAGGATAATGCTGCTGCAGTTATCTTGTTTGTGGGCTTCCTAGAGGCACCTGGTTGGCCACCGTGTGAACAGACTGCAGACTTAATGGGCCTTGGTCTGATCCAGCATGGCCTTTCTTATGTTCTTACCTCCATCAAGCTGTGTGAAAATGGGCAGGGAGGTGCAAAAATCACACTGTACTATTCTAAGGAGGGAATAGTTTAAGCAATGAAATGAACAACCATGAACAGGTAGGTGACTAATCTGTTCAAAAATGGTCTCCTTGTTCATGTGAGAAAAAACTGGCGGATGTTCGAGCATCCCTAACAGTCACCAGGTGCTCTGCAAAGAGCACAGATTCCATACATTTGTTCTGTCATTCTGGAGAAGCAACAAGGCAGTCCTTTTCTGAATGCATCCCATAACCTCTAATGCACCTATCTGAGAGGTAGCAAGTCAGGAATCATGGACTGTTCAGATAAACGCTGAGAACAAGTAGGCAGCTGACAAACAGACCCAGAAAGACTCAAGGAAAGCTCAGAGCAAAGGAAAGTCAACAGAAAAATAAACCATGACATTCAAGGCACAGTCAAACAGAACTCTGCGTAGAGGTGAGTGACCACCCTGCCAGCAACCATCTCCTGCTTCCTATTACAAGAGTTGCTATCAGGCTGGAGTCGAAGAGATGCTCCAGTGATTAGAGATGCATTCCAAGGTAGTAATTAAGAACATAAGAAAAGCCATGCTGGATCAGACCAAGGCCCATCAAGTCCAGCGATTTGTTCACACAGTGGCCAACCAGGTGCCTCTAGGAAACGCACAAACAAGACAACTGCAGCAGTATGCTGCCTGTGTTCCACAGCATCTAATTCCTGACATTATCTGGTCAGGAGGGTCATGGAAGGCTATTCATGGCAAATAGCACAAGACAGATGTGATGCAGAAGAATATATTAGCCATGCCACCAAGTTGAAGGGGTAACACACTGCCAGATTGAATCATACTGCCTCTGGCTTCACTCCTTCCACTGAAGATTACTTGGAATTTGGATTGGACAACTATCCAGCAGACTGGGTGTTTCATTCTGGCAGTAGGAAGGCTGTCAACAACTGCATTGTCTCCAGTCTTTCAAGCCATAATTCAGAAGATCTTAATTCAATAAAGTTGTAGCAACCAGTTGGAGGGCATCTCCCATTTTATTCCTTCTTCTGTTTTACACAGAACAATATAAAAGGTTGCCATTGTGCTGGACACCTGCCTGTCAAGATCTGCATTTGTCTCAGACACCATTTAATTTTTACTTTTTTAATTATTTTTTTGCAGTTCAAGCTGTGCTTTTTTCATAAGCCTTCAGGAGCCATTACAGAATCAAAAAGCAAGGCCTGTTTTGCATGGAATCCAAATGTGTCACAGAATCTAAAAGAATTATTTGCCAAACCTTGACCAAGCAGAGCTGTATATTTGATATGGGCTTTTGCAGATTCCTAACATCCAGGTGTTGCTAGTCATATCCTTTCTAGTTTATCAAATCTAGGTGGAGCAAGATAATTTCAGCCTCCCAACTGAAAATAGCTCCAAAGTGTTGGCAAAGATATGCTTGTTGTGAAGTTACACAAAGTGTTCTTTGTCGGTTCTTATTCAGCAAGTGTTAACTGACGTACAACATGCAGTGGATGACAGCCCAGCTAAAACTTAGTTTACAAAGAAATCTGAAAGGCAAAGAATTTTGGCTGAATTATATATGGGCTGCTTTGGCATTTAGAACACAAAAAATATTAAATCCATTATGGAATCCATATAAGACAGACCCCCCTTTTTTTGCATTCAGCTCCCCCATTTCTAGTCATGTTCTAGTCATTTAAATGAAAGTGTCCAGGAAGAAATGCATCACACACCTAAACAAGATGAGCTGATAATCATAGGTGACTGGAACGCAAAAGTAGGAAACAAACCAGAATCCAATGTTGTTAGAGAGTTTAAGCTTGGAGCATAACATGAAGCAGGAAAGTGACTCATAGAATTGTGTGAAGACTATGTTTTGGGTAACCAAACAGATGATTGAATACGTGGACAACACGGGATACCCAATATAGAAATCCAATAAATTACATCATCAGAAACAGAAGATGGAGAAGGTCTATTCTGTCTGCCAAAACAAGGTCTGAAGCCAATTTTGGTACAGCCCATTAATTATTAATATCAAAAATTAGAATAAAGCTGAAGAAAAACACCAGAACATTCATAGTGCCAGTATATAATCTTACCAACATTCCTGAATCCTGAAGAGTTCAAAGACCATGTAAATAATTGATTTGCATTGTTACTAATTTCAAGTGAACATGAACCAGAAGAACAACTATACTATCAAGGAATAATACACAAAGATTATTCCTGTAGCCAAAATAAATGTAAAGCCTCAACGGATGACTGATGAAACTCTTATAATTGCTAAAGATAGATGAGAAGCAAAAGTAAAAGATGACAGAAACAGAATCAAAGTCTAAATGCACCATTCCAATGACTCACACAGACAAAAAAAAAACCCTATACAACAATCAGTGTAAATAAATAGAAGAGAACATCAAAAAGGAAGAACAAGAAATCTGTTCCACAAGATCCAAGAAATCAAAGGGGAAATTAAAGTATGGTTAGGCATGCTGAAAGATCAACACAGAAATTAATTAACTGAACAGGACAAAATAAAGAAAAGACAGGAACAATTCACTGAAGAACTATACAAAATAGATGAAAGGATGACAGATTCCTTCCAAGAAGACTCTTTTGAAGAAGAACCTATAGTTTTAGAAAGTGAAGTGAAAGCTTCACTGAGAGCAACTGGGAGAAACAAATCACCAACAGTAGATGGGATATCAATAGAGGTATTCCAAGCCACAGAAATGGAGTCCATCAAAATCTTAACAAGAATATGCCAACAAATCTGGAAAGCAAAACAATGGCCTGCGGACTGGAAACAGTCTATATTCCATTTCTGAAAAAGGAGACATCAAAGACTGCAGCAACTGCCAGACCATTAATTTCAGAACGTTAATTTCCCACACAAGTAAAGTGATGGTCAAACTGTTACTGCAGAGATTGTTACCATATAAGGAACGAGAAATACCTGATGTTCAAGCTGGATTCAGAAAAGGAAGAGACAGTAGAGATCAGATTGCAAATTTACCATGGTGACTGGAGCATACAAGAAAATTCCAGAAGAAAATCAGTTCGTGTTTCATGATGAAGAAACTGAAAATTTTCAAGATTTTCTGTTCCTTGGCTCTATCATCAACCAAAAGGGGGACTGCAACCAAGACATCTGAAGGAGAAAGCAGATGGGAAGGGCATCCATGAAGGAGCTAGAAAATATTATTGAGTGTAAGGATGTGTTGCTGGAGATCAGGACCAAGTTATTTCATGTCATAGTATTCCCTGATACTATGTATGGGTGTGAAAGTTGGACAGTGAAGAAAGTTGACAGGAAGAAAGTTGATTCATTTGAAATGTGGTTTGCATTACAGAAAGCAACAGAAAACTATTAAAATGCAACTGAAAGTCCCTGAGAGGGCTGTGTTGCATAAACAGAGTGGGATAGGTCTTTGACCTAGTTAACTGTTAGCCCACTGAACTGTTCACACAATACTGTCATTATCTGCATTGAGCATTCTGGGGCAAATCTAATGTGTGAACTGGCTGATTGTCATGAATACATGTTCCTATCCAAGAGCAAGAAGCACATGTAGAAATATAAGGGGGAAAACTGCTGAATTACACCATTGGTCCAGCTCGTTGTTTCCCACAGCGGAAAGCCAGATCTATCCAAATATCAGTTTTTATCCTGCCCTTCTTTCAAGGAGCTTACACTTCTTTCTCCCCAACACCCACACCTTTTTCTTCCAGATGCCTTGAAATACAAGCGAGACAGAGAGGACAAAGCCTGTTTCTGTTGTTGCGCACGCATGCACACACACACACACACACACACAAAGCCAGAAACTGTCATTCATAGAATCATGGAAGGGACTGCCAGGGTCATCTAGTCCAACAACCTGCACAATGCAGGAAATTCACAACTACCTCCCCACCCCCAATGATCCCTACTCCATGCCCAGGAGATGGCCAAGAAACCTTCCTCTCATGAACTGCCTAAGTTCATAGAATCAGCATTGCTGACAGATGGCCATCTAGCCTCTGCTTAAAAACCTCCAGGGAAGGAGCACTTACCATCTCCGAGGAAGCCTGTTCCACCGAGGAACTGCTCTGTTTGAAAATTCTTCCTAATGTCTAGATGGAAACTCTTTTGATTTATTGGTTCTTGTAGGTTATCTGGGCTGTGTGATCTTGGTCTTGGTATTTTCTTTCCTGATGTTTCGCCAGTAGCTGTGGCAGGCATCTTCAGAGGAGTAACACTGAAGGACAGTGTCTCTCAGTGTCAAGTGTGTAGGAAGAGTAATATATAGTCAGAAAGGGGGGGTTGAGCTGAATCATTGTCCTGCAAAAAGTATAAAAGGTAATGTGCTAATCAGCCCGGATAACCTACAAGAACCAATGAACTCTGACCGTGAAAGCCTTCAACAATCTTTTGATTTAATTTAAACCCGTTGGTTCTGGTCCAACCTTCTGGGGCAACAGAAAACAACTGGGCATCATCCTCCATATGTCAGCCCTTCAAGTACTTGAAGATGGTTATCATATCCCCTCTCAGTCTTCTCCTCTTCAGGCTAAACATACCCAGCTCCTTCAACCTTTCCTCTTAGCACTTGGTCTCCAGACCCCTCACCATCTTTGTTGCCCTCCTGTGGACACATTCCAGCTTGTCTACATCCTTCTTAAATTGTGGTGCCCAAAACTGAACACAGTACTTTAGGTGAGGTCTAACCAGAGCAGAGTATATACTATCAAAGATATACTATTGTATCTATTGCATTTTTATCCCAAACTTCCATTAGGGTTGCCAGCTTTTAAACTGGATCCTCTAGCTCTCTCTTTAAATATCACCTAGATTGGCAAGCAATTATCAGGTGATGTAATTTAAATTTATGGCACAAAAATCAACTTCTCATTTCTACTAATTACTGTCTAGTTGTTCACCTTGCTCCAGTGAACAGAAGCAGCTGTCACATCTAATAGCTACTGATAGTTCCATTATGCATCAGTGCTGGGCGATCATTTTCCTAGGCTGAAAAGGCCAGTACAGAAGATGAAGACTCATTGCAAATCTTTGCAGATTGGACTGGGAAAGGAGCAGAGGGCTGGATTTAGTCTTCTTGTTTCCCCCCAACAGATGTTTGGTGCCAATGAACACAGTTGGGGGCTGTGAATACTTAGCCTGCTCCTGTCCTGAACTGAACTGGAAAGAAGCATGCAATATCCATTTGTGTCCTCATAAACACTATTTTCCCATATCCAGCTGGATATGACTCTAACTGGATCAGACTCAAGTTATGAAGTCCTCTATTTTTATTTCAAGTCAATGACCCTTGCTCTAGAAGGCAACATCAGGGAAGGCCTTGGATCTGTGCCCTTTTGATGGGCTTCCAGGGCAACTGTTTGGCCACTGTGTGAAGCAGGATGCTAAAGGAGATGGACCACTGGTCTCATTCAATAGGGCCTACATTCTAACAAGGGGATTAATACTCAGTGGTGCCATCAGGTCCAGACTTTTAGGTGCAAGTCCTGGACTCCAGCTCACAGGCTCAACCAGAGGGCCTCAAAAGCAGGTTGCAACTTTGCATTTCAAATGCACATTGCCATCTAAAGGGAACCCTCTCTCTAAGACCATTCACCATCTTTGCTAACAAGCCTTTACTGTTATCAACTGCCAGTGCAAGAACATGCATGCACATAAAAAGAAATGTAAACTAAATGAGAGCACTTAATTTTTAAACCTTTTTTTACTTTTTAAAACACAACTATCACTGATTTATACATTTGTGACCTGTGACATGACGATGGTTATACCACCTTTTCTTGAAGCAGTGCCCTATTCGCCATTATATAGAGTAGCTTGGTGGACTCTAATCTGGAGAACCATGTTTGATTTCCCCCTCCTCCACATGAGTAGCGGACTCTAATCTGGTGAGCCAGGTTGGTTTCCCCACTCCTACACATGAAGCCACCTGGGTGACCTTGGAATAGTCACAGTTCTCTTAGAGCTCTCTGAGCCCCACCTACCTCACAAGGTGTCTGTTGTGGGGAAAGGAAGGTGATTGTAAGCTGGTTTGAATCTTTCTCAAGTGGTAGAGAAAGTTGGCATATAAAAACCAACTCTTCTTCCTCTGCTTCTGCTTCTGCTTTTGCTTCTGCTTCTTCTTCTATCTGGGGGCATCCAGTTGGGTTATGTGGACAAAAAAGTGTTTTGTGTATAGACTTAGACATAGACTCATCATTCTGTCCAGGATGTTCTATTGTTCCCCTGGCCAAAAGGATAACCATTGTATCTATTTAACTCTATTGTGTACGTATGTTCTCTGTGTGCATCCCCCGCCCCAGATCCTTGAGGCAGATAAGAATAGACTTTCTAGTTATTCTCCAATCTCTCACTTGTTGGTTGAATAACATTTGTTTTGAACTAATGAAGTGTCCATCAGTAAGACATGTTCATTTTATCCCACTGATTATTTTTAATTGCTTTCTGTTAACTGTAGATGCCACTAAACTAAATTACCTTTTTAAAGAAAGAGTCTAGATTTTCATAACTCCTTTGGCTTTGATTGAAAATGTTGAGGTTCCCTTATGTTTTCTCTGGATTAAACTGCCACTGTCTTTTTTTTTCCTGACCAAAATAATGTATTATTTGTTTATTAAAATATTGGTATGCTGCCTTTCCTCTTGGCTCAAGAATCAACAGTATAATTGATGAATTTTGTTGCATCTAAATAGCATAAAATGGCATAGAATGTATATATGTTGTAAAACTACATGTGGTGATATTTATTTACATCATTTCAACCCAACGGGGATCAAAAGTGGCTTACATCCTTCTCCTCTTCATCCTCACAACAACCCTGTGCGGTAGGTTAGGCTGGGAGTGGATGACTGTCCCAAGTTCACCCAGCAAGTTTCCATGGCAAGAGTTGATTTTCGAACCTGGGTCTCCAAGATCACAGTCCAACACTCTTTTATGCCACGCTGACTCACCATAAAAGGAAAACTAGGTGGATACAAACACTGGCAACAGACATGTACAAAACCCAAAAGGAACCCCCCCCCCAAAAAAAAAGGCGTATTAGTGCATCCCCTCAGTTGTCCCTGGGTTTTTTTGTTTTTTTGTTTTTTTGTTTTTTTTTTTGAGGGAAGTCAGCTTTGTGACCTTCAGGTCAAAAAGCAAGGAAGAAATTTAGCTTTTAATATAAAATCAGTCAGTCAGACCAGTCAAAATATCCGTCACATGCACAGAAAATAAAAATATTAAGTTTAGGAGGAATATAAAGTAATCCAAAACGTGTAAACAGCTAAGAATTAATTATAAACATTATATAGGTCTTATACATGATTGACCAATTAAAATCCATGCATAATAATTTACACTATGATAAAAAAAGTCTCAATGTTTATCAGACGGCGGGGAATCTGGTTTGTTTGTGAGTGCCTAACGTTTGGTAATTGCAATGAACAAACATTTTGCTACCGAACGTGAAACCCCCATATTCTTGTCTTCCAAGAGATATCTCAAGAAAAAGCTCTCAGACTGGTGTAAGGAATTTCCGGCTAAGGTAAAACGCTGTAATAAAGGTTCAATTAACCATTTTCTCTCAGCAACATACAAAGCACAGTAAAATAAAACATGAAGGACTGTCTCTACAGAATCATTTGAGCAGGGACAAAGTCTCATAGACTGGGGAGTTCATTGGAATCTACCGTAAAGTAATGAGGAGGGAAAGGCATCAATTCTTGCCCTTGAAAAGGCCCATCTGTGGTTTGGATTGGTAATATTGTCCAGGTATGGAGCTAGAGCCAAGGCCGATCTAGGTTTCATCTAATATAAAATGAAATAAGACCAACAATTTCCTATGGGAATAAAGGCATCCCAGTTAAAATGCTAAACTGGCAGCTAAATTTGCTATCCTTCCTTGAGACTGGAATTACCAAGCACAGAGCTGGGGGAAGGAGCACCCAGGACAGGGGGGAGGGAGGGGGTGCGCCAGGAGCCTCCTGGCCTCACGCACAGCTGCTGTAGGCTCAGCAGAGGCGGCAAAGAAGGGCAGGCGGCCATGTGCTGGGCAGTGCCGCAAGCACCAGCCAGGCTGCGGGCAGGTAGCTGCACCCGTGCTGCAATGCAGCAGCAGTGTTCCTTTTCTCCATGCCCATGCTGGCGCCCCTCTCCTTACACCCAGGGCACTTGCCCCCCAGACCCCCCCCCCAAGATCCAGCCCTGGAAATTACTAGTCCTCTTTTGTCTAGGCTAAGTTGTGTGTGACCTTGAGGTGTCATTAGCATTACTATGCATGACTTAAAATATCGAACTCTAATGGAAATCAGTTTCTGATGGGTTGAGTTCTATTTTTTTTAGAACTGACATCCACTGAGATTACCAAACTTCCCACATACACCCTCCAAAAAATACCATAGATTTCACAGTTATCTGCCTACATGGTGGCAGTGGCTTGACTACAATAATAGTAAATACTGTATTTATAAGAAAATGTATATTTCTAATCTCAGATACATGGAGGTTGGTTTTCATTGTTCAGAGGAAGCACACTTTGCCACTGTTGTATAGTACTGGATTTGTCAAAGCCAGCCTACTTCCTCTGGAGCAAGACTCAAGAAGAAGAAGAAGAAGAAGAAGAAGAAGAAGAAGAAGAAGAAGAAGAAGAAGAAGAAGAAGAAGAAGAAGAAGAAGGAGAAGGAGAAGGAGAAGGAGAAGGAGAAGAAGAAGAAGAAGAAGAAGAAGAAGAAGAAGAGTTGGTTTTTATATGCCAACTTTCTCTAACACTTAAGGGAGACTCACACCGGCTTACAATCACCTTCCCTTTCTCTCCCCACAACTGACACCATGTGAGGTGGGTGGCGCTGATAGAGCTCTAACAGAGCTGTGACTTGCCCAAGGTCACCCATCTGGCTTGGTGTGTAGGAGTGGGGAAACAAATCCAGTTCACCAGATTAGACTCTGCCACTCATGTGGAGGGGTGGGGAATCAAACCCGGTTCTCCAGGTCAGAGTCCACCTCTCCAAAGCACCACTTTTAACCATTACACCACGCTGGTTTAGCAGAAGGAAGTTGTTTGATATAACCCACACTCTCCTTTCTCATTATGTCCTGCATCCCCCAAAGGAGCTCTTGCCTTAAGTTCCGGGGTCCTCATCAGCACTACCTTTCCTGTTAAGCAGATACTGGGATGCTGTCTCAAAAACAGAGGGGGTGCTCTATCATTGTTACTGTTGTTTTAAGTGCAGCATCTTGCCTTGAGTATCTGGGGGGAAATAAAATAAGTCGTCCAGGAAGGTATTTCTTATCAATACATTTGCCAAAGCTACATGGTTCTGCATCAGGGCCATGTGGTTCTTCAATCAGTTCCTATATCTGCTTTTGATAAAGAGACAGTCTGCACTCCCTTTCAAGTTCAGGATACTCTTGCTACCCATGAGATAAAGCCTAAGGTAACTACATGATGACACTTAGCAAGATACAAACCAGATTGCCTAGTTATCAAAAAGTGCCACTTTTTATTTAAGCTGTAAAACTGTAGGGTATCAAGGCAGTAAATCTTATAACCTTGTAAAATCCAGATAGAAAGTAAACAGTGAAGAAGTGGGAAACGGGAAATTGTTTTGTTGGTGAAATTTTGTATGCAAAAAAGGCCGGTAGAGGTATCTGCAGTATTCTCCAATATACAGTCCAAAACTACTCTTGTTTATTCCTCCAATAGCACTGGATTGCTGTCTCTGTGATCCAGCCAATCAGTTTTCAGGCTGTGAGTATGATGATGTCATGGTATTCTATGGGCCAATCAAATTTAGGATTCTGATGACATCGCACATCCATATAAGAGGAGGGGCAATGATTCATGATCTCACTCTGAATGGGAGAATGTTTTCATTTCATGTTACAGGCAAAAATAGGGGCTATGTTTCATAGGGGAAGATTGTTTTACCAGAATGTGCTGCCCCCATTTTTAGCTCAGCCCTTGAGGTTTGAAGTCAACTATCATGCAGAATTGTTAGTAAACTGCAGTATAAAGAAACAGAAGTGAACAGCAAAATGAACTAACACCACACCATGTTTAAAACTGATTGCTGAGTTTGGGGAATTCAGCAAGTACCAGCAGACCCTTCACCACACGGTTCTTCAGCCACTCACGTGGAATATTAAATTCAGTTCTGGCGGTCACCCCATCATTGAACCTATTAGAAAACCAGAGGCTGAGGAACTGAAGTGACTGAGCTGAAAGGAACATGGAAGAGAGGCAAATCTGTGTTCCTCTCTTGGGAAATAAAACACACAGAATGGGGTATTGCTGTTATTACAAATACCTGAAAAGGTGTGGTTTGCAAAAATAATAGTGCAATCCTAGGCAGAGTTACTTTAGCCTAAGCCCATTGGTTTCAGTGAGCTAAGGTGAGCACAACTGTTCATAGGATAGCACTTTAAAGATGGTAGCATTTATTGAGCAAGACAGGGATATTGCGCACAAGGAAAAGAAATGCAATTTGTCAAGAAAAGAAAGAGGGTAGTGTTTTCTTTTCCATCTACCATCCCCATGCCTACACATGCCATGCTCACATCCCATCATGAATCATAAAAGTGTATCTCTGATGTGATGTCAATGGACCATATCTAGGGTTGCCAGGTCTCTCTTTGCCACTGGTTGGAGATTTGGGTGGCAGAACCTGAGGAGGGTGGGGCATGGGGAGGGGAGGGACTTCAATGCCATAGAGTCCAACTGCCAAAGTGGCCATTTTCTCCAGGTGAACTGATCTCTTTTGGCTGGAGATCAGTTGTAATAGCAAGAGATCTCCAGCTAATACCTGGAGGTTGGCAACCCTAACTATGACCCTAGCAATGACCATATTTGGCTCCTGGAAAGAAGGGAAAGATATGACTACTATATCTTCAGCAATGAACAGATATAATAGACACAGCTAATTTGCATTAAATGATTTTAGGCATATGATCACACATTATAGGTTTCGGTCCACACCATGTGGAATCACATCTTTAGTAATGGTTCAGAGATACCATTGGGTCAGATATACCACTAAGGAGAAATCTGAAGGCACCTTTGGAATTATGACACAGCATGATGGGCACAGCCTCAAAATGGCTGCCACAAAATGGCTGCCACAGGAGGCAAAGCCAGTCACAAAATGGCTGTTGCAGCTTACCTCCAGTAACACAGTGAACATCCTTGTGCTGTAGTGGCAGCTGCCGAAAGAGCAGTATTAAAAAAAATCTGCACAGCCAATCATATCTATAATGGCCAGCCAGAACCCTTGCTGAGCAAAAGCTCTATCTGGCCTCACCCACTTTTTAAAAACACTTGGTGGGCACCAGGAAAGGTATTGGCAGGTGCCACGATGTCCATGGGCACCAGGCCAGGGACTCCTGCTTTACACACACAACCAGGAAACTGATTTTTGTCTGACAATTTGGCTGATTGTGAGCCACTTAAGCCTGTTCAGTGGGTTACTTTCCATACAATCAAACTGTACAATACAGTTGGCGACATTTCACCCATGTGAATTCTCACCCAGCCTAATGGGAGTGGCATTCCCCCCTCCCAGATCTGTCGTCACTGTGTGCTGCTCCACAGCCCATAAAGAGCTGACAAACCAGTTTGTCATAATGACTGATAAGCACAGTGTTTATTAAAAATGCCTACTGTGGGATGTTTATGTCCATTTTATCAACTTTAATGTCTGCTGGTTGTTTGGATGAGCAATATTTCATGCATGTGCAAGAGGAGGCAAACTGAACGATGGGTACACTCGAACAACATGACCCAACAGTGACCCCTGGGAAAGACTGATGCCCTTGACCACGCAGGCACCGAAGGAAAACACAAATCACAACAAAATCAAAAGTTAGCAAGCACAGTCACTGCGTAGCCACAAAGCTGTTCAGCACGCTTCTTAAGAGGGATGGTGGCCCCATGTAAACTTGTATGTCCAAAATGGTATGTGTCCCTGCCGAACATGTTTGGAGAAAAGTTCTCACCATCCCTAGACATTATTTATTAATCTCCAAGTTACCATAAACACTAAGTCTAGCTGCTAGATTTGACTCGTTTTTGCACAAAACTCGATTCAGTGAAAACATTTTGTCTTGCAACTGGTACAGAGCCAGCGTAGGGGATTGAAACGTGGATCCAAGCTTTGCTTTCCCCTGTAGTGTGAACCACTCTTAGCTTTACATTCATCTTATTGTTTCTTATCAACCACCATCATGTCATTCCCGACATCTGTTTTAAACTGAATAATAAAAACCAGTAGGCAGTAGGGTATACTACTAAGGGGGGGGGGAAGAATTGGGGGGGGGCTTCCCAAAGACAACATTATAGGTTGCTCTCAGCAAATTAAACACACATATACACATATCGTAAAATATTACAAACAAGCTGGTTTATGTTTACCTTTTTGTTCCCTGTTGATTTTTTAGATTATCATGGTCAATATCTCCCAGACAGCCTATATGTTTAAAGAATTTGTTTCCTTTATTTGAAAATTGAATAATCAGTCATCTGACCACACAGGAAATTCACAAATAGCTGTGGTTTTCAATAAAACTGCTGAAAGTCTGAAATGTTTTCTTTAATATTGGGGGGGGGGGTGACTGAGGGCAACCCACTTTACAAATTCAAAGTAGAATGTGTTGAATGTGTTGAATTCTGTCGAGAAAATGCCTGAATTCAGTAAAAAGCCAGGCCAGTAGGGTTGTGTATTGTGATATCAGAGCCAGCCAAAGTCCTGACCAAGGCAGCTCTTGTGAGGGAGATAGCTCATCTGCGCAGGTGAAGAGTCTTCTTCAGAAGCCCAATAAGTAGCTGTAGAGGCTGGCATTTTTTAGCTGGAGGGTATATCCCTCTAAACAGGAGAGCCCCAACTATGGAGCCCTAACAAAACCAGTAAAATATATATATAGAAAAATGGGGAAAAGCACAGAGCCATGCATCTGAGCAAAGACGAATATCCGAACCCGAAAAAGCCAGATATCTATTTGGCTTTTTCGGGAATCATGTATTTGGCTTCAGGCAGATTTCCAGGTTTTTGTATTTGGTCTACCTGAAACACAAATTGCCAAAACGGCTAATTTTGGGTTTAATTTTTGGGTATATCGAATGCACAACCCTATGGCCCAGTTACTGGGATCCACATATTTTCCTACAAATGCATCCTGTCAAACCATTCTAGAGGGAATAAACTGCAGTGATGATACTGGGCTGCTATTACAGAGCAATAGCCTGGTGTGGCACAAGTTGACTATAGGGGGGACAGATAGAGTTGCCAACCTCCAGGTGGACTGGCGATCTCCTGCTATTACAACTGATCTCCAGGCGATAGAAATCAGTTCCCCTGGAGAAAATGGCCACTTTGTCAATTGGACTCTATGGCATTGAAGTCCCTCCTCTCTCCAAACCCCGCCCTCCTTAGACTCTCTATTGGCTGGAGATCAGTTGTAATAGCAGGAGATCCTAGAGATTGGAAACCCTAGTTGTGAGTGTGTTAAGTGCCGTCAACTTGCATCTGTAAGGAGCGAAAACTGCAAGGTATTTACACTTTGGGTAGGTTAAGAATCCAAGGTGGAAGCTTCCCTTTTTTATTTAATTATGGTTGCCAAGGACAAGTGTGAGGGAAGTTTGCCCCTGCAGCAGTTATGGCCAAATCCAGCATAGCAAAGCTTCTCCTAATAACTATTGAGGGCTGCTTCTACAGTGAGTTCATGTGAAGTGCAGAGCATGTACCATTGGGCTACCAGTTTGTTTCCGAGTTGAATTCAAGATAACAGTTATGACCTTTGCCCTTTACAGCCCATGTTTCTAGTGGGCCATCTCTTCTAATATGTTTTTATACTCCAGTAACAATCTTCAAGATGCCATCTACTGGTTGTTCCCCACTTAAGGTAGGCAACTGGCATCTGCTAGAGCCTGTGCTTCTCCTGTAGTAGCTACAGAAATTTACATATAAATAAAGAATAAAGAGCATCTAAAAATCATGCATCAACTTGTCTCTAATGAATTTATAAAAACAGCCAAAAGCTCAGAACCAATTTTTTTTGCAAAAGAACATAAAATAGATAAAAATAAATTAAATGCCTCAGAGCAGCATACTTGGTTCTCCCCTCCTCAATTTCATCTTGATAACTTTATGAGGTAGACTGGCCCAAGGTAAGGTTACCAGCCTCCTGGTGGTGGCTGGAGATCTCCCACTATTACAACTGATCTCCAGGCAACAGAGATCGGTTCCCCTGGAGAAAATGGCTGCTTTGGAAGGTGGATTCTATGACATTATACCCCATTGAAGTCCCTCCCCTCCCCAAACTCTGCCCTCCTCAGGATCCACCCCCAAATCTCCAAGTATTTCCCAACCGGGAGCTGGCAACCCTAGCCCAAGGTCACCCAGTGGACTTCATGGTAGAACAGGGATTTGTACCTGGGTCTCCTCTGTCCTATTTGGACAACAAGTCTAACCACTGCACATCACTGGCTCATTCCCTCCATGAAACATGCCTACTAAACAATGATGTTGCCATTATTTTAACTTTAGAAGGGGTATTTCCCAGTTGCATGAAGGATCTCAGGTCTTCTGTGGGTTTTATTTTCAGTGTTCCAATTTGCTTTGCTGCTGCTACCATTTTATGTTCCTGGACCCTCACCCACAAGTTTGTACCATCTTGGCTTTAGCATTAATCTTCTCTAGAACATATTATACAGTGAATATCACCCTCTCTGGTCACTTGGAAGAATGCATGCGTCACCTGCTCTACACACCAGGTGCATGATGTGGCCCCTCGCTTTGCAGATCTGGGAATCAGCCGACATAGAAGAGTTGTCAAGAACACAGCATAGCCATACATGGCTGCTGAGCTGTATTCAGCTTTGCAAGCCATTCAGAGGGGCCATAGCTCAGTGGTAAAGCAACTGCTTTGCAATGTAGCAAATTCATGTGTTCATGTGACTGAACCTGGAATTTGGAACACATGAAGCGTCCTTATACTGAATCAGACCCTTGGTGATCAAAGTCCATATTGTGTACTCAGACCAGCAGCAGCTCTCCAGGTTCTTAGGTAGAGGTCTTTCACATCACCTACTTTCCTACTCCCTTTAACTGGAGATGCTGGGGATTGAACCTGGGACCTTCTGCATGCCAAGCAGATGCTCTACAAACTGAGCCACAGCCCCTGTTGACATTTCAGTTAAAAGGATTTAGTAGGAGGTAAAAGATCTCTGCCTGAGACCCTGGAGAGCCGCTGCCAGCCATAGTAGACAATACTGACTTTGATAGACCAATGATCTGACTCAGTATGGCACCTTCAGTTTGTTCAAGCTTATCCTAGTTCCATTGCCAACTCATTAACAAGCATTTCTGCTCTTTTCTTCCTTTCAAATGTCAGCTGAGAGGATGAAGATGACCACCTAGGCTACATCAGATATTTCTGGCATCTTTGTAAGCATTGCCAGTTGAATCCTAATGCACCCAATCTGAATATCTCTTACCCCCTCCACCATAACCAATATTTGCATTTGTAATCTATTTGGCAAGCATTCTTCATGTCAATTTGAAATTCTCACATGGCACATCTTTAGCTAAATATGTGAGCTCAGAGAACAGCAAAGCAACCCTGCCAATTTGGCAACCTGCAGCAGGAACAGCCGATTAAAGCAGGCGTCCAAGAATCCCGCTCACCGCCTGAATAGCAGCAGCTGGAATCACTCAAAACACTCCCGCACCCAGTAGGGGGAGCAATCCTTCCAAACCATGCAACTCACTCTTAGACTGAATGGACTCCCAGAATTATAAGGGACACTTCTGCGACATGGGATTCAGAAACATATTAATTAGCGATGCTGCAGATCTTTGTTCTTTTCAGACTGGGAAAATGAACCTTAGTGGCTTGCAGTGCTCACCTTTGTACTGAAACCCGGAATCCTTCTATGACTTGTTTTTTAACCCAAACAGGAGAAGAGCCAGCGTGGTGTAGTGGTTAAGAGCAGTGGTTTGGAGCGGTGGAGTCTGATCTGGAGAACCGGGTTTGATTCCCCACTCCTCCACATGAGCGGTAGAGGCTAATCTAGTAAACTGGATTTGTTTCCCCTCTCCTACACATGAAGCCAGATGGTTGACCTTGGGTTAGTCACGCTCTCTCAGCTTCACCTACCTCACAAGGTGTATGTTGTGAGGAGGGCAAGGGAAGGCGATTGTAAGCCAGTTTGATTCTGCCTTAAGTGGTAGAGAAAGTTGGCATATAAAAACCAACTCTTCTTCTGTTCCCTCCCAGCCACACCCTTCCCTCACTGCTGATGGAGGTTGTAGCCAATAGCTCCATCTCTCACACTGCCTTTTTCCTTCTCCACCTATTAAACTGTGAAATGACAAAGGAGCTTGTGGCACCTTAAAGACTCACATTGGTGGCTTTCATGAGTAGGGTTGCCAACCTCCAGGTACTAGCTGGAGATCTCCTGCTATTACAACTGATCTCCAGCTGATAGAAATTAGTTCATCTGGAGAAAAGGGCCGTTTTGGCAGTTGGACTCTATGGCATTGAAATCCCACCCCTCCCCAAACCCCACCCTCCTCAGGCTCCACCCCAAAAACCTCCCATCAATGATGAAGAGGGACCTGGCAACCCTAGGATGCAACCACAAAATGGCTGCCTCAGGAGGTGGAGCCAACCACAAAATGTCAGGGAGTGAGGTTATACATAACTCTAATAATAAATTTTCAACATCTCTGGCAGAAGCTCTGTTTTACAGGATACCTTTTAAAATGACCATTTAAAGTGTTTCTTGTTTGTTTGTTTGTTTGTTTATTGCATACACAAAGCTTACCTTTAGTCATGCGGTGAAGATTTTTGTGCTGCTGGTAAAACAACTTCTGAAAAATCTGCACAGCCAGTCAGATTTCCAATGGTGATTCAAAAGCCCTGCGGTACAAAATCTTCACCTGGCCCTTCCCACGTTCTAAAAACAGTTGGCTGGTGCCAGGAAAGCTGTTGGTGCATACCGTGGAGCCCACAGACACCATGCTGGGGACCCCTAGATAACCAATGCAAAGGGCTGGAAGAATAAATTATGTGAGATCTATCAGACGTTTTATCAAATGAAGTCCAATTTGTTGCCACCAGGCCTGCATATTGGTTTGTTCTTCTCTTTCCTTCCATCCATCTTGATATCACACTAGCTTCTCTTCTTCTCTTTGCATGGACCCATGAACTAATTTGTCCCGTTACCACAACAAAGACAGGAGACAGCGTGAGTGGGACCACACTAAATTTCATCACAATTATTACGCAAAGTCGCCATGTCAGAGAGAAGCCAAGCCTTGTCCAGTGTCATATGATTATTCCTTTAATCTAGGTCTCTCAGTGGTTCAACAGTGCACCTTTAGCCGCAAAAGGATCTGGCCACGTTAGCATGCTGCCGAAGAAAGAACTGTACCATCATTTGCATTTCTGATAGGTCATTTATGCAGGGGAAATTAGTGTTTGGTTTGCTTCAGTTTTCTGCTCTGAATTCTCAAACATCATATGGATGAGGGATTCTTCCCTGCCCCTTAATTCCAGGAATACCTTGTGATTAATTAGGCATCCCCAGTTAATCATGGAGCTTCTGAATCCCTCCCTTTGAAAACAAAGCCTTGTTGCACTTTACTTGGAGGGGGCGGGTCAGCTCTTAAAGGGACTGTATGCTTTTGCTGGATATTCCTCCCCACCTTTCTTCAACAGCTCCCTGCAGGGAGCTGCCTTACAACCTCTGCAGCCTCTCTTTAATGTTTTCCTGCACATTTCATGAAGGCTTAACTCCCTCTTTTGTGCTTTGCTTTGAGGGAAGGGGTTGGATGGGAGGGACAGACACGTGGGAGGGGGCAGCCAAAGTGGGCGTGGGAAGAGAAACCTGAAGTTAAGAGCTATGCATGGAAATAGGGGGAATTTGCGTCGCTCTTGCCTCGAAGCAGTATTTAGATTCGTTCTAAAACAGGATCCTAGAACTGCGGGGGAAGAACGAAGCCAGAGCGAAGTCACGTCTGAAGATCGGTGAAATCATGAATAATGCAAAGGAAGCCTCGAAGCAGTCCAGCAGGGACTGCAAAGTAAATACCCCTGCATAAATGGTCATAAATAGGTAGATTCTTTTAATGATTTAGAATGTTAGCATTGCTCACCAAAGCCATGACGCTGGTTAGACCTAGGGCAAAAACGCATGGTCGCTTTAGCCTCCTTTATCCCCTGTTTCAGCCTGGATTCAGCCTGGATCGAACGCATGCGTTTCCCCGCACATGCGTTCAATCCTGGCTGAATCTTGGCTGAAACAGGGTATAAAGGAGGCTAAAGCGACAGTGCGTTTTCGCCCCTGGACTGTACGCAACAGTCTCTCCCTGCTTGGAAACCTTCCTTTTGTTTCCTTCTTTGGAGATATTCCCAGGACCTGGAATCACTCCATCGTGTCCCCTTCAAGCAAGTCAGCTGACATACTTGACAGCTGACCTTGCCCTCTCCCATCTTTCCAAGCTTAAAAAGAACAGGACCTTTTGTTGTTCAGTCAAGCCACTTGTCCTAAAACTTGGGCTATAGTCTCTCCCGAAATGCATGTGCTGACAAGGGTAAAGTCAGGACACAAACGTCTCTTGCTTCCCCCCTCCCTCTCCTGAGTGGAGTACCTTGGCCAGTGTGTACGGGCGCTTGGAAAATTCGGTTCCTTTTTGTGGGCATTCCAGGATTGTGTATTATTGTAAGCTGCTTGATATTGTTTTAACTGCCTCACAGGCGTTGCAAACTGTCATCGCCATATGTCGTAAACTGGGCTTAGTTTACAAAGGATATTTGGAACAGAGACCAGACACAGCCTTCTGGTAAGAAATAAGTTTAAGGAGCCATGTAGGCAGGGAGTGGCAGCCGTGGGCTGAAGGCCAGAGTCCTTGGGTCTTAGCAGCTGCACCTACTCAGAGTATGCTGACGCTGCATAGGGATGCCAGCCTCCAGGTGGGACCTGGGGATCCCCCGAAATTACAGCCCATCTCCAGACTACAGAGATCAATTCCCTTGGAGAAAATGGATGCTTTGGACGGTGGACTCTATGACATGGTACCCCACTGAGGTCCCTGTCCTCCCCAGGCTCCATCCCCAAATCTCTAAGAGTTTCTGAATCTGCATCTGGCCACCCTTAACCCCCCCCATCACCCTCTGGTGGCCAGGGGGGACCTTGCAACCCTAGGATCATTAGGGTTGCCAGCTCCAGGTTGGGAAATACCTGGAGATATTGAGGGTAGCACCTGAGGAGGGCGGGGTTTGGAGAGGGGAGGGATTTCAATGTCATAGAGTCCAATTGCCAAAGTGGCCATTTTCTCCAGGGGAACTGATCTCTGTCACTTGGAGATCAGTTGTAATAGTACCTGGGGGCTTGTCAACAAAAATATATATAGTACTTGAGCTGTACAATCTTGTGTACAAAAGACTACAAGTCCACAACAAAGGGTAATACAGGTTGTGGACTTGTGGACTTGTAGTCTTTTGTACACAAGATTGTTTAGTACAGTGTACTTACAGCCGTGTTGGGACTGTGTTCCCTTTATATGTTTTGATGTAAGATGGATATTTTTGAAGCAAAGCAGACAAAAATATATCACTCAGTGAGGTAAAGAAACTGTGTTCGACTGTATAATATTACACTAATTATAAGCCATAGTAGCTATCTTTATTTTGTGATACCACCTGGGGGCTGGCAACCCTAAGGATCATGGAACACAACACTTCAGACATTTGATGAACTGGGTTCTGGTTCTGGGAAGCTCATGCCATGATTTATTCATTAGAGTCAGATGGCACAAGACTGCTTTATTTTGCTTATTGAGAGAAGAAGAAAAAACCTTTCACACATGAATCATGTTTAGTGTGCATCCTAATTAGTACAAGTACAGGATAATCCTAAACAGAGTTACACCCTTCTGAACCAAATTATTTTAATAGACTTGTGTGTGTGTGTGTGTGTTAAGTGCCGTCAAGACGCTTCCGACTCATGGCGACCCTATGAATGAAAGTCCTCCAAAATGTCCTATCTTTGACAGCCTTGTTCAGATCTTGCAAATTGAGGGCTGTGGCTTCCTTTATAGAGTCAACCCATCTCTTGTTGGGTCTTCCTCTTTTCCTGCTGCTCTCAACTTTTCCTAGCATGACTGTCTTTTCCAGTGACTCTTGTCGTCTCATGATGTGACCAAAATACAATAGCCTCCATAATTTTTCATTAACAGACTTAAACAGATGCAATTTTGCTTGAGGAGACACTTTAAACAGCACAATCCTATACAGAGTTATTCCAGTCTAAACCCATTGAAATCAAGGAGCGTATATTTGTCTAACTCTGCATAGGATTGCACTGTTAGTTACCAATTAGGGTAAGCGTCAGAATTCTTTTATGCTTCATAAAAAAAATGAGGAATCTTAATCGAAGTAAAAGAAAGGATGTGGTTTGAACAGCCACGTTGCCATAATAACAAATAGAATTCAACCAATGCATATTTTCACATTCTTGGCTTGGCAAAAAGGAGTATATTGGAACAGGAAATCTCTGGCCAAAATGAAAACAGCCTCAAATCAAAAAATTGCCTTTGAATATGATCTAGTGTCACCTACAATACTGTAAAAAAAGAGAATGCCCAATTTAATGCCTCTCCATAATGCAAAGCAGACTTTCCCATTTTTAATAGGGTCGATTGCTTTTCATGTGGTCCTCTAATTGCAAAAGTGATGAAAATTCCACAAGGAAGAAATTACTGGGCAGTTTTACTATTTGCAAAGCCCAAAAGGACTTTCATGTGCATGCTGTAAACAACAAATTGATCTCACTTTTACCATTGAAATGATTCAACAAAGAGCCCAGCACTGTTTTAGGGATGTTTGAATATGCCCCCTTTTATTTCTCTTTCTATTGACATGTTATGATTGTTGACTTTTCCATCCATTTTAATTGCAAGTGTTTCTTTTATGGCATTTTGTCATTTTAAAAGATTTTACTCCATTTTGTACCATTTGATGAGATCAAGTGACTTCCTGGTTCATGTGATACTATGGAGTACAGCCCAAATAGCCCATCTTAAGCCTAGTCTTGTCATACCTTGGGAGCTAGGCAGGGTTTGTCATGGTCAGTACTTCAATGGCAGATAGGGTTGCCAGCTCCAGTTTGGGAAGTACCTGGAGATTTGGGGAGTGAAGCCTGAGAAGGGTGGCATTTGCAGAGGAGAGGGACTTAAATGAGGTATAATACCATAGAGTCCACCTTCCAAAGCAGCCATTTTCTCCAGGGGAACAGATCTCTGTCACCTGGAGATCAGTTGTAATAGTGGGAGATCTCCAACTGCCACCTGGAGGTTGGCAACCCTAATGGGAGACCACCAAGGAAGTCTGAGGCTGCCATGCAGAGACAGACAATGACAAACCACCTCTGCTCATGTCTTGCCTGGAATACCCCATGGGTGAGAAGCAGGGATGTTGGGCAGAGCGGCAGAGAAGGCTTGTACTGCTGGGGTGGCCAGGGAAGCTGCGGAGATGAGGCAGAGCGAAAGAGAAAGCCCGCGCTGCCGCCAAACAGCTGAGCGGCGGGGGGGAGCATCTCTGCCACTCTGCCCGACGTCCCTGCTTCCCAAGCAGCTTTCCCTTAGAGGAAAGTGGAGGCGAAGCAAGTTCTGGGGCCCAGGAAGCACCCGTCGAAGGCCTACAGCCATTAGCCATTGAAAGCAACGGGGCCGGCGGCGAGAACTAAAAGTCTGAGTACGAGAGCACGAGCGCTCCCTCTGGCATTTCTCTCCCTGCTCTGCCGGCAAAAACTGGCTCTCAGCAACAGCAGCAACGGAGGAACCATGCTTCATTCACCTTGGAGCAACTCCAGAAATTGGAGGAAATCTTCCAAAAGGAAACCAACTGGTGGTTTCCGAAAGGTGTCAGGTGGCTGCCTTGCTGAGCCTGAGTGATGAACAGGTCAGAAACTGGTTCCAGAACCACTGAATGAAATGTAAGCAAGAGCACCAAAACCACTGGGAAAGTTTCCTGCCTTCAGGCCCCTTCTCATCGTACAGTCCCAGGGCCCCACTGTGAGCCCTTGGCCTAAATCAGAACCAAAACAAACCACATCGAGACAGCCAGGTCCAAAAGAAGCTGGTTTTTACTTGGTCTAAATAGGAGTACAGAGCATGAAGAAAAGCTGACAGCAATGAGCTCGCTGTCTAACACTCAGCAGTATAAAGGCTATGATATTTGCAAGTGATTACAGAACACAAACATAGCTGCTGTTCCCAGGACTTCAAACAGGCTTCGGTATGCAGGCTTGTCCTTGAGCTTAGTCAGTAGTCAGGTCAGCGATAGAAACGAAAGCAAAACAAAGTAACTGAGATACAGGCCTGACATCCTGCCCCCCTTAAGGCCCCCTTCCTCCTGGCAAGGGGGATGGCTTGTCCGGGTAGGTGGTGTGAAAGGCGTTTACTAAGCGGGGGGCGGAGACCTTTTATGCACGCACCCATTCGTCATAGGCAGGGGGGAAGTGTTTCCAGCGAATTAGGTATTGCAGAGATCCATGGTGTATACGTGAATCCAGGATCTTGGACACCTCGAAATGTTCCTCCCCTCCCACCATCACTGGTTGTTTGGGAGGCGGCTCTGGATGCCAGTCCGAGGAGGCGACATGGGGTTTCAGGAGACTGACATGGAAGACGGGGTGGATACGCCTTAAGGTTTTGGGAAGAGTCAATTCCACGGCGACAGGGTTAATGATTCGGGCGATAGGAAATGGGCCAATGTACTTGGCACTGAGTTTGTGACAAGGACGGGTGGAGCGCAGATTTCTGGTGGAAAGATAAACTAAGTCCCTGACTTGAAAGTCCTTACTGGGGGAGCGATGCTTATCAGCTTGCGCTTTGTACTTGCGTTTGGCTCGGTCCAGGTTGCTAATCAGCCAGGGCCAAGTAGTACGGAGGGCATGCGCCCATGAGGCGACATCAGGATCCCCCTCCCCCTCAGACCCTTCTACAGGGGCAATAGGACCAAAGTCCTGACCATACACAGCATAGAAAGGGCTGAAGCCAGTAGATTGATGCACAGCATTATTGTAAGCATATTCTGCAAAAGGCAACAGTTCTACCCAGTCATCTTGGTGATAATTGACATAACAACGCAAATAGCATTCCAGTACAGCATTGACACGTTCAGTTTGCCCATCCGTTTGAGGATGGTAAGCACTAGACAACCCTTGCTCCACCCCCACTAATTTGAGGAAAGCTTTCCAAAATTTAGCAATAAAACTACTTCCGCGGTCGCAGATTATCTTGCGCGGAAACGAATGTAGCCGGAAGACATGTGACAGGAAGAGACGGGCCAACTTGGGGGCGGAGGGAATACCCGCTAAGGGAACCAAATGTACCTGTTTGGAAAATAAGTCAGTAACAACCCATAGTACAGTTTTGCCCCCGCTAAGGGGGAGATCCGTCATGAAATCCATGGCAATCACTTCCCAGGGTTTACTGGGGATTTCCAGCAGCTGCAGTAGTCCTGGGGGTTTGCCTTGAGAACGTTTGACTGTGGCACAGATAGGGCAGCTGCGAACGAAGGAGTCCACATCAGAACGCATCCCCCCCCCCACCAAAACTGTCTGCGCAATAGGTGAAGAGTTTTCCGGAACCCAAAGTGTCCCGCTGTCTTAGCTCCATGGGCTAACTGTAGAACTTCTCTTCGAAGTATTTTAGGCACGTATAATTTTGAGTCTTTGTACCAACAACCACCTTGCTCGAGTACACCTTGGGGCAAGGTTTGGGCAGTGCGTTCGGCTAGGCACTGAGCCCGAAGGGAGTCCAGGAAGGTATTGGAGATGATCACCCCCTCTCCGTTTGTGGGAGAGGGAGAAGCAGGAGTTGATGGTGGTGGAGGGGGAGGAGAGGCTGGTTGCTGTGGAGCGCTGGATACAGTTGGCGCAAGGGGGACAGGCGAGGGAGCCTGCTGGTTAGGGCTGGATACCTTGTCAGCTACGGTATGGTTCCCCTGCTGGAGCCGGGTTTGGGTCCGGGTTTGCACGACCAGTAGGGGTAGGGCTTCCCTTTGCGCCGGAGTAAACAATGAGTCTGTCGGCCGATCCCGTTTTACTGGGTATTGAGGCAACCGGGATAGGGCATCTGCAAGCACGTTCTGTTTCCCAGGTACATGTTTGAGAACAAAACGGAATTGAGCAAAGAAGTCCGCCCAACACTGTTGTTTTGCGGACAATTCATGGGTCCCCGTGAGGGCAGCTAGATTTTTGTGATCGGTCCAAACTTCAAAGGGGATCCCGGACCCCTCCAGGAATTGCCTCCACAGCATAAGGGCATGGTGGACGGCTGAAGCTTCCTTTTCCCAAATGGGCCAGTTTAATTGGGAAGGTGTAAACTTCTTCGAGAAGTAGGCACAAGGGTGAAGGAGACTGTCCGGTCCTCTCTGGAGTAGCCCCCCCCCATGGCTACGTCAGACGCATCGACCTGTACAATAAACATTTGGTTCGGATTTGGGTGCTGTAGGACCGGTTCAGAAGTGAAAAGCCATTTGAGGGCTACAAAGGCGGATTGGCATTGATCAGTCCATAGTATTTTGGCAGAGGGCAACGTTGCAGAAACCCCTTTACCCTTTGTTTTCAGGAGGTCAGTGATTGGCAACGCCACTTGAGCGAAGTTGGGAATGAAACCGCAGTAGAAATTAGCAAAGCCCAGAAATTGCTGCACTTGCTTGCGGGTGGAGGGCGGAGTCCAGTCAAGTACCGATTGGACTTTAGCGGGGTCCATGCTAAGGCCACGATGAGAGATTATGTATCCCAAGAAAGTTATCTGCTTTCGGTGAAATTCGCACTTGGACAGTTTTGCATAGAGCTGGTGGTTACGGAGTCGTTGTAAAACTTCTCTGACAAGAGCAACATGTTCCTCCATGGTTTTCGAATAAATAAGGATGTCATCCAAATAAACCACAACCCCGCGGTACAGCAAATCATGTAGTATTTCGTTGATGAGCTGCATGAAGACCCCCGGGGCCCCTTTTAGCCCGAAGGGCATCACGAGGAATTCAACATTCCAAAACAGCTGGAGAAGGCAGTGAGGGGTTCGTCCCCCTCGCGGATACGGACGCGGTAGTAAGCTTCTACTAGGTCCAATTTGGAGAATATACATCCCTCTTGTAACTGTCCCAAAATATCCGAAATCAATGGTATGGGGTAGGCGTTGGCTTGGGTGACTGCATTGAGATTTCGAAAGTCAATGCATAGACGCAGATCGCCCTCCTTTTTCGGACAAAGAATGCAGGAGCAGAGTTAGGAGCGTTCGATGGTCGGATGAACCCTCGAGCAAGATTTTTTTCCCAAAAAGTCCCGAAGCACAGTGCGTTCGGAAGCGCTCATAGGGTAAATCTTGCTTTTGGTCAGTGTGCAGTCCTTTACTACTTCAATTGCACAGTCTGTGGCACGGTGGGGTGGTAAGGCATCGCATTCTTTAATGTCAAAGACATCGGCAAGGTCTTGGTATACATGGGGAAGGGACGGTGGCGATGGGATATCAGAGGTCAATGCCGGAGCGGGTGGAGCCAGCAGCGCGACGTGCTGCCGGTGCTGTTCGCATTTGGAACTGGTAAAGGAGATAGTGTCCGTCTCCCAATCTATATAGGGATTATGACCCTTAATCCAATTAATTCCTAGGACCACCTCGAATCGGTTAGGGGCTATGGTAAAGTCTATTTGCTCCCAATGAGAGCCAATACCCATCGCCACCCCTTTAGTGCGATGATCAACTGGGCCCCCCTTGAAATGGCTTCCATCCATCTGGGCAAATTGGACGGGAGCTGGTAGCGCCTCGGACTTGACTTTGAGAGCTGCGAATGTGGTTTCACTAATTAAAGTGCGACCGCAGCCGGAGTCAATAAGTGCCCTGACAGGCAGTTGGGGACCCCCTTTATAGCGTTGTAACACTGCGTCCACATACATCGTATTTTCTACTTCTTTCACCTTCGTCGGTTTCGTAGGTTTTACAGGAGAAACTGCGGGGGTCTGCGGGGACGTTCCATTCACCGCAGGCTGTGACCGGTTATTTGACAGGTCAAGAGGCGAGTCCAGGTTTAGCGCTGGGGTATCCCGGAGGTGATTTCCGTCCGAAGATGGAGAATTGTCCCCCACTGGGGCACTTGTAATCCGAGACCCGGAGGGGTCTGTAGAAGTAGGAAGACCGGGAGAGTCTCTGAAATAAAATGCAGGGGGTGTGAACCGACCCGGCGTTGTACTGCGGGTGGCCGCGGTGCCTTCGCGTTGAGGCATTCCTCGGTTTTGTGACAGGTCAAGAGGTGAGTCCAGGGTTAACGCTGGGGTATCCCCGGGAAGATCCCTGTTCGAAGGTGAAGAATTGTCCCCCACTGGGGCACTTGTAATCCAGGACCCGGAGGGGTCTGCAGAAGTAGGAAGTGCAGAGGGTGTGGGCCGTCCCGGTGCTGTACTGCGGGTGGCCGCGGTGCCTCTGCGTTGAAGTATTACGGGTGCTGGTGTAGATCCAAGGAACGGGGCCCCTGGCCTTCCTGGCGGTGGCAGGACAGGAGCTCCGGAGTCTCCTGGCGCCACAGGCACTGCTGGAGTTACTGGCAACATGGGCGCTCCGCCCAGAGGTGCCGCAGGTTGCTGCGGTTGAGCCTGATCAGGAGACCCTGGTTGTGGAGCTGGGGCCGAGTCATCCGGTTCGGCTTGTATCTGCTGCAAGCAGTCGTTGTCGTGAAGCCAAAAGTTCATCTGATCCTGCAAGTGGGCCACTCGGTCTACGTGTACCCGCTTGTGCTTTTGGAGCAAAAACATATCCTCGCCCGCATCACCTAAGCGACGGGGCTGGCTGATTCGGAGGTTTGCAGCCCAGAGAGTGTCCTCATAGTGCAAGTCCTCTTTGACCCCCTTATGATCCGCCAAAACTTGGTCTGCTTCGAGTTTGGTGGTCAGGGCCATGGTAACTAGTGGCAGTGCCTCCTGCTCCCATGCCGGAATAGGTCCGGTTTGATCCGGAAGATCCAGTCGCGGCTTGATCCGAACCGCTAAGGTTGCTGCGCTGACACCAGAGGCGGGGGTTGACAGCTTATCAATCCCGGCCATTGAAGTGGTGGTCGAGGTCATTCCATGGAAGAGTGCAACCATCCGTTACGCCAGTGTTTTTGGCCCGGCTCCGCACACCCGGGCCAGTCGAGCATCCTCCACTGGACAATTTGACGCCAGGAGGTCGTGGCGGGCGCTGGCCTCCGTGCTGCGCCCATACAAGTTCAGTCAGACGGCTACGTTCCACTTCTGCCCGTTGAACGTTGTCTAGGGCGTCCTAAAAGGAAGGTATCAGGGATGAGACCCTTCCAGGGCTCCGGCGAGGAACCCGCTACCAGGGGAACAGATCCACCGGGACCGGGGGTGAACCACACGGGGCTCCAGCCACGGTAAACTCACTCGGAGAGCTCTGTCTTAGCTCCCATCCGAGTGGCAGGCGAACCCTCCTGGGCTCCAGCCTGACTGATAAAAAGGGTGATGAAGGATTGCTGTCAGAATGTGAGCCATTGGCTTAAATCAGAACCAAAACAAACCACATCGAGACAGCCAGGTCCAAAAGAAGCTGGTTTTTACTTGGTCTAAATAGGAGTACAGAGCATGAAGAAAAGCTGACAGCAATGAGCTCGCTGTCTAACACTCAGCAGTATAAAGGCTATGATATTTGCAAGTGATTACAGAACACAAACATAGCTGCTGTTCCCAGGACTTCAAACAGGCTTCGGTATGCAGGCTTGTCCTTGAGCTTAGTCAGTAGTCAGGTCAGCGATAGAAACGAAAGCAAAACAAAGTAACTGAGATACAGGCCTGACATCCACTCAACTTTTTCCAGGACTTTTCCATGCATCCTCAACAAATTGTGCCACCTTTTATACCAAACTCTGGGTTGCAATCCAGCTCACCCTGCCCATTGTACCAGCCCCCACTACATCCTCCCTACCTACTCCTTGCTCCTGGTGTGCCATACCACTTTCCACCCCCGCTGTTAATGCATCTGTTTGCACATTATGAAGATGACTGCATGCCATCTCCTCATTCTGCTGAGTAAGGAATCATATGGCTCTGTCTCCGAAGACATTGTTTTACTTTGGAGTCTGTTCACATGGACATTAATGTCCTTACTTAAAAAAAAACAGTATTAAAACTTTTGAAGAAAGAAAGAAAGAAAGAAAGAAAGAAAGAAAGAAAGAAAGAAAGAAAGAAAGAAACAAACAAACAAACAAACAAACAAACAAACAAACAAACAAACAATGATTATTAGGGATACAATAAAACGTGAAATATCCATCTAGCATGTGTGCAAACGCATGTCTCGGGTCACCATTTGTAGATTCACAACTCATGACTTCATTTATTAAGAATCTGTGGCCTGCCCATCTGATGTGGCATTATGATGCTGAAAAGAAAAGTGAGGAAAGAAGGGGAGGGGGAGGGGAGCTGGAATAAAATACTGGTTAGCACTTTCTTGGTGTTATGAATCTGTTCCAGCCTGTTTTCACTCCCACCAAGCCATCATCATGACATCATTAATGTAATCCTTACATCAGCACATTTTTTTGTGGGAAATGTGGTTGCTCTGCTGCTGGGAGCCAAAAGACCTCCTCTCTACACCTCCCATTATTTGTGGATTTTGCCGTCAGAAATGGTCCGAGGAATAGCCTCGGTGAATGGTCTGGGTCTACTTTACATAAAAATGGAAAGATCTTCTGGTTTCATCTTTACTGCAGAATAGGGTTGCCAGCTCCGGGTTGGGAAATACCTGGAGATTTGGAGGCCGGAGCCTGAGCAGGGAGGGGTTTGGAGAGGGGAGGGACTTCAATGCCATAGAGTCAAATTGCCAAACCGGCCATTTTCTTCAGAGGTAAAAGGTAACGGTCCCCTGTGCAAGCACCAGGTCATTCCTGACCCATGGGATGATGTCACATCCCTGTGTTTATTAGGCAGACTTTGATTACGGGGTGGTTTGCCAGTGCCTTCCCCAGTCATCTTCCCTTTACCCCCAGCAAACTGGGTACTCATTTTACCGACCTTGGAAGGATGGAAGGCTGAGTCAACCTTGATCTGGCTACCTGAAACCAACTTCCATCAGGATCGAACTCAGGTCATGAGCAGAGCTTGGACTGTAGTACTGCAGCTTACCACTCTGCGCCACAGGGCTCCTTTCTTCAGAGGAACTGATCTCTATTGCCTACACATAGCTTTTGTCCATGCAGGTCCCTTGACCCCCCAGCACAGCCTTTTTAGTAGTTAGGGTTGCCAACATCCATGTACTAGCTGGAGATCTCCTGCTATTACAACTGATCTCTAGTGAACAGAGATCAGTTCACCTGCAGAAATAGAATGCTTTGGCAACTGGACTTTATGGCATTGAAGTCCCTCCCCTCCCCAAACCCCACCCTCATCAGGCTCCATCCCAAAAACCTCCCACCGGTGGCAAAGAGGGACCTGGCAACCCTACCCAGAGGACTACCATAGGGATAGCCATAGTACTCTGTTATACCAAAAGAAAACAAAAGTCCTGATATGTGGAGGGAAATCATACTGGGAAATCTTATGGAGAAGGTTGGGGGGGGGACATTCTTGTTCTTTCTTAGGATATTTCGAGTATAACATGGAGGAGGGGTGAGAATCACATATGCTACCCTGAGCTCCTAGTGTTGTGATTGAACTTATGCTTTTGAGATATTCCCTATTATTAGTCTAGTGTGTTAATTTGAAAACCTTCCCTATGGTCACAGGTTCAAGTAGGCAGTTCAATTACTTAGCAGTGCTTGCACGAACCTGTTGGAGATGCTCCTTCGTTTAAAGCTGTTTGAACTGCTCCTCATTCTTTTGGTCTCTCTTTTGGAACCCAGAAACATTACACCTAGGAGGGCGAGTGGAATAAAAATGTACTAAACAAATGAGAATATCTAGAGTATGCTTTCTTTTCAAATATTTTTCCCAGCTTTGCCTGCTTTCTATGGGTAGCATTCAAACATGATGCATTCTCGTTTAAATAGCATCCTGAGCATTCCTTCTAAAATGACTCCTCTCTAAGTTCTTTGTGGGAGGGAAGGTGGCATGGTATAGCCTGATCTTGTCACATCTTGGAAGCTAAGCAGGGTCAGTACTTGGGAGGAAAACCCACCAAGGAAGACTCTGCAGAAGAAGGCAATGGCAAAACACCTTTGCTTCTCACTTGCCTTGGAAGTAGGGTTGCCAGGTCCCTCTTTGCCACTGGCAGGAGGTTTCTGGGGTGGAGCCTAAGGAGGGCAAGGTTTGGGGAGGGGAGGGACTTCAATGCCAAGGAGTCCCATTGCCAAAGCGGCCATTTTCTCCAGGGGGAACTGATCTCTATCAGCTGGAGATCAGCTGTAATAACAGGAGATCTCAAGCTACTACCTGGAGGATGGCAACCCAACTTGGAAGCCCCTTGCTGGGGTCACCAGAAGTCAGCTACGACTTGACAGAACTCTACACACACACACACACACACACACGTTCCTTGCCCAGCATGCAAAAGGGCTTCCAAACTTTTAAATGTACACATGCTGCTGGCCCTGGTGCGTGGGTGACAGAGCAGTCAAACAACTGATTTGCAGTCAATTTGAATGAGGATTTCTCCTAGACACATCTGGGAACACACTGGTGGTTGTGTGAATTGGCTCATGCTCTCCAACGGAACACCTGCAAAAGGCACATGGATAGAGAGAGAGAAAATACATGCCTGCCAAACTGTGCTATTTGACTCTCTAATGAAAGGGGAAAGAAAAGCAGACACATATTTTGTCCATATAAACAATACAGTCAAAAGCAATGAGCAGAACCAGCATGCCATGGAAAAGAAAGCGTGGACTTCTACCAGGAATGGGCACAGGCATGCTATATGACAACTGCAATAAACATTTCAGACTGAGAATTATTTCTATGTTGATCTCAGAAAATGTCCCACAGAGAAAATAGGTAAAGCGATACATTCTCACAGGAATGGAAAACAAAAGTGACAGTGATGAAAAGCTATGTATGAGCCACACTGTTGTATGGATATGAGGCATGGAATATTAATAGGAACAGAGGGGCAGAAATTGCACAATTGAGATGTGATTTTATTAGGCAGATGCTCACACTGACATTATTATTGCCAGTCCTAATGGCTTTCTAGAGCTGAGTTAACAATTCTCTTCTTCACTTTCCAGCTATTGTCTTAAAACACGGCAGCAGTTTTTTACATCACCTTCTAAATGTATCTTAAGCCAGGTCAACGGCCTTCTGAGCATCCAATTTCTTTTTAAAGTATTCTTTCAACAGTAACCTTTCTTTCCTTCTTTTGGGCTCCCTTGCTCAAAAGGTCTTGAGCAGTAAAGGGGAGTCTTTATTTATATGTTTTTAGGAAAATATGGTGGATAGATACTTGGCTCCCACCAATGTTGTTCTTGGGTCTCTATCCGCCAGCAAAAGGGGGACTGTTTTATCTTTTGTTACGGTGGCAGGTAATTTGATTAAGGTGGGGTAATCCATTGATTGTGATAGGAATTATGTTGGGGGCATTCCAACATCATATGGGATAAGGAATCCACTCTCTTCAGATCACATGGACAAAGCCTGTCTGAAACAGGAACCAATCTACCTGGGAGCTGGATCTGCATAAGGCACCACCACGGACATGGGAACACCTTGGTGGCATCTGTGAGAACATAGAGGTAGGATTTGTATGAACTGGTGTTTCCTTTGGACAGTGCCAGGGCACTCCAGCCAGGTCTGGGCTCCTCACTTCCTCTGCTAGATTGTAGGTGGAGAAAGGTTTTGGATTGGTCTCTGTTGTGCTGTAGGACCACCACTGAAGACAGCCAGTTGATAGGTTTTGCAGGTACCACCCTGCAAGGATAGGTGGCACAAGGAGCCACTAAGAACTCCTCTGGCCCCACAGAGTTGCTGGATTTGACTTGCCTCAGTTTGGGTAACTTGTCACTCATTGCAGCTGTTTATAGATCCCCCATTCCTTCTTGTTTCCCTGGTGAGTCATTAATTTGCTTATAGCCACCAATAGTGACACAGGACAGTGCACAGGTCATGATATTTACCATTGTAGCTGTTCAACAAGTAGGGTTGCCAGGTCCCTCTTTGCCACCAACAGGAGGTGTTTGGGGTGGAGCCTGAGGAAAGTGGGGTTTGGGGAGGGGAGGGACTTCCATTCCATAGAGACCAATTGCCAAAGTAGCCATTTTCTCCAGGTGAACTGATCTCTATCTAACTGGAGATCAGGTGTAATAGCAGGGGATCTCCAGCTAGTACCTGGAGATTGGCAACCCTATAAACAAGAAAAGATCCCGAAGTGTAAGGAAGTACTGTGGGAGATCAGGATCAAGATAATTCACACTATGGTAGTCTCCATTACTATGGGTGGATATGAAGGTTGGACGATCAAGAAAGCTGATAGAAAATTGATCCATTTGAATTGTGTTGTTGGAGGAGAGTTTTATGGATACCATGGACCGCCAAAAAGACAAGTGGGTTCTAAATCACATCAAGACTGAATTCTTCCTAGAAGCTAAAATGAAGAAGAAGAAGAAGAAGAAGAAGAGCTGATTTTTATATGCCAGCTTTCTCTACCACTTAAGGGAGACTCAAACCAGCTTACAATCACCTTCCCTTCCCCTCCCCACAACAGACACCCTGTGAGGTAGGTAGGTGTGGATGAGAGAGTGTGACTTGCCCAAGCTGGCTTCATGTGGTGGAATGGGGAAACCAACCCAGTTCAATAGATTGGTGTCCACCGCTCATGCTTAACCACTACACCACACTGTCTATTGTACTTGGGTGATATTGTTAGAAGACAAGATTCACTGGAAAAGATAAGAATGCCAGGAAAAGTTGAAGGCAGTAGAAAAAGAAGACCCAACATGAAATGGATTGTTTCAACAAAGGAAGCCACAGCCTTCAGTTTGCAAGACCTGAGCAAGGCTGCTAATGATGAGATGTATTGTAGGTCACTAATTCATAGGGTCATCATAATGCGAAAGCAACTTGATGGCGTATATGACAGAGATAGCTGTTCAAAAGAGTGCTGCTTTAATCATGAAAAGAACTTGCTGGTGGCCGCACATCCTCCCAAGGTCTTCACATAAGGGTCCCTAGGAAATTTCTCTGTGATATAATTTTTGCTATAAGGTCTGGTTCTTTATCCAGCTCATGACATTGTTCGTTCTTTCCGATTCTTCTGTCACATGCCACTGTTTTGACATGGTCCATACATTTTCTTAAGATTTTCCATGCAAAAACATTTAATTTTGTTTTCTTCTCTTTTCATCGTTTTCCATGTCCCTGAAGCATATGACAACATAAGAATTAAAACAGATGTGGCCTCGACTGTGGAACAATCAAATCAAGAAGCTTTGAGTTAAGCGTGGACAGATCTCTTGTGAACACAAGAAAGTATAGTTGAAGCTCTTTAGTCATATTATGGAGTGGAAATGTTGTGATGGGTCTGACTAAAGAAAGATATGGGTGGATATTTTAGATCCAGGAATTCCTTCAAGGCAAGAAACCCGATGCATGCACAGAACTCTCCCATACACAGAATTTCCAGTGGTGCCAGCTGCTCTGTGTTAGGATGTTCAAACACCAGATGGTTCGGATCACATCCTGATTGCCAGTCATGATCAGGGAGCCAATTTTTTGATGATCAGTTCGACTTCTTGTGGCCTGTTAGCGGTTGTTTGTTGCTGTACTGGGACAGTTTCATGCATATGCAGTTCTCACACAGCCCCCTGGATCTTTCCTCTACCCCACCACACAGGCTGTTGTGTATATTGCTTAAGGTATCCAATAGAATTGCCAACCTTCAGGTACTAGCTGGAGATCTCCTGCCGTTAACAACTGATCTCCAGATGATAGAAATCAGTTCACCTGGAGAAAATGGCCGCTTTGGCAATTGGACTCTATGGTATTAAAGTCCCTCCCCTCCCCAAACCCCATTCTGCTCAGGCTGTGCCCCAAATCCTCCCACCAGTGGCGAAGAGGGACCTGGCAACACTAGTAGCCAATCTCCAGGTGAGCCTTGGCATTCTCCCAGAATTACAACTGTTCTTCAGATGACAGAGATCAACTCCTCCAGAGGAAATGGCAGCTTTGGAAGGTAGACTGTTTGGTATCACATTCTTAAGAAGCTCCCTCCCTCCCCAGGTACCACCCCCAAATCTCCAGGCACTTCCAAAGTCTGTTGACGACCCTAGTATTCCTTCACTCTGCAGCCAAAAAGAAATAATTAAACCAATAGGCATATAAACTGGCTGCTGATATGTTTGGAATCAGGATGGTTTTCATGCAGGCACAGTTTTGCAAAACACCATGGGAGTTGTATTTATGTAAACATAAAACAAAATTGTGCAGCACAGCAAGAAGCACCCCAAAAAGAAAAACTTTTTGAAAGTAAGTATCCCTGAACATGCTGGGGGTGGGGGGTGGGGGAGGATTGCCATATGACCCAGTAATGGATAGGGTTGCCAACCTCCAACTGGAAATCTCCTGCTATTACAACTGATCTCCAGCCGATAGAGATCAGTTCACTTGGAGAAAATGGTTGCTTTGTCAGTTAGACTCTATGACATTGAAGTCCCTCCCTTCTCCAAACCTCACTAGGGTTGCCAAGTGCCCGGTGGTGGTGGGTAAAATCCCGCCGATCCACCAGGCTGCCCACCGGCCAGCTGATGGGGTTGCCAAGGTTGCCAGCTCCAGGTTGGGAAACTCCTGGAGATTTGGGGATGGAGCCTGGGATGGACAGGGACCTCAGTGGGGTACAATGCCACACAGTCCACATGCCAAAGCATCCATTTTCTCCAAAGGGATTGATCTCTGTAGTCTGGAGATGAGCTGCAATTCTGGGGGATCCCCAGGCCCCACCTGAGGATCCCCATTCCTAGTTTGTGCACACAAAACAGATGTTCTGCCAGTGACCTACATCACCTATCACCTATGGCTGCACAGCTATAGACAATTTGGATTAATCCGTCCTGCTCCAGACATCAACATGGGATTTCCCCCATAACATTTTGAGAGGGCGAAGCAGCTTTGGAAGGTACACACTGCACAGAAACAGTGTGTCTCTCCTCAGAAAGAACTTTTTTAATAGGATTGTTTTAATGAAGGCTTAAACAATTGCAAATCGCTGAACAATGACGAATAGCGATCATGGTTTATAAACCACAAACTCCATTTGTTCTTTTCATAATCTCGTAAATGCGGCAATCTTCCACATGTTTAATCAGGTCTGGCATTAATATGTAGGTGCAGCATCCATCTCCACCATGGCTGGAATTGCACTATGGCCAAGTGAATTTATGTGATTGTGAACTTCTGCATAGCCTGGATTCTATTTGTTCAGAATTTCATGAAGAAAAAACATTGGCTGCAGAAGAAGAGCTCGATAACAATTCACAGTGGGTTGGCGCAGCGTGCACATCATAATTGATCAACAAACGGATTAGGTGCACATTTTATATGCCGAAACCAGTGCCATGGCGCCACATCTGGTCGATGCAAAAGGAGCACGAGCTTACTGGAAATGCTCATTCCGCATGCAGAAGATTCCAGGTTCAATGTCCAACTAGTCCTGGGAGCACAGCTGGGAAAGATCTCTGCTTGATCTCTTGGAAAGTCACTGCTATCAATGTAAACACCTAATCCAAGCGTAGAGGCTTCCTGATACGTAATGACAATTGGCAATTGGGAGCTACCCAATGTCTACAGTGGTCTAACGAAAGATGTCTCATTATAATTAAGTAGTGTTTGGTATAGCTGGGTTATGCAGCATGCGCTGACAGATAACAGTGTGGTAAACGTCCACTCTGACTTTTATACCATATTAGATAAATGGTTCTACCAGTTGGTCTTGAAGCTCTTGCATCTGGTCAACCTCGGTTGGAATCCTCACTCTGCTATGGAAGCTCGCTGGGTGACCTTGGCCATTTTCTCTCTCTCTTCACCTCACGTTCATCACAAAGTTATTTTTGTGGGTTAAAAAAATTTTATACGTTGGTTTGAGTCCCCCTTAGGGAGAAAAGTGAAGCATAAAATGGTGTCTGGAAGCAATTTTGGAGCGGATGAGGGCTAATAAACTGAAGTTCAATCCTGACAAGATGGAGGTCCTGCTGGTGAGCAGAAGGTCTGACCTGTGAGTTGCCAGGTCCCTCTTCGCCACCGGCGTGAAGTTTTTGGGGTAGAGCCTGAGGAGGGCAGGGTTTTGGGAGGAAAGGGACTTCAATGCCATAGAGTCCAATTGCCAAAGAGGCCATTTTCTCCAGGTGAACTGATCTCTATCGGCTGGAGATAGCAGGAGATCTCCAGCTGGTATCTGGAGGTTGGCAACCCTATTGACCTGGGATCTAAGGTGCCACACATTCCAGATGGGGTTGCACTCCCCTTGAAGGAACAGGTCCATAGTTTAGGGGTGCTCTTGGACCCAGGCCTACTGCTGAACAAGTGGGTGGCAGTGGTGGCCAATAATGCCTTTTTCCAGCTTTGTCTAGTAAGGCAGTCGTAGCCTTTTTTCTGGGCAGAAAAGATTTGGCCATTGAGGTGCATGTCCTTATTACATCTAGATTAGACTGCTGCAATGTGGTTTACATGGGGCTATCCTTGAAAAGTGTTCAGAAATTTCGATTAATACAGAATGCTGCAGCCAGGATGTTGACTGGAGTGGGTCGTTGGGACCATATCACTCCAGTCTTGGCCTATCTACACTGCATCCCAATCTGTTTATGGGCACAATTCAAGGTACTGATGTTGATCTTTGAAGTTCTTATGGTTTGGGACCAACATACCTGCATTACCATTTACACCCTTATGAATCTACCTGACCACTGTGGCCATCTTCTGAAGCCCTGCTTCAAGTGTCCCCACCTTCTGAAATTAGGTGGCTGGCAACTGGGTACAGGGCCTTTTTGGTCGTGGCACTAAATCTTTGGAACTCTCTTCCCAGAGATACTTGTCTGTCCCCTTCTGTTCTGCCAGTGGGTGAAGACTTTGTATGTGTGTGTTCCTTCAGTGATCCTGCCTTCCTGCCCAGTGCTTTAATTGTTGTTTTTATATTTTTGTATGTGTATTTTAGCTCTTGGTTTTTTAACAGTGTGTTTTTGTTGGTCTTAATGGTTTTTAAGATGTGATTTTATTATGTGTGTTTTTTGTTTGTTAGTTGCCTTGGTGGCCCTCATTAGGGCGCAAAGGCAGGGTATACATTTTGTAAATAAATACATTAGAAAGAAAGAAACATTAAAATTAAAATGAAATCTAATGTGATTAGTGTTTTATGAAAAGACAATCCATGTTCAGAGTTCTGTTTTAATTATTGTGATGCAAATAAAACATTTCATGATTTTAATCCTATTTTTTAGAGAGGATGTCAAGTTGAGTGAAACATTTAGAACTCAATCTGAGGGGATTAGTCTTTATTAGTCTAGTGTTTTCAATTTACCAGGCTGAGATTCTTCTAAACTGCTACAAGATGTTTCACTTGACTGGCATGAATAACCCTTCTGGTGTGATGGGAGTTATTTATGAGAGCACCATTTAGTAGATGAATCATTTTCACAAAGTGTCTTGTAAATTTCAAACCCAATAGACTTCAAAATTCATGCTGAGGAATTCTAGTACAAATAAGGATTTCATGCCACCATGGCAATCATTGTTGACCCTGCACCAGCATATTCAGCCAGACCCACTCTTCATTTCTTGTGTGTGTGTGTGTGTTTTTGTGTGTGTGTTTTTGTGTGTGTTTTTTAACCTGGCCATAGAGCTACTATTAATAGTTCCCACAGTTGTGGTTAAAACATTATTTTATTTGGTTTAGGCTTGAAGGATCTAAGACGTGGTTCCCAACGTAGTGTCCGTGGTAGTCCTGGTGCCCGCCGATACCTTTCCTGGAGCCCACCAAGTGGCTTTGGAAAATGGGGAGGACCGGGGAGCGCTTTTGCCCAGGAAGGGTTCTGTTTGGCCATCGGATATCTGATAGCAGATTTTAAAAGCTGACATTTTGTAAATTTAATTTCTTTAACCATAGATTATCCCGCTGAGTTATATCTATAACTGCTCCTAAATTTTGCATCCATTTCATCAGTCTTTTACTTGATCTGTTTCAGTTTCATACTGTAGCAACAGTCTATAGATTATCCCTACCGGTCGACTTGAATCTCCCATTATTAGATATTCAAAATGTGCCTTTTCTCTCAAAGGTCCACCTTCTTTTTTTAATTGTTCTTTAGTTTTTGAGACCATTTGATGAGATAACAGCCACTGAATATTGTTTCCTTCATCTTTAGCCCTTTGCCAGGTTTTTTATCTTTCCCCCCTTGTCAAAAGTTATATATTCTCAAAAGTTATATAATCTGTTTCTTTTCCTATAACATTATCACAATATACCTCCATTGGCATTTTCAGTGGCGAAACTGGTGGGTTGATCCTGTTTCCACATTGAAATCATATTCTAATTAGTCCATCTCTTAAAATATGTTTCCCATCTTGCTTTTGAAATGTTTTCAATGATTTCTTAAGCCATAGATAGTTATGAATTCTTTCTTTGATATCAATTAGTTCCATTTTCACATTTCTAGGTTTAGGATCTTTGATGCAATCTATTATCCATGTCAGTGCCTCCCCTTGGTGCTATAGTATTTGATATTGCCAACCCTCCTCTTTTCTTTCCATCTTGTAATATTTTGAACCTTACTCTTGGCCTCTTCCCTCTCCATATGCATTTGTTTATTGTATTTTGCCATGTTTTCAAAGTCCTTTCCTCTATATGAATGAATGGTTTTATTTGCATACAGCCTTAAGCCATTACAAACATGTCAACAATACCACAAATACATAATAAAAGGAAAATACTAGGTTAACAAATTTCTAGATTGTTAATAAATATACATATTAAAACTATGCTAAATTGATGCATATAGAGCAATAATAGCTAAAAATTGCAGCGGTATCCCAATTGGCCAATGAGACCTTGCAACCATTAAAATCAACTCAAAGGATCAGCTCTCTTAGCAACCATAATGGACCTTATTTTCTTTAACGCCAGAGCATTCAGGGAGGTCCTATAAAAAAACAAACCCATCAGAGTCTTTTAACAAAAATACTAATTTCTCAGCACTAGGACAAGTTCAGGGCAGAAACCAACCCAGCAAGAAATTTAGCCCTGGGTTCCAGATGTAGAGGGCATTTAAATAAGTAGTGGTATAAGTCCTCCTCCTCCTCCTCCTCCTGTGAGGTACGTGGAACTGAGAGAGCTCAACAGAGCTGTAACTTGCCCAAGGTCACCCAGCTGGCTTCATGTGTAGGAGTGGGAAAACAAATCCAGTTTACCAGATTAGCCTCTGCCACTCATGTGGAGGAGTGGGGAATCAAGTCCACCGCTCCAAACCACCACTGTTAACCACTACACCACGCAGACATTCCATACATGCAAAAACATTGATTTTGGGGAATTTGGCAATAATGCCTGGTCAATGCAGCCATTGGCATTGTTTGAAACTGTAGGGACATAAAGGCTGCACTAAGGTTTGGATTTGGTATGTTGGCTAAATAAGAAGCTCTAAGATGGTCAGTTTTGAAAAATTTAAACTGAGGAGCAGATCCCGATTAGGGCTATTGATTCAGTGCCATCCGACAAGAAAAACAGCCGAATTTCCCCTGATTCGGCGGTTTCTACTTTGGATAGAACCAAAGTCAAAAAAGGCAGGAAAATGATGAACCGAACTCAGCGAGTTCGGGCGGACGCTGGATAAATTCGTACAAGTTTGGCGCCCCCAAAGCAGCATTCTCCTGTGGCCAATGGGTGGCCAAGCTGGGTCTTCTTCTGGCCAATCAGTCGTGTATGAGTGCGTGACCCGGGCCGAGAGAGAAAGAGAGACTGGGAGTGTCTGTTTGTGTGAGAGAGAGATCCCTGTGGGTGGGGAAGGTACGTCTGGACATTCGCAGCTTTCCACGGCTCCGGGGGGCATTTTTGGAGGTAGAGGTCCCAAACTTTCAGTGTAGCTTGAGGGGACCCTTCTTGTGAGAACCCCCAAGTTTTGTAAAGTTTGGGTCACGGGGTCCCGAGATATGCAGTCCCCCCCATCTGCCTATTGGAATGAATGGGAGCAGGCGATCCTTAATGTGCATCTAGAGAGCGGCAAATCCAAGGCAAAACCTCCCGTGCATAAATGGCCAGAGAGAGTCTGTGTGAGTCTGCTAGAATTGTATTGGATTACTCCTGAGTCCTCCTGACTCCTAGTCCCTGCTCCTGATGGAAGAGAAGAATACATCCACAGTATGACCCATTTTTGGGCTTTTGTCTATAACTTATTTTCTATGTGTGTGTATGTGTGTGGGGGGGGAAAGATTCTCTGTGTGTGTGTGTGTGAGAGAGAGAGAGAGAGAGAGGGGGGGAAGCCAAAGGGGGGTGGGTTTACCTGTTCTGCTGAGTGGTGGGCTTGATTGCCTCTGTTTGGGACTGTGCTTTCTGCTATTTTCACCGGTTGCCAACTTCATCTGGAGTTAACTGCGGGTTAAAAGAGTCTCTCTCTGACTGGCTCCTATTGTTTCCAATGGGCTGTGCAGCCACTTCTGTTGTTTATAATGGGCTAGCCTGTCATTCGTTTTAGTACATCCCATGTCAGTGAGTCTCTGTCTGGCCCGTTCTTCTCCTTCGTTTGGAATTTGCGTCTTCTGGTTCGGGGGCTGTTCTGCTGGGGGGGGGGCTTGATTGCCTCTGTGGAGTGTGATTTGGAGGGGTTACTTGTCCTGGGGGGGCTTGATCTCTTTGCAAGTGTGATTGTTGCTGTGGAAGATTTGAATCCAGCAGGATGAAATCTATCAATACTGAAGATACGCAATATGCGCAAGTCGCAGTAGCGTTATAAGATGCACTTTGGCTGTGCTGAAATGAAAAGATATGTACGTTACCCATGATACTTAAGCTGTTTACTTACTCTTTGAGCGGGATGCACTTTTGGCGTAGTTACATCGGCTCTTAGAAGCCACGGACTGGCTTCTACTGTGGGGGGGGGAGCCAAAGGGGGGGTGACCTGTCCTGGGGGGGGCTTGATCTCTTTGCAAGTGTGATTGTTGCTGTTTTCACTGGTTGCCACCTTCGTCTGGAGGTCAGTGTGGGTCGGTGGTGAGTCTCTCTCTGGCTGCCCCAGAAACAATGGGAGGTTTTGCCTTGGATTTGCCGCTCTCTAGATGCACATTACAGATCGGCTGCTCCCATTCATTCCAATGGGCAGATGGGGGGGCGCATATCTCGGGACCCCCTGACCCAATCTTCACAAAACTTAAGGGTTCTTGCGAGAAGGGTCCCCTCAAGCTACACTGAAAGTTTGGGACCTCTATCTCCAAAAATGCCCCCCTGGAGCCGTGGAAAGCCACGAATTTGTTTTTAATGGCTTTATTCCAATGGGCAATTTTTTGGGGGGGACCCCTTCCGGGCCCCATATCTCAGGACCCCCTGACCAAATCTTTACAAAACCTGGTGGTTCTTGCAAGAAGGGTCCCATCAAGCTACACTGAAAGTTTGGGACCTCTACCTCCAAAAATGCCCCCCCCGGGAGCCGTGGAAAGCCACGAATGTGTTTTAATGGCTTTATTCCAATGGGCAATTTTTTGGGGGGGGACCCGTTCCGGGCTCCATATCTCAGGACCTCCTGACCCAATCTTTATAAAACTTGGGGGTTCTTGCAAGAAGGGTCCCCTCAAGCTTCACTGAAAGTTTGGGACCTCTACCTCCAAAAATTCCCCCCCTGGAGCTGTGGAAAGCCGTGAATGTGTTTTTAATGGTTTTATTCCAATGGGCAATTTTTGGGGGGGGGACCCGTTCCGGGCCCCATATCTTGGGACCCCCTAACCCAATCTTTACAAAACTTGAGGGTTCTTGCAAGAAGGGTCCCCCTAAAGCTACACTGAAAGTTTGGGACCTCTACCTCCAAACATGCCCCCCTGGAGCCACGGAAAGGCTCTAATGTGTTTTTAATGGCCTTAAATGTCCGAATTTATTCACAAACTCCTAATTGTGTGCCGAATTCCATGGATCCGAATCAGGCGAGTTCGGACTTTGGCATTTCCCAAATAAAAACGGGCTGCATTTTGCCGGATCCAAATTTTACTGATTTTTTTTTTCAACATCCCTAATCCCGATTTCAGAATTTGTGTTCTGTCCATCAGGGCATTGAATTTGTAGACCTAGTCTTTAAGCTGGGAATAGTCTGCTGATAGCCCTAAAGCAGGGGTGTCATAGTGGTGTCCCCCAGAGGGCTGCTCACCGGCCTGAGAGCCAAGCCACCCCCCTCCAGTGTGATCCTGGCCCCGGAGAGGGCCAGGCTCGCTTTCCGGGCCGCCTCCCCCCTCTCCCGTGCGATCCTGGCCCTGGTGGGGGCCAGGCTCACCTTCCTTGCCCCCCCACTCTCCCGGGCGCACTCAGGATGCCGCTTTCTTCTCCCCCCCCCATACAGGCCAGGTCTACTCATTGGTTTCTATGTGCATAGAAACCAATGGGTAGACCTGGTCTCCGGGGGTGGGGGTCTCAGTTGGGAGGCCAGGTCTACTGCCATGCAAACCAATGGGTATACCTGGCTTCCGTGGGGGGGAAAAACCCCATCTCCATCCAGAGGCCAGGTCTACCCATTGGTTTGCATGACAGTAGACCTGGCCTCCCGACTGAGACTCCCATGGAGGCCAGGTCTACCCATTAGTTTCTGTAGAAACTAATGGGTAGACCTGGCCTCCGTGATGGGGGAAGCTTCCCAATGGGGACTCCCCCACCTCCCCGAGGCCACCCATCTTTGGCCTGACCAAGAGACATTGATGTTCAATCCGGCCTTCCTCACAAATGAGTTCGACACCCCTGCCCTTAAAGGTTGTTCTAGGCATAATGGACCTCCTTTCCTCTATATAGATTGGTAACATTTGAAATAAAAAATAATAATCTTGGCATCACATTCATTTTAACTGTAGATGTTTTCCCTAGCCAGGAGATTTTAAACTTTTCCTATCTTTGTATGTCTTCTCTAATACTTGTCCAGCCTTTTGATAGTTGTCCTCAAATAAAGTCTTATTGTCCTCTTACATTTATACCAATAAAATACCATGAAACAGTTTTGGGGAGAATCACTTATAAAAAAGTCCACTCCAACTTTAACACCACGCTGGATAAACAGTTCTACTAGTTGGTCGTAGAGATCCTGCATACCTGACTTGCTTGCTTACTTTGTAGTTTGTGGAGCCTGAGGATGTGGACAAGATCCTCATTGATATGAGCAGCTTGCTTGGCTATTCAAATCAGCAAGAAGGCCCTGATCCTTTGGATGGATAAAGCTGTCAACACTTTTTTGAGGGTGTTGCCACTTTTGAAGAAGCTGTTCCTTCATATCACCAACGTGGATGGTTTTAGGCCTGTGTCAAACATTCCACTCCTAGGCAAGGTGATTGATAGGGTTGCCAGGTCCCCACTTACCTTGGGCGGGAGCTTCTTATAGGTGGGGCTGGGTAGAGGGATTGCTGCATGCTCCCGATGCCGCTTCTGGTTTCCTAGCCCCACTGTGTGCTCACTCTGTGGAGTCAGAGGGCACGCACAGCAGGGCTAGGAGGAAGGCTCTTGCCTCCTTCTCCAATCTGCAAGCCAGATCAAGACCAATCTGGCAGTTTGGAAAGGGAGGCAGGAGCGTTCCCAGGAGCACGTGGGGGAATCACTCCCCCCTTTCTGCTTCTGCCCATTGACCATCAGCTGGTCAGCGGGCAGCCCGGTTGATAGGCAGACAATTGCTCGCCACAACCGAGCAGTTGGGATTCGGGAACCCTAGTGATTGAGGGTGAGGTGGCATCATGACTCCAGGCTTTATTGGATGCTCTTTATTAGTCTGGTTTCTGACTTAGGGTTTGTACTTGACCTGCCTTGGCTACTTCAGACATTTTTCCACGTACATAATTTGCAAGTAATGAGCCACTCCTGAGGTACTGCAAGTAGAAATTTGCCTGGAAACACTCTGGGATTATATATAATGGAATAAAACACGAGTTAATACCTGTTCCATTAGTGGATTTGCCATAACATCTGCCACAGTTGGCAACACTATCTGGGAGTTGATGTGAACACCTTGTTGGCAGCCTCCATTGGTAAGGTTCCAAGCACAGTTTATAGCTGACTTCCCCTGGTATGCTAATGAAGAAACACCAAGGATTGCTTGTTTTCCTCTATGGTTAGAGCTGTGATTACTGATTTGAACTAAGAAGAAATGTGAAGCATTTGTGCAAACACAATAGACCTCTGAAACACTAGGCAAGAGAGGTTGCTGGAAGGAAGCCCGTCATCTGGACAGTAATTCATATATACTGTCAAGGTGATCCAAGTGATCTGCTCTCTGGGTTTAAACATAAGGCTGCCTGGAGAACAATTCTTACCATCCAGAAAAATTACTGTTTCTGAAATGGCTTAATATTATTCTTCTGCATCCCTAATTTATTTTTTTTATTTCCAGAACCATTTTTGATTTCCAGGAGGAAATACTTCCAGGAGGAAATATTCTCCAGGTCTTGCAAAAAGTACCCATCTTCTGGGGTAAGAGATATATGTTCAGTACCCGTATTGTAAAAAGGAAGAGGCAGAGAAAACGTGGAAACTGAATTAATGTCAGATGGCCCAGACTAGTCTGATCTCAGCAGATCTCAGAAGCTAAGCAGGGTTGGCCCGAGTTAGTATTTGGATGGGAGACCACCAAGGAATACCAGGGTTGCTGTGCAGAGGAAGCCAGTGGCAAACCACCTCTGTTAGTCTCTTGCCTTGAAAACCCTACTAGGTTGCCATAAGTCGGCTGCGATTCAATGGCACCTTCTCCACACACACAGAATGGAGTTGGGCAGCTAAGAGAACTGTGGGTGGGTGGGTACTCTATTGGCTACTGCTAATGTCTGAAGAACAATGAAAACTGGCACATGAACACAGAGTACTGTGTTCAGTTTTGGGCACCACAATTTAAGAAAGACGTAGACAAGCTGGAACGTGTCCAGAGGAGGGCAATAATGATGGTGAGCGGTATGGAGACCAAGTCCTATGAGGAAAGGCTGAAGGAGCTGGGTATGTTTAGCCTGAAGAGGAGAAGACTGAGAGGGGATATGATAACCATGTTCAAGTAACTGAAGGGCTGTCACATAGAGGAGGGTGCCGAGTTGTCTTCTGTTGCTCAAGAAGGTCGGACCAGAACCAATGGGTTGAAATTAAATCAAAAGAGTTTCCGCCTAGACATTAGGAAGAATTTTCTAACAGTTAGAGTGGTTCCTCAGTGGAACAGGCTTCCTCGGGAGGTGGTAAGCTCTCCTTCCCTGGAGGTTTTTAAGAAGAGGTTAGATGGCCATCTGTCAGCAATGATGATTCTGTGACCTTAGGCAGATGAGAGGGAGGGCATCTTGGCCATCTTCTGGTCACTAGGGGTGTGGAGGGGGGAGGTAGTTGTGAATTTCCTGCATTGTGCATGGGGTTGGACTTGATGGCCCTGGTGGTCCCTTCCAACTCTATGATTCTATGAAATATAAGTGACAAGGAAGATAGACAAACACTATGGGTGGATCCCAACCTGGTCCCAGCAAAAAGCTATCAAATAAAAGCTATCCCAGTTCTTTTGTTCCTTTGCAGTCACCTGAGAAGGTAGAAATACCTTATGAGCGTTCATTTACTGGCAGCAGTCATTACTTTGGAGACCTAATTAAAGTGGAAAGTAACAAGCAGTATCACTTAACTACTGAGGTGGTTTAATCAGAAGCATACGGTGCCTGTGAAGCCTCATTGCCGCTTGCCAGCTTGGAGTGAATCCCCTTCTTAGAACACCTTCGGGTGATGAGAGACCCCAGCCAAGAAAGCTTTCAGCGGATGGAATGGTGCTCTGAAGAATGTCTCGCATGAGTCAGGTCTTACAGCTGTCTTTGACACTCCTTGCCCAGTCAGATCTGTAAATCTGCCTGTAATTTCTGTGAGAGAGAAGACGAATGTGTCTCCACTGGCACCTGCAGCCCAATTCCAGAGATATTTCTTCATCTTCTTCTCTTTCAGTAGTCGAAGGAAAGTTTTTTTTTCTTTTCAGACCGGCTCAGCCTCAGTATGTCATGTATGTTTTTTTTCTGAAAAATGTAGAAACTCCTAAACAGATCCCTCCCCTTGCAGAAAACAAAAGCATTGGCTCCATTTCGCCTTTAGAATTTAATACACCAAATCAACAAAAAGCCCAAGGCTGATACCGTTTTTCCTTTTCTACTTCAACATTTGCTAAATAGGCCCGGAGCTGCAAAGCGGCAGAGCTGAAAGAGGTTCTTTAAGAATACGCTTGCAAGTATCCTTTCGGAAACAGAGTTACATCCTTCAAAGTCAATGGCCTTCAAAGGGTATAACCATGTTTACCATGGCCCTGTCATAGATTTGCCACATCACACATGGAAGGTTGTTAGCCAAAGCTGATGGGCTTCCAGCCCACATTGAGTCAGGTTAAGCTAGATGCCAGAAACGGAGGAGGAGGAGGAGGAGGAGAGTTGGTTTCTATATGCCAACTTTCTCTACTTTTTAAGGAGAATCAATCGTCTTCCCTTCCTCTCCCCATAACAGGCACCTTGTGAGGTAGGTGAGCCTGAGAGAGCTCTAAGAGAACTGTGACTAGCCCAAGGTCACCCATCTGGCTTCATGTGGAGGAGTGGGGAAACCAACCCAGTTCACCAGATTAGAGTCCACCATTCTTAACCGCTACACCATGCTAGCTCTAATTTCTAAAAGAACACCCATTGGTTTTGTAGCCTAGACAGTAATCCACACAACACTCTTCTCTTTCATAGCTAGACTATCTCCATCAGTTGAATTTAGTTTGTTGGGTCTTGCTTAACAATTATCAGTCACATGTCAACAGTTCAGTCAAAGGATATGCCGTAAACTGAATCATAAAATACATACATTGTTTCCAATGAAAACTAGCTTAAAAATCTTGACACACCTGTGCAGATTTATTTCCCCCAAAGAAACACAATGCAGTCAAGTATACATTTATATATGATACATACTTCATTTATACGGTAGCCTGGAGCTTGTTATAATAGATGCTTAAGCTACTGGATCAAAACATGTAGGGCTGTCAATTCGGTTCGGCCCGAACTGAAAATCAGCCGAATTTCCCTTGATTCGGCGGTTTTTAGTTCGGATGGATCCGAACTCAAAACTGGCGGGCAACCGGGGGGGGCCGAATTCAGCGAGTTCGGGAGTTCGGCGAATAAATTCGGCCAATTCGGCCGTCAGTAATCAGCATAACCGTCAGTAAGCAGCATTCTCCTCCCCCGGCCAATCGGTGGCCAAGCTGGGTCTTCTTCTGGCCAATCAGTCAGGATTGAGTGCTGGAGGAATCAGCTGATGTGCGGCCGGCCGGGGAAAGAGAGAGAGAGAGGGAAATCCTCATGTGTGTGTGAGGGGGTGTTTGTGCACATTCGCTCCTTTCCGTGGCTGCAGGGGGCGCATTTTTTGGGGTACCAACCCCAAACTTTCAGGGGATATTCAGACAGGTTTTTTTAAGAGACCACCCAAGTTTTGTAAACATTGGGTCAGGGGGTCCCGAGATATGGGCTCCCCCCCTTTTTTCTTTCCATGGCTGCAGAGGGCGCATTTTTGGGTGTGCCGACCCCAAACTTTCAGCGGAGCATCAGACTAGGCTTCTTAAGATACCCCCCAAGTTTTGTAAACATTGGGTCAGGGGCCCCCGAGATATGGGCTCCACCCCTTTTTCCTCTCCCCCCTTTTCCATTTTCGTGGCTGCAGGGGGCGCTTTTTTGGGGGTTCAGCCCCCAAACTTTTGTCATAGCTTCAGAGAATCCCTCTTAAGAGAGCACCCAAGTTTTGTAAAGATGGGTTCAGTGGGGGCTGAAATATTGGCTCCCCCCCTTTTCTCTTTCCATGGCTGCAGGGGGCGCATTTTTGGGTGTGCCGATCCCAGACTTTCGGCGGAGCTTCAGTCAAGGCTTTTAAAGAGACCACCCAAGTTTTGTAAACATTGGGTCAGGGCCCCCCCGAGATATGGGCTTTCCCCTTTCCCCTATTGGGATGAATGGATCACCGTCGAGAGATGCATACATATGGATCTTATCTTGGATACAAATGGAATCATATTGGATTACCCAGCCTCCCAGCCCCTCCTGCTGGAACAGAAGACAGCCACAGTAAGACCCCTTTGGGGGCTTTAATCTATATTTTTTCTTTTCTGTGTGTGTGTGTGGGGGAAAGCAGAGTCTGTGTGTGTGTGTGGGGAGGGAGCAGTTTCTGTGGGTGGGGGGGGGAAGCCAAAGGGGGCTTTTGCCGGTTCTGCCTGGGGTGTGTGTTCCCCCTCCAGTCTCTCTCTCCCTGGTTTGAGGGGGGGGCTTCATTGTTATTCTTCAGGTTTTTCCTCATTCATAAGATCAGTTAGGTTATTGATGCTTGCTCAAAACTGGTTTTCAAATGGTGACTTAAAGAATGCATCTGCCTGGTCCCAAGTCCAATGCAAAAGGAGACATTCCACCCCCTCCTGCTTATTATGCATAGCTAGCTGCCTCTGTCCCTTTCCATGGTATGCAAACTCCCAGGTGTCAGGTGTTGCTATGCACTGTTGCAAAGGTTTTGCATTGCGTGCTTGTGTTGCTTTGCAGTTGTATGGTTTTGCAAAATTCTTCACACCTGCCCCGCCCTTTGCATATTTGCAAAGGGGTTGCTCTGCAGTTGTGTTGCTTTGCAAAGTTCTTAGCACCTGCCCCGCCCTTGCTCTCATCAGCTGTTTGTCGGGCCGGGAGCTTTGTGCGTGGGCGGTAAGCTCTGTGGAGAGATCCACATTAAGGGTGGGGGGGACCCCTTTCAGGGCCCATATCTCAGCCCCCCCTGACCCAATCTTTACAAAACTTGGGGAGTCTTTCAATAGACGTCCTTTGAAGCTCTGCTGAAAGTTTGGGACCTCTAAGCCCAAAAATGCCCCCCCCAGAGCCGCGGAAAGGCGCGGTTGTGTTTTTAATGGCTTTATTCGGCCGAATTTTTTCCCCGAACTTTGAATTCCCGCCGAATTGAACGGATCCGAAGTGGGGGAGGTCGGACTTCGGCACGTACCGAACCCACAAGGGCCAAATTCGGCCGAATCCGAACTGTACCGAATTTTTTTTTTTTTTGACAGCCCTAAAAACATGTTTTAACCGTTTCTGGAAATTGGTTTCTGTGAATCTTTTATAGAACCTTCTTCAAATAATCCTTGACACACAATGATGAATACCCTTCCAGGCTGAGTTATCTTTTGCCAGATATCCAGGGGATGGGAAAACATGTGCTTCTTCTCATAAGTAAGTGATACGAGGTCAGCACCAACTGTTTTTAAAAGGTATTCATGGGTAGAAAGTTTTGTCTGCAGCTGGAAGTTGATTTCCATGGCGAACATGAAAGATATTAAGAATGATGGCTGCCCAGCTATTTCACTACAGGAAAAACGCAGCATCTAACAAAACAAAATAATATATTACATTTCAGGAAACTTAGTTTTCATCTTAAAAAGTGGTGACTCTGTGAACAAGGACTTGGGCACAGTTGCAATATGGAGACAGGAAATTAGATTCCTTTAATTACCCAGTTTTAGGGATGGGCTTCGAGTTCTATGGCAGTAGGGTTAGAGCATTCATCTTTGACCCATTTCTCCCAGTGACCTAATACCCCCTCCACAGAGGCAGCAAAACCACTCAGAGTTGTGCCATTGTTTCATGTTATCAAATTAATAACAGTGTATGGATTTGCAGTTCAGCTCTGCCAGGGTGATCGCCAGGGAGAGTTATTAATATAATACAATAATGAACAAATAATGGACCCTTCATTTAAGATCACGTAATATGTAAAGTATGTAAAGAGAGCCAGCTCAGTGGAGTGGTTAAGAGCAGCGGACTCTAATCTGGAGAACTGGGTTCGATTCCCCACTCTACCCAATGAAGGCTGCTGGGTGACTTTGGGCCAGTCACAGTTCTCTCAGAACTCTCTCAGCCCATGCAAAGGAAGGCAGTGGTAAGCCATCTCCGAACGTCTCTTGCCTTGAAAACCCTATGGGGTCGCCATAAGTCAGCTGTGACTTGACGGCACTTTCCAACACCACACAAATCCATTGAAGTCACCAGTCTTAGAAGGGTGTAAAGATTAGACTGGATTTGACTGGACAACCACACTTGGGACCAGATGGATATTCTGAGAACCTTTTAAAAAAAACTACCTCATTTACAGCGCATTCGTCAAACGTGCTGGTGGCCCAACTCAAAGACCTTAAGAGGCCGATAAAGGCCTCTGCCGGCGCAAGGCCCACACCGCCGGCACCCAGAAGGTGCATGCCAGCATTAGTGGCCCCAGCAACGGCGTGCAGGCCCTGCTGCCGGTCCCTGGCCACCACCGTAGCAGCGCTGGGCCCGGACACTGCCGCAGCCTCCCACCGGCATCCGGACGCTTTCACAGGCCGCAGTGGCACCCCGGGAGGCATTCCAGCGCCCCAGGAGGCGTTCCCGGGGCGTAACTGCACCAGCTGGGGGGCAGGGCCAACATTAGTCAGCCTCCCGAGCCATTTCGGCTTGGGAACGCCCCCTTTGGGAGGGCGAGATACACCAGCTTTTAGGTGGTTTTTTGCGCCGGGCGATGCCGAAACCTCTTTAGGAGGCAACGCCGCTAGTTTGCCTCCTAAGCCCGCTGCAGGCATTCCTTTCAGGAATGCGCTGTTAGAAGACTACTTCAATAGGTTTTTGGATTCTATAAAAATAGTCCATTTGCCTGTTAAAATGCTTTCCTGTTGACATACAGTTTGTCTACAAGTTGGAAGGGAATTCATTAACATAGCTGTCAATCAAAGTGGGTGGTTTTTTTTTGAGGGGGTAGATCTGCAGTGGGGGGTCTGCATGTTCTATTATACAGCCAATACAGGAGCACATTTCTTTTTACAGCCTTTTGCAAATGGAAACCTTAGTGCAAATACGTATGGCACTTTCCTTAGAAGCAACAATCTGTTTATTATACAGAGCAAATTTTGCTCTGGCTGCTAAGAAAATTTGAGTCCAACATATAAAAATATTACACAGTGCTTTGTCTTTGAGATCATCTTATCTGATGTTGAATGTTTACTTAGAGGTACATTTAAAAACCTCTACTTGTGTTGTAATTTTTATATATTTTTAATATGTAAGGGGGATAGTTTAGTGAATATTACAATGAAACTATTTATTTAAGTATTCCTCCAAATGTTATATTTTATTACACAATATGGATTTGGGTGGCCTTTGGCCATGAGCAGCACAATTATATGTATATTTGTGTGTGTGTGTGTGTTTGTACACACTTCAATTTGAACTTTATTTAAGGCATATCTATGCCGCCTTTCCATCAAATTCAGGGTTCCCTAGTAAGCAAACATTAAAACTTCTCCAACATTAAAAAGCATTTAAAATACAAATATAAATAAAATATTTGAAATAAAATTTAATATAAACACGTAAATGCATATGCACAAGTGACCAAGCTGGCCTGGTTGCCATTGTCAACCATGGTCCCTTAAGAAGAACCATGTGCCTGAGAGTGCCTGAGAGTAGAATCCTAAGCAGAGTGACACTCTTCTTCTTCTTCTTCTTCTTCTTCTTCTTCTTCTTCTTCTTCTTCTTCTTCTTCTTCTTCTTCTAACAAGTCCCAGCTGAATTATGGTGACCCCATAGGGTTTTCAAGGCAAGAGATGTTCAGAGGTGGTTTGCCATTGCCTGCCTCTGCATCAGGCCTTCTTGCCTTGGCAATACCATAACAACTCCAGTCAGGGGACACTAAACACCCAGACACAACCCTTTGGTGCCAGGCTTTCCGGGCAATAGGTTTCACTTCATTTTCCAGGCAGCCCAGCCTGCTTTTTATAGGAGCCAGTGGGGTTCCAAATATCTAGAATGATTCTGAATACCCAGAATGCTAATATTGAGACTCAGAAATACTTGGCATATTCCCAGTGTAGCATAATTTGGTCAATTTCAAAATCTGAGTTGCACATTCCCAGCTGCAAGTCCTTCTCTAAATTAAGATGCAGGAATCTATCGTGCTTAAATTTAACAATTAGCATGGGATGCTACAAGTAATTATTTTCAAACACTTAACTTAAGCAGCAAAAAATGTCACCGATGATACAAAGCACTCATCAGAGCCTCCCAAGGTACAATCAATGCCTTTCCACCTATTGTCAAAGATATTCAGCAGAGTTAAAGGGAAGAGAAGGGTCCTTTTAACTGGCGCTGTCTCTTCCAAATTACGCTGCAGAACATGAATGCAAAACACTGTGCACATCTTATAGGAGCAGGATTGTTCAATGAAGCTGAAATTGTATTTCAAACACAGCCATGTGCAGCCTGCTCTGTGAAGAGCCCTGTGAAGATGCAGTTGGCTCGGGCAAGCGAAAAGATTTTTCCAAGTGTCCAAGGTATAATTTTGTTTGTTTGTTCATTGCAAAATGATTTAAAACAATTAGCTCAGATAAACAGTTACAAAAACCATCAAACCGCACAACTCTAAACCCAATCATCTCTAAGTAAGCACCAGAATAGATTGCAGCATCTGCATGTAGGGGTCCAAACAACACTCCGTCGCGTTAGCGTCCAGTAATTTTGCCGCCATGTTGCCAGAGCCAAAGCAAGCATCCAAGGTGCTGTTTAGATTCCTTGGAATCTCAGCTTTCATTTAAAAAGAAAAAACCACGTTCTAGCCAACAGAGAAAATCATGTAAATATTATTGCAATATTTAAGTGGAAATAATTCACTTGGTGCCCAGATAGTTCCCATTGCATACACCAAATATCAAGATCAGGTGGTTGCCTATTGGTTACATTCTGTTCTTTCTCAGAGGAGTTTTGGACAACTCTCACATGCTTGTGGTGTGGATTAAACCTTTCTGTGTCGTTTTGTTTCATATACACCACAGCCCTATGAGGCAGATTAAGCTAGGCAAAGTCACTGTGATTTGTCCAAGGCCACATAGTAAGCTTTGTAGAAGAGCAGGGAGCCACATGTTCCCTATATCCAGCTGAAGACTGTAATCGCTATGCCAAGTCAAAGATTAACCACTGTACACTGGAGTGGTGGACTCTGATCTGGGTTTGATTCCCCACTCCCCCACATGAGCGGCGTAGGCTAATCTGGTGAACTGGGTTTGTTTCCCTGCTCCTACACATGAAGCCAGCTGGGTGACCTTGGGCTAGTCACACACTCTCATCCCCACCTACCTCACAGGGTGTCTGTTGCGGGGGGGGGGGGAAGGAAAGGTGATTGTAAGCCGGTTTGATTCTCCCTTAACTGGTAGAGAAATTCGGCATATAAAAACCAACTCTTCTTCTTCTTCTTCCTGTAAGTGTGTATGTGGCGTCAAATCACAGCTGACTTATGGTGACCCGATAGGGTTTTCAAGGCAAGAGACGTTCAGAGGTGGTTTGCCCTTGCCTGCCTCTGTGTGGGCTGAGAGAGTTCCGAGAAAACTGTGACTGCCCCAAGGTCACCCAGCAGGCTTCATGTGGAGGAGTGGGGAATTGAACCTAGTTTTCTAGATTAGAGTCCACCACTCTTAACCACTCCACCACGCTGGCTCTCTATGGATTTAGAAGGATGTAATTCTGCTTAGGATTGTACCGATCATTGCTTACCAAGCTCTTTTTACAAAAGTAGCCACTGTTTTTTAAAGCACTGTGAATAAAAAGATACTTCATTAAAGTTTTTTTAAATAAATACAACCAAATGTTTCTAGATTTAGAAGAAAGTGTGTATAGTATAAAAAGGAATGGTTTAAAAACTGCTGTTTCCCATTCCTTTCTACCTTCCAGATGCAATAGGGATGAGAAGTCAAACTACAGGAACAAAAAGAGTTCTGTGATATGACCCAAGAATTTCTGTTATTCCCAGAAGAAACCAGGTCTTGCAAGATTTCTCGCCCAGCTTTGCAGATACTAGATCCTTAGATAAGGATCTGTAGTTTTAAATGCTTGGCCAAACCTTGCCCCAATTCCAAACCTTTGGAGAGTCATCAATCAATATGAATTTCCCCCATTATATGAATCTGACAGACCCCTTTAACCCTAACATTTTCAGAGAGATTTAAAGGGTTTAACTCGGCAACCCCCGTGTAACTCCACAGGAATTAGGTGACTAAATTCCATTTCCCCCTTAGAAGTTCGGTCTTACTTTTGCTTAGAGAGGTATTCCTGTCGTGAACTAACATACAGAAAGGGAATTTGCTGCTGCCCTCTTAGAAATTTTAGAGCCCCCCAAGGTCCACGTTTCAGTCATAAAAGTCCAAGATGGATTTCTTTCAGGGTGGATTCTGTTTTGTAATAGCAGTATAATCAAAGACAAACAAATACCTCAGGCCAGCCAGTATGCATATGAATAGCTATGATAGGAAATACATATTCATTCACTTTCTAAAGGCTTTTCATGTTCTCCAAATATTGGGTGGTTTTAAAGCAGAATAATGGATTGTGTTCCATAAGGACACAACATGCATTTATTTAGTTCTAGATTTGCTTGTTTTCATTGGTTATTTCTTTTGTCAGTACTATATCTTAGCCAACTCCATGGCAATCTGGAATGTGAGTCCTGGCAGAACCAGGCCTGAAGTTTAATAGACTACTGGTACAAATCGACGTATATGAAATTGGTGATATTTGAGGGCTGTTTCCCATTGACAGAATAATAGTCCCTATGGAAATTCTTCAAGGTCTGATCCCAAGCACATATGTGACTTGTGAGCTATCCTTCAGTGGTTCTGATAAAATTATGTTTTATATTATAGATAGCTGGCTTTTGTTTTGTCTTGTTTTTCTTTCTCATTCCCTTTTTTCCAACTGGCCATTGCTTTAACATCCAGTTTTTACTAAGAAGTGCATCATTGCATGGTTCCATCCAATCTGAGAACCTATATTGAGCGTTATGATGTCATGATACCAAAGAGCCAGTTAGATTTGGCTACATGGCAGCATCACTGTGGACACATTGCCCATATTCGAAATTATGAGAGGAAAGGGGGAGTACATTGACCTTACTTTGTGGCATTTTATGTTGTAGCAATGATTCTCTTTCATATTTAAATGCTGTCCCTGAGCTATTTTTTTACTTGAATGAAGGACCTCAGGCTATGGATGGCTACAGAAGTAAATAATGAATTGTATTTTTTTATCTGAAGCAACTTAATTTTGGTGAATTTTCATATATTGAGTGATGCATCGCTAGTGTTATGTGACAAAACTACTGACATTTAGAACAGTGAAGAAAAATTCAACTCTAAAATTCTAAATTAGAGCCAGCATGGTGTAGTGGTTAAGAGCAATGGACTCTAATCTAGAGAACTGGATTTGATTCCCCACTCCTCCACATGAGCAGCGGTCGGTGGACGCTAATCTGATGGACAGGATTGGGTTCCCCACTCCTACACATGAAGCCAGCTGGGTGACCTTGGGCTAGTCACAGCTCTTAGAGTTCTCTCAGCCCCCCCCCCCACCTCATGGGGTGTCTGTTGTGGGGAGGGGAAGGGAAGGTGATTGTAAGCCGGTTTGATTCTTCCTTAAGTGGTAGAGAAAGTCGGCATATAAAAACCAACTCTTCTTCTTCTAAATTCAAGGTCTATATAAGTTTCATTTTTGATATGTGGAGTCCTCTGACCTCTACTTTGGCATGATGCTATTCAGGCCACTTTGGAGGGCAAACATGCACACTAATTAAGAGGCAATATTAACTATATTAAAATTTCTTTTCTTGATAACTTGGATACGGCTGGCCAGCCACACTACTGCCATGCATTGCCGTTGAAGTATCAAAGCCATGTGGCTTATGGAACACAAGTTGTTCAGGTCTAAGATGGATTCGTGTCTTAGTTACTGAATATGTATCCTAGTTACTGCAATATGACCATCTGATCATTACTTTAAGGCTTTGTGGTTATACCCAGATATGTTGGGGATGAGTCCTAAAATTAGAATTGCAAATTATTGTTCTTCCTGCTATTGGTGCATCTTTCTTTCTTTTGAATAGAAAATAAAACTTTTCTCCTCCCCACTCCCCCACCCCCACTTCTTGGTTTGTAATGTCATAGGTGAAAGGCTATCAGATTCCACCTTGGGTGTAAGGAGATACAACCTCTTTCCATATTTGTGGCTGACCTGCTTATTCCAGGAGTGGTGTAAGCTGAGCTAGTTTCCTCTCTCTCTCTCTCCCTCTAACTCTCTCTCTCATTTCTTCACAGCTCAGGTTGTATTTTGGTGTTGTGCAGCTGAAAGTTTTTCGTGTCATGCTGGAGAAATAAGAAAAGTCATGCCCTTAATTCTCCAGGAGAATGTCATGTCACAGGTTTTGTTTATGTTTGTTAGCATGTGTCAAGAGAATGAGTGTGTATTACAGGGAAATTCCTACTTTTGTTTTCATTGAGATGTGAAGGAGAACAAGAAAAAGGAGAGAAGAGTAGGTTTTTATACCCCATTTTTCTCTACCTTTAAGGAGTCTCATATCGGCTTACAATCACCTTCCCTGCCCCTCCCCACACCTTGTGAGGTAGATGGGGCTGAGAGAGTTTGGAGAGAACTGTGACTAACCCAAGGTCACCCAGCATGTTTCATGTGCAGGAGTGGGGAAACCAACCTGGTTCAAAAGCATGGGAGCTGTAATGGAACCATAAGGAATGCCATAGCAGGAATGCCACGGAGATCCGAAATAGTGTATATCATTCTCCTCTCTTCCATTTTATGCTCACAACCACCCTGTAAGGAAGGTAAGGCTGAGAGTGTGTGACTGGCCCAAGGTTACCCAGCTAGCTTCCCTCACAGAGTGGACATTCAAACCTGGGAATTCCAGATCCTATTCCAGCACTCAAACCACTGCACCAGGAATGAAACCAATAGAGAGCCAGTGTCCATGGTGCTCATCCTAAATGTTTTTTTTAAATTTTTTATTGTTTTCTAATTAGATCACATTAACATCAATCCTCCAATCAACAAAATCATACAACATAAACCATTTTTCTCTAATCATTATAGTTCCTACTTATTGACTTCCCCTCTCCCTCCTCTATCTCTTTAGTATCTCTATTCTCCCCTTTGCATTCAAATTCTAATTCATTATATGTCATTTATATATTTAATTACATATCTCATGGTCTTAAAAACTAAGTTTATCATTATTTCTACTTTAATCACTTGAATTAGCTCAAAACATAACCTTTAATACTTCCCAAATTAAATTCATTTATACAATATGTTGTCCAAGCCTCCCATTCTCCCACAAATTCCATATTTTCCTTCTGATTTACTAATGCTGTAAGTTTAGCCATTTCTGCTAGTTCCAACATTTTATTTATCCAGTCAGTCTTATCCGGCACCTCTGACAATTTCCATTTTGCTGCATATACCAATCTTGCGGCTATGGTGGCATATATTAAAAAGGATCTCTGAGTCAATATTGATTCCGGTATAATACTTAACAACACCGTTTCCAGAGTTTTAGGGATATTTTTTTGTAAGATCAGTCTTAATTCATTGTAGATCATATCCCAAAAGTTCTCAGCTTTTTCACATAGCCACCAAACATGATGAAAGGAACCAACCTCATCTTGACATTTCCAGCAGTTTGGTGACATTGTTTTATACATTTTAGCAAACTTTTTTGGTGTTAAATACCACCTATAGATCATCTTGTAAATATTCTCTCTTAACGATTGTGAAAGTATATATTTCATGTCTCTTGACCAAAGTCTTTCCCATCTATTCAAAGGAATATTGTAACCCAATGTCTGTGCAGCATGGTATGGCCTGATCTCGTCAGATCTCAGAAGCTAAGTAGGGTCAGCCCTAGTTAGTATTTGGATGGGAGACTACAAGGGATACCAGGGTTGCTATGCAGAGCGAGGCACTGGCAAACCAACTCTGTTAGTCTCTTGCCTTGAAAACCCCATCATGGAGGTAGAGAAAAGCTGAGTATAAAAACCATAAGGGGGTCATCATAAGTTGGCTGCAACTTAATGGCACTGTACACCCACATTTAGGATGAGCACCAGAGCATTGGTTTGCCACAGAGTTGGTTTGCCAGTGCCTCGCTCTGCATAGCAACCCTGGTATTCCTTGTAGTCTCCCATTCAGATACTAACCAGGGCTGACCCTACTTAGCTTCTGAGATCTGACGAGATCAGGCCATACCATGCTGCCTTCTCTCCCCCATCCCAAATAGCTGGTCCCCTATGCTCAGTGATATAGAAAGCTATGTCAGACATACAAATCTAGCTCAGTGGATGTATTTCTAATAAGAGGCTTCTTCCTTTCTCCAGTTTTCAGTTCCTGCAACAACAACAAAAAACAAATCCTGCAATCTAATTAAACAAGGCAAGTGTGCATATATTTACATATGTTTTCTGCTCTGAATTATGGGTGTGTCTGATTAACCTGGCCGTGCACCAGGAACCAAAACCGAAAACAAACAAAAAAATGGGCTATATGGGTCTATTAAAAGAGGATTTGCTGTCCATGTTGGCTAATTTTACTGCCAGCGATGATTCTGAAGATAGGGAAGGGTTTGGAGGCAGAGTGTGGGAACAAGCAGAGAGACATTAATACTAGAATAATACACACACCCCTAGTTTTCAGTTTGATTTGAGAAAACCATCAATCACTGTCTGATCTGCCCTGCTGGGTGGCTCCAGCCTTGATCCCTGCTGTAAAAAAAAAAGGTGGCACAATACAATATGGTGGATGCGGCCAGCTGTGATTGGTAGTGCATGCTGTTAAATTGGCACTGTAAGAGCATTGCCATGCACTGCTGACACTATGGCTATGCTCTTGATTATAGCATGTCAGTGCAAGGAAGAGCTGTTTAAGAACACTGATGCCTGCTCACTGGAAACTCTGATCAAATCCTGTTCTGGCATCTACAATTTCTAAGGCAAAGTAAAATGTTCCAGTCCCCCACCACCACCACCACCATGGATATTTCCAGCTTCCTGGCACTGGAATCGATCCAAAGAACTGTGAGCAAAGGGGGGGGGGGGCACTAGCTATAGCTTGCATAAGCAAAACATCTTTGGATTTAGTTTCCTTAGGAGCTTGATGATAAAAGACACACAAACACATGTAGTGTCACTGGAAGCTGCAGCAGACAGAGAACGGGATTTGAGGTGCGTTCTCATTTTGGTTTCCCATGAAAAGCAGGGGGAAGCAATGAGTCACTAGGACAGTGAGTTCACTGTGGATCAGAAGAACAACTTAGTACCCCAATCAAATCAAAAGTGAAAAGCTGTGCCATGCTGTTAGGGGAGGGGCCGTGGCTCAGTGGTAGAGCATCTGCTTGGCATGCAGAGGGTCCCAGGTTCAATCCCCAGCATGTCCAGTTAAAAGGGTCAGGCAATAGGTGATGTTTTGGAAGGCTTTAAGAAGGGAGTGGACATGTTCATGGAGGAGAGGGGTATTCATGGCTACTAGTAAAAATGGATACCAGTCATGATGCATACCTGTTCTCTCCAGGATCAAAGGAGCATGTCTATTATATTAGGTGCTTTGGAACACAGGCAGGATAAAGTTGCCGCAGTCATCTTGTTTGTGGGCTTCCTAGAGGCACCTGGCTGGCCACTGTGTGAACAGACTGCTGGACTTGATGGACCTTGGTCTGATCCAGCATGGTCTTTCTTATGTTCTTATGTGAAAGACCTCAGCCTGAGACCCTGGAGAGCCACTGCCAGTTTGGGTAGACAATACTGACAGTGATGGATTGTTGGTCTTATTCAGTATAAGGCAGCTTCATGTGTCCATGTAACTGCAGCAGAGTAGATAGAGAGTTCATTTGGTGAAGAACATAGGTCCAAGAAAAATTGCAAAGTGTCTCTACCACAGACTCGGCTAGCTGCTGTTCTTTCATGGTTTTTCATAGAGTGCCACTCCACCCCACCCCCCATACACACACAGATCCATGAACACTATCAAACTATTGCATGTTTGGTACCCTTAAAGGCAATACAGAATCAGTAATTTATTAATCAGAAGCAAAAAAAAAACCCTGTATATTTGCTGCATTCCTTATATATTTCATCCATCTTTGCAAAGCTATCTTCAAACTCAGTTTTGCGGTGTGCATGATGGTATTTTCCATGCTTGTGTAAACAGAGTGATTCCTGGCTGTAGTATGCTGAGTGGTGGATGGCGCCTTTTTTCTTGTGTTGAAGAATGTGCTGTAAGCCAGCGGGTGCCATCTCCCGGACTAGTTAGATGGCAGCCCCAAGAGACACGTGCCGCCACCGTTCCAGACGTGTGCCAAGCCCCAAACGCAATGGGGAAGGCTCCTGAACCATCCAGTGAAACTGACAAGGAGGGACCACGGGCAGAGAAGCCTCTCAGGGAGAACCAGAGGGAATCCATTTTCTCTGACCCAGTCTCCAGCAAGCTGTCATTTTGCAAGAGATGACCAAGCACGCACGCAGTCCTTTCCCCCCACCCTCCATCTGCATGACTAATGACTCATCGGAAGCCTCCGAGATAGAAACGGCCAGAGATCACACCTCAGGCAACCAGGAAGTGATTCACCCCGGACGCAGCTGTTTGCTCCTTTGTGTCAAACTCAATAAACCCATCAACGATTGTCTCCCGGACCTCCCGGAATTGCACAACGCCCATAGGTTCTAGTTAGCCCGTCTCAATCACACCCCCTGCCCCAGTAGCCGACCATTAGAGTCATTATCACCTTTTGTTCCCACTGGGAACCACGAGGGGGAAACCCAACTTCCCCCACCCCAGAGAGAGAGTATATCTGGGCTCACTCTCATCCATTCGCCAGCTCTCTCGCTCTCCCTCACACACTTGCTGTTATTCTGTCGGTCTGGGTAGCAATGCCAGACCACACAGCTCCCCAGCCTCGCTGGTTAAGCCATGGGAATCCCTACCCCTTCCCCCTCCTTTAGCCGCATGGAACCTCGGAAATCTGCTTCTGGACCAGGTGCAGTATTACTCGTCTTCAGAGGGCCTGCCACATTGGCAAACGTCTCTAACACCTTTGATTCCTGGACTCTGTATGTTGTGTGCATGTATGTTATTTTTGTATGCACGTGTGAACGTATAATTTGAGTACAATTCTTTTAAACCTAATTCCATTGCTTCTGCCTCATTTTCTGGTCATGGTATGGACTCTGGTAGACAAAGGTTGCATCCTGCTGAAGTTATGTCCAGTGCCGGTTACTGAACGCTAATTCCCCCTTTTAATAATTCGTAACCAGGCATTTTGGTTAACAGCGCACACAGCACATATATTTCAGCAGCTCTATCGAAGAGATAGCGGTCTCCCACAACTTCAACTGCAATATATTATGCAAATGCAAGAACAAATATTCTTTTCCTAGAAACATATTCTTTTGTTCCCTTGGCCTTCTCTGAAGTGTTTTCTTACCAAAGGGTTTAATCCACCATATGTTCTATTTAAGGGTATGCTTTTTCACCACTCCACCGAGCCTTGAGAGAGCTTTCATTTTATTTACAAAGCCATGTTACAGTTTTTGTGCTGTAGTCAAATATCATGTACTTTTGCAAAATGTAAACAACGTTTTGACAGAATGTTCTGAAATAACATCTTGAAGGGCTGGTGAATGTTCCTCTTCAGAATTTAAATCTGATTAAGCAAATCGTATTATTTGAATGTGTTGTATATATCAGTGTTCTAGGAAATTTTCTGCATAAATTGCATCATATTTCAAGTCTTCAAAAGATATCCAATGTTACATTGTAATGCTTGCATTCTTTTGGACATTTTGATCTTTTCTTATGGTCTACACAGTTCTCCCTTTCCTCTTGAAGCAAGAACTTTCACGGGAGCAACCAAAATTTCTAAAGTTCCTCTGTCTCTTTCTACGAATCCTTTGCCTTTCTTTCTTTCTTTCTTTCTTTCTTTCTTTCTTTCTTTCTTTCTTTCTCTGGAACTTATGATCTAGTTGAATGGTATTTGTGTATACTACCAACTAGATGGTGATGCCAGGAAGCATAATCCCTGTGAGATGATCTGCTCTTTGGGAACAAGCCCCAACCATTTCAGAAGAATTGCAGTGCTGATCTCCTACAGAATATCACATGCATCTGAGGATGCCAACAGGATACGATACCTATCTCATGATGCCAGAAAAAGTTAATGTAATGGACAAAGGCATGAATAATAAGAGGATTGTAGCAGGATTTATCTGGCATCAGGCACAGACAGCAAATTGACAGCTGGTTATAGACCTCAAATTGGATGGGATTTGCAGGACCTGGGAGAGCTCCCAGTGATGTCTCCCACACAAGAAAGGTGTCCAACAGAATCCAAATGAGCTCCCAAATCAGGGGTCTGCAATCTAAGGCTCCAAGAGCCGAATGTGGATGAGTACAGAACCAAATATGGCTCTTAGAAATAGAAAATAACACCTCTAAGGTATATTAGTGAGGCAGGTGGGATGATCGAATAACCAGCATGGTGTAGTGGTTAAGAGTGGTGAACTCTAATCTGGAGAACCAGGTTTGATTCCCCACTCCTCCACATGAGCGGAGGAGGCTTAATCTGGTGAACTGGGTTGGTTTTCCCACTCCTCCACATGAAGCCTGCTGGGTGACCTTGTGGTAGTCACAGTTCTCTCCGAACTCTCTCAGCTCCACCTACCTCACAAGGTGTCTGTTGTGGAAAGGGGAAAGGAAGGCAATTATAAGCTGCTTTGAGACTCCTTAAAGGTAGAGAAAAGCAGGGTATAAAAACCAACTCTTCTTCTTCAATGTGTGAAGGCAATGGCAGGCAAAGATTTTTACAGGACTAAAATCCTAATATAGCTCAGACCAGCCCAATCTCATCAGAGCCTGAAAGCTAAGCAGGGTTGGTACTTGGATGGGAGACCACCAAGCAAGACTGGGGCTGCTATACAGAGGAAGGCAACTGCAAACCACTTCTGCTCATCTCTTGCCTTGAAGAGATCTTGAAGAGGTCGCCATGAGACAGTTGTGGCTCAATGGCAAACTTTGGAGACACATGCAGCTGCTGTATACTGAATGAGACCATTGGTTCACCAAGATCGGTATTATCTACTCAAACTGGTAGCAACTTTAAGATCATCTGCATCTTGAGCACTTTAAAAAAAAACGAGATGTCTGGGATTGAACCTGGGAACCTCTGGATGCCAAGCAGACGCTCTACCACTGAGCATGGCTCCTCCCCATTTACTTTAATTAAAGAACTTCTCAGAAATGCTTTACAGAAAGAGAAATAATAGAGGTGAACAGCTGCCAGTAATCCAAGTGAGAGCCATGTGCCAGTGCACCAAAACAATTGCACAGAGTGTTCCCATGTATATTTCTTACGCATTGTGAGTCCCTATGCCTGCCACTTCCTAGAACTTGCAACAAGCAGTGTTTGGGCTGTGGAAACTTAAGGGATCATTAATCGTCAACATGCCAATTACCCATAATGTTAAGCTGTATAATTTCATTTATGCAAATGGGCTTCCTTATACTGGTTCTTTGTGGACCTCTCGCTCTGAATTTTGACACCATTGGGCCCTTTAATTGTTAAAGGTTTCAGACTTGTTTCCTAAATGGTGAAATGGGAAGTTGTGCAACTGAGTTCTAGTACTCCGCTGAGCGCCAGCGAGAACATAAGAGGAAGAGGCCTCGGTTGAAGTCATGCACTCTGACATTGCTAAAGTCCCTCTAGACGTGGCCCGGAAGGAAACCCCAATGAATTCTTGTTGTTTTGACTATCTAGATTTAATTCCCACAGGATGTTTGATGTTCATCAATCCTTCACACAGCTATGCTAATAACGGAGACACTGCAAATCACAGGACCATGCCAAATTTCAAACACAAAGAGAACATGCTGCACAGACACTAGCTTTATTACAATATATTAAACATGTTAATCTCACTCTGTCTTGAACGTATCCATGCAGAGCAGAGAACAAGACGGTTTGGTGTATTAAAGTTGCCAAACAAGAATCCCCTGATCATTGTGGCAGTGAAAATAATTTATTTCTGTTATTCCCTCACCTGTAGGACAACATAGTTTAGCCGACAATCATCTTCTTTCATTCAGCTTACATCTTTTCATGTACATGATGAGAAAGTGCACACATGTGTGGTGCACACACAGACCTGTACAGCCTAGGACCAAAATAGCTTAAGTATCACTTCTCCCATATGAACCTACCTGTTTACTCCTGTCATCTTCAGAGACCCTGCTTCAGTTGCTCCTTGCCATCTGAGGCTAGGCAGTTGGCAACCCAAGAAAGGGCTTTCTTGGTGGTGCCACCAAAAATTTGAAACTCCCTCCCTAGGGAAATTCATCTGTCTCCTGCTTCCAGTATCTTCCACCAGTGGGTGAAGACTTTTTTGTTTCATTTGGCATACACCCAATAATGGTTACTGACCCTTCTCCCTGGTTCTAGTGTTGTTTTTCATGTGAACACATGTACACATGAAGCTGCCTTATACTGAATCAGACCCTTGGTCTATCAAAGTCCATATTGTCCACTCAGACTGGCAGTGGCTCTCCAGGGTCTCAGGCAGGGGTCTTTCACATCACCTACTTGCCTACTCGCTTTAACTGGAGATGCCAGGGATTGAACCTGGGACCTTCTGCATGCCAAGCAGATGCTCTACCACAGAACCACAATTTATTTATTTTTTAACTCTCCAAATGTTTTAAGGTTTTTATGTTTTTCCCCTTGGGCAACCTGATCAGGTGGAAAGGTCACATTCAAATGTTTTAAATAAATAAATAAAAGTATTGCTGCAAACAGTTCCTCAGGCTAACAGGCCTGATTTATGGTCATGATGTTTACAGTGTGGGGATTAATAATGCTCGTGTCGCTCACCTGTAAGACAGTGGACAGGGTATATGATATGAGAGAACTAGGTTCGAGTCCCCACAATGCTATGAACCTTACTGGGTGACCTTGGCTCAGTCATACTCTCTTATCCTTAACTACCACACAGGGTTGTTGTGAAGACAGAATGGGGAAAGGAGAACCATGTATGCATCACTGAGATTCTTGGAGGAAAGGTGGGATAATAGTGTACTAGATAGATCAATATTCAGTTCCATTGATAATCTATCGGAAAGGAGATGCATAGAGGCCAAGGACTGAATCCAGCTCTCTGCTCTTCTCTCCCTGAACAGATTGTTCTTGGTACACATCACAATCTGAGCAAGGAGAAAGGGTAATTTTTCTCGTACTGCTGTCTAGTAAATTGTAAATTGATATGTTTTGAATTGTGTTGAAATTGTTGTGAGCTGCCCTGAAATTGACTTGGTCAGGAAATGGCGACACCATAAGTCATATAAATAAATAAATAAATAAATATCTACATTAATTACCCCTTGTGGCTCACAGTTCATCTGATCCAGCCCAGGAGTGTTTTGTTATACGACAATATATTCTCCCTTCATTTGATGGATTCCCCTTTAAGTGTAACAAATTTCTATATTAGCAATGAAATGGGGAGAATATGTCATTCATTGTGGTAAGTGGAGAGCCAGCATGGTGTAGTGGTTAAGAGCAGTGGTTCGGAGCAGTGGAGTCTGATGTGGAGAACCCGGTTTGATTCCCCACTCCTCCACAGTGGACGCTAATCTGGCAAACCGGGTTGGTTTCCCCACTCCTACACATGAAGCCAGCTGGGTGACCTTGGGCTAGTCACACTCTCTCAGCCCCACCTACCTCACAGGGTGTCTGTTGTGGGGAGGGGAAGGGAAGGTGATTTTAAGCCAGTTTGATTCTTCCTTAAGTGGTAGAGAAAGTCGGCATATAAAAACCAGCTCTTATTCTTATTCTAAGTTTTATATGATAGATACTGTATGGTATTACATTTTTAAATAAAAAGATTAATTTTAAAAAGAAATTATCCAGGGATCTGCAAGACAAGCTAGCTCCAAACTGTGGTGAAACTAGACACAATTAGTACTTTGCTTATTTATTTAGAAAATTTCAATGCCACCTCCCCAGAGACCTAATATCATGATGCCCATCCCTGTTCTAGATATCAGATTTTAGAATGTGAAGATGAGTATTCCATTAATGGATTATCACATGTAATAGCCACAGATAAACCAGTTATCCATTATTCTATTCCAATCTACTTTGACTACTAAAAAAGCGATGTTGCGCATCATTTGACCTGCAAGGAGAAAAGCCACATGGAACTGGGACTGCACTAAGTGAGGGGAATAGGTGAGGTTGAATGAAAAAGCCGGCTGGATCCATCCCAATAAATGAACAATAAACATCTTAGTTATCAGAGTCTGCTCAAGTCTAGACAGCAAGGGCCAACAGAGATTTAACAGTGCATGTTTTTCACTAATGATGTGCATGTATCAAGCACTTTAATATTATACTGGCTAGTAGCCAAAAAACAGAGTATCCTGGAGAGCATCCAAAATGTTGGTTACTTAACAGAATCTCACTGTGATGTTGTTTGTCTGTTAATTAAACTAGATGTTGTCCAATTGATTCAAAGTCCCTTGAAATTTCTGGCAGAACCATCCCCTGTCTTTACAGAATCCCCAATTGGGGCTCAAAACGAATAAGGCTAAGAACCAAGTGAAATGAGATCTAATGTTATATTTCTCTGCAGTTGGAAACTGGTAGATATAGAGGTGGGATATATCAAAGAAGGCCAGTATGTGGTAAGGAAGCTCACTGCCTGTCTAACCTCCATACCCTCCCAAGTGTTGATGAGGCAAGGGGCCTGGTTTCCTCCACCCGTACAATTCAATTCATTATGGTCATTGACCAGCAAAGCAAATATTCAAAGGAATTAACATTGATTAAAAGGATAAAAAATAACAATATATCTGTACGTGAAACATCAGTTAGAATAAAATGTTTACAACACAATTAAATATTTACATTATTATTACACATTCAGTTATATATTCTATTTCCCTTATCAGAGTTAAATAAATTATGTTTTCAATTTCTGCTATCAAGATTTTTAAAAATTGAATCTGGATCAAATGTGACTGTACTTGTACATACACATGTGGTCTGGATATTCTGGTAGTCGTGCAGTATTCTTAAAATATTTTAACTTTTTGACCCCGACCTTCTCCTGTAATCTCATTTAAATATGAGATACCATCTCTCATAGCAAGGCTAGATAAATATGTATGGGGATGGGGGATGATCCAGCCTTCAAGCATACCTATTCATATATAAAAGGGGCTTAAAAGGGAATGGGTTGGATGTAGGGGAATTCTGCATGTATACTCTATGCAGGAGTCAAGTGCTGGACCATCCTCTGCTTTGTGCAGTTTTAAAGACTACAAAATCCATGACACAGTGAGACTTGAAAGAATGTATAGGAAGACATCCTGGACCTAGGTTATATTACACAAACAAAAAGTTTGGGAATGCAGACAAAACCAGGGAAGTTGATTTTCCATGAAAATCTCTTAGTCAGGGCTAGAAAAATGAAATTGATTACTGAATTCCTCCCAAATGGTATTTGGTTTACACGTACTTACTAATTACCTGAAAAGTTAGAAATGATAAAGAAAACCTGTAGAAAGGGATGAGTAGGCAATACTGTACTCTTTCCAATCCCAAGGCTGTTGAATGAAGTAAACTGGTTTCACTGAAAAAAAGAGATGTCACCTGACTTAAAAGAATGATACCAATAATAGCCTATTTGTGTACATTACTGTCATTTTGCTTCTCATGGTAAATACTGTAGGTCTAGAATGCAGCATATACAGCAGGCTGGACGCTCTTATTTCTTTGCTATTAAGCGAGGAAATTGTCCTTTTCCTTTGAAAGAGCCAGTCTGAACTGAGGGAACAAATGAAGCAAGGGCCTTCTTGTTGAGGGAAATTATATATCTTTAATGCCTAATAATGAAAATATAGCATTTGAATCTGCCCAAGAAATGACAGCCGGAAGGGCATCACTTTGATGAATTGCAGATGCAAAGAAAGGGAAGAGAAATCTGGCAGCAGCAAAGACCTAGGAAACCAGCATGATTAAAACGAATTTTGCACCAGTTTGTATTCAGCTGTGAGAAATGATATGGATGGTTCTTCCTCCCCTACCCCCCTTGTTTCACTTTGTGCTCCAAACATGCCCGTGTATAAATGCCTAAGAGAATGGGATGCCTTCTTATCTGATCAATCTGCCAGAGATAAACTGAGTTCCACTTTCAATGTGCGATAATTTCCGCCAAGGTAATAATGTCCTGGCTTGCTTTACTTCTCCAAACACTTTTAAATGTCCAATTCGTGCTTTGTAATGCAAGGGGTGTCTAATTATTACAATATGCCAGTGTTTCCCAAATTTTGATATTGGGGTGACAGTCTTTTTGCTGGATTAAAATCAACTGACTGGGTCCTACAGCAATGGGCAGGCAATCTCTTTGTAGACTTAGGGCGCCAGCATGGTGTAGTGGTTAAGAGCAGTGGTTTGGAGTGGGCAGACTCTGATCTGGAGAACCGGGTTTGATTCCCCACTCCTACACATGAGCAGCGAAGGCTAATCTGGTGAACTGGATTTGTTTCCCCACTCCTACACATGAAGCCAGCAGGGTGACCTTGGGCTAGTCACACTCTCTCAGCCCAACCTACCTCACAGGGTGTTTGTTGTGGGGAGGGGAAGGGAAGGTAATTGTAAGCCAGTTTGATTCTTCCTTAAGTGGTAGAGAAAGTTGGCATACAGAAACCAACTCTTCTTCTTTTAGTCTGTGATAGCCCTGTTTATATTGCTTTCTGACATCCTCTTTACACAGCTGTCAGCTGGAATGCATACATGCCCTTCCCACGGGATGCAAGCATGCCGAGGTATGGTGGTGGAAAGGACTGTTGAGTTGCAGATGAATTACAGCGAGCCCATAGAGCAAGGCAAGAGATAAAGAGAGGTGGTTTGCCATTGCCTACCTGCACGGATACCCGGGGACTTGCTCAGTGGTCTCCTATCCAAGTACTAAGCAGGCTGGCCCTGCTTAGCTTCTGAGATTGGATGAGATTGGGCTAGCCTGGGCCATCTAGCTCAGGGCATGCCCAACTGTACTGTTTGGGAATTGTTTTTAATAGGTCTTGATTTTTACACTGTACATAAAGAACGAACCCTTTAAATAAAGAGTTTTACAGCCAATGCTGGATAAAACATAACTAGTGTGCATAAAAATATATCTTCCAGCATTTCATAGGAATATAATTGGCGTGCTGTTAGAGGAATATAATTGGAGTGCTGTTATTTTAATACCGGGGATTATCATTGAGCACTCCCTACCCTTTTTGGAGATTGTTGAAGGTTCTGTTCTGATCAGTGTTTGCTGTATGCCTTGTTCATGTGCCTAGTGTCTCTCCCAGTGCCTGGATTTAATATTGTTCTGGGTTAGAGACATACTGGCAATGTGTACTTGGCCTATAATATGGTGTCAACAGTTCAAAATATACCCAAGCAGCTGTTGCGTGTGAAACAGCAGACTGTGCCTGCATGGTTCCGGGAGCCTGGCCTCCTCGTGAGGTGGCAGAACTTTAGCCCTGTACAGGTAACCCATCTGAATGTTGACTGATCTCACAATAGGGTTGCCAGGTCCTTCTTCGTAACCAGTGGGAGGTTTTTGGGGTGGAGACTGAGGAGGGGACAGACTTCAATGTCATAAAGTCCAATTGCCAAAGCAGCCATTTTCTCAGGTGAACTGATCTCTATTGGCAGGAGATCAGCTGTAATAGCAGGAGATCTCCAGCTAATACCTGGTGGGTTGCAACAAATAGACACTTCTGTGCAAATGCTAGTTCAACCCAAAAGCACACAGAAAAACGTAAGGGTATCTATACCAATCTATAATACACATAATTCCAATGAAGAATACAATACAGCAATAAATAACAACAAACCAAAGTGAAAAATGCCTTGACCACAAGGTAAATACAATCATAGCAAACATATATTTCTAACAATGTCTTTCCTAATATTGTCGAAGGCTTTCATGGTCAGAGTTCATTGGTTCTTGTAGGTTATCCGGACTGTGTGACCGTGGTCTTGGTATTTTCTTTCCTGACGTTTCGCCAGCAGCTGTGGCAGGCATCTTCAGAGGAGTAACACTGAAGGACAGTGTCTCTGAAATAACACTGAAGGACACTGTCCTTCAGTGTTACTCCTCTGAAGATGCCTGCCACAGCTGCTGGCGAAACGTCAGGAAAGAAAATACCAAGACCACAGTCACACAGCCCGGATAACCTACAAGAACCAATGATAGAGATCAGTTCACCTGGAGAAAAGGGCCACTTTGGCAATTGGATTCTATGGCATTGAAGTCCCTCCCCTCCCCCAAACCCCACCCTCCTCAGGCTCCGCCCCAAAAACCTCCCGCCGGTGGCGAAGAGGGACCTGGCAACCCTAATAATATAGGCTAAAATCTCTCTTGCTATTAATGATCAGTGGCTGAATTGTTACAGTATGTTCATCCGCATTCTAACTGCTCTCCTGGATCAGAAGAGCATGCCTATTATATTATATTAGGTGCTGTGGAACACAGGCAGGATAATGCTGCTGCAGTCATCTTGTTTGTGGGCTTCCCAGAGGCATCTGGTTGGCCACTGTGTGCACAGACTGCTGGACTTGATGGGCCTTGGTATGATCCAGCAGGGCCTTTCTTATGTTTATTTCTTATGAAGGATTACTGAACACTGATAAATAGTTCAGGTGCTGTGAGGAAATAGATGCTGGCTTGTTTGGAAGAAATACAGGCAATGTTGAAAGAAAGAACTGGTTGACATGGCAGAGGGGACTGAAGAGAAATGAGAAATGTGGAATTGAGAACTGAAAAAGTGCAAAGGACTCAATGGGAGAGGGATGTTCCTAGGTGTAAGGTGAGGACATTACACCTAGGATAATGAGGGGAATGGGTACAGATGCCTTAATGTCACACATTAATGCAAAATGCTGTCCAAACTTTAGTTGTAAATCCCTGGTCTACTAGATATTTGTGTTGGATTGTAGACATGCCGGCCTGCGCAACATTATTTCCCCAGCCTTATTTGAACCCCACCCCCCATGTATCTGTATTCTTTTAGAATATCTGCCTAGATTGTTGGCTGAATATCAGGAAAGAAGTCTGTTATATATTTCCCTGAAGGGTCACACTGCATTATGGTTTTAATTCTGATAAACTTTCATGATTGTATAGCTCTCTTGAATGCACATTATGGAAAGATCTGCTTTTTTGTAGGAACACATTCTTTCACATGTTGTTACCAAGAAATTGCTTGAGGCTGACATGTATTTTGTTCTGGACAATTCCTCTCACTCCCTAAGAATGAAGCTTGCTCACATAGGAAAGATGGTGGTTACGTCACTTGGGCATCAGAGGATCATCTAGCCAGCAGGATAAAGAAGTCCAGGCACAGACTGACATTCTGGGGTGCACCATTCTAGAGCCTTTTGGAGTTGTTAATTCCAAACAATTCTGGATCACCAAATCTTACAAAACCCAATGTACACATCTATACAATACCTGTCTGCATCTGATTCTTCTGATTCTTCTTCCTGGATTGTGTGAGATGCAGCTTATTTTTTGTCCTGCTACCATTAGGAGCCCCGAGGCGCAGAGGGGTAAGCTGCAGTACTGCAGTCAAAGCTCTGCTCATGACCTGAGTTCGATCTCGACAGAAATTGGTTTCAGGTAGCTGATTCAAGGTTGACTCAGCCTTCCACCCTTCTGAGGTTGCTAAAATGAGTACCCAGCTTTCTGGAGGTAAAGTGTAGACGACTGGGAAAGGCAATGGCAAACCACCCCGTAAACTTAGTCTGCCTAGTAAATGTCGTGATGTGACATCACCCCATGGGTAAGTAATGGCCCGGTGCATGCACAGGGGACTACCTTTACATTGTTTTACCATTTCAAAGGTGATCCCAAAAGATGCCAGCCCCCTGGAGTGACCCTGTGGCAAGGACATCAGGCATGCCAGTTTGTTTGGTGGAAGATTTGGATGTGGGAAGTCCACTCTTCTTAGATTAAAGACCAACTTTGTTCACACATATCTGTAATCCACCTACACATGGAAATAAATAATACTTCCTCATCTATGCAGAATGAAGATGGTGGCCGACCTCTGGACTGCAGGTGCAGAGATCACATGCTGGCAAAAAAAAAAAAAAAAGTTTCTCTGCCTGTAGTGTGCTAGCAGAATGTGGAATGGTATGGCATAGCTCAATCTTGTCAGACCACAGAAGCTAAGCACGGTCAGTACTTAGATGGGAGATGACCAAGGAAGACTCTGCAGAGGAAGGCAATGGCCCACTGCCTCTGCTTCTCACTTGCCTTGAAAGTCCATTGCTGAGGTCGCCATAAGTCAACTTGAAAGCACATACGTATGTAGTATGCTAGTACATTATGGAGAGAGCTTCTGTGTCAAAACTCTTATTTTCTCAGTATGTGTTACACCAATGAACAAGGAGAGGAGGGCAAGTATAATGGTTGGAGGAAAGGTCAAGTGTACCATCACAAGATTTTTGTTCTACCATATATTTTTGTGGGTGAGATACCATTTCATCATATGCCATATAATGACTGTGTGGCCAGGTTATCTCCCATGTGGGGAAAAAAAATGCTGAGCTTAGTAGCTTGGGGAGCAAATTTATCTGAAGGGGGATTAATTCCACCATTCCTTCAAGGGGTTATAGCGAGACAGACTCTCTTTTCCCAAAAGGATTAGCAGGTCCAAATGAAGCTCTTTAAAGTGAACTTTTCATAAGCTTCACTGAGCGAAGACAGAGTTTCCATAGATTGGTTTTCATTGCTCCCAAGGAGATAGCCACTTGCCATCCAGATTCTTATTTAGATCCTCATACTTCTCCGTCGTCATTATTCTTCCAACAGGTCTGAAAACTCAGCACAATGCATGTCATGCCCTGGCCTTGATTAATGTGGATGGCAAAGGGGCCTGGAGGAATGCAGCCCATGAAAAGCAGATTGTGCGAAAGTGAGGATGAATAAGATCTGGAAAAGCAGGAAGCTTTTATGAAAACATGAAGAATGAGCTGCGAAAATGTGCGAGAGGGGGAAACCCCAAGCCTTTGTGAGGCCGTTCTGTTTTCATAACACCGCCACCATAATACATCGATTGTTGATCCTGATATCAGATTTGATTAATGAGCTCAAGCTGGTGAGAAAGAACACCTACTAGGAGCACATGCTCGCTGAAGCCGAGATGGAAGTTGCACACCACAGAATGCAGCTGTCTAGTGCCCAACGCCACGGCTGATTGAGAACCCTAAAAATCTCTGCTTTCCTTTCTTTTTAAAGGATTCTCTAGTCCTCACTGTTTTGGAGGGCCACTGTTCATTGAGGAAGAACTCTTCTCTCTTCCTCCACTGAGTCAGAAAAGAATATTATATACTCATGGATGCTGAAGGTATACGGGGTGGAGCCTGAGGAGGGCAGGGTTTGGGGAGGGGAGGGACTTCGATGCCATAGAGTCCAATTGCCAAAGGGGCCATTTTCTCCAGGTAAACTGATCTCTATCGGCTGGAGATCAGTTGTAATAGCAGGAGATCTCCAGCTAGTACCTGGAGGTTGGCAACCCTACTTATAGTCCACCAATGCAATTAACATTTCCATAATCTTCATGCTCATTACTATGCTTTTATGCCAGCGTAGTGTAGTGGTCAAGAGCGGCGGGCGGACTCTAATCTGGAGAACGTGGTTTGATTCCCTACTCCTCCACATGAGCGGCGGACTATAATCTGGTGAACTGGGTAGGTTTCCCCACTCCTCCACATGCAACCTGCTGGGTGACCTTGGGCTAGTCACAGTTCTCTCAGAACTCTCTCAGCCCCACCTACCTCACAAAGGTGTCGGTTGCGGGGAGAGGAAGGGAAGGCGATTGTAAGCCGCTTTGAGACACCTCTACCTTAAAGGTAGAGAAAAGCAGGGTATAAAAACCGACCCTTCTTCATCAACTACATAAGATATGCAGGTTCACTCAGAAAAGTGTATCCATATCAAATTGTCCCAGACAGATTTTTCAACCATGAAATGCAGTGATCAGCAGTGTGTCTCCCCCTCTTTAGCACAAATTACAAGAGGTCTCTCCTGTATCAGCATAAAAGAGGCCAGAAGCCTCAGTGGAGTAATGAAATGGGCCCTACCATGCCAAGCTTTTTCGGCCACCCTTGTATTTCATTTCCAAGACATTGGCCTAATTAGGATATGCCCTGCGCCAAAATGACTTCTCCAGACCTAATTTTCATTAATCTGTAGAGATTTCGTTGATGTAGACGTGTGCCAGATTTTTACTAAACCATCTGTTAGATAGTAATGATTAGATGTCAAGGCATGTAGCCATTAAACAGAATATATTTCCAATATTTCTGGCTGTTTAATGAGAGGCGATCCCTTGATGGTAAAAAATCTTGTTTCTAGGAGGTCCTGGGAAACCATCCAGAGGGAACACAATGTACATACGAAATGTCACAGTGTATCATCTATTTATTTCTGTAAGACTGTTAAACTTCAAGAAAGAAAACACAGCAACTGCTTCAAGGAACATTCACCCAGCCTGATGGCTCTCCCCTTTCTTAAAGCAGGTTAATCATACAGTGAAAGTTCAATCAAACTCTGCAAAACAGCAGGGGAACCATTTAGGGGAGAAGTACCACAAAGCACTGTGCTCATATTATTCATCAGAAGCTTGGATGCCTCTGTCCAATTTATTGATTCAGTACACTGGCTTGCATCCGATAATGTGTGAATGGAACAGAATTCAAGGCAAGTACTTTTGTCACCTTCCACTGAAGGCTACCTCTGAGGGTCAGGAGAGACTTGCGAATGTCATAAGACAAGTGTAGTTTCACTTTCTAGTCCCGGATCAGTTTGGCTCTAGCTAACAGCCATTTCAGTTCTAGGTTTCCTCCTAGGCTTGCCAGGCCCCGTAGCTCCACCGCCGGGAGCTTTCCGGGGCCGTGGCTATGCCACGTGATGCTTGCACGGGTCTGGCGAGACGCGCACACGCACCCCGCACAATGTGCCTACGTCACTTCTGGGTTTACCCGGAAGCAATGCAGACACTCTAGTGATCTCAGCCAAAACTCTATGGGTTCCATAGAGTTTTATCTGAGATTGCTAGAGCATCCACGTCACTTTTGGGTTTACCCAAAATTGACGTGTGCTCGCATGTGTATGCGCGTGCACACAGTGCCCTCTGGCCATCAGCTGGCTGGCGGGCAGCCCAGTGGATCGGCAGGATTTTACCCACCACCACCGGGCACTTGGCAACCCTATTTCCACCTGATATACTTTGGGGCTCCAATGAAGTTACCTATTGGTTTTATACCTTCTGACTAGCTTTGTCAATGCTTAGAAAACAACCTGTGTTTCTCTTGCTTCATGCCATAGTGAGAATGCCTAGTTGATCCATAGAGTTGCCAGCTCCAGGTTGGGAAATATCTGGAGATTTTGGGGGTAGGGCCTGAGGAGGGTGGGGTTCAAAGAAGGGAGGGACTTCAATGCCGTAGAGTCCAATTGCCAAAGCAGCCATTTTCTCCAGAAGAACATATCTCTGTCACCTGGGGATGAATTGTAATAGCAAGAGATCTCCAGCCACCACAACTTGGAGGTTGGCGACCCTATTGATCCACCACAGACTTCTATTTTCCTGAGAGGGTTTTTCCCCTACATCTTAAATTCACACATCAGTTACAGTTATGGCCAGTAATAACCAAAACATTTGGGTATAACCTTCTTTCATGGGGATAATTCAGGTTCATCTTCCTTTCTGGTAAATACAGGTATATCTTTTTAACTTTTAAAAGTCAGGCATCAAGTGAAAAGAAAGAAGCAAGCTTCTTACTAGTGACTAAGTGCTGATCCCCCCATCAATCTAGGCGTTTTTGAAAAAGAAACAAAAGATGCTTTTGTTCATGATATTTCTTTGTTGATATATATTACATTTTCCAGCATTCTGCAAAATCCTCTGGTGAAAGCAAGATTCCTAATACATAATAATAACAATGCTCTCTGGTTTCAGAAACAAGGTACAGTTCTTGTTGTACGCTTAAACAGAGGCAAAATAAAAGCCCCACTCTCATCTTCAAGAAGCATTTACAATAAGAGTGTTTTTCCCCATTTCAAGAATATTCTTTCAGATGTACCTGCACTTGCATCTCTGTTTATATAATGTTTACATTTTATATTCAGAAATATCATTAAAATATAATGGCTAGTAGTCTGGTTTGATTAAAAAAAAAACTGGAATGACTGAGCTAGGAAAGAAAGCCCTTCAAGGCAGAGTCTTAATTTTTTGTATCCTTTAGCATTAGCAATAGCAGAACTGGCCCTTGCAGGTGCAATAACCTGATGCCATGGATTTCCTTAGCAGACTCATTTGACCCACAAAGGAAAAGGGGGCCCATGGCTTGATTTAACAAAAAATACTTTCCTTAGGCATTCAAATAGCCTAACGAAATCAAAAACCAGTTTAACAACAGACAAAACCCATTTCTGCTACAACAGACATATTTAACAGCGGCTGTTAGCCAAGATGGATAAATGGGACCTTCCAGTTCAGCAGCAGTATACCGCTCACCTTTGAACTTTGAATTAAGTTGGGGAGGAGTTATGTTGTTGGGCATAACTCTTCCTCAACTTAGCTCGGTCCATAAAGAGCTTTATCAATATGCGACCTCTGCTGCCAGAATTGTCTGTGCTAGGTTCTGGAAATCCAACATAATCCCTGACATCACAGAGTGGAACAATAAACTTTCGGATTTCGCACTGATGGCCAGGCTAACCCACCTGATTAACAATAAATGAATTTGAGATGAAATGGCAAATTTTTTATGATTACTATTCGCTTGACAAATGAATTACCCTTTATATTTAGAAATCAATGACTAATAAGAATGTGTTTAGTGAGATTCAGGATGTTTTAAATGTTTAGCTTAAACAATAGAAGTTAGGGTATTAGTTTTCTTTCCAATTAAATCATGTTGCGGTCTGGGGATGCATTACGTTTTAGTGAGTTTTAATAAGTTTCAATGTTTTAGATTAAAGTTAACAGCTTTGATATTAGTTTTTTCCCCTCTGTTGTTTGGTTCAGTTCGGGGCCCGGAAGATGAGTTGTGCTTTACCCCTGTTCCCCATCCATCCTTTTCTTTGTCTGTACCCTTTATATAAAAAACAATTAAAAAATTTAAAAAACAGAAGCAGCATACCACTGAATGCCAGTTGCTTGGGGACAGCAGCAGGGCAAAGCTTTGGTCTCTGATGTAAACAGGATATGGAGAACCAATGTTTGATCCCACAGGAATATTATTATGTCCTTACGTACTTATATTCTTTGGTTCCAGCCACAGGTAGAGTGCAAGTCTGAGCTCCTTCAGTCACAAAATAAGATTTGGGTCACCCTGTCCAAACTTTCATCACTGACCACATGATGTGTGTGAGTAGCATGAAGTAAAAGGCTGCTGAACTAACCCCAGCATCTCTTTCTTCCTTTCTCCCCTTCAGGTGACTAATACTGATAGGCTGACTTTGTACATTATCTATGTGAGGGCTGTCAAGCTGCAACTGATTTATGGCAATCCCAGCAAGGGATTTTCAAGGCAAGCAAGAAGGAGAGGTAGTTTGCCATTGTTTTCCTCTGCAGGGTTGTCCTTGGTGGTCTTCCTTCCAAACGCCGACCCTGCTTAATTTCTGAGATCTGACAAGATCAGATACCATACCACCGCAGGGATCATCTTATGCCCAGAATCCACAATGGTAAGTTATGCGGCTGAATACAGAGCCAATGTGGTGTAGTGGTTGAGAGCGGTGGACTCTAATGTGGTGAACCAGGTTGGTTTCCCCACTCCTACACATGAAGCCAGCTGGGTTACCTTGGGCTAGTCACAGTTCATTTTGAACTCTCTTAGCCTCACCTACCTCACAAGGTATCTGTTGTGGGGAGAAGGAAAGGAGATTGTAAACCAGTTTGATTCTCCTTAAGAGGTAGAGAAAATTGGCATATAAAAACCAACTATCCTCCTCCTCCTCCTCCTTCTTCTTCTGTAATTCATGACAAACCACCAGGATATATGCCAATGAAGGCATTGAAATTTGACAAACCACCAGGGACTCAGAAGTACCCGGTTTTGCTGCCTGCCTAGAATTACAACAGCAGAGGGATTATCAAGCATTTTGCAGGTGACCGTATATCCACACTTGGTTCCCTTCCTCTTGGTAGGAGCATATTATGACAGGTGTCTCTGCAGCACTGACCTCAGGGCTGTATGTATACTTACGCCTATGAGGGGGGAGAGTTACTTCCTCCATACAACAGCCTTCAGCCCCAGCAATATGGAGCCAATTGATTTGCAGGATTGGCTGCTTTAGCTCAGGAAACTCAACACGTTGCTTCAGGAATCCTTTTAGGTTAGAAATGCTGGATCCAAAATTCAGAAATTAAAAAAAATACAGTATTAGGCACACAATTATATGGACATAAAGCACGTTACAATATAGAAGGCACGAGGCCAAACAAGATGAGATACTGGGAGACCTGAGATTGGCTCGTCTGAGTGTTTTTAATCAGCCAATAGCAGTCTCAGGAGATGGGATATGCTCTACTATTGTGCAAAGTTTTGATGCCATCCTCAAAAAGACTTTAAACAACATAACCAGAAGTACAACATGCAATGTTCGAATGTGAAAAGAGGATCCACAAGACATTTGCAAAGACTGTTCCCCTTTTTTAAGGCCGCTCAAAATTTGGGACCCGGATTTTTGTGAAATGACAGCAACATAAGCGACCAAATCCTGAGGTAATTCTTCACTTTTCACCTAGGCAGAGTCCCATTACAGTGAGTTCCGTTGTCGAAACAGCAAAATAATAAATAAGGACCTCTGTGGCCAGCCAAAAGTAAGAGCTGTAAGCTGATATCTACAGCATGCATGCATAATCTTTGAAATGGACCAGTGAGAATATATCATTGCATTTTGGCCATGGCTGCATTTGATACAAGCAATGATAAAAGATCCCTGGGAAAATAGGAGGCTGTAATTTAGATGGAGCACCGCTGACTTTAAATCCATTAGTTCACATGGTTTAAGTACAGGAGCAATTCTCAATAGTGTTTCTTCTGTCTATTAGCTCTTGTATTCTACACTGGTACTGATAGATGGGGTTTGCTCTGATTTCCATACAGTTTCTCATAAACAGAACAAAGACAGAAGATATTGGGCAGATGAAGACATAAAGACCCCTATGATAAACTTCTTGTCCTGCAATTTGTCTGGAACGGAAGCAGATCTTGCAAACCCAATCACAGCAACGTTTCTCACATTTGCATAACAGCAGTGTGAGAACTGCCCATATTGATCTGGTACTGTCTAGATACAGGTATATTGGTAGGGCCCATCTCCTGGATTCTTCCTACCTGATCATTGCCTGGTTGAGAATAAGTAAAAGTAAGCTTACAGAATCCATGCAGGTGGCTGGTTGGGCGACAGCTTATGAACAAACATTTCTTGTTGTCCCCCACTTTTGATTGGTGTACTAATATTGCTACAATACTTGGTGTCACATGGTGTCATTATAATGAGTCATCTACTGACTCCACACAAGCATTAGCTGCTGTCATGAATACTGCCTGTATAGACAGCATTATGTTCATGTCAGTCCACCATTTTCCTCTATGAAGTAGATCCTGAGTCCCAGCCAAACCAAAGATGTTGAGCTAGAAAATGCTAAAATTACAAATATATAAATTTTAATAAGGTGCACAGTATATTTAAAAACATAAGGCCTATAACATAGGCAATTCTTTCACAGTCAATAAATACATACAAACTCATACACATGCGATGTAAAGTCTTACAATGACCAAAGTAGGACCCAATAAGGACCAAACACGTTTCGGCCTAAAAAAGGCCTTCCTCGGTGGTCAGGCATAGAGTTGTAATCTAGTACACATCCTAATAATATCATAGTGTCATAAAGCACAGTAGAAAAATACATAAAAGCCCTTTGAGAAGAAAAAGGACTAGCCTTCCATTTTGACAAGATAAGGTATGAACGAATCATCAGAACTGGATCTCTTGCCCTGTTACTTGTAGAGCACTTTTTGAAGCACCAAGTACCTCACAATCTTCTTCTCATTTAAAAATATCTAGACAAGCCTGTATAGTATAATGGTGAGAGTGTCAGGGAAAAATGTGATATAACCCGGAGGGGGTGGCAAAAGCCGTCTTTTCTTTGTCGGTGGGCTGCATCGGTATCTGCCAATATCCCTTGGTGAGATCTAAGGCCGATAGGAACTGGGCTGACCCCATTTGGTCTATGAGGATGTCAGCCCAGGGCATGGGATATGCATCGAACCGTGCCACTTTATCCACCTCATGGTAATCGACACAAAAGTGAAGGCTCCCATCCGACTTGGGGACCAAGACTATCGGGCTTCTCCATGCACTGTACAATGGCTCAATAATGCGCAATCGTAACATCTTCTGGACTTCAGACTCCACCGCCTCCCAGTGTTTCAGGAATATCGGTCTCCAGACTGACTGTGCGACATGGTCCGGAGGGGTGGCAATGCTGTGAGAGACCTGGGTGGTCAACCCTGGGACCTGGGAAAATACGGGGGGTCCGGTGGTGAGCAAGACCGCAATCTGGGTCCGCTGAGTCCCCAAGGGGGGCTCGATTGTCTGCTCCTGTTCCTCCCCCCAGGGTAATTCTCCATCCGGGAGTTCCTCGGGAGGACTCGGGAGGGCGCATTGGTCAGGCTCTCTGACGGACCACTTCTTTTTTTATATATATATAATTTTTATTGTTTTTCATTTAATATAATAACATGTAAATGAGCAGATAGTACTGAAATTAGTATAAAACAGTTAAAACATGTAACATTGTTAATAATAACAAAAAATAAAAAATAAAAATTGACTTCCCCCTCTCTTTCTTCTATCTTAAAATAAATTGTGTATACCTTTGCTAACAATACTAATCCCCCTTATTTTTTAATTAACAGATACTTATATTGTCTTGATGGACCACTTCTTAAGGTCATTAATGTGTAAATGTTTACACCTGCTGTGGCCTCCACCGCACTGAACCTCGTACGACAAGGGTCCGAGAACATTTGTTATCTCATAAGGTCCTCACCAGGAATCCCTTCAGTATGTGGGGTTTCCTGGCTGCCCTCCATTCGTCACGTATGTCCCCCTCACTTACGGCTGTCAGGTGTCTCAACACTTCCAACGTCTCGTCTTCTTGGGCTTTCTGAAACTCGGGGTCCAGCTCCCAATCTACGTCAACTTCTGCTGCTCTTCGTTGGGGTTCCCCCCGTGATGTTCCTTCGTTGGGGTCCTCTTCCTCGGCTATCAGGGACAGGGCCGCCCCCTGCCCTGTGGACCACACCCAAAAAACCTCTGCAAAGCAGGGCACATTGTGGCCCAACAATATGGGGTAAGGCAGCTCTGTGACTCGTGCCAGCTCAATTGGGTAGACCTTCTCTCTCCATTCTAGGTGGACACGGACTACCGGGTATTCTTCTGAATGGCGGTGAAAGCATGCCACTGTAACTTTCCCCAATACTGGTAAATGGGATGGCAATAAGTGGGAGTGGATCATTGAAACCGAACTCCCACTGTCTAGGAAGGTGGTCAACTCGCACTCGTTCAGTCGTATGTGAGCTAGAACTGGGGCTGGTCGTGTTCCTGTTTTCTTCACGGGCCATGCAGCGGCCCGGCAAGCCCCCTCTGCGGGGGAAACGCCAGCACTTGGTGTCTCTGCACCTCCTCCGTTGCCCCTGGATCCGGCTGACCACCACACCAGTTGGGCCGGGCCCTCCTCCTCGCCGCCCTGGCTCAGGCCCCCCTCCATCCGCCGTGACTCCCCCCTTTGGGCCCGGTAAGTGGGGCATCCCCCCTTGGCCCTGGGCCTCCTGGAGGGTTGGGATCGGCGGTGGGGGTGGGGTGTAGTCCCGAGGGCCCGTCTCGGGCCGTGAGCTCGGGACACTTCTCTTTGGCCTCCAAAAGCCATCTGCATTCACAAAGTTTAACATCCCTTCTGGAAAATGCATAGACTCCTAGTAAACATCATGATATAACGTCAACCCATTGGTCAGTAATGTCCTGGTGCTTGCACAGGGTCACCTTTTTACCTAGTGCTGATACAGCCAGAGAAGAGATGATGTTTTGGTACGAAGCCACCTACCCCAGTGAAGACAATGTTGTGGCATTTATACCATCCTCAATAGACACAGGAAAAAGTAGTACCATCCTTTCTTCATGATTGCCTTTTGGAACGTAAAAGCAATACATATATATGTGGTGCCGACACGCAAAGTATCATTTAAAAAATGTAATCTTGTAATTTTGGCTTTGGGAATGATCATTACAAGATGTGTATTTAATATAAATATGACAATGTCAGGCAAGTTTGAAAATAACCATGGCCTCTTTTTAAAAATAGGGTTGAAATAATAGTAGGGAATGCTAAAGATAGCTGTTCTCTTTAATGGAGCCATTATTTACCTATTATTCTCTGAATGGCCACCTCTATTAAATTGTCAAGAACTAATATATGTTTCTGCATGTACGTATTTCTTGAAGGCTCTCTTTCCGTATCTATCAAATGGATGCAAAGCAATGAAGTGTTTCCACTGGGATTACTCAGTGTCCAAACTGGATGTGCACTGTTGATACCCCTATAAAGCACTCTGCAGATTTTCCCAGCACCCCGCCACAGGAGGAGGTCATCCAGAGTTCTGTTTCTTCAGAGGGTTGATAAATCAAGATTGAACAGTTAGTGGAATGAGAGGCAGAAGAGAACAGCCAGTGATCGACAAAGGATTACTAAATTCCCCCCCCCCATATCAACCAGCTTCTTTACCTGGAGCTTTATTGCTTTACATACTTTTATTTCTGTATCAAAGTTGTCACCTATTGCATCATGAAGGTTCACAATAACTTATTAAAATATTGATGTAAACAAATGGGTAGTCTACATATAGATGAACAGATGTTAAGGTCCACCACAGCTTCTCTTTGGCCTCCAAAAGCCATCTGCATTCACAAAGTTTAACATCCCTTCTGGAAAATGCATAGGCTCCTATTTTGGCAACTCTCCAAGAAAAGAGAGTACCACAATCTGGGAGTGGTTAGCAAGATCATATCTCAGTGTGCTGTTGAAGTCTTAGGAATGGATCCTACACATCCAACCTACCAGTGCGAGCATGGTGTGAGCATGGTCTCCCCTGAAACAAGTAAGGATGCTTGCATGTGTTTGTAGCGTAAAATGTCATTAATGACATGGCAATCCCATAGGGTTTTCAAGGCAAGAAACGTTCACAGATGGTCCATCATTGCCTACCTTTGCATAATGAACCTTGACTTCCTTGGTGGTCTCCCATCCAAATATTAACCACGGACGACCCTGCTTAGCTTCTGAGAGGTGACAAGATCAGGCTACACTGGCCCATCCAAGTCAGGGCAAGGATGCTTAAGCAGTAACATGATGCACATTAACCTCCACCCACATTGCAGCTTGCTCTCTGTGCTTTGCTGGCAGCTGCTGAAAAGAAGAATGAACAAAAATAGTATAACATAAATAAACTCTGTGTAATTTTTATTCTAAAGTTCTAACCAGTTAATTTCCATCTGTGCTCGTCTGATCAAAGTTGGTGGCTGCCAGTAAGGAAAGATTCCCTGGGGGGCATCCCAGGGGCCCAACACATGGCTCTAGGAAGACCTTGTCTTTTCCCATTCTATCAAAAGGGCTCACTAGGAATGACACTGCTGAAGCTTTGGATCCTCCACCCTGAAGACCCACTGCCAGTCTGAGTAGACAACATGGACCTCGATGGGCCCATGGTCTGAGTCAGTATAAGGCAGCTTTGTGTGTTCATGAGTGCAGTGTGTCTGGATCTGCTGCACTTCGCACATGGATGTTTTGGCAAAGTCCTGTGGAAGTTGTAGTTTTACACACAAATGCGTGCATACACATACACAGAGAGTCTAATTTAATTCCATGCCCAACCCTCTTTGACCCTGTGAGGATACTGGTTTTACCTTCTGTGCAAGTGCAGAAGCAGCTGCAAGGCAGAAGAAAATGAAACTCCATCACCATAGCTGGTGTGCAGCAGCAAAGCTGTTCAGTGCACTTTGTATGCGTCGAATGGCTGCGAGGCTACGAGATCCAAGGCTTGGCCCATGAGGGATTGTGGCTGCTGGAAATGTAGTTTGCCTACTGAACAAGTTTTCCATGAAGTTCTCAGCATCCCTACTCAGAAGGAGCACTCTGCCAAGGCAAGAGCCTCTGCCACTGGCAGAAAGAGTCTCTTGCACTGGTAGGGTTGCCAACCTTCAGGTAGTTGCTGGAGATCTCCCACTATTACAATTGATCTCCAGGTGACGGAGATCAGTTCCCCTGGAGAAAATGGCCACTTTGGCAATTGGACTCTATGGCATTGAAGTCCCTCCCCTCTCCAAACCCCACCCTGCTCAGGCTCCACCCCCAAAATCTCCAGGTATTTCCCAACCTGGAGCTGGCAACCCTATGCACTGGTAAAAGTTTCCAGAAGCACCCACCAATGGAACAGACTGCTAGGATCCAGCTCTTAATTTGGTGCAGTGGGTAGGGTTGCCAGGTCCCTCTTTGCCACTGGCGGGAGGTTTTTGGGGCAGAGCCTGAGAAGGGCAGAGTTTGGGGAGGGGAAGGACTTCAATGCCATAGAGTTCAATGGCCAAAGCAGCCATTTTTTCCAGGTGAACTGATCTCTATCAGCTGGAGATCAGTTGTAATAGCAGGAGATCTCCAGCTAGTACCTGCAGGTTGGCAATCCTAGCAATGGAGTATAAATTGAACAGGGCATTCCTGATACCAGAAGGTCTGCATAAAAAATGTGAGCCACTAAGTCTAAAATACCCAAGTAGGGCAGCCCTTCAGTGGCTTTTGTTTGGGATGGCAGAAAGGGGAGGCTGGCTGCAGGCCAAAATATGTGGTTGGAGTGATGCATTCAGCATAAGCCCCAAATCGTCCAGGTATGCAGCCTCATCCAGAGTAAGGCCATGGCTGATTGGCACTTAATTGACCTTGCCAAAATCCATGTAGGGAAATGATGAAGTAATGGCCCATGATATTCATGTTCCTGAGTCCTCCTCAGGCACATATTTATGATGAATGTCAGGCACGGCAGCTTTTGGGATCTTTACAAGATGCATGTCCCAGACTTGCAGTTGACGAACTCTATGTTACAAGCATCTCCCTCTGCAGTCATTTCCCAGCTAAGGATAATTAGGAATAAAGAAATGTGTCAGAACTAAAACAGTAAGCACAATAATGTGTTTGTGTAGATCTAAAGCACAGCTGCATTTGGAGTATGGTGGGCTGCAAAATCTCATCAAGAATTTTGCAGGACTGGAAAATGTGTACAAGGGGGAGCCAAAATGTTCAGGAGGTTGGCGCACCCAGGTGCAGTATTAGTAATTCTGTGGCCCTGGGCAGAAATTCTAAGATGGAGCCTTGGGATCACTGGCACCACCACCACTCCGCCTCCACCTCCTGCTGGAGCCAAGCAAGAGGTAGCCATTGCCCCATGAGAGGAAGCTGAGAGCCATCAACAGAAGCTGGCTGCCCAATAGGGATACCAACCTCCAGGTGAGACTTGGTGATTACCTGGATTACAACTGATCTCCAGACTAGAGAGATCAGCTCCCCTGGAGAAAACAGATGTTTTGGAGGGTGGACTCTGTGGCATTGTACCCTACTGAGGCCTCTGTCCTCCCCAGGCTCCATCGCCACATCCCCAGGAGTTTCCCAACCTGGATCTGGCAATTTTACTCCCTCATCCCCCATTGTGGCCAAGGGGGACCTGGCAACCCCACTGCCCAAGCTTCTGATGGAGGGAGCACAAGAGCCTTCTGCTAGGGTTGCCAACTTCCAGGTACTAGCTGGAGATCTCCTTCTATTACAACTGATCTCCAGCCAATAGAGATCAGTTCACCTGGAGAAAATGGCCGCTTTGGCAATTGGACTCTATGGCATTGAAGTCCCTCCCCTCCCCAAACCCCACCCTCCTCAGGCTCTGCCCCAAAAACCTCTCCCCAGTGGTGAAGAGGGACCTGGCGACCCTAGCTGTTGCTGAGCCCATTGCCTGTGATCTGGATGAGGCAGTCACAAGTGTCTGTCACAACCAGCAGGTGGCCAAAGCCCTGGACAGGCTGGGTGTGAATGACAATAGTGGGGGCCTGTTTTTTTCCCCTTCCATTGAAGGGGCAGGGCTGTGAGCCATCAGCTCCCCCCCCCCATCATGCAGCCCAGGGCAACTGCCCCCTTGCCCATTGGTTTAGGCCGCCCCTGGATACACCTTCTTGCAAGGAACAACGAACTTGAAACTTTTCAGTTTGGAGGGGAAAGATGATAAGGTGGATCCCCTTAACTAAAAGCCTGGGCCGAAAGAAAGGGAAGGAAGGCATCAGGCAAGCCTTAAGGGTAGGGCTTCCAGGTCCCCCTTCACCACCGGCAGGAGGTTCTGTGGGTACAGCCTGAGGAGGGTGGGGTTTGGGGAGAGACTTCAATGCCATAGAGTCCAGTTGCAAAAGTGGCCATTTTCTCCAGGTGAACTGATCTCTATTGGTTGGAGACCAGTTGTAATAGGAGGAGATCTCCAGCTAGTACCTGGAGGTTTGCAACCTTACTCAAGGGAGGGGGCATTACAAAGGTGGCACTTTGGTTGCCAGGTGGGCATGGAAGGCTGGGCATGTGGAGAGGTGGGACCTCTAGCCTTTTTTAAAGATAATGTTTAATAAGGATATTCCTCTCCTAACTTTGCGATAGCTCTTCTGAGATGCCCGGTTTTGTTTCTGAGCTTGGCTTTGCAAAATGTCAAGTAAGTCCTGAGTTTAATTACATTACAATCCAGAACTATTTTTTAATGAGAACTCCTGCAAAATCCAATCATTGCATTTTCACTTACAGAAATGTCTGCTCACCCAACTGGAAAACAATACCACTGGAGGTGTCGTTCAGGGAGCAGCTTTTTCAAATTAACATTGAGATATTACCAGGCCCGTATATCTAAGCTTACACCAGGGCTGTCTGTCAGAGCTTTTCTGTCATCAAACAGGAAACTTTAGACATCAGGGCTGTCAAAGCCTGCATCTTTAGGGAGCAATAAAGATACATGAAATCCCAGAGGGAAAATAGACACAATGCTAAGAATGCTACCCTCTTTTTTTTTCTCTCCTTAAGAAAACAAAAGGAAACTACTGACAAGAGTTCCCCCCACCTCCATGGCCCTCCAGTACAAATTGCTGATTTACCACTGCAAAGCATCTGCAAATCACCTCAAGCCCACCAGTGTAAAGGGAAACATCTGCTGCATGCTCTTGGAATAAACAGCCCTTTTCCGATGTTTGGAGGATAAACAGCAAACAGGGGAAGGAGCAAGCTCATTGGAACATAATCACAGAGCCGGTACATGTACAAATGTATGCATATGTGGCACTCTCCACATTGGTAGGAGCTCAACTTGTTCAAGGTTCCTGACTGCACAGACAGAACCGTATGCTTATGCATGCATAGGGTTTCTGCATATATTCCAATGAACAAAGTAGAAGAAGAAGAAGAAGAGTTTGTTTTTATATGCCAACTTTCTCTACCACTTAAGGGACACTCAAATCTTACAACAACCTTACCTTCCCCTCCCCCATAATCAAAGGGATTTGCAAATCCTTAAATTTGCATGGATCGTACTTTAAAAATGCTCACTGTCACTGAAAATATAATGGACAATTGAGATTGTACTGTAAATAAAATATTAATTTTATGAGTGACAGTTCTAGAATTCATTTAGCCTTATCTTGTCACTGTGGGAAACAGGATGATGGACTAGCGGTATCTTTGGCCTGATCCAGCAGAGTTCTTCTTATCACCCAAGTCCTAAATACTAGGGCAGTCAACTGATTAAAGAACTATTGTAGAATAAACATTTTCCTTTTAACTGACCAGTCATTTAATTACCTGATTAAATGTTTTTTAAAAGGTTAAAAAGATTACAGAGCACCTTCTAAACTGACATGGGAGAAACCCAACAGGAGCTGAGAAGCATCTGTTTCAAGATAATGTGCCCTCAGGAATGATGATCTATGCCTTTGGACAGGGGAGACATTGAAATAATAATGCAATGCCAGTGGAAAGCCAATGAAACAGACAAAATGTCTGAAAAAGTCATATAAACAGAGAAAATTGGGTTGGATCCAACCAGGTTTTCCACTGTTGAAGAAGGCAGGGGAGAGTCCCCAATGACCACCCAAAAATCTATGCTGGAGATCATGGGACAGGCATGGAGAAAAACCACATGGGACAGGGACTGTAAGTAAGAATAGGAATTAGGTGCCATTGAGCAAGAAAATGGGCTGGATTCATCATACATACATACATACATACATACATACATACATACATACATACATACATACATACATACATACAAAACAAATGGCTAATTCAAGAAGCACTTGAAGGTCTGTCTTTTAGAGGATGGTGCCGAGTTGTTTTCTGTTGCCCCAGAAGGTCGGACCAGAACCAACAGGGTGAAATTAAATCAGAAAAGTTTCTGTCTAGACATTAGGAAGAATTTTCAAACAGTTAGAGCAGTTCCTCTGAACCAGTAACAGCAAACCCAATAAGGGTAATAAAAATAAAACCCTGCCCCAAATCTGTATCTGAAATCAACACATTTTTTGAAGTGCACACCCCTAAGGGACACTGTATCCAGCCTGGATATGAAATGTACAGTAAAGACGGGTTAGATCATTTTATGGATCAATCACTGATTAAAGAATTGAAGGGAGGGGGCAAGAATAATTAGATGGTTTTCACCTCATGGAAGATAATAAGCAATGGATTCCCCTCGGGATATATATTGGAACTGATATTATTATACACTCGCAAATGATACAAATGATCATCAGCAAGGCCTGATCTGAATGATATACTTACCATGTTCAAGGTGGAGACACATCATCTGGCAAGAATACCTGCTATGAGTGTTGATCACTGCAGATGTTAATGGGCTTAAATTAATATAAAGATGTTTTGTGGGGGAGTTTCCTCAAAGGTCGTTTCTAGCTTTTGACTGAAAATGTAGAAGCACCAGATGGCTAGACAGCCCTGTTCTTTAAAACTGTTTGGCATCAGAACTCAGTGGTAGAAGATATCAAATGCCTCATTCTCCAAGAGTATAACGCAAATAGATTAACTGCCATGGGTTAAAAAGATTACATGAAATCATCACAGTGGTTGCAAATTAACAACTCATCATAAAAGATGCATACAGTAACCTTTCCAAATGAACAAATATATCACATGAAACACATTTCTCTGGATGGCTATATTGTCTAGACCAAGCCTAAGATAGCCAAGTTTACAGGTGATACCAAAGTATTCAGAATGGTGAAATACAATGCTGATAGTGATTAACTCCAGAATGATCTACCACTACTGCTGCTGCTGCTGCTGCTTCTACTACTACTACTACTACTATGATAATCATATTTTAGTTTTCAAAACAATCCACATAAATTATTTTATTGTAATCCCTAACAACAACCCTATAAGGGTTAAATTTTGGAACTGCCTGCCCCAGGATGTGGTGATGGCTGCCAACTTGGAAGACTTTAAGAGGGGAGTGGACATGTTCATGGAGGAGAGGGATATCCATGGCTACTAGTCAAAATGGATACCTATTCTCTCTAGTATTAGAGGAGCATGCCTATTATATTAGGTGCTTGGAACACAGGCAGGACAATACTGCTGCAGTTGTCTTGTTTGTGGGCTTCCTAGAGGCATCTGGTTGGCCACTGTGTGAACAGATGCTGGACTTGATGGACCTTGGTCTGATCCAGCATGGCCTTTCTTATGTTCTTAACATAGACCACACATTTTCAACCCCTGCAATTTTAAAGGGCTGAATAGCACCTGGTTGGCCACTGTGTGAACAGACTGCTGGACTTGATGGACCCTGGTCTGATCCAGCATGGCCTTTCTTAAGTTCTTAAGGTAGATAAATGTTATTACCCCCATATTGCCAATGAGGGGTTAAAACAGAGGGAATGGGACTCAGGTGTTGGGCAGTGCAGGGGGCTATTACCTTCATGCCTTGTTTGTAAGTTTCTTCATGGATTCTGGCTGGTTGCTGTTTTGGAAATGGAATCCTGGAATAGATGAACCCTCAGTGTGATCCAGCAGGGTCTTGTGTGCGTTTTTCTAAAACCATGCCATAGATGCCTTTGTCAGTTCTTACAGACATGTGTACAAATATACAATTTTATTTTTTAAGCTACCCCTGATAGTTTAAAGAAAATATCTTATAAAACATACCTTCTTTCTCATTGTTACAGTAACACATCAGATCAAAAGATAAGTATACAATCAACGTTATCAGGGAATATTGCCACCCCCTGATCAATTGTCTAATTGTTTAACCTTCCCAATAAACTGATTTAAAATAATTGTGCTGATGAACAATTTAATCAATCCTACTCCTTAGAGTGTCCTACTTGGATCAATCTGATTGGGCTACTGAACTAGTTGTTTCAGTGTAACATTGTCAACACACTTCCTAAGAAAATATTGTCATAATATATGATTGAGAAAGGATGTAAGACCCTCATTTCAGAACAACTTTATACATCAGGCTGCCAGACAAATATTTACAGCTCACTCAAGAGGGAGCTGAACATATTGGACTTAAATAAGGAAAATGCTTTCCAGACACCAAGGTTGTGAAATATGTTATCAACAGTTGAGGGCTTGCTCCTAAATTGCATGGGTTGGGGAGGGGGAAGAGAAAAAAGCAGATAGTATTTTCATGATATTCTGGATCCCAACTGATGCTATTATTGTCATGTTGAGAATATAGATGACAGTGGTCAGGTTGAATTTAGCAGTGATAGGCATTTCTGAGACTGCAACACTAACAGCCCATTCCTGAAAGCCGCAGCAGAGGGGGATGGCATGGCCGTGGCACTGCCGTGGGGCCTCCAATAAGGTTTCGCAGCTGCTGCACGGGGGGAGGTTTATTTAAAGAAAAACAAAAATGGGGGGGGTGGATTCCCATAGCAAACAGCGATTCTGTGCCACCCAAAAGGTGGTACGGCAACACCGTTTTATTAGGGGAGATTCCCAGGCCAAAAGGGGTTAGGAAGCTGCCTAACGGCAGCTCCGCCCACAGAACACCCCAGGAACGCCTCCCGGGACGCCAGTGCAGGGACTTGTGCCGGGAAAATGCTGGCAGGAGGCTGCACCGGCATCCGGGGGCCGCACTGCCACCACAGTCCAGGGGGCCGGCATAAGTGTTCCTACGCCGACGTCCATGCCAGTTTGCACGGTGCAAGTGGCACAGACGCAGACATAGGGGTCATAATAACTTATGCTGTGGATTTTGGTGTGCTTTACACTTCTTGTTTTTATGATCTGGTTTTTAACCGTTGTAAATCTTAACAATTTTATATTTTATTATTTTATCTTGTGAGCCTTACCGAAGAATATGGTTGCCTCATGCCCACCCACAGCAGGCGAACTCCTGTCCTACCCTCAGTTAGAATCATAGAATCATGGAATTGGAAGGGACCACCAGGTCATCTAGTCCAACCCCCTGCACAATGCAGGAAACTCACAATTACCTCCCCTTACACCCCCAGTGACCCCCCACTTCATGTCCAGAAGATGGCCAAGATGCCCTCCCTCTCATCATCTGCCTAAGATTATAGAATCAGCATTGCTGACAGATGGCTATCCAATCAGTTGTCTGCATTCAATCAGTTGTCTGCATTTAATTAAGTGAGAAGCAGGAATAAAATTGAGGGAGGAAATGACATCACACCATTCACAACATTGTCACCTCCAGGAAATGATATCACAGCATTTGTGACATTTCTCCCTCCCAGACTTTGTCCTCCACAAGTTCCCAGGATTTGTGGACCTGGCAACACTACTGAAGGGGTCGCATAGAAATGTTTTAAATAAGTAAGCAGTTCCTTCTCCAATGAGATGGTGGAAGGTCAGGGCTAGCCCTTTGCTCTCAGGAAGAAGAGAGTAGGCATCTGGAGACATATTTACAGGCACCAGGTTGGGGTTCACTTCTGTATGTCTCAGGCCTCTCTTAAATTCATTTATTGATTCATATCCCACTTTTTCTCTCCAAATGGGGACCCAAAGTGTCATGACAAAAAAGTAAAATAGAATAATACAAAAATAAATGTGTGTGATTTTGGTTGAATCTTAATCAGGTGGCACCCAAAACACCTGTCCTACTGATCTTAAAGGCACAAGGAAAAATGTATGAATTGCAAAGCCAAGGGTTGCAACTGTAACCTTTGTAGCAATTGTTTCTGGTGTCTTTGGGTTAAAATACGATGATGTTCATGGGCATAAAACATAATATCAGTCCTATGTGGTTTGCCTTCCATACCTACAAAATAGTGTCAAACTCCTGGATGGTTCTGTTTGCTTTCAGAGGGAAACCTTCATTCCTTCACAGTTCTTTTTTTAGCATGGTAGATATTAACTGCCAGCAGAATGGAACGTGATATTGTGAATTCCCATTGCTGTCTCTTACCAAAGAGATAATTGATGTAGCAGTTCTCTCACTCTTATCTCCTGGGAGTGTTTAACTACAAAAATTCAAGCTCCATTTTGATTTGTGGCAGCTTCATCTGGGTGGGCTGAACAGCTCAAGGGAAGGTGTTAACAACCAGATAGCCGTTTCTTTTGTAATGCACAGAGACAAAATTGTTGTGAATCCACAGCTTTATTATTGCAGTGCAGCAATAGAGCTGTTTTGGGATTCAACTGGAAGGCTGTACACCTGACAGTATTTGTTTTAAACAGGATTTGCTTTCCCCCTGTAAACACAGCGTTTGCTGAGAAAAGTACATCCAACTCAATTCCGTTAAAGAAATTAAACTCCAACGAGAGACTAACAAAGAGTAATGTGAACTAGTCCAGCAAATGTAATCTGCAAGAAAGGTACCAAAATAAAACATTAAAATTCTTTATAGTGCAATGGCTCCCCCCCCCCAAAGTAAACAATGATAAAACCTTGCTCAACTACTAAATTACACATAAGAAAGAAAGAAAGAAAGAAAGAAAGAAAGAAAGAAAGAAAGAAAGAAAGAAAGAAAGAAAGAAAGAAAGAAAGAGAACATTTCTGCTCTGAAAAGATTCAGTTATTTAACACTGTAGCAAGCAGTTCATATAATTTAGTAGCATTGGCTAAAGTCTTTCTCATCATTCACAACAGACAGAGTAAGGAGTGATAACTGAGCAATGTAGGGGAAGGGAATTGGCCAGCTGGGCATCTTCCCTTTCCTTCCACCCCCTCCCCTCTGTTTTCTCTCTCTGTCACAGCACCTGGTCAGAAAAAGAGGTCATGAACATACTTTTATCAAATCCTACCCACATTTGAAAATGTTTGAAAATGTAGAGTAACAGCCATAGTATCACTTGCTTTTTGCAACTGCTAAGGCCATGCCAAAGGGCTCTGACCCCCTGACATGGCCCTCTGATGTGGACCTCAGGCATAGAGTGATGTTTCGTTCTGGGGTGAAGATCTGCATGGGAAATCCCAGTCGGCCGGAACTGGAAACATTTCTATTCAAACATGCATGAAAACAGCCTAAAAGTGCAATCCTAAGAAGGTCTACTCAGAATCCTACTTGAATGGGGATTACTCCTAGGAAAGTGTCCTTAGAATTACATTGTTGGAGCCCCCAAAGCAAAGTTGCCAACCTCCAGGTACTAGCTGGAGATCTCCTGCTATTACAACTGATCTCCAGCCGATAGAGATCGGTTCACCTGGAGAAAATGGCCGCTTTGGCAATTGGACTCTATGGCACTGAAGTCTTTCCCCTCCCAAACCCTGCCGTCCTCAGCCTCCATCACAAAAACCTCCTGCCGGTGGTGAAGAGGGACCTGGCAACCCTACCCCAAATGATGGGAAAGCGAGGATATAAATGTTTGAAACAATACTTTAACTGTGGTAGATTTCAATACCTTTCTCCTATAGATCCATCTTGGCTGTGCGGGCCACTTCTCATATTATTAGGGATGCCAGCCTCCAGGTGGGACCTGTGGATCCCTTGGAATTACAGTTCATCTCCAGACTACAGAGATCAGTTTCCCTGGAGGGTGGAATCTATGGCACTGTACCCCACTGAGGCCCCCGTCCTCACCAGGCTCCACCTCCAAATCTCCAAAAGCTTCTCAACTTGGATCTGGCCACTCTACCTCCCCCACCACCCCCGCCAGTGGCCAGAGGGGACTTGGCAGCCCTATATAGAGCGGTTCCTCAGTGGAACAGGCTTCCTCAGGAGGTGGTAAGCTCTCCTTCCCTGGAGGTTTTTAAGCAGAGGTTAGATGGCCATCTGTCAGCAATGCTGATTCTGTGACCTTAAGCAGATGATGAGAGGGAGGGCATCTTGGCCATCTTCTGGTCACTAGGGGTGTGGAGGGGGGAGGTAGTTGTGAATTTCCTGCATTGTGCAGGGGGTTGGACTTGATGGCCCTGGTGGTCCCTTCCAACTCTATGATTCTATGATTCTATATAATATGCTTCCCTGCATCCCCAGATATGGGCATAACTCATAAGACTGAACCCGTCTCTGCTAATGGCAAAGGCATTTAAACTGCCAGTAGCCAAGGGAAAAGTCCTGCCCTGGATAGCCCATGCTAGCCTGAGCAGGGTTGGTCTTGGTTAGTACTTGGATGGGAGACCACCAACAAAGTCCAGGATTGCTACACAGCGGCAGGCAATGGCAAACCACCTCTCTTTGTCTCTTGCCTTGAAAACCCTACAGGGTTGCCATAAGTCAGCTGCAACTTGATGTCACTTTCCACCAGCAGCCAAGGAAAGAGCCAAGGACTGCCCTCCATTCATCATCCACACTGTGGCTGTTCAGCTTCCTCCGTTGCCAGGGGCAGCAATTCATGACAGCCCTCAAATAGCTATCTTCTAAAGCCGCTTATTGTTATTGCCATGAGTTTGAGCGAGCCATGTTCTCTCAGCCTAACCTACCTCAGAGGGTTGTTGTGAGGACCAAATAGATGGTCAGGCATCCACGTATGGCATCTTGAGGTCATTGTAAAGAAGGGCTTGATAAACATTCGGTAGTTGGATAGATTCCATCATCGGTATCAGGTTCTGAAAAGATTAATTGCTGCTATTGCTTCTCATCTTTTATGTAAAGCCCACAGTTATATATAGCTGAACTGCTCTGTTGCACTTATAAAGGACTAGAAAGGAAAGCATAAATGTTCTGCCTTACTGGGGGGCGGGGAAATAATTAACTAAGATCTGTGAGAAGCTGCTCACACTCTTTAGCTTCAAATTACAAACCAGACAGAAGCCAGGCATGTGAGCATTATGGGCTTCAGTTCGGCAAACAAATCAAGAACATTTGAGCAATCGGTTTTGAGCTTGCATCGAGCTTGTCGGTGACCTCCAAGGGTATGATGGGTATGCCTGGTGATGACAGGCAGGAGAGTGACATTTGAGTCTATTAAGCTGGAAATGGAGTGATTGCTAGCATGTGTGAGAACACAGATAGAGATCTTCGAACAGGGAAGCCCTGGGAGGTGGGGATTGCGGTTGGTTTCTTTTCTAGAACTAGAAAAAACAAGTTGCAAGAGATTTTTGTGCCTACTTGGCGTTTCTCTGGATCAATTTCTCCCATTTTGTCAACAAAGGTCCAGAATATTCACTGTTAATCACGAAACCTTTTGGAAGGGCGGAACAGCTGCAAAGAAAATCTGCTTTCCGTAGTATTTACACAGCCCAAGTCCAGTTGAGCCCGAGCACTAAGAATCAGCTTGTCTTGGCCTCCATGAATCAAAAGGGCGGAACTGTTTCAACCAGCTTGTTGGCCAAATCCTCATTACAGAGTGTGGTTTACTATCCATTTTGTTTCACATGGCAACAGTCCTGAGAATATGGGCAAAGCTATTTCCTGATTTTACTCACAAAGAGGTTCAACCCAGATGCTGTGGCAGATGTGAGACTGAAACTGTTAGCCCCACGTCCCTTTTCCCATTTTCCTCTGCAGTGGAAAAAGAAGAATAGGTTTTATACCTCACCTTGCTCTCCCCACAGGAGGTACCTTGCGAGGTAGGTGAGGCTGAGAGAATTCTGAGTGAACTGTGGCTCGCCCAAGGTCACCTAGCAGGCTTCATATGGAGGAGATTAGCATCTGCTGCTCATGAGCATGAGAGGGGAATCAAACCCAGTTCTCCAGGTTAGAGTCCAACACTCTTAACCAAGGCCTTTTATGCAGAGACGTTTCCCTGCAGTCAGCTCCACTGACTGCTTCAGGCACTCCTTTTGATTATGCATGCCTTTTCCATCCATCGCCTCACTCTTCCCATGCATTTTGCCCACATTTTCCAGATTCTGGCTAAAACAGCATCTAGAAAACACAGCCAACGTGTGTGGGGAGAGCAAGGCGACCTCTGACAGGCAGAAAAGGTATGCATAATCAAAAGGAAGCTCTGAAGCAGTTGGCGGAGGTGACTGCAGGGAAACGTCCCTGCATAAAAGGCCCATGCTGGCTGCATTGCTACAAGATGTGTGATGTGATGTGCCAGAAACGAATGAATCAGTTCAGACTCTTCAGAGATACAGAAATCCACTGCCCAGGTTTTTGCTTAATGTATTCCCTGGTATACTAGATTTCTATATGCAAGCATTTTCTGATACGGAAGGAGAATTTAACCATAGATCCCTTACATACATTTTCAGTATGCAGTCCCAGAAAGACTGTGTTATGTGCCAGGAAGTCTGCAACATTTCACTTGGACAAAAATCCCTTCCTTTCCCAGATGCCTGCCAGGGCTAGGTTGGCCATTTACTTTACTGGGAACAATCCCAGTTGGCTGCTGTCCTAAGCTCCACCCACCCCATAGTGGGGCCAGTGAAGAGGAGCATGGATACAGCGGCACCCCACTTCACTGCCAGCAGTGCCTGTATTCCCTTTTGCTGGTCCCACTGTGGCCAGGCCAGTGAGGAGGAGCAAAGCCACAGCAGTGCCTGGCTTTGCCCTGCTGGTACAGGTGTGGTGCAGCCAGTAAGGAGGAGCATGGCATGCTGTAGTAGTTAGGAGTGGCGGACTCTAATCTTGAGAACCAGGTTGGATTCCCCGCTCCTCCACATGAGCGTCAGACTCTAATCTGGTGAACCAGCTTGATTTCCCCACTCCTACACATGAAGCCAGCTGGGTGACCTTAGTCTAGTCACCGTTCTCTCTGGACTCTCTCAACCCCACCTACCTCATAAGGTGTCTGTTGTGAGGAGAGGAAAGGAAGGTGATTGTAAGCCAGTTTGCTTCTTCCTTAAGTGGTAGAGAAATTCGGCATATAAAGACCAACTCTTCTTCTTCTTCTTCTTCTTCTTCTTCTTCTTCTTCTTCTTCTTCTTCTTCTTCTTCTTCTACTGTTTGCCAACCTCACCAAGCTCAGGCTGGTGAGGAGGAGCACAGACACAGTAGTGCCTGGCTTCACCTTGTGCCAGAAGAAGCATGGTGCGTCTGGAGAGCAGACGTAGCGCAGCACCCACCCTTGCCCTGCTGGCTTGAATGAGATGCGGCCAGCAAGGAGAAATGCAGTGGTGCCACCTTTCTCTCCAGCTGGCTCTCTGTCCCCCCCCATATGATGTGAGGGTGACTTGGCAGTAGGACAAGGCGTGGCCCTTTTCCAGGGCCATTTTGGCCTCCATTGTCTGCTTCCTCCAGGTTCTGCATTTTTGGTTTTACAATGATTTCCCCCAATGGAGGTGCTGCCAGTATTAGAAAGGGGGCCAATTTTTCTGAGGAAACTGGGCTGGGGCTAGGGTCAACCCAGTGTGCGGCTGCTGTAAAAAAGGCAAATTCCATGCTGGCCATAATTAGACGAGGAATAGAGAATAAAACTGCTGCTATCATACTGTCCTTGTACAAATCTATGGTGAGACCACACTTGGAATACTGTGTACAGTTCTGGTCACCACAGCTAAAAAAAGATATTCCAGAGCTTGAGAAGGTGCAGAAAAGAGCAACCAAAATGATTAGGGGACTAGAGCAACTGTCCTATGGGGAGCGGTTAAGACGCTTAGGGCTGTTTAGCTTGGAAAGAAGGCGGCTGAGGGGAGACATGATAGAGCTCTATAAAATTATGCATGGTTCGGAGAGAGTGGACAGGGAGACATTTTTCTCCCTCTCCCATAATACTAGAACACAGGGTCATCTGCTAAAGCTGGAGGGTGAGAGATTCAAAACAGATAAAAGGAAGTATTTTTTCACACAACGCATAGTTAAATTGTGGAACTCCCTGCCCCAGGATGTGGTGATGGCTGCCAGATTGGAGGGCTTTAAGAGGGGAGTGGACATATTCATGGAGGAGAGGGGTATTCATGGCTATTAGTTAGAATGGATACTAGTCATGTTGCATTCTCTCTAGTATCAGAGGAGCATGCCTATTATTTTTGGGTGCGGTGGAACACAGGCAGGATGGTGCTGCTGCAGTCGTCTTGTTTGGGGGCTTCCTAGTGGCACCTGGTTGGCCACTGTGCGAACAGACTGCTGGACTTGATGGGCCTTGATCTGATCCAGCAGGGCCTTTCTTATGTTCTTATGTTGCCAACCTCCAGGTACCAGCTGGAGTTCTCCTGCTATTACAACTGATCTCCAGCTGATAAGTTCACCTGGAGAAAATGGCTGCTTTGGCCATTGGACTCTATGGCATTGAAGCCCATCCCCTCCTCAAACCCCGCACTCCTCAGGCTCTGCCCTAAAAACCTCCCCCAGGTGGGGAAGAGGGACCTGGCAACCCTAGCTGGGGCCATTGGGTGCACTGTCCAATCAGGGTTCTTGATTCAGGCTAGCACAATCTCATCAGATTTTGGAAGCGAAGCAGGGCCCACCCTGGTCCGTACTCGGATGCAAGACAACCAAGGAATCCCAGGGTTGCTACACAGAGGCAGGCAATGGCAAACCACTTCTGAATGTCTCTTGCCTTGAAAACCCTATGGAGTCTCCATAAGTTGGCTGCAACTTGACAGGGGAAAAAAAGAAAAAAAGCTTTAAAAAAACACACCAGGCTTTTAAAAGGAAAATAATCGGATAAAAAGGGGATCAGTAGTCGATGGTGCCCTGCCCAGTGCTTCACTCTTATGACCGCTTCCAAGACTTCCATTAGCAAGGTTTTTTTTCCCAAGATCACTATCACCCTAATGCTTAAGTGAACCTGAAAATCCAGAGTGAGCAGCGCAGGGTGCTTATGAGAGGGTAAGGAACTTAAGAAAGCTACGGTTTCTATAAAAAGAGTGTTTATTACAAGAGCATAAAAGTTTCCAAACATTAATGATGCTTCTCATGTTTCTGATGTGAACGATTCATAAAAACTAATATGCTAAAATAAAATAATAAGCTAAAATGACTAAACTGAGGCTATCATACTTTGGTCACATTATGAGAAGGCAAGAGTAACTGGAAAACACAATCATGCTAGGAAAAGATGAAGGCAGCAGGAAAAGAGGAAGACCCAACAAGAGATGGATTGACTCTGTAAAGGAAGCCAGGCCCTCAATTTGCAAGATCTGAGCAAGGCTGTTAAAGAAAGGATGTTTTGGAGTACATTGATTCATAGAGTCACCATGAGTTGGAAGTGACCTGACGGCATTTAACACATACATGTGTGTGTAAAGTGCCGTCAAGTCGCAGCCGACTTATGGACACCCCTTTTGGGGTTTTCATGGCAAGAGACTAACAGAGGTGGTTTGCCAGTGTCTTCCTCTGCACAGCAACCCTGGTATTCCTTGGTGGTCCCCCATCCAAATACTAACCAGAGCTGACCCTGCTTAACTTCTGAGATCTGACGAGATCAGGCTAGCCTGGGCCATCCAGGTCAGGGCTAACACATACACACACACATAATATGTTCATGCCCTGAGCTGGAAAGTCTGGATTAGCCCAATCTCATCAGATTCTAGAAGCTAAGGAGGGTCAGCCCTAATCAGTACTTGGATGGGAGACCACCAAGGAAGTCCTGGGTCACTATGCAGAGGCAGGCAATGGCAAACCACCTCTGTTAGTCTTTCAACTTGAAAACCCCATGGGGGTTGCCAGGGATTGTCTGTAAATGTCTATAGACACCTGGGCTTGGCAAAAGGTGCCTAGAAGCACAGTAGCTTTACTCAGGAAAGAAGGCTGCCTCTGGTCCCATCTGCAAAGAATCCTTCTGCTACTCTAAAGAATCTTGTCTCAGAGGCAGCAAGCGCAGCTGTTCCTTCAGCTATGAGTAAGATGTGCTGTGCCTGTTTGCCCAGAGAATCTGCTTTTCTTTGTCTTTGAACCAGAACATAATCTAATTCACCCCAGGTGAAAATACTAATCCAGGTTTGACAAGGTAATCCTACCCTATTATAGGTTTCTTCAGAGCACTGCTTTCGACAACGGTTACGATTCAATTCATTTTGCTCTGTCAAGATGGGCTCAAAAGGTATTAAAGCTTCCAGTGGCTTCCGTAGTAACTCTATGGATGCTCAAACATTATAAACTACTATCGTGCTGAATGCTAACTGCGTAATGTTACCAGTGCTGGAAGAGAAAGATGGGGATTTCTCTGGGAGAACAACTCAGCATTTTGAACCCATGAAGAGAATAGATTCCCGTAGACAAGAAAGAGTTCAAGCAAAAGATAAAGTCTATTGGGGGGGGGGGGGTAAGATGCTCTAGTATAGCTTTGGGGTTAATATAAGGAAGATTGTGTGCCATGAAAGTCACCCATCACCTTGATTCTTTATTGTGAAGCTTTCACAATTGGTTAGTAATTTTAGTGCATGGGAAAGAGCCAGCTGTACTGCATTGCATGGTCTACAGGCAGGAGAGATCAAATGATGACACAATAGCTCAGTTAAGACATAACACAAAAGCATTGTTTAGTTTTAACTATGGTTCGTTTGTGAAATCAGGTGGCTTTGACTAATGAAGGTTTCCTCCTCTTCATTTTTTCTCCGCCTCTCCAGCTACAAGACCTGGCTGCTATTGTATCGTGTGAGGCACAAGCCAGGATTATTCCCGGATGTTCTCATTCATACATTACCTAAAACCATATATAAGATGCACTGGGCTCAATAAACTATCTTCAAGCACTGGTATCAGATTGTAGTTTGTCCTACCACAGCTAGTGTTTAATTAATTAAACTGGGATTTCAGATGAAATATGGGATCAGATGTAAGATGATGAAGAAGAGTTGGTTTTTATATGCCGACTTTCTCTACCATTTAAGGAAGTATCAAACCAGCTTATAATCACCTTTCCTTCCCCTCCTCACAACAGACCCCCTGTAAGGTAGGTGAGGCTGAGAGAGTGTGACTAGCCCAAGGTCACCCAGCTGGCTTCATGTGTAGAAGTGGGGAAACCAACCCGGTTCACCAGATTAGCCTCCACTGTTCATGTGGAGGAGTGGGGAATCAAACCTGGTTCGCCAGACCAGAGTCCACCGCTCCAAACCACTGCTCTTAACCACTACATCACGTTGGTTCTCTCCAAGAGCCACTTGCTTCCAGACTTGGCACTCTTATTTTAAAATAGTCCTTTGCAAAGAGGTCAAGTGGTAATTGAGAATCTACCTGGTTTTGAACCAAAGCCTGTCAAATGGAAAATATTTAAGGGGTTCTTCTCAAAAATAGATAATTGATGGCTTTGCAGCATCATGATGATAAAAACAGAAGGCATTGGAGCATGGTTTATCCTGTCTTGCACCCTAGAAACATATCTGTACAAAAGGACCTGGAATGTCAACAAACATGGCCATTGATAATATGTTTTTTAATTAAATGCCACAAGAGCCACTATACCATTAAGGTGGCTGAGTTTTCCCAGTGCTCGGTCATTATGAATAAAAGTGCACTTTGATTGTACTTCCTTGCCAAAAAAAAATAGTTCAAAAAAGTTCTGTGCATTTCTGGAAGATGTGGAAATGCAGTGTTAAAGATGCTAATTTCTTAAATACTCAGCAGTATTGTAAAACTACGCAGAGATATTGGAAACATGTTTTTGAAGGTACATGGTTGGCTCCTAGCTCCTGCAGATGCACACGATCATGGAAGGAGAAATCTGCTGCCTGAGAGTGTATTTTTATTTCAATCATCTAACCAGTTAACTGATCGAATGTTTCTAACGTAATTATAAAATTATACCCAGGATAAATTGTGTTTTTCAAGAATAGGCATAGATAGCCGAAAAGGGCAGAGGCAGTGCAAAATGAGCCAGTTTCAATAAGGAGGGCTGCAAGGATAAGCAGGGAAAGAATTAGGGATTTCTTTTCCAAAAGTCCTGCAACCTGGTGACTTACTTCAGAGGAAATCTGTTGTACAAGCTTTCTAATTTAGGACCAATGTGCGATTGCTCAAAGCTCATATCTTCGATGATTCCAGTCGTCTCACTAGGTTTGGCTCAGGTCAGGAACTCTGTGCTATCTCAAGCAACACTCACTCCGCAGTTTCCATTCCTGCTGTTATTTTATACTGCCCTCCTCATAATCCCTAACACTGTTTGCCATTAAAATGGCAGTTTACAATTGTGTTGAAGTTTACAGGGTTACTTAAGCAGCACAGAATAGCGCAGCAGCCATTTACAGCCAGGTGGAATAAGTAAAGCTGACGTTATTCTCTTGCAATGCGATCGTGTTGCAGCCTGAAATTCATCCTCTCGTTTTGTGCTCATTCAACGTTTTTCGCTTTATTGAAAACTGCACATTGTACGGTTCTACAGATGACACCACATTCTTGGCACAAAGTAGCAAAGACTTGAAACAGCTACTGATGAAGGTTAAAGCAAAAGGCGCCAACGCAGGATTATAGCTGGGCATCCAAGAAGACGAACGTAAGATACAACTTTAAGACGGACGGTGAAGACACTGCGCTTGTTCGATATTTTCTGTTCCTTGGCTCCATCATCAACCAAAAGGGAGACTGCAACCAACCAATCAGAAGAAGAAGTTGAACTGAAAAGCTCAACATAAAAACTAGTGCTTAAGCATAACTTAAACCAGACAGAATAAACAATTCCCTTGTAAACTAAACATAAGGTTGATCTTAGCAGATATATTGGTAGGTTTAGAGCCAACAAAGAAAAGAGTCTGTTCTCCTCCCTGCAGTGCCAGACACCTTCTCTTCCCTTAGTATGATGAGTCGCTATTCTGACTATTAAGGGATAGGTGGTTTGTATCATTAAAAATAACAATTAGAATTAATTAATAATTAAAATCCAGTTGATAAATAGTTTTCACATCTGAGAGAATTTCTGAATGGCATAATAACCCAGCAGGGCATTTTCTGTGGTGGGACCATGTTTGAGCCGCTGCACTGTAATGGCCCACCATTTCTGCACTTTGAGCCTGAATTGAAAATAGCGGTCCAAGGTCTTGTGATGGTATCAGTAACTTCTAGATTTCCAAGACAACAGCAGAGGATCCTATCACAGTGTCTTCTTCCTTGGGACTCCATCGGTCCTTGTCTACCATTCTCTCTTGTCTATTTCTGGGCAAAACAGAAGCCTTTTTCACTAGGAACACATGGATGGATCAATGGAGCATCAGGACTAGATGTGCGTAAGTGTAAAGTGCCGTCAAGTTGCAGCTGACTTATAGCAACCTCAGACAGGGGCTCTCAAGGCAAGGGAGAAGCAGAGGTGGTTTGCCATTGCCTTCCTCTGCAGAGCCATCCTGGGAGGTCTCTCTTCCAAGCACCGACCCTGCTTTGCTTCCACGATCTAATGAGATTGGGCTATACCTTACTGCCTTTCTTCCCCTGGACTAGATATTGAGTCATAATAATCTGTGGTTGCTGCTTCAGAGCCCTTTAAAAACTACAAGCAACTCCTCTGGGTTAAGATCTTACAACATTGAGGTATTTTGCTGTTGTGAATGTTGCAATTCATAAATAAATAGTGAGAAAAAAATAAACTAGCCAGCACCTACATGCAGTGAACACAAAGATCCTTAGGAGGATGCAAGGAATCAGCATGGTGTAGTGGTTAAGAGTGGTGGACTCTAATCTGGAGAACCAGGTTTGATTCTCCTCCACCACCATAGCGGTGGACTCTAATCTGGTGAACTGGATTGGTTTCCCCACTCCTACACATGAAGCCAGCTCGGTGAATGTGGGCTAGTCACAGTTCTCTTAGAGCTCTCTCAGTCTCAGCTACCTCACAAGGTGTCTGTTGTGGGGAGAGGAAGGGAAGGAGATTGTAAACTGGTTTGATTCTCCTTAAAAGGTAGCGAAAGTCGGCATATAAAAACCAACTCTTCTTCTCCTCCTCCTCCTTCTTCTTGATAGAGCATCTTCAGAACAAATCCTCTGGGGCACAGTGAGATAAAAGTGTTAACGGGATGGATGTTTAGGAATACAATAATCTCTAGATAGTTGACTCAGAGTGCATTCCTGAGCGGAATGCCTGTGCCGGGCTTAAGAGGCAATGCGGCAGCGCTGCCTCAAAGGAGGTTTCAGCCCCACCGAAACGTCCACCTGGCCCGAAAAATGGGTGCAACCCTCATAGGGTTGCATGGGAGATATGCCACCTAAAAGGAGATATGCCACCTAAAAGGAGATATGCCACCAACAAGGAGATACTCCACCTAAAAGGTGGCGTATCTCCTAAAAGGTGGCGTATCTGAAGGGGGGAAAGGGGGGGCGTTCCCGGGCTGAAATGGCTTTGGAGGCTGCCTAATGGTGGCCCTGCCCCCAGCTTAGCGCCATAACTCCCGGGAATGCCTTCCGGGATGCCACAGGAATGCCTCTCAAGACGCCACGGCAGCCTTTGCGGGCGTTCGGACATGCCGGAAGGCTCCATCGCTATCCCAGCTCGGTGCTGCTGCCGCAGCGACCAGCAACCAGCATCCGGGCCTTCACACCGGCATTGGGGCCACAAACACCGGCATAAGTTGCCCGGACACCGGTGCGGGGGGCTCTTATGCTGGCGCAGGTCTTGCCCAGCCTCCTCAAGAATTTTCAACCTGGCTGCCAGCGCGGGTCAGGAATGCACCGTCAGCAGCAAAGAAGGAGAGTTCCGGATTGCGACCCCAACACTGGGTTAATGGGAGTGTTACCTCTGTCTCCATGCCATTTCCCCCTCTGCAAGCATTCCCTCCTTGGGCTGCATTAAGCCAGGTTAGGGTTTAAAATAGTAAGGGGTAGGGGGATTGGACCCATTTGATCCCTACTGGGTCCTCAGTGGCTGCTATTTAGAGGCATGTAACAAGTCAAATGTCCTAGACATGGAATTCCAGTACCATGTGTTGTTTGGCTGTAGACATCACAGTGGATGCTGGCTCTTGCTTGCTTTAACTTCACAAAAGAAGTTTGGAAAACCACAGGATTGTCAACAGTTAGGCACACATCCTCTTTTTTTAACATCAAGAAGCTTCATTGTTTGGGAATTTCAGTGGCAAACGTCGCTTATCGTGTCTACAAACCTGAACATCAAAAACCACACTTTTTCCCCAACCCCCCCAGTTCACAGAAGTGCCTCCACAGCAAACTTTCACCCAAAACCAGGTATATATCCCCCAATGGCCCATCTCCAGAACACTGCGGGAAACAAGATTACCCGTTATTTGTTTCTGGTTTATGTGGCTCTGTTCTTCTCTTATATGGCATGTTTATTTTTTTGTCCGATGTTGTTTATTTTTTGTTAAGGATATTACTTAAAACGAAGCCAGGCCAATAATGTGTTTACACGAGTCGAGCATGTTTGCCGTTCTGCATGAATGGCTTTTTATTGGTTGCCTTCGTTGTAATGCTTGCAAGGAGATTAGCAGAAATGGTTTAAATTTAGGTCCCTTTGCGCTATCCTCTCGCTGTCCGTCGTGTCTATTCAGTTCTGTGTTTAGCTAAGAGTCGCATTGTATTACACTGAAAAGTGCTTGGCTCCATTTCATAACATCAACACCGCAAGGCTCATAATGCATTGATTTACTATCTGTAAGAAGATCTCGGAGAATCTATAGGAGTCCTAACCCTGAAGCATACTAGGGCCTAGGTCTAGATAAGAGCATACAGAACACTGTGCTTGGAGTGTAACCAAACTCTCATTAGGGTTTCTCATTCCTTCTCCATTGTTCCCTTCAACACTCTTCATTACTTAGCAATATCCAATATATTTAAGGGAAGAAGAAGAAGAAGAAGAAGAAGAAGAAGAAGAAGAAGAAGAAGAAGAAGAAGAAGAAGAAGAAGCAGCAGCAGCAGCAGCAGCAGCGTTGGTTTTTATATGCCGACTTTCTCTACCACTTAAGGAAGAATCAAACCAGTTTACAAACACCCTCTGTTCCCCTCCCCACATCAGACACCATGTGAGGTAGGTGGGGCTGAGAGAGCTCTAAGAGTTGTGACCAGCCCAAGGTCACTCAGCTGGCTTCACGTGGAGGAGTGGGGAAACTAACCCGCTTCACCACATTAACGTCCACCGCTCATGTGGAGGAGTGAGGAATCAAACCTGGTTGTCGAGATCAGAGTCCACCGCTCCAATCCACCACTCTTAACTACTACACCATGCTGACTCCTACCCTTAACTTCTCTTCTTGTAACTAGAAGAGATACAAATACAAGTCAGCTGGGCAAGGGTGTTTCTTTCAGTAGAGGGGTTAACATAAGGAGAGCCCTGCTGGATCAGGCCAGTGGTCCAGGTAGTCCTGTCTCACACAGTGGCCGAACAGTTACTCAGTGAGTCCAACAACAGAGCATAAGGCTGAGATTCCCTTTAGTCACCATGGCTAGTAGCCACAGGTAGACCTATGTTCCATGAATCTGTTTAATCTTGAGAAGGTTACCCCAGAGAAGGTTGAACTCCTGCAGAAGGAACAGGTTCATAGCTTGGGAGTAAACCTGGGTTCTGGCCTGTAGTTGGAGTCTCAGATCTCCTCTATGGCACATAGCTTCAGCTGATGTGCCAGCTGTGGCCAATCCTTGAAAAGTGTGATCTGGCCATGGTGAAACATGCTCTGATCACAACCAAGTAAGATTACTCATGGTTGGAGAAGGAGGAGAATAGTGAGTCACTAACTCTCAGCTTCATTCAACTGATGGCTACAGTCCATCCCACCTGTGGTGTGTATACATGAGCTTAATGGCTGGAAGAATCCTGGCAACATGAGGAGAGTGTTCCTGCACTAGCTACGGACCTTTTGAAGGGTCTAGTTAAGTTGGTCTGGCCTCCTATTGTTTTCCTGTTCTTATCACCAATTAGCATCCATGACCATCCACATAAACAGTCACAGCTGGTTAATATTAGAAGTCCCCTGTAATGGGGAGAGGGATATAAAAAAATAAGGACTTGTTTAGAGTAAGTCTTCATATTTATGACTGGGCTGAGATTGGAATTTGGGTCTTCCCTCACCCCTCAACTCACAGTGGCACGTGCACACACACCACAACACAACAGTTCGAAGAATTATCACCCCCAGTTTTTATTTGAAGCACTAATCAATTGCAAATCCTCCTATGATTTCTGCAAGTTGATGAACTGGACCAAGGCCATTGAGAAGGGAGGCCAGTGGAAGGGGGACAAGATTCTGGGGGACATGGTGGCCTGAGAAATCAGACAGGGTTCTGCTGCTGTGCGGCTATACTGAGCACCAACTTGCAGATACAAACCTCCCAGTCCTTCTTCCCACTACTCTATGTGTTGGCACACTCAGGGAAGGGAAGGGTGGGAGTTGGGGTTTTGCTTGAAATATTCCCAAGTGGCAACAACCCCCATTGATGACCCTGGACCTTGGAAAACCAACACCGAGCACGATAACTTTTTCTCAGCCTATTCATGCAGTTTGTTTTCATATTTCGGGCTGGATAGAGACTAAATTTTCCATCAGCAGAATGAAACTTCTCTGCCTTCCCCCTTCCCATTGCAATCCACTGATCTCCATGAAATGCTGCTCTGGGGGAGATGAGACCCTGAGAAACTGTATGCGGAGAGTCTGCCGCAGGAAGGGCAGACTGGTGGAAATTGCCAATTTAGGTTGGATCCAACCCAATGTTTGAATTGAGTCTGAGTAGCGTGAGGTGGAGCTCAGAAGGAATCTTTGGCTTGGATCCAGATTAGCTTAGTTGCAAAGATTTGCACCCACCGTCCCATGTAGGGTTGCCAACTCCGAGTTGGGAAATACCTGAAGATTTGGTGTGGAGACTAGTGAAGGTAGAGTTTGAGAAGGGAAGAGAGCTCAGTGGGGTACAATGCCATACAGTCCACCCTCCAAAGCAGCCATTTTCTCCATTGAAGTCTACAGATAAGTTTTAATTCCAGGAGATCTCCAGGCCCCATCTGAAGGTCAGCAACCCTAATCTCATGCTCTGCATGGACAGGATTTGGGGAAACTGGGGGCCTCTATGGGAGAAGAGGTCATGCTCTGTAGCCAGAAATCCTTGCACCCATGGAAATACTGGTCTGGATGTGATTCTACACATCCCTCATCAGAACTTAGATCTTTCTTTGTCACACAACCCCAGATATTCATGCAGCTGTTGGAATAAGGTTGCCAGGTCCCTCTTCACCACCAGTGGGAGGTTTTGGGGGTGAAGCCTGAGGAGGGCAGGGTTTGGGGAGAGGAGGGACTTCAATGCCATAAAGTCCAATTGCCAAAGCACCCATTTTCTCCAGGTGAACTGGTCTCTATCAGATGGAGATCAGTTTTAATAGCAGGAGTTCTCCAGCTAGTACACTTTAATATGCCTTATGATACGTTGGCCTAGAAGATTCGAGCATGGATTGTAAAGCTGACAGCAGCAATTTACTTGCTTCACTCAAGTTGGAGATGGTGGTAACAGAGGAACCAGAAGTGTAGAACACTGCTGTTTTCGACGTGTCTGCTCACGACAAGCAGCCTACACCGAGGCAGTCTCCCAGGGTGCAGTACGAAAGTATAAAGAAGCCGAAACAGAATTATTTCTTTATGGCCTCTGCCATACTGTATAAGCGAAGTAATAAAAACGCAGACTTTTGTTTCTCTTTTTTCATCCCGTTACATCATGACAGATATTGGAAGATGTTTCTTTCTAGCGCCATGTTCATTCTGCTCCGTGAACCGTGACGGCTCCTGGCAGACGAGGACAGCTAAACACACCAACCTGAAGTATTAATACAATTGAATTTGTCAGGGGTAGACCCATAGAACATTCATGGAAGTTCTAACAAGCCCAAGTCCTGGCAAAGCTTTTTGGCAAACACTGTAAATTGAGTTTGGCACCAACGTGAATTTCTGTCATAATTTAACTTGTCAGGCCCATCCTGCAGTGAATTTTGTGTACTTTGTTTTAAATTGGTTTATATCATACAGGACACAAAATCTGGATCCAAGTTGAGGAGGGGAACACTTTTACTTCATGGAAGGACAGGCTGAGGCAGCGGGACAGCCAGCCAAGCAGGTGATTCATGTTTTTAAAATATGCCAGTTTCTTAGCAGCTTGAAATTTAACTACCTTCTGTTATGATAGCTTGGGACACAGACATACCATAGAGTCATTAGTGGATTATGTGATTTCCTTCAGCCTGATTTTTGCATCTGACTAGAAAGTTATATGCAGCTTAAGCTTAAGCCTCTCAAAAGAGAACTTTCTAAACTCAGAACACACGGAAATTTCCCTCCTCTTTCATAATGCTTAGAACTTGGGGTCACTCCGTGTAGCTGGTGGGCAGTAGGTTTCAAATAGACAGTGGGTCGGATCAAACGAGTTTTTTTCATTACATCCTGCCTAATTTCCCTCTTTACAACAGCACCCATCCCACATTACTTTTGTCCATGAAGGTCTCAAGATCCCCTGTGTAGCAATTTTTTCAGTGGTCATAGGCCTTTTCACCCACACGGTACCTCTTCACATACACAATCTCTTAATTGACTTGTGGGATTCACTGCTATTAGATATGGTGATGGCCATTCACTTAGATGGCCTTTAGAGAGATTTGACATAATTACTGAGGATGGCTACTTACTCTGACAGCTAAGTGGAGCCTCCATGTTCACATGCAGTTCATCTCTATACCAACCGCTAGGTATTGACAATAAGAAGAAGAAGAGTTGTTTTTATACCCTGCTTTTCTCTACCTTTAAGAACTCTCAAAGCGGCTTACTATTGCCTTCTCTTCCTCTCCCCACAACAGACACCTTGTGAGGTAGATGGGGCTGAGAACGTTCTGAGAGAACTGCGACTGGCCCAGGGTCACCCAGCAGGCTTCATCTGGAGGAGTGGGGAAACAAACCTGGTTCATATAGAGCAGTGGTTCCCAACCATTTTTTTACCAGGGACCACTAGAACTTTTTTGTTCGGTGCAGGGACCCCAAGGTTCAAAATAAAAATTCCGAGTGCCAATGCAGCAATTTAACCTGAATACTGAGGTTTTAGTTTAGAAAAAACAACTCATATGTTAACATCTTTTGCCATAAAAGAAAAACACAATAGCAGAGCTTTCAATGATACAAACAACTTTTTATTGAAAGGCAAATCCAAGGCAAAACCTCCCATTCACAGATGGCCAATAAGCCCCCATGCAGTTTTTTGAGAATCTGGATGGGGAAAATGTGCATCTAAGTGGCAAATCCAAGGCAAAACCTCCCATTCACAAATGGCCAATAACCCCGTCCCGCGATGGCTGTTAGCCCTTCCGTCGCGGGCCCTCTACAACGCCGCATACTTACCGCACAGGGGGGCAACCCATGCCTGGAGGCTAGCCTGGGGGGCCGTCTTCCGTCCCCGATGGAGGGAGCCGGGAGGGCAGCACGCGTGCCAACAACCACTACACCACGCTGTGGTTATAGTGATAAAAATTATACGACAGGATTATATAAATTTGGAGGAAAGCTCATCCTTCTGGAGCATGGGAAGAAAAACCAGGAGTAAAGAGTTGAACAATGGAATGGTTACAGTTAGGGCCTCTAGGCCCGCGTTGAATGATATGTAAATAAACACACCGAGTTCCTTCATATGAGGCTGGAATCAGTTTTTTGGGGAACCTGGAGGATCTTTCTAATCCCATTAGGACAGCTGCATCCAACCATGGCTGTTTGTAAGCTTTCTAAAATCATTTGGGAAACAGAATGCTCAACTAGAAGGACCTTTGATTTGATCCAGCAGGATAGTTTTTATGCTCACATGTTCCAGGCATTTCTGTGTAATTCAGAAAGGGTTGCTCTGTTTTTTACTAGCAAAGGCTCAGTGTCTTGAACAGCTGCTAAACCTAAAAAAAAATAGGAAGAACATTTCCACTATCACCGCATCACCACTTTCTTTGGTTCTCAATTACTTCAACTTTTGGAATTCCCCTGGAGACTCATAATGGCAGTCCTGTGTGTCTCCAAAAAAGCAACGAAAGACATTTTTTTAAGAATTCAAACTAGTGTTGACTCAATATTTGCAAAACAGGTGGTTTAAAATATCAGGCATATCTTGTTCTCGATACCCATTTGATGTCATGTTGAGCGCATCGTATGATTGCTTTGATGAGTTGCAGACAATTCGTATCAATCTGCCTTAGCAGTGTTTGCACAGTTATAGCATTCAGCGAGGCAACTGGCCAAGCGGCCTCTTCGGCTTGCCAGGTCCCTCTTCCCCACCAGCGGGAGGTTTTTGGGGTGGAACCTGAGGAGGGTGGGGTTTGGGAGGGGAGGGACTTCAGTGTCATATAATCCAATTGCCAAAGCAGCCATTTTCTCCAGGTGAACTGATCTCTATTGGGTGGAGATCAGTTGTAATAGCAGGAGATCTCCAGCTAGTATCTGGAGGTTGGCAACCCTAAGGCCACTGATGAGACACAAGCAGTCATAGTGCTCCCACCAATCAGAAGGACCATAATTTTGATGGCATTGAGCACATGGTCTACTAGGGTTGCCAGGTCCCTCTTCTCCACTAGCAGGAGGTTTTTGAGGTGGAGCCTGAGGAGGGTGAGGTTTGGGAGGGGAAGGACTTCAGTGCCATATAATCCAATTGCCAAAGCAGCCATTTTCTCCAGGTGAACTGATCTCTATTGGCTGGAGATCAGTTGTAATAGCAGGAGATCTCCAGCTAGTATCTGGAGGTTGGCAACCCTAAGGCCACTGATGAGACACAAGCAGTCATAGTGCTCCCACCAATCAGAAGGACCATAATTTTGATGGCATTGAGCACATGGTCTACTAGGGTTGCCAGGTCCCTCTTCTCCACTAGCAGGAGGTTTTTGGGGTGGAGCCTGAGGAGGGTGAGGTTTGGGAGGGGAAGGACTTCAATGCCATGGAGTCCAGTTGCCAAAGCAGCCATTTTCTCCAGACAAACTGATCTCTATCAGCGGGAGATCAGTTGTAATAGTGTAAAGCCCTAATTACTTTTAGCATTCAATCAAGTAATTCAAGACAGAGGTTAACAATTAAGCAGGTCTTTTATTGATCAATAAAAGAGCAGAGCGCACGTGGAAGAAACTCTTTTTAAAAGTCAGAGCTCTCCACCTAGAACAAAGAAAACAGCATGTTTTATAGGTGGTTAAACAGACAACTCTAATGATCATTGCGTAGAAGGCTTGAGCCACTGACCATTAAGAACGTATAAACAACTATTTGCATATCCTATAAGGTGTTAACCTTAGCTGGTAATGAAGACATGTAACTATACATCCTAAGATGACATTAATGGTCTCATCAATCACTAGCCTGTTAGCTTGTTAGCGAGGCTGCCTGTACCATCCAAGACACAGAGAAATAATGATCTCACTTGCAGCTGACTGAAAACAGTTGTAGGTCAAGCTGACCCAGGCCTTGCAGTAGTAAATGTCTCTTGACCAAAGAATATATTTTACCCATCATGCATAGTGATTCTAGACTTGTATATAAGAATATATATGTATGTGTGTCTTATGCTATGTGAATATACATATATGTGAAAGAATATATGTTTTCCCTATGAACTAAGTTAATAAGGCACCACAATAGCAGGAGATATCCAGCCACCACCTGGAGGATCTATTGATCTATTGATGTTTGACTTTATGTTTTGGACTGGATATTCCTGTACCCGTTGTGGATTGTATTTAGTCTAGAGCACTAATTTGTGCCATATATTTGCTTGCTCCACTGCATGATGTAATGCTTTTCATTTCATTTCATTTATCATTGTGCTTGTTGACTTTATGCCTATAAATATTGTCTACACATTCAGAAGTGCTTATATGATTTTTTGCACAGTTTGCATGTTCATTGATTGTATCATTATTTTGTATTTTTTACCCAGTGTGGTGTTATACTTTTGAGCCCTCGTGCTACCATTTTCTTCAACTACGTTAACTTTGGCACAGGTGTTCCTCATTATTGTAACCACCTGGAGGATGGCAACCCTAGTTCCCAGTGTATCCTAACCCCTTTCTAGCCTTGACAGGCATGGTTCAATTTCATCCCTCATGAACATGTCCGAAGGGGTTTTATCTGACGAATGGAGTTTTGCCTCTCAAAAGCTTATACCCCCCAAAACCTTGTTGGTCTGTAAGGTGCTACCGGACTCAAACCTGGCAAAGAATCAATCAAAACTCCTCCTGATGATTTTTGCCTCTTCTGCACCTGTTAGAGGCACTCTGCTTTGTTCCATGAAAAAGAGTGTTCACAGTATCCTCTGGCAGATGCCGTAGTCTCTAGCCCACTCAGTCATTACTGGAAATTAGCCTTAAATGCTATTCCCATTCGTTGTAAACAAAACCTATGATTGGCATGTCTTTTCCCACATGGCTGGCAGTCCTTCAAAGCATGCTTGCAAAAAATAACTTTGCATTAGAGAAATACACTCTCTGCCATTCCCCTATCCAGACAGCTCCTTTGTTTCCTGTTATTTTACTTGCTGGCACCATAATCAACTCTGCGTCATTAATCCTGATTTCTGGCCTGGAATCATTAAAAGCATATTAGCAGAGGGAGATGGTCATTTGGTAAAGAAAGCTGTGTAGACACTTTATATATATATATATATATATATATATATATATATATATATATATATATATATATATATATATATATATATATATATATATTATATGGATTGTGACAGAGTCCTCTTATTTGAGATATTGCACATAAGGTGCAAATTCTAATTTTGCAATCTGCATTGAATAAGGGAATTTTGCATTATTAACAGAGGCCATCGTCTCAAAATGCATTACAAAACCATCTGTAACCCTCATAATCATATCTATTTCTCAACTTGGCTGCAGAGTGCAGATCAAAAAGTCCACACTGTGGGACCAGGTACAGAAATGGGAGATGCTTCTACAAACTGGGGAAATCCTCAAGCGTGCAAAAACCTCCGCAAACAACAACAACAACATAACCAGGTGGGTGCTTATGCCTCCCCCATGGAGACTTGGTGTATGTACTCGTGCCTGTCCCTGGATGAGATGAAAATGGCCTAAGTCTTGCTAGCCCTGTCTCACACCAATGAACAAATGTGTGCGTTCAGTCAGCAAAAGTAAACCTCATGCAGATTTGCTCATGGCCATTTCCCTTTTTAACTTTAATTTATTTCACCATTAGAAGGAAAGGAACAATATTGTACTATCACACCACAGTCCGTCTATTGGCAGCTATGTCGTGGAGATCAACTTTTCACTTTTCTAAGGCAGAATTGAGAAGAGTAAACACATTTCTTTTGGTGTTAAACAAGTGGATATACAGGGCATCGGGATAAAGCAGTTGCAGAGAAGAAAAGCCACCATGCTGAATAAGCATAAAAAATAAATTATCTTGCAGCCCCATTTGTGCCTCTGAAGTTGTAAAGGAAGAACACTTGCTGAGCAAAAAGCAAGTGATCATGTTATGCCCACTATGTTGCGCCCAAGCGCTGAAGATACACAGTGGCCATTTATGCAGGGCTGTTTCCCCATGGTCCCCCCCCTCCAACTGCTCCAGTGCTTTGTTTTCCTGACCATCACAGGTCGCCTTGCTCTCCCCACACATTTCTGCATGTTTTGAAGAAGAAGAGTTTGTTTTTATATGCTGACTTTCTCTCCCACTTAAGGGAGACTCAAACCAGCTTACAATCACCTTCCCTTCTCCTCCCCACAACAGACACCCTGTGAGGTGGGTGAGGCTGAGAAAGTGTGGCTAGCCCAAGGTCACTCAGCTGGCTTTGTGTGTAGGAATGGAGAAACAAATCCAGTTCACCAGATTAGCCTCTGCCGCTCATGTGGAAGAGTGGGGAATCAAACCCAGTTCTTCAGATCAGAGTCCACTGCTCCAAACCACCGCTCTTAAACACTCCACCACACGTTTTCCAGATTCTCACTAAAACATCATCTGGAAAACACGGGCAAAACGCACTGAAACACGCAGGTGGAGTGAGGCGCCTTCTAATGGTCGGGAAAGGCATACATAATCAAAATGAAACACTAGAGCAGTCAGCAGGGTGACCACAAAGGAAACAGCCCTGCATAAATGCCCAGTGTTAAGTCAAACCACAGCATATTTCTGCACCATTTATGGTGATGCTGAGGTGTAGGGTTGCCAACTGCCAGGTAGTAGCAGGAGATCTCCTGCTAATTCAACTGATCTCCAGCCGATAGAGTTCAGATCACCTGGAGAAAAATGGCCGCTTTGGCAATTGAACTCTATGGCATTGAAGTCCCTCCCCTCCCCAAACCCCGCCCTCTTCAGGCTCCGCCCCCAAAATCTCCTGCCAGTTGAGAAGAGGGACCTGGCAACCCTACTGAGGTGGGAAGAATAGAGTGTTGAACTGGTTCCTCGGAGATGTTGAAATACTTTCCTTTACACATTTTTTTTTGGGGGGGGGGCAGTTGTTCTTCCTGGTATTTATACCTTAAGACCCTGATAATTTACACTTCCAATGTCTTCCCAACAATTCATTCAAGCTACATATAAATACATACCTATAGATTTAAGGAATACAGTAACAATTTATTCTCACTTTGCTGTGGCATTTCATCAGAATTCTGCACATGAAGAAGAAAGATCACAGCAAACTCAGATTTTGCCGCAAATGGCAGAAAGCTCCCCTTCACCCTTGCTTTCTATGAAACAAGGGTCTTGAGAAAAGTGTAACATAAAAAGCATCAAGATAAAACTCTGGGGTTCTCATATCCCCAGCCTTCTAACGTTTCTCAGAGCCATTAATAAATTCTATTGCGGTGTGCTTTTGTGTGTATATCCCCAGCCTTCTAACGTTTCTCAGAGCCATTAATAAATTCTATTGCGGTGTGCTTTTGTGTGTATATCGGCAAAGTTTGAAGAAAGCGTCCAGGTTGCCTGAAATTCAATCTCCAGTGTTAGAACAGACTGGAGGCATGCTATGAAATGGTTCTTAAAATCAAGGAGGTTTTTTTTTTTTAATTGTAAACTACAAAACCTCAAAGATATGGGTCTGAGAAGTTAATGGACCATGCAAAGTCTAAAAAGAGAGGAACTGTTCAAGTCCAGAGTCTTCAGTCCGCAGATCAGATTACAGACTTCCACTACATGTAAATTTGGTCACAATTGCCTTCATAATGAAAGCTGCTGTTACTTGTTGGGGGTAGGGCTGTCAAAAAAAAATTCGGTACAGTTCGGATTCGGCCGAATTTGGCCCTTGTGGGTTCGGTACGTGCCGAAGTCCGAACTCCCCCACTTCGGATCCGTTCAATTCGGCGGGAATTCAAAGTTCGGAAAAAAATTCGGCCGAATAAAGCCATTAAAAACACAATCACGCCTTTCCGCGGCTCTGGGGGGGCATTTTTGGGCTTAGAGGTCCCAAACTTTCAGCAGAGCTTCAAAGGACGTATATTGAAAGACTCCCCAAGTTTTGTAAAGATTGGGTCGGGGGGGGCTGAGATATGGGCCCTGAAAGGGGTCCCCCCCACCCTTAATGTGCATCTCTCAGCAGAGCTTGCCGCCCACGCACAAAGCTCCCAGCCCCGACAACAGTTTGCAAAGCAACTCAACTTGTAAAACAACACCTTTGCAACAGGGAAAAACCAGAAGACACACAACTGAAACCTCCCCCCTCAAACCAGGGAGCGAGAGACTCGAGGGGAACACACACCCCAGGCAGAACCGACGAAAGCCCCCTTTGGCTTCCCCCCCACCCACAGAAACTGCTCCCCACACACACACAGACTCTGCTTTCCCCCACACACACACACATACACAGGAGAAAAATTATAGATTAAAGCCCCCAAAGGGGTCTTACTGTGGCTGTCTTCTGTTCCATCAAGAGGGGCTGAAGAGGACTTGTAATCCAAGATTATTCCAATTAGGCACGGGAGGTTTTCTCTGGAGAAGATGCACAGGATCGGCTGATCCATTCATCCCAAAAGGGGAAAGGGGAAAGGGGAAAGCCCATATCTCGGGACCCCCTGACCCAATGTTCACAAAACTTGGGGGGTATCTTAACAACACTGGTCTGAAACTCCGCTCAAAGTTTGGGATCTGCACCCCCAAAAATGCGCCCCCTGCAGCCATGGAAAGAGAAAAGGGGGGAGGCAATATTTCTGCCCCCACTGAACCCATCTTTACAAAACTTGGGTAGTATCTTAAGAATAATTGACTGAAGCTATGCTAAAAGTTTGGGGGCTATATCCCCAAAAAAGCGCCCCCTGCAGCCACATAAATGGAAAAAGGGGGAGGGAAAAGGGGGAGAGCCCATATCTCGAGACCCCCTGACCCAATGTTTACAAAACTTGGGGGGTATCTTAAGAACACTGGTCTGAAACTCTGCTCAAAGTTTGGGATCTGTACCCCCAAAAATGTGCCCTCTGCAGCCATGGAAAGAAAAAGGGGGGAGCCCATATCTTGGGACCCCCTGACCCAATGTTTACAAAACTTGGGGGGTATCTTAAGAAGCTTCATCTGAAGCTCCAGTGAAAGTTTTGTGTCTGTACCCCAAAAAATACGCCCCCTGCAGCCACAGAAAGGAGCGAATGTGCACAAGCATCCCACACACACACACGAGGATTTCGCTCTCTCTCTCTCTCTCCCTGGCCGGGCCGCACATCAGCTGATTCCTCCAGTACTCAATCCTGACTGATTGGCCAGAAGAAGACCCAGCTTGGCCACAGATTGGCCGGGGGAGGAGAATGCTGCTTACTGACGGTTATGCTGCTTACTGACGGCCCCGAATTTGCCGAATTTATTCGCGAACTCCCGCACTCGCTGAATTCGGCCCCCCCCGGTTGCCCGCCAGTTTTGAGTTCGGTTCCTCTCGAACGAAAAACCACCGAATCAGGGGAAATTCGGCTGATTTTCAGTTCGGGCCGAACCAAATTGACAGCCCTAGTTGGGGGGGAAAGATGGTAACCCAACACAGAAATTGAAATTTTGGAAGCTCTTGTCTTCCTTTTAGATTGCTGGCATTTGTAGCTGAATGACATCCTGTTAAAAGTCTGCTGGCAAAGCACTAGCTACAGTTCGAAAACTCTTTCAGATCTTATAGTAGGGAATTTGGGCATTGGCTCCTGAGAAACTTTCTTTTGAAAGTTCTACTGAAATGAATCCTTGCTCTCAAGTTGAAACATGACATATTTGCAGTGTATTAACCCTTCCAGTTTGCCATACTAGGAAATTCTGGTTGTCAGCATTTTAGCAAGAGATACAGTATCTGATGATACCCTGGAAAGTTTTGATTATACCCTGGAAAGTTTTGTTGGTTTTTAAGGTGCTACTGTACTAGAATTTAGTAAGCGGAGTTTCATTTTCCACTTTCCAGTTCAGTTTGGCTCTTACTAGCAGCCAGTTCAGTTCCAGTTTTCCTCCTGACTGATCCTGTTGGTTATAGTAAAATTGCTGGTTGATTTTGTATCTTCTGTGTGGTCTCCTCATCATACTTAGCATTCTTCCCCTAACAAATGTTTATTTTATTGATCCATAATTGTTCTAACATTCACTGGCTGAAGATCCTTCAGAGTTGATAGATGGAGGAGAAAAAGAAATGGAGCATTCCAGATCTTTCTCCAACTGCATTCCCATGCCTTAGTTTCCCAGCTGTCAATCCCATTCCCCAAGGTTCTGCTATCAGAGTCACTCTTCCCCAGGGTCCCTCCCTCCACCCAACAACTCACCAATCACCACTACTCACCATCACAAATAGAAACATAATCCCTATAGCATAGGGTTGCCAACCTCCTGGTATTAGCTGGAGATCTCCTGCTATTACAACTGATCTCCAGCCGATAGAGATCAGTTCACCTGGAGAAAAGAGCTGCTTTGGCAATTGGATTAAATGGCACTGAAGTCCCTCCCCTCCCCAACCCCGCCCTCCTCAGGCTCCACCCCAAAAATCCCCAGGTATTTCCCAGCCCGGAGCTGGCACCCCTATTGTAGCAGAATGTAATATTAATGGACTCGGTAATGGATGACATCTGAAATGAGAAGCAGCTTTTCTGCCCTTTACCTCAACTGTATCCAAGACTGTAGCCCACTTCGTTCCATAGAACTCAACGGAAGCCATTGATAATGGCTCCAGTTCTTCACCTGCATAATCTCATTCTGGGCCCCAATGTTAACCGATGGAGTAGATGTCTGGTCTGACATGGGGAAGCCACTGAAAACAGTGCCAGTGGTGAACCTCTGCCGGGAGGCAAGAATTCAAGGAATAATTTCTGGTTCCTACTGGCAAGTAATAATCTATGACAGTGGTCCACAACTTTTTTGAGCCTTTGGGTGCCTTTGGAATTTTGACACAGCTGCAAAATGTTTCCTGCAAAAATGGCTGCCACATCTTACCTTACGTCTCCAGGAAAGGTGTTGGCAGGTCTCATGGCACCCATTAGGGTTGCCAGGTCCCTCTTCACCACTGGCAGGAGATTTTGGGGGTGGAGCCTGAGGTGGGCAGGGTTTGGGGAGGCAAGGGACTTCAATGCTATAGAGTCCAATTGCCAAAGCAGCCATTTCTCCAGGGGAACTGATCTCTATCGGCGGGATATCAGTTATAATAGTAGGAGATCTCCAGCTAGTACCTGGAAGTTGGCAACCCTAGCACCCATGGGCACCACTTTGAGGACCCTGATCTATGATGTGAAAGCCGCAGGGGAGGAAGGTGGAAATATCTGTTTGCCAGCTGAATCTGGGCTGAGCTTTTCTTTCCTTCTTCTTTCCTTCCCTGCAACAGGTAAATACTTGAGTGTGGTCCAAAGTGCTAGCCTTTTGGCAAAAACCAATTCAAAGTGCTGGTTATTACCTTTAGCTCTTGGGGTCATAGTGTTTGAATGACTGCCTCCTCCCATATTGGCCAGCCCACCATTTAAGATCTGCCTCACAAATCTTGTTCTCGGTGCCCGTACCTTAGAGGTAAGGCAGGTGGCAACCAGAGACATGGGTTTTTCAGCAGTGCCACCTCCTTTATGAACTAGCTTTCCCCCGAGGTTCACATGACACCTATATTACCCTCTTTGAGGGGCTAAGCCAAAACATTTCTGTTTACCTAAGCGTTTAGGTAACCAGCATCACCTCAGGATGTTGGAGACCCCTACTGCATAGATTTTAGATGGCTTATTTGCTTTCATTGTACTTTTTTTCATTTATTTTGCAAGCTGCTTTTAGTGCCCAGATACATCAAAGAATCAGGGCATAATCCTTCTGGGGAGAACAAAAACTGCAGCTCTGCAACATAACTATAGTAGTTCCAGTGAATTAGTCTGTAGCAGCCGAACAAAAATGGAAGTTCTGTGACACGATAAACATTTATTCCAGCATCAGCTTTTGGGAGTCAGAGCTCCCTTCATCAGATGCACAGTAGAGTTGCCAGCTCAGGGTTAGGAAACACGTGGAGATTTAGGGGTGGAGCCTGAGGAGGGCAGTGTTTGGTGAGGGAGGGACTTCAATGGGGTATAATGCCATAGAGTTAGGGTTGCCAAGTTCCTCTTCACCACTGGAGGGATGTTTTTGTGGTGGCACCTGAGAAGGGTGGGGCTTGGGGAGGGGAGGGACTTCAATGCCATACAGTCCAATTGCCAAAGCAGCCATTTTCTCCAGGTGAACTGATCTCTGTAGCCTGGAGATTAGTTGTACTAGCAGATCTCCAGCCACCACCTGGAGGCTGGCAACCATACGTGTAAACCAATTAGATCAATAGTTTCATATTCACAGAAAAAGGCAGGGAGGGGAAGATGTTACAAAGAAAGGCTTGTTTAAACCAAGGTCAAATAAAAGGAAAAACCAGTTCTCTCAGAGTGGGTGAGGGCCACCCCACACATAGTAGTGATGGCTAATACCCTAGTGTTTCCAACCTCCAGGTGGCACCTGGAGATCTCCCACTATTACTACTGGTCTCCAGACGACCAAGATCAGTTCCACTGGAGAAAATGGCTGCTTTGGAGAGAGGGCTGTATGGCATTATACCCTGCTGAGGTCCCTCCCCTTCCCCAAACACCACCCTCCCTAGGCTTCACCCCCCAAATCTCCAGGTATTTCCCAATTCAGAGCTGGCAACCCTAAAATACTCCTATGCATGACCCCAAATCACTCACAGAGATCCAAGCTGTTGTCAAACAATCCACAAATGCTCAACCCCTCACCCATCAATTTTTCCTGTATATTCCTAGTCCCGTTCTTTTCCTGCATGACTTCTCAGCAGAGTTGATGGGATTTGAGCTTTTCATTGCCTTCACATCTGAACCAAACTATTGAGAAAACAATAATTTCCCATCAATGCCAGCAATTCCTTAAAGTCTGGGCATGCGCCAAGGGTGGCTACCGGCCAGCTGTTGGTCCGATAACAAATGCCGTCAACTACACAGAGACAAATGCACGTGAAACACTGCTCATTTAAACGGCAAAGGAGCCATTGATGAGAGTGTATTATTGGCTCGACTCAAGAGCAAATGAACATGGCAAGTGGCACCAAGTTCAGTTTTCAAACCTGATATTTGCAAGCATCACAGGACCATTAAACCGCAGTAGTCAACATAGCCATATGCTGATTAAAAGAGCACACCTATGCAATTTCTACTCAGGAGTAAGTCCTACTGTTTCAGTGAGGCCCTCCTTCCAATTAAGCATGCTTAAAATTGCAGCCTTGAACTGTATAAAGAGGGGAAGACTTGGTGGCTGAAAAGAATCAACCTACTCAAGGAATCAAAGCACAGAGTTATTTTAATCTCCCATGTTAATCCCCCCATTCAGCACAGCTCTGCCTAAGCAATATTGTTTTAACACTCCTGCCAACAGATGCCTTGCCAATATTTTCCCAGAATGTTGATAGGGCTTTGCCAATATTATATTAAGAAGGAACATCTAAGAAATGCAAACACGTTGTAGACTTTTATTAAATGTGATGTCTGTCCAGTATCTCATACTAAAGGACTAAAAAAAAAAAGGAAAATAAAACTAAACATAAACCTCTGGACTAGTTGCTGTTCCCTACTGCAAAGAAATGTCTTCTATGCCCTAGTCAACAGCCACTGTTTGTTACCGCTGTTTATAGATGAACGCAAAATGGTAATAGGTGTCCCTCTGGCAAAGTGACAGCTACAATCTTTTCTTTTTCCCTTGTGAAATTTGCAGACCAAAGCAAGTTCAGCAGTCGATTGGAGAGGCAGGCGCAGGGAAGGATAGATGGGCAGACATGAAGCTGATGGCAGCCAGAGATAGATTATCAAACAGAGCGGGGCCTTGTGAAAGCTCAGCTGGTGTAATACAAAGCAGGCAAGTTAAGAGGTCTGTGGTATAAATATAACCTCTGTTAGGAAGGCAGTAGGTTAGCCATCTACATATGAGCAGAAAAGAGGACCACAGCCTAATAAAAGGAGAACATTTAGACAAAATTTGCATATGCTGATTTGCATTCATAGATGCAAATGTATGTGTGTGTGTGTGTGTGTGTGTGTGTGTGTGTGTGTGTGTGTGTGTGTGTGTGTGTGTGTGTCATCAAGTCACAGCTGGTTTATGGCGACCCCGAAATATGTTTGGTCTTAGTTTTGGTCCAATTGTCTGGCTGTAATTTTATGTCTAATTGTTTTTTATGTTCATATTTATAACAGAAATATAGAGGCTGTAGTAAGGCTGTATACAAGTTGTTGATTTTTGTCTGTAATAAATTCATTATATATAATTACAGACAATCATTTCAATTTGGTTTTGTCCCTCATGTAGGTTTGTTCTTGTCCTTAGGGTACTTAATTCTGGAGTTTTCAGGGTTACGTTTTTCCCCCCTTTCGTTGTTGACCCGGTAGGGTTTTCAAGGCAAGAGACACTCAGAGGTGGTTTGCCATTGCTTGCCTCTGAGAGAACTGTGACTGGCCCAAGGTCACCCAGAAGGCTTCATGTAGAGAGAGTGGGAAATCAAACCCGGTTCTCCAGATTAAAGTCTGCCACTCTTAACCACTACATCATGCTGGCTCTTATACATGATTACTATACTATACATGATTACTATATAAATAGAAATACAGTTGTCAGCTTTTACAGGTCCTAACTGTTGATGGGAAAACTTTCAAGGCCCCTGCTAGAGGTATGCACTTCAAAAAAAAAATTCAGATTTGGCGGACCAGTCTTTTTAGCTCAGATTTCTGGGCTGGCCTGTTACCATTCCATAATCCCATTATTCCCTAAGAGGGGTCACTTGGGTTGGCTGTTTTTAAAGGTCATAGTTCCAAATACGCACTGGAAGTAATCCACCCTCTACACTAAAAAGGCCCAAGTTTCACAGGAACTGGACAAATGGGGTCCAGTTTTATGGACCCCTGAAGAAGGCGCCTTCCCTCATCTTTGTCTCCATAGTTTAAAAAAAAAAAACTCTTCAAGTGACAATAAATAGTTTTGCTCCTTTTCCGCTCCAAACTCTGACATTATGCTTTAGAATGCTGATTTTGCTGTTGGCCAACTCACTGTTCTAAAAGCTAGACATAGCAAACATTCTCCCACTTACATTGTCTACAGAAAGATGGGGGAGTGGAGAGCATGTGTCTGTGCACATTGCAAACCAATAGACTTTTCTTGGCAACCCTCCCTTCCTCTAAATAATGGGGGGGGGGATCCAAGTGCTATACACCACGTCTTCACACTGCTTTCTCAATCACCACTACTCCTTCCCACTTCTTAAGCTTATTATATATACTTTTCGGGGTGGGCACTGACAACTTGCTGAGAAATAGAGAAGGAAGCTCAGGAGGGGCAGGCAGTGAACACATGAACACATGAAGCTACCTTGGACCGAAACCTTGGTCCATCAACGTCAGTGTTGTCTACTCAGACCAGCAGCGGCTCTCCAGGGTCTCTGGCAGAGGTCTTTCACATCACCTGCTTGCCTGGTCCCTTTAACTGGAGATGCCAAGGATTGAACCTGGGACCTTCTGTATGCCAAGCGAATGCTCTACCACTGTGGTAGCTCACACCTCTGAAGCCCCAGAGAAATTGGAGGCAGTAAGCTGTTTTATAGTCTGCTTCTGGCCTGAGGTCTGTTTTTATGGATAGTTTTATGCTGTTTTTCTGTCCTTTGGTTGCTTTTAATGGCTTATTATGTATTTATATAGATAATTTCTGGTTATTTGGTTTGTAAACTGCCTCCTGCAGGACCCTGGAGAGGTAGCATAAAAATATCCTAATACATAAATAAATACATTTGCGGTTATGAAGTATATATAAAAAAAGCAACAACAACAAACGCAAAGAGCAGAGCATTCTAGGATGCCTACTAATACTCATTAGATCCAGGAACCTAAGTAGGGTCAGCCTCAGCCCTGGTTAGTACTGAGATGAGAGATCACCAAGGAAGTCCAGGACTGCTACATAGAGCCAGCCAATGGCAAACCACCACTGAATGTGTTATGTCTTGAACACCCAACAGGGTCGCCATAAGTTGGTGCTATTTGATGGCATTTTGCACCAATACACAGCTTTCTGGTGCTGACCTGGATGGCCCAATCTTGTCAGCTTTCAGAAGGTAAGCCGGGTCAGCCTTGGTTAGCACTTAGAAGTCTATTGTCAGTACTCAGAGGCAGGCAATGGCAACCTACCTCTGTTCATCTCTTGCCTTGGAAACCCTATGGGTAAGGTTGCCAACCTCCAGGTAGTAGCTGGAGATCTCCTGCTATTACAACTGATCTCCAGCTGATAGAGATCAGTTCCCCTGGAGAAAAATTGCCGCTTTGGCCATTGGACTCTATGGCATTGAAGTCCCTCCCCTCCCCAAACCCTGCCTTCCTCTGGCTCTGCCCCCAAAATATTTCATCAGTGGTGAAGAGGGACCTGGCAACCCTACCTATGGGGCCGCCATAAGTTGGCTGTGACCTGACAGCACTTTTCACCATTCACTGTTCATCTCTTGCCTTGGAAACCCTATGGGTAAGGTTGCCAACCTCCAGGTAGTAGCTGGAGATCTCCTGCTATTACAACTGATCTCCAGCTGATAGAGATCAGTTCCCCTGGAGAAAAATTGCCGCTTTGGCCATTGGACTCTATGGCATTGAAGTCCCTCCCCTCCCCAAACCCTGCCCTCCTCAGGCTCCACCCCCAAAACCTCCCACCAGTGGTGAAGAAGGACCTGGCAACCCTACCTATGGGGTCGCCATAAATTGGCTGTGACCTGACAGCACTTTTCACCATTCATCATCTCTACTCATTTTGTAGTGAGCGCAAATGGATGTTCTTTTGCATGCATCAACATGGGAGCAGCCTGTAAATTGTGAATATAGCCAAGAGAAGGTTATGGCCCAAGCTGTGAATCTTGCTGAAATCCCTTTGCTCTTCCCATGTCCTGTAACTAGAAATGACATTCTGAGGTCAACTCCTTGACCCAGATCTCTACCCTCAACCCAAATTTCAAACCAATAATGAGTACAAAAGTATAAGTGAATTCTGTTATAAGTGTGTTCCTCCCTTGCCTTTATTCATCTGCCAGCCTTTAAAGGGATTCATATGGTTCCAGTCTTAGCCATTGATTCTTTATTAGGGGGCACATGCTGGAAAGAGACCTTTGAATGGAAGAAGCTATTGTTCTTTTGTAGGCTGTTTGCCATTTGGACTTGCTTGGTTAATCCTTACATGGCTGCCCTGAGCTGTTCCTTATACATACAACATGAAATTGTCAGGGCATCTAGGGGTTTGCATTTCTGTGCCATGCGTAATTCAAATGCTGCTAATAAACTTATAATCAACTTTTTCTTGGGCTAGAATTGAACTGTATCCAGCCTCCATCAAATGGTATTAATTCAGCAAGGAGGTAGGGGAAAAAACAAAACTTAATTTAATTCTCCCTTGGAGTGGTTTGAACATAATCCTCAAGTGGAGAAACCATGTTCCCCAAAGGCTAAAATCATCACTTTACTATAAAATAGGTGGGATTGCTGTTCTCCAACATTACCCCAACAAATGACAGAATCAACAGAATAAAGTTCATCACTTTCTTCTTCGCTTTTGCCTTCTTCTCAGCTAAGCATGCCCACTGCAATTATCCCTTGCTAACCCTTATATCACTGCAGTCCAAGCTCTGCTCACCACCTGAGTTCGATCCCAACGGAAGTTGGTTTCAGGTAGCTGGCTCAAGGCTGACTCAGCCTTCCATCCTTCTGAGGTCGGTAAAATGAGTACCCAGCTTGCTGGGGGTAAAGGGAAGATGACTGGGGAAGGCAACGGCAAACCACCCCGTAAACAAAGTCTGCCTCGTAAACGTTGGGATGTGACATCACCCCATGGGTCAGGAATGACCCGATGCTTGCACAGGGGACCTTTACCTTTACCTTTTTAACCCTTATGTCAGGAACCACCTCCAAGAACAGGTATGTGATGCCACATCTCTCTCATTCTTAAAATCTCATCCTTAAAACAAAACATTATAAAAACAATTCATAAAAAACAAATAAAACCAAAACGAAAATATATATTAAATGCACATAAAATGGTAATAATAAACACAGGAAGAGTGAACCTATGTATGAATACAAGTTCCCAGGCTTTGTTTATGTAGGTGTCAAAGTTACAGGATTAAACTAAAAGATTCCTGGAAAAGGTGGGTTTTGATATATATTTTAGTTTTGGTTTTATTTGTTTTTTTATGAATTGTTTTTATAATGTTCTGTTTCAGTTGTTAGCCACTTTGGTGACCTTTATTGGGCAGTTGGATTACCAACTCTGGGTTGACAAATTCCAGGCAATTTGGGGGTGGAGATTGGGGATGGTGGAGTTTGGGATGGGGAGGGACCTCAGCAGAGCATAATGTCATAGAGTCCACCTTCCAAAGCAGCCGTTTTCTCCATTTTGTCTGGAGATGAGTTGTAATTCCAAATGATTCCCCTCCTGGAGGGTGGCAACTCTATTGGACAGAAAGACTCCATACTGATCTCATAAATAAATGAATAAATAAACCACACTCCACTCTTCCTCACAGTGGATTGATATAAATGAAGATTATTTAAATTTATTTTAGATTTGAAACCGGGGGCCAAGCAGAAGCATAAAAAGGGAAGGGGACAGGGAACATCTGAGCCAGCTGAATAAAACCCAGGCTGAGCATCTGCCTCTCCCCTTTTTTCCAGTGATTGGAAGCCCGGGGTTGGGCAAAGAGGAGGACTGGAAATATCTGAGCCAGCTGGAAAAGACCTAGGCCTCCCCCATTTTTGCAGGTTTTAAAGGTTTTTGAAGCCTGGGCTTAGGCAGAGGGGAAGGCATTGGGAACCTCGGAGCCAGCTGAATAAAACCTGGCCTGAGCAACTCTTACTTTTGTAGGTATTTGCAGCCCAATGTAGGCCAGAGGCGAGAGCCTTGGGTGAGAGAGAAAGGGCAAGATGCAAAGGGTTCATGGCCTGCAGCTCTGAGCCTGTGACCTTTTGTGAGCCAACCAACATCAGCCTGCAATGTTATCACCTGCTTTAACATTGTATCACCTGCTTTAGCATTGTATTGGGGGGCAATCTGCTGGGCTTTTGCTGTTGTCGTTAAAATTGGATTTTAGGTGTGTAGTTACCTTTGTTAAATCACTTTGAGTCCCCAGTGTGGGAGACAAGCCGGACAAAAACATTTCAATAAATAGATAAATTTTGTTAAAATCTTTTTACCCTGCTTCTTGGAAGCTCAAAGCAGCTAATAGACAAATGTAAAATCAACCTGTTTACAATACCCCCCATATCATTAAAGAAAAATCTTCCAAGACACTGTCAGAAGTAATACCAATAAATCAATAATCAACACTCTTATTCCCTTACCCAATCTTACTTAGGGATAGAGAAGACCAGACACAGAGAGATCTGTTGAAGCATTTATTTGGCCATAATAAATGGGAGACAGCTTAGCACATGCAAGTGCTTCTAGCTGCTCAAAGCATATGGTCCAGTGCTTGCTCTTTTATAGCCATCACAGATGTCCAGCCCTACAGATGCCCGAACGCCAGCCCTCTTGGCTTCCCTTGATTGGTTCGCCAAGTTACAGCCTTTCTCCCAGCCGTTCTACAATCCATACATGGCATACATTGACATCATTCAAACACCCACTTCCCATCTAAAAATGGTTCCTGTTTTGCTGATTTGAACACTTTCAGTTCCCATGTCTCCTTGAGTTGTTTATGGTCATGTGTGCTTATCTTTGCAAAACACTTGCTGACAGTATAGGTTATTTCTGATGTTTTATGACCTTGTGACTGTCTGGACTTACTGTTCACTTTCCCTTTTCCCAACGACCATCTGTTAGGTTCCTTGGGTAGAGTCCAGACTCCCCCAGACTCCCCCTCCCTTCTCTGACCACAATCTGACGTCTATTTCTTAAGTCCTGGCTGTACTTTTAACCTTTTCTTAATTTTGTATGGGACCCTGAAATCTTTTAGTACCTTACTGCTAAATCCAGAAATCAATAATTGGAGGTATTTGGAATTGTCTCCTAACCTAAGCCATGAAGCAGCCAGCCTGTGTGTAAAACTACTTCCTCAATATTCCTAACTATTAGACTTAAGGACTTTGCACAAACATTCTTCATTTAAACAGTGTGTTGCTGCAGTCTGTTTGCTTTCAATAGTTCTTACTGTGTTGTATACTGTCTTCAGAAAGAGACTGTGCAAGCTAATAATGACATTTGGTGGTATAGATTGTATTTCCCATAGAAATCTAGGCTCCTTATTTTTAACTCTGCATATTTGGTGATTTTTCTGTGTCTTTCCCTTTCCAGTATCCTTAGACTGTGCATCTTAAACTAGCATTTAATCTGTATTTTATTTAAAAGCTCCTTCCAAAAATCATTTCACTTCTGCCCTGGCTGCATGTCTAATTTTAGCTGCGAGTCTGTGAAGCAAGGTCTGTGCAGAAAAACGGGAAGTTTCTTAATTCTTCCTAGCAACAGCCTTTCTGAGTCTTTAGATTGCTAACTTGGTTTTCTTATAAGATTTCTATATAAGCTAATACTTATATTAGTTTTTAATATATGGCTTTAATATACTGTTTCTATTAACTATTAAGTTCAAGCCTGCATTCACTATATATATTCCTCTAAGCATAATTCTATATTACCCTTAACAATTGCCAAGCTTATATCTCAGTGAGCTGTTAGGTTCAATTCCTCTTTTCCCTTATGCCTTGTGTTGGGTTCTGTGTGCTTCTCGACCTTTTGCACAAGTTGTCTGGGTTGGTGGAATTCTGCAGAGTCTCACTGAAAGTCCAGAGACCAGTGGACAGAGATAGAGATATTCTGGGATGAAATGCCCCCATCCATTAATTGAACCAGGTCACTCCTCCCTGCTTCCCCATTGCCTCCACTTTTGGCTCTCTAACCCAGTGAGACTTTCTCATGCTTTGCAGGTTAATCCGTCAACCCTTTCATAGACAGCCTGCATGGTTTTCAGGCATGGGAAGAGGGAGAACCTTGTCCACATTATGTTTTATGCTCTTCCTATATTATCCTTAATCTATATCTATATCTATCTATCTATATGTGTGTGTGTGTGTGTGTGTGTGTGTGTGTGTGTGTGTGTGTGTGAAACATTCCTATTAGCTTTGAATATACTTTTAAAGCAGACTAAATCCAAACATTATTCTCCCCCCTCCTCTGCCCACAATATTAAACTAATTTTTTTTTATTTTGGGGTAAATAAAGTTTCTTAAGATCTAATCCATTATAATTTGACAGAGATGAGTGACTGGAGAAAATTATGTCAATGTGTTTTGTTCTGTCTCTGTTTTTTTATTTCTTTAATAATTTCTTCTTTTTTCTCCTTATATTATTAATATTATATTAATATTACTTATCAAAATGTATTAAATAAGGGGGAAATATAACATTAAAATAATAACCTATAAGGATTAGAAAATATTAATACAAAGGAGATACCAGATTAATGTAGGGAGGGAGGAAGTTGGTGGGGAAGTCAATTATAACTAATTGTATTTCATATGGAAGAAATACACCTAATAACTGTTTAATTTTTTATTGATTCAAAGTTTGATATATAGGATTTATTGCCAAATGAGATGTATAGTAATTTCTGAAAAACTATATATATATATATATATATAAACACATAACCATAAAAAGTGGGCCCAAATGCTGGTCAGCTCGACTTGGCAGCTAGATGGGACTATCAACAATGATCTACAGGCTGATCTAAGCTGGTGAGTGAGCATTTTAAAAAAAATGGAAATCATTTTTATCCTGCCTTTCGAGCAAGCTCAAAGTGGCTTACATACAATATAACAATAAAAAAGATAAACCAGAATGCCATAAAAACACAATAGTAAATACCATCAAACACAAATGAGCAGCAAACAGTTGTGCAAAATGAGTTCTTCACTAGTTTCTTCTGTTTTTAAGGCCATATAAGAAAAGACAAACCAAGAAAGAACCATCTTGACGGCTTTCCCAAAGATGAGATTTTTTTGGCATCTCCTCTGTTAAGATGGATGGAGCTGTATATGAATCTCTTGCGAGTATGTTGGGGCAGTTTGTGCCACTTGGATTGAGAGCCCATACATCTAAATCACTGTTTTAAATCAATTTTTCAAAGTCCTAATTCATGCATTTCCTAAGAAAGCATGCGTACTCATTGGTTGCTAAAGAGAGCTTTCATATAACCCAGTAGTATAATCTAAACCCTCTGGTCAGTTCTCCTAGGCGTTCTTTCGTACTACAGAATTTAAACTGCTCCAAGGAGCCAATTGTGAAATTAAAGATTCGTGTTTGGCTCTCTACATACATATTTTAAAGACACAAAGCAGATCACGTACTTGAGGAACCAGGACCAAGCCAGATGGGATGCTGAAAGATCCATGACTGGACCGTCAATGTAGATTTCTTACAGAAATCACAGGACGCCCAGTTGTTCTTGGGACCATGGTGTGACGGATGGGAGAAGTCATTCTTTCTCTTGTTTCTGTTGATGGGACTTCATGGAGTTGATATTTTATCTATTGGGGGAAATGTGAGGGCATCATATAGCAACATTTATTATTCCTGCAATGGGTCAAATATCAGTATGTTTGCCAGCTCTGGGTTGGGAAATATCTGGAGGTTTGAGGCTGGAGCCTGAGGAGGGTGGGGTTTAGAGAGGGGAGGGACTTCAATGAAGTATGATGCCATAGAGTCCACCTTCCAAAGTGGCCGTTTCCTCCAGGTGAACTGATCTCTGTCGCCTGGAGTATCAGTTGTAATACTAGGAGATCTCCAGGCTCCACCTGGAGGATGGCAACCCTATCAATAGGGCCATTTGAGATTGGGATGGGACAACACTGTGAGGGGAGGATGTTAAACCCATCTCTGCTCATGCTGCATTTATTATCCAAACTGGGTCTTCTCGTGGCTGTTATTTTATGAAGTGAAACCATTCTGAAGGCCTATCACAGATCTTCCAATATCATATTTACCGTGTGTGTGTGTGTGTGTGTGTGTGTGTGTGTGTGTGTGTTGTGCCGTCAAGTCGCTTCCGACTCATGGCGACCCTATGAATGAAAGTCCTCCAAAATGTCCTATCTTTGACAGCCTTGCTCAGATCTTGCAAATTGAAGGCTGTGGCTTCCTTTATTGAGTCCATCCATCTCTTGTTGGGTCTTCCTCACATATTTACCATAGTGGACCATAAGTGTCCAAAATTTCCATCGTGCCAAGGCAACTAGTTACTAAGCAGAACCAAGCCAGAGTTGGCAACCCCTCCTACTATCTGATACTTTCAAATGGAGATACTGGGAATTTAACCTGGGATCATCTGCATGCAAAGCAGGTGTTGTAGCAATGAGCCACAGTGGGGCCATAATGGACGAAGTGCCAGGTAGCCAATGAAGCTGTACCTTTCAAAACCACTGTTTTAAGGGTAGGATTGCCAGCTCTGGGTTGGGAAATTCCTGGAGATTTTGGGGGTGGAGCCTGAGGAGGGTGGAGTTTGGAGAGGAGAGGGACTGCAATGCCATAGAGTCCAATTGCCAAAGCAGCTATTTTCTCCAGGTGAACTGATCTCTGTCACCTGGAAATCAGTTGTAATAGCGGGAGATCTCCAGCTACCACCTGGAGTTTGGCAACCCTATCTATGGGAATTTTTTTTAGAGGAAATGGAGCCATTAAAATAAGGTAATCAAATGAGGCAGACATCAGGAACTGTTTGGAGATTTTTGGATGTTTGTACAGAATTAATAGGATGTTATAGACAAACTGGCACTCTGGTAATGAACCATATCTCCCATTCTCTTGCTCGAAAAATCCCAGCTTGCTTGGTAATGATGATGATTAATTATGTATAGCTCTCAGAATGCCAGCCCCGAACTGTTGAGGTCTCATTTTTAGAACAGAAGTCTGCTTTGCTTCCCCAACAGAAAGAATTTAACAGTGATCAGTTGTCTTGGGATGAGATGAAGATAATGTCATTCTTTCCAGTCATCAAATAGGTATCTCCACCAATGACAAATAGGACCGACCACCAAGAAGAGAGTTTGGGGAAAACAGAATAGGAATTTCCCCTTCATTCTCAAAAAGGTGGGGTAAAATGGTCAGAATGGGGCCTGCTTCTTGCTCTCTGGTGGCAGCATGGGGCCAGAGCACAGGTGCATGACCACACTACTTGCAGTCATTCCAAAAGACAACACACGGCTTGCTGCTGCTTCATTTCAATCTTCAGTGTGATGAGGGGATGTGAACTGGGGGCACGGTGCAGGCAAAGCCTATACACGTGTTCGCACACAGGCCCTCCTTCAGCAGCTTCAGAGGGTGGACTCTATGGTATACCGTATATTCTAGGTGAAATTCTTCTCCAAATTCTATAGTCATTACCCCCAAATCTCCAGGAATTTCCCAAGCCAGAGTTGGCAACCCTAACATCTCCTACTGCTTGGTTCGTCTTTCCTATCACACTGGATGGCATTCAGTATCACCTCTTGCTACACCGATTGTTCTAGCTTTATTCCCCACCCCCACCCCAACACTCCCTTGTGCTTTTGACTTGTAGATACCTCATTTGGAAACAAACTTCCAGCACATGAATGAGCAATAAGGATCCTTCCTGGGGTTCTAGACAGATGGTCTGTGATTCCAATCTTTGCAAAAAAGATGCAATTGCAAAAAAAAAAAAAAACCCTCTATCATTTTACCAAATCACTGGGGAAAGAAGCTCCATTCTGAAAATGCAAAAATAAAACCACCTAAACCTTCTGCAGCCTTGCAATAGCCAGTAGACCTAGCAGTGGGTTTGGTGGAGACACATTTTCAACACCATCTATATGGCCTCATCTCAGCACCAAAATGAGTATTTTTAAGGGTTTAAAGGGGCTTTGTCTGAGATTAATCAATCTGACACTGCCCTCTGCTGACCAAATTATAGAACACCAAACATTGTTTCTTCAGCTCTCAAGGGTTCCCCTGAGATTAGTAAAAGCAGTGAATTTGCAGGGGTGTCATTTAAGAGCAACACATGTGTGTATCCACGCTGTCCATTTCCCTTATTTGAGGCTACATGGGATCCTTCTTCAGGAGCACCTCTTGATCTCATTTTTATCCTACTCTTCCTCTGAAGTGCCCTGCCCAGCATGCAGTGCGCTTTCACCCTCTATTTTATACACGTAGCAACCCTGTGAGGTAGGTTAAGCTAAAAGTGAGAGTGACTGGCCAGTGATCCGCCTACGGTCATCCAATGGACTTTATGACATCTGAAAGACTGCCAACTCCAATACGAATTTACGTGGCTGCTAAGAGCATCTTAAGAGCATTTTACTGGCAGAAAATAGCGAAGACCTGAAACGACTACTGCTGAAAGTTAAAAGAGAAAGTGCCAAAGCAGGGCTGCAGTTGAACATCAAGAAGACAAAAATAATGACTACAAGAGAATTACACAACTTTAAGGTTGACAATGGGGAAATTGAAATCGTTCAAGACTTTCTATTCCTTGGCTCCATCATCAACCAAAATGGATACCGCAGCCAAGAATCAGAAGGAGATTGAGACTGGGAAGGGCAGCCATGAAGGAGCTAGAAAAGATTCTGAAGTGTAAGGATGTGTCACTGGCCACCAAGATTAGTTAATTCATGTCATCGTATTCCCTATCACTATGTATGGGTGTGAAAGCTGGACATTGAAGAAAGCTGATAGAAAGAAAGTAGATTCCTTTGAAATGCGGTGTTGGAGGAGAGTGTTACGGATACCAGGACTGTCAAAAAAAACAAAAAACAAAACAAAACAGTGGATTATACATCAAATCAAGCCTGAACTGCCCCTAGAAGCTACAATGATTAAACTGAGGTTATCATATTTTGATCACATTATGAGAAGACAAGGGTCACTGGAAAAGGCAGTCATGCTAGGAAAAGTTGAGGGTAGCAGGAAAAGAGAATGACCCAATGAGAGATGGATTGACTCAATAAAGGAAGCCACAGCCCTCAATTTGCAAGATCTAAACAAGGCTTTCAAACACAGGACATTTTGGAGGACATAGATTCATAGGGTCGCCATGGGTCGGAAGCGACTTAACGGAACTTAACACACACACAAGAGCGTCGTCTGAGGCCTTACTTCAGGTGCCGCAGCCTTCTGAGATTAGACAGGCGGCAACCTAGTGTTGCCAACTACAGTCTGAGGAATTCCTGGAGATTTGGGAATGGTGCCTGGGGAGGACAGAGTTTGGAGAGGGGGGAAACTAAGAGGGAATGTGCTGGCATACAGTCTAACCTCTGGAGCTACCATTTCCTCCATGATCACTGTAGTCTGGAGACCAGTTGCAATTCTGGGAGAACTCCAGGCCTAGGGTTGCCAGCTCCGGCTTGGGAAATATCTGGAGATTTGGGGGGCGGAGCCTAAGGAGGGCAGGGTTTGGAGAGGGGAGGGACTTCAATGCCATTGAGTCCAAATGCCCAAGTGGCCATTTTCTCCAGGTGAACTGATGTCTATCACCAGGGGATCAGTTGTAATAGTGGGAAATCTCCAGCCACCACCTGGAGGTTGGCAACCCTATCCAGGCCCCACCTGGCAACCCTACTTGGCAATGCAAAGGAGGGCCTTCTCTGTCATGGCACCTAAAGTATGGAACTCTCTCCCCACAGGTATTTGCCTAACATCTTCTATCACTGTCTTCTGCTAGCAGGTGAATACATGTTTTATCTGGCACTACCTCAATGATTCCTCATCCCTGCCCTATGTTTGAACTATTACTGTATATGTTTTTACATATGCATTTTAGTTTGGGGTTTAATTGTCTTTAAGATGTGCTTTTATCCTGCCTCATTTTAACAGTTGCCTTAATTGCCCTGATTGGGTAGAAAGGCAGCATGCAACTCTTACAACAAAATAGGGGGTTGAAGTCGCCCCAGTCCTTGTCTGACACTTGGATCACTTCACCAGCTCTCTAGTTTTCATAATGTAAATGATTTTACCAAGACAGTTGCTGTTATTATAGTCAGACAGTAGGGTTGCCAGCTCCAAGTTGGGAAATACGTGGAGATTTTGGGGGCGGAGCCCGATGAGGATGGGGTTTGGAGAGGGGAGGAACTTGAATGCCATAGAGTCCAATTGCCAAAGCTGCCATTTTCTTCAGGTGAACTGATCTCTATCGGCTGGAGATCAGTTGTAATAGCTGGAAATCTCCAGCCACCACCTGGAGGTTGGCAACCCTATCAGACAGGCAATGATGCTTCGTGGTAGGAACATTAGACAAGGATCTGGGACACCTGTCTTCAACTCCCTGTTCAGCAAGTCTCTCTCTCCCTTTCAGCCTCACCTACCTTACAGGGTTGCCATGAGAGTAAAACGAAGGAGATGTGAACTAGATATGCCACTCTGAGCTACTTAGAAAAGGTGGCCTGAAAATGCATCAGTCAGATTTGTGGATGATGGGAGGGTAGGGTTGCCAGCTCAGGGTTAGGAAATACCTGGAGATTTTGGGGATGGAGCCTGAAGAGGGTGGAGTTTGGAGAGGGGAGAGATTTCAATGTCATACAGTCCAATTGCTCAAGCAGCCATTTTCTCTGAGGAACTAATCTCTGTCGCCTGGAGATCAGTTGTAATAGCAGGAGATCTCCAAATACCACCTGGAGGTTGGCAACCCTAGGGGGGAGTAGCCCTGTGCCTTTAACAGTAACTTTGCCTGCAGAATTAACAGCTGAAGGTTCTCACAGTATTCAGATTCTATATGGTGTAGTCGTTAAATGCAGTGCCACAGGGCCAGAGGAAAAGATAGCAACTTGATAAAGCAGTAAATAAGGGCCTCTGTATAAGATGTAGCAGGTAAAAATCCAATACCTTTTCTTTAAACAAAAGAAAAGGTATATTGTTCAACCTGTGTTGATTATTATTACCCATTTAAAATGCTGCCAACCTGCAGTCAGGTGTGTGTTTTTTTTATATTTACAAAAAAGTTCACAATACATTTTACAAAAGTTAAAAACCCATTTTTACAAATTGTCTTTAAGATGTGTTTTTATCATGCCTCGTTTTTTAAACTATTTATATGTAAACATATTTTAAATAAAGAAATAAAGTCAAGTAAAACTTAAATTGCCCTGACCTTGATGGTCCAGGCTACCCAATCTCATCAGATCTTGGAAGCTAAGTAGGGTTGGCCCTGGTTAGGACTTGGATAGGAAACCAGCAAGGAAGACTGTGGTTGCTATGCAGAGAAAGGCAAGGGCAAACCATCTCTTATGATCTCTTGCTGTAATAATTCCATGAGAGGTCACCATGAGCCAGTTGCGACTTGACAGCACTTTATTATTATTATTACCCCACCAAGATATCAGTGAGTAAGTGGGATTTCTCCATAGGAGGAAGGACGAAGACTCTTTTTCATTGACTAATCCTTTTCTAATTGGTTTCGATTGTCAACACAAACCCCCATTTCTTCCACAGCAGCCTCTGTCCATGAGAACACTACTGAACATTCAGAAAGTTGTTTCTCTGTTTATAGTGTGTGTTGTAGCAACAACCACTTCAGGTCAAAAGAGCCATTCCATTGGCAAGGTCCACATTATTTAGATGGTTAACATGGAGCTCTGGGCGGGAATTTTTACTGGCTTTTTTGGAAATCGCTCCAACCAAGACAATGAGAAGTGCCAAGAGGATGGGGAGAAATGCTCAGAGTTCATTCCAAAACACACTTCAAGCAGGCAGATCTCCATCAACTTGACCCTAAGATGCCAGTTTGGGGGAGGGAGGTATTTTCATCACCAGATAGCTATTTTTCACCCAGAAGTGTATTGTTATGACCTGAGGCAAGAAACCTAGGATCAAATGTGGGGGGGGGGGACTAGAAGATCTATGATTAGATCTTCTTAGCATTTCTTAAAAGTTAATAGCAACTGTGCAAAGCCTAAATTTGGGATGGGGCTGCAATTTACAGGGAATTGTTTCCCCATGGAGTTTTGCTGCTCTGAAAGGACTCTCCACCCTCCATTATTATCTCTGAGGAAGAAAAAAAGACACATTCTGGAGATTTAGTGTGATGTAGTGTAGGGCTGTTGATTCAATTCATCCCGAACTGAAAAACAGCCAAATTTTCCCCGATTCGGCAGTTTCCGGTTCGGATAGAGCCGAATTCAAAAAAAGGCGGGTAAACGAGGAGCCGAATTTAGTGAGTTCAGGCGAACGCTGAATAAATTAGACAAATTCAGGGTCTCCGAATCAGTAGCATAACCGTCAGTTAGTAAGCAACTAGAAGCATTCTCCCGCGGCCAATGGTGGCCAAGCTGGGTCTTCTTCTGGCCAATCAGTTGCGGTTGAGTGCATGAGTCCAGTTGCTGTGCAGCCCAGGGAGAGAAAGAGAGAGGGTCTGTTTGTATGAGAGAGAGAGAGATCCCTGTGGGGTGGTGCGTGTGCACATTCGTGCCTTTCCACGGCTCTGGGGGGGGGGCTTGTTTGGAAGTAGAGGTCCCAAACTTTCAGTTTAGCTTGAGGAGACCCTTCTTGCAAGAACCCCCAAGTTTTGTGAAGATTGGGTCAGGGGGTTCCGAGTTATTAAATTAAAGCCCTTGCCAATATCACCTTGTCGGTGGGAGACGACCAGCTTATATACGTTGCGGGCAAGGAGAATGCCAAGACGGCGTGGGATTCTTTATGAATAGTGTATCTCCGGGACTCAGCAGGCACTGTGCTGGCACTAATGAGATGGCCTTATAAGTGCAATATGGATGATGGTGAACCTGATAGCTATGAAAAAATGTTAGCTGACAATGAAAGAGAGAAGCTATTGTGTTTCAGAGCAAGAAAAGCTGAAATGGAAGCATGTCAATAGCTCAAGGTATTCTCACACTAATCTACCAGGTGGCAGTTTGTAAATTGGGTGTACCTGGATGTGAGTAGAGGAAGTCTACATGACTAAAATTCCAGGTTTTGAATTGAAGGACGAAGCCAAGGTACTAAAGCTGAACAAGGCTTTGTATGGTTTACATCAATCGGCCAGAGAGTGGCACAAGTGCTTAATTGATGCTGTTAAGAAATTAGGCTTCAAACAAAGTGTTGCTGATCCTTGTTTATTTTCAAGGTGCACAGGCCAGAAGGAGTCATACGTGTTAATTTACGTGGATGATTTGTGTGTAATAACAAATAATGAGACTGACCAAGAACAATTTCAGAAACAGCTTGGAAAACGTTTTAAACTGAAATGTTTGGGAGAGATAAGAAATTATCTAGGGGTAAAAATAAGTAGAGACAATAAAGGTGTATTTTACTTGTCTCAGACAGAAAAAATAAAACAGGTGCTGGAAAGGTTTAGCATGGCTGATGCTAATGCAGCTGAAACCCCGATGATCACAGGTTATTTGTGTGAAGAGTCGCAGGAACAAGAAGAGTGTGACAAATCTCTGTATCAGTCTCTGATAGGAAGTTTGTTATATCTTGCTTGTTAGACTCGCCCAGACATATATCAGGTGGTGCATTGCCTGAGCAGGAAAAATATGTCACCAAAACAAAGTGACTGGAAGGCAGCTAAGCGTGTACTCAGATACCGGAAGGGATCTGTGAACAAACAGCTATGCCTGAATGCATGTAATGGGGAACTGACTGCCTATGCGGACGCTTCGTGGGCAGATCAGGGGAGCACCAAATCAACCACCGGTTATGTGTTATATCTTGGTGAAGCGCCCATACGTTGAAAATCTGTGAAACAGTCATTTGTGGCCATGAGTTCGTGCGAAGCAGAGTATAGTGCTGTGAGTGAGTGCATAAACCAGGTAGAATGGTTTGTCTATCTAATGAAGGAACTCAATGTGTCTGTACAGTTACCAGTGAAAATATATACTGACAGTCAATCAGCGCTACAACTTGCGAACAAGCAGAACTTTAAAGGCAGGAGTAAACATATTAGAATAAGATATGTCAATGTGGTTGAAGCTGTGAACAAAAGCTTGGTATATATTGTAAAGTGTACAAATGCTAGTAATGTGGCAGATCTGTTTACAAAAATTGTGGACTGTAACAGGTTTGTGAAACTAACCAAACTAATCTAATATCCTTGAGAAGGAGTGTCAATATTACAAGGCTGTCAGATTAGTTTGACAGGTGCAGGTTAGATCAGATGGATCTAGTAATGATGCAATCAGCCTGGAAAGTCCCTGGAGAGCTAGAGGGAGCTGGCCTGATCCGGCTATGGCCAGGTGGCTGATTGCAATACAGGAGCCCTGTCAGAATGACTAGGCATCTACTGTGATTGGTGGCTGCGTCCACTAGGTGTATATAATGGAGTGGAACAGAAGCCCTGTGTGGGATGCTATGAGCGGAGAGTGTGTAAGAAGTATCTGTATTATATCTTTGCACTGTGAAATAAACTACACTTTTCTAAGTAGCAGAGGACTTTCTGATGGTGTTATCCTGGACAGACTGCCAATCCGCTGGCTTCCGCGTCAGACAACCCCCTGGAGCTTTCTGGGGTGGCCCTATGTATCATGCAGTTTCACGTGACACCAAGCGCATGGTGAGAGACACATTCTCAGCAGTCAGAAAGCAAATCCATGAGAGTATAGCAATAATCTAGGTAACTGACAATATGATTCCATTAATGGAAATCCCAGATTGAAGAGGTCTTGAGAGCCAGCGTGGTGTAGTGGTTAAGAGCAGTGGTTGGGAGTGGTGGACTGTGATCTGGAGAACCGGGTTTGATTCCCCACTCCTCTGCATGAGCGGAGAATGCTAATCTGGAGAACCGGGTTGGTTTCCCCACTCCTACACATGAAGCCAGCTGGGTGACCTTGAGCTAGTCACAGTTCTGATTGAGCTCTCTCAGCCCCACCTACCTCACATGGAGTCTGTTGTGGGGAGCGGAAGGGAAGGTGATTTTAAGCTGGTTTGAACACATGAACACATGAGCACATGAAGCTGCCTTATACTGAATCAGACCCTTGGTCCATCAAAGTCAGTATTAATAATAATAATAACAATATCAGAGTCAGCCCCAGCTGGACCCAAGGGTCAGAGGTTGTTTGAAAAATAGGGAATTCATTATGGGAGGTATTAGCTGGGATGGAGCTAAAGGGATTTGTTTGTGGACTATCTATATATGCAGATTTTTACTACAAGAACCTCTCTAGGTCAAACTAATTTCCTTTCGAGCAAAAGACACAAAGCAGAGCCATGAGACCCAGCCTAGTGAGATGGTTAGAGTGTCAAACCCAGAGCCAGGTTTGGGTTTCTACTTTGTCTTGAAGCTCACCGGATCACCTTGTGCCAGGCGTTCTCTCTCAGCCTAACCTCTGTCACAAAGTTTGTAGAGAGGGTCGACAGAGAAGGAGGAACGGTGTGCTGAGCTCAAGAGAGAAAGATTGTGATTAAAATGTTCCAGTTAGAACCTTAAATGCCCTACAAGTCCCAGCCATGGAACAAGCAGAATTAAGAGGATCAGAAACAAGACGGGTAAGAAAACAAATCAGTGGAGGAGACCCTAAAAATAGCACACAATATTTAGAAATGTACAACGAGGCAGGAAGAACACCTAAGATGCGGGAGAAGAAGTTCTCTGACAGAGCTTTCATCTTGAGCCAAAGAATGAGAATTTGTTCCAGCAACTGTGAAAAGTTCAAGGAATCTCAATAGAAGTATGATATCTGGTAGATGTTAAGCCAGTGGAGGCAATCCTTCAACAAACCAGAGATATCATACTTTGGGGAGAAAGGGGGTATAGAACATTGTGGTATTAGTACAGAACGAATTACTGAACCCAACGGGAGGATCTGAAGGATAGTCTTTCTGAGTGTTTGTTCCCAGTGGGTGTTTTATGTGTGTGTGTGTGTGGGGGGGAGTTCTGCAAGAAATAATTCTAATCAGTGAAGCACTTTTCATTATGGATCTCTCTTTGTATTAAGGATGTCTCAAAGCTGAATATTATGATAAACCCCTTCCTGCAATTTGGTATTATTATGTTACATTAAGCCTGCAAGGGGGGGGGGGGGCTGCGGCCAGTAGAGCATCTGCTCGCACACAAAATGTCCTGGGTTCAGTTACCAGCATCTCCAGTTAAATGGATCAACTGGAAGGGGGGTGTGCCTTCCCAGCTGATCCACTTGTGAAAATATACTGGTTGCTAGCTAATCTGCCTTCCCCATCCACAATCTGAGTTGGGAGCCTCTAGAGCTGGTTATCATCTATATACTAATAGCCAAGCCAACTAAATCTGGGGATAGTTAAATCCCATGACTGGAGCTGTGAATGAGCAAGACAATCTTACTACCTGAAAAGAGTCGCAGGTTTGTATAATAATGAGAAATCTTAAACAAAAATACGTTAAGTTTTTAACAACAAAAATGATTAAAGTAGTGCCTGTAGCTTTAAGCAACAGATTCCCACAGTGGCTGTTGCTAGGCAATCACAGCTTTCCAAGGCTTGGCCTTTGAAGGAGGACTCACTGGGGCCAGGCTTTAAGGTTGCAATCTTGTTTGGGAAATTCCTGAAGATTTTGTGGCGGAGTCTGAGAAGGGCAGGGTCTGGGGAGGGGAGAGGCCTCACCAAACCTGCAAGACTTAACTTGGGCTGGCTACTTGCTACACTTCAACAGCAGCCATCCTATGAAAGCCAGTGTGGTACAGCAGTTATAGCTTCAGAGTAGGGTCTGGGAGACCCAGATTCAAATCCCCATCTCCCTGTGGAAGCTCACTGGGAGCTTTTGGACCAGTCACAAACGTTTAGCCTAACCTACCTCACAGGGCTGTTGTGTGAATAAAAAGGAGGAGAGAAGAATAATATAGGCTACTTTGTTTCCCACTGTGGAGAAAGGTGGGGTGTAAATGAAGCAAATAAATAATAAATATAGCTGAAGATAGGAGGCAGATAAAAGGTAGTTGCTGAATGGCTGAGAAGGAGAGAATATGGCAGGGAAAGGGGAGAAGATATGGGGTTGCCATGAAGAGGGAAAGGGGAAATACTGTGGGGAGGGGGATACAGGGGGAAATGATGTGCCCTCCACAAGTACTTGAAGGTTCCCTTACCATGGTAGCAGGCCTGGCTCAGTGGCTGGCACCACATAACTGTCCCATAGCTTTCCTAGGTAGAGGTGGCTGGGGGAAGGAAAGCTGAAAAAAGAGGGGCAGATAAAGGTAGGTTTGCTATTTGGTGGGAAGGAGAGAAGGAAGCAGTAAAAAGGTGAGAGTCTATGGGGGCTTTCAGGGAAGGGAAAGAGGAAATAATGGGGAAAGGGGGAAATGGGATGCCTCCCGTAAGTCCTTGTGGGTTCCCACTTGTTCAAGAATTAACTCCAGTGGGGTCAGATGGGCAGATTGGGAGTTTGTTCTTTATTGGAGCAGCCTTCTGTACTGCGCTGCTCCCTGGCCTACTCATTACAGACTCTTCAGTGCCTCTCCTAAAAGGCCCAAAGGCCCCTTTTTATATGAAAAGAAACTGAACAGCCAAATATGGAGCTAGGGTTTCCAACCTCCAGGTACTAGCTGGAGATCTCCTGCTGTTACAACTGATCTCCAGCCGACAAAGATCCAGCCCACTGGAGAAAATGGCCGCTTTGGCAATAGGACTGTATGGCGTCGAAGTCCCTCCCCTCCCCAAACCCCGCCCTCCTCAGGCTCCACCCCAAAACCACCCGCCAGTGGCGAATGGGGACCTGGAAACCCTAAATGGAGAAAAGACAATAATGTTGGGTAACATGTACACTTACAGGGCAACAGGAAGTTTTTTTTTATTGAGGGGGGCTCATCTTCTGAGGGTTTTTTTAACAGCATTTGATGCCAATTTTTAATATTTCCCCTTTGCTGTTTGGTTAGTATGTGAACATCAACCAATGATACTGGCTAACGGTATCTGACTGGCAGCTGTTCTCCAAGGTCTCAGTCATTTCCCCAAATTTACTACTTGAGATGCTTTCAATCAGAGGATGGAAATGAATCTGGAAATGAATCCTGAAATAGGCACAGCTGTAGTAACCGGGATGGCCCAGGCTAGCCTGATCTCATCAGATCTCAGAAGCTAAGCAGGGTCAGCCCTGGTTAGTATTTGGATGGGAGACCACCAAGGAATACCAGGGTTGCTGTGCAGAGGAAGGCACTGGCAAACCACCTCTGTTAGTCTCTTGCCATGAAAACCCCCCAAAAAGGGGTCGCCATAAGTCGGCTACGACTTGATGGCACTTTACACACACCCACATAGCGACTGGGCCAAACTTAGTCAGTAAGCTTTCGGGCTGAGTGTGGAGTCGAAGCTGAGTCTGCCAGGCCCTAGCCCAACACTCTAACCTCTGCTCCATGCTGGCACCCTCCATCAGCAGTATCAGGTCATGTATCCTGCACTACCAGACTTAAAATTAATTAATGGAGAATAGATTCAAGCATTGATTTCATTGGAGATGTCTCCAAATCACACCCTCTGCAAGTTCTCCCATGCTATTTGCATAATCAACCACTAGATGGTAGTAGAGCATGCGGCATTCACATTTTTCCCCCTGGGAAGCCTTTTTTTTTTAAAGCAATTTTAAGGAAATTGTTTCTTTGCAAGTAGTAAATCATAACACACAGGATTTGTAACCTAGTAATAAAACAGACTGTATACAATAAAGTACAATAAAAATACTGGATTGCAGTAATTGCCTGAGTATGGAAGAGATGTCATGTAGAAGCTCGCTTCACCTGTGGCAACTGGTCATACAGAGCAATGCTCCAGCAGGAAATCTTGAAAATGCCTTAGGGCTGCCAACCTGCGTGTGAGGCCTTGAGTTCACATAGAATTACAACTGATCTCCAGACTATAGAAATCAATTCCGCTGGAGATAGGGTTTCCAGCTCCAGGTTGGGAAATACCTGGAGATTTTTGGGGCAGAGCCTGAGGAGGGCGGGGTTTGGGAAGGAAAGGGACTTCAATGCCATAGAGTCCACTTCCCAAAGCAGCTGTTTTCTCCATGGGAACTGATCTCCATTGCCTGGAGATCAGTTGAAAGCCAGGAGATCTCCAGCCACCACCTGGAAGTTACTCAAAAGCTGACACAGAAAAATTCAATAACAAAGGCTGCAAAAGACACACATTATATTCTTATCCACATTAATAACACCAACACTGATAACACACAGTGCTCATATCCAACAGTGCTGGTTAATTTGAATGCTCAGTCCAATAGCTGATGATTCTTTCTCTTCCCAACAGATGTGGGTAAGTATTCTTCTCAAGAATGGGAAGAGGAAGACGATCATTTCACATATTCTTCAATTCCCCTTCAAGGACTTATATTCCATGTTGTTTACTGCATACAACAAAGTCTTTTAACAATCGTCTTTCACAGAGGTATCCTGAGCAGGAACCTGTGAAAGACGGTTGTGAAAAGACTTCATTGTATGAAACTTCAGGCCACCCACAAATTAAGAACCATATAAACTGTATAAGCATTCCTATAACTAGTAATTTAACAAATGGCATTTTGAAGCATTGAACTGATTGTTAATGTTTAGTATGTCACAGGTACATTCGCATACCTGAGAAGTGACTGGTTGAACAGAGTTGGCCTTCCTTGCTTTCTTTGTCTGGTAAGGTTGCCAGGTCCCTCTTTTCCACCGGCGGGAGGTTTTTGGGGCAGAGCCTGAGGAGGGCGTGGTTTGGAGAGGGGAGGGACTTCAATGCCATAGAGTCCAATTGCCAAAGCAGCCATTTTCTCCAGTGAACTGATCTCTATTGGCTGGAGATCAGTTGTAATAGCAGATCTCCAGCTAGTACCTGGAGGTTGGCAACCCTATTGTCTGGATCTTGACCACCTGTGCATTGGTTGTTACCTTCAATGGGATGTGCATGTGAGCTTCCCTTATATTTGTCCCCGTCGTCCCCAGCTCCCAGTGCACAAGTTGCTTATCTCTCCTCCTACATGGCTATGAGCCAATCAGGAAGGAGGAAAGAAGACTTTACTGAATCCACTGTTGATTCTTTTCTTTTCATGCAGTAAGGTGCTCCAACATCCTGAGCTGATGCTTAGGGTTGCCAGCTCCGGGTTGGGAAATACCTGTAGATTCTGGGGGTGAAGTCTGAGGAGGGCGGGGTTCGGAGAGGGGAGGGACTTCAGTGCCATTGAGTCCAATCGCCAAAGTGGCCATTTTTTCAGGGGAACTGATCACTATCACCTGGAGATCAGTTCTACTAGTGGGAGATCTCCAGCCACCACCTGGCAGTTGGCAGCCCTGTGGATCATACCTAGGGTTGCCAGCTCTGGGTTGGGAAACACGGGGAGATTTTGGGAGTGGAGCCTAAGGAGGGCAGGGTATGGGGAAAGAAAAGACTTCAATGGGGTGTAAAGCCAGTTTGATTCTTCCTTAAGTGGTAGAGAAAGTCGGCATATAAAAACCAACTCTCCTCCTCCTCCTCCTCCATGGTTTCTTAGCCAAGTACCAAGCAGGACCAACCCTGAATGAGATTTTGAGATCTGATAAGATCGGGCTAGCCTGGGCCATGCAGGTCAGGGCAAGGACGAAGTTGGGGGACAGAATGAGTCTGCTCTGCTCCTTGGAGGAAAGGGCAGACTGAAGTATGTAGGAAGTGAAATCAGAGTCTGAGAAATGCCTCTTGATATACTGTAGGCCCCGGAACTCAAGAAATGCTCATCTGCGCATGGAGTCTCTGAGCAACATCCATTATGGGCTCAGACCCAAAGAATCCCAAATGGGCACAACAACTAGGTAGGGCATCATGCACGCAAACAGTTGTGCAAGCATTTCAACTGCAACTTGATTTGGGTGCCTCGTTCATTCAGACCCCTATCCTGAAACTATTAGAAACTGCGGTTGATTCCCACAGATCTTTCCCAGTTATGCTCTATAAATGTAATATTTGTTTAAGTAAGAACTGGTTCTCTTGACAACCGAGTTTTGTTTTAAGTCCTGTGGGTAGTACTTCATGTCATAATTAGAATAGTCGACACAGAGAGCAACCCGATCTTCCGAGCTGGCACGAGAGATGAAGTGCGTATGAGCATTTTTCATTTGCTCCTGTGTAAACAGATAAAAATTAGAGTCAGCTGTCAGTGTAGTCCAAATTAAAGACCAAATGCAACTTTAATGTCAAAATTAAATCCAGATAGATCTAAAAAGGGGCAGAAACAAAGAAGCTCATTATGTCTTTAAAAGTGTGCTGAAAATGCATTATAACATAGAGTTACTGTTGAAACCAGAGTCCAGATGCATTTCTATCTATTTTACAATTTATTCTACAGGTATTAATCCTGCCACTACAAAGCAATACAAACTTTTATTATCTTATTCCTTGGAATTATACCAATTTTTTGTATTAATGCTTGTGGGAAATCCTTTCAACATGTGCAGAGTTTATATCTGAACATGAGTGAAGGGATCGTGTCCTTACTCGTTGTATTCAACAGGATACATTTTTCTAGTATGTTTTCCTTTGTGGCTCAAGGCAGCTTACAATTCCATATTTAAAACCTACAAAGCACAATATTTATTTATTTACTTCATTTATAGAATCATAGCATTGGAAGGGACCACCAGGGTCATCTAGTCCAATCCCCTGCACAATGCAGGAAATTCACAACTGCCTCCCCACCCACCCCAGTGGCCCCTACTCCATGCCCAGAAGGTTCCCTGGACTATCTGGACTGGAGGGAAATTGCTTCCTGTCCCTAAAGTGGCGATTGGCATTTCCCTGGACATATAAGAAAGGCCACAAGAGCCAAACACTGATGGAACCCTTCCTGCCCTTTGTCTCATGAACTGTCTAAGTTCACAGAATCAGCACTGCTGACAGATGGCCATCTACCCTCTGCTTAAAAACCTCCAAAGAAGGAGAGCCCACCACCTCCCGAGGAAGCCTGTTCCACTGAGGAACTACTCTGTCAGGAAGTTCTTCCTAATGTTTAACCGAAAACCCTTTTTATTTAATTTCAACCTGTTGGTTCTGGTTCTACCTTCTGGGGCAACAGAAAACAACTCCATGTCATCTTCTATATGACAGCCCTTCAAGTTCTTGAAGATGGTTACATCACCTCTCAGTCGTCTCCTCTCCAGGCTAAACATACCAAATTCCTTCAACGTTTCCTTCAACCATCCTTGTTACCCTCCTCTGGACATGTTCCATCTTGTCTCCATCCTTCTTAAATTTTGGCGCCCAAAACTGAACACAGTACTCTAAATGAGGTCTAACCAGATATCATCACTTCGCGCGATCTGGACACTATACTTCTGTTGATACAGCCCCAAAATCTCATTTGCCTTTTTAGCTAACACATCACACTGTTTGTGTTTTGTTTTGGGATTGTTGTTGTTTTGATTTGATTTGGCAATGCAAACCCCTACACCTGTTAGGCCCCCTATCTGTCCCAGTACCCCAGGATGTCATAAGGGCATATGGGACCAGAGCTCACAGGAAATAGTATGGAACGGCTTTCTCAAACGAACCAAACTTTCAGGGCTCTGGAAAGAACCATTTTGGGGCCTGTGAAAAAGCTTTGGTTGCTGTCAGACAGATGGGTTAGTTTGCATTTCCTCGGGCCTCTAACGTGAGACAGATTGAAAGACAATGGGAAGCACCCAGTCTTCCTTGCATAGCTCATGAAGAGCTCAGAGCGGACACATAGCACTCTGATAGCCAGTAACTTGTCAACAATCAGGACCTATTCTTACAATACTACCCTATATACTCGTGTATAAGCCGACCCGCGTATAAGCCAAGGTGCCTAATTTCACCCCCAAAATGGGGAAAAATTAGGCACCCGCATATAAGCCGAGGGTCGGCTTATACAACCCCCCTGCCCCGGGTCGCCCTCCAACTCGGGCCCTCCAGACCCACCCCGACCCCAGCACCACCCTAGGGGGGGGAGGGGGAAGAGCCCCTGAACCCCCTACTCACCAGGAGAGGCAGGAGGACGAGGCCCGCTGATCAGCTGGAGGCGGGGGCGGCGGCGGGGCCCTACCTGCGTGCAGGAAGGCCCCGCTGGCCACTCCCAGGCCGCAGGGAAGGCGCGCGGGCCAGCGGCGGCAGCGGTGGTGGTAAGTTCCCCCTTCCTCCCCCCCTACCGTATTGACCCGCATATAAGCCGGGTTGGGTTTTTTCAGCCCTTTTTTTGGGCTGAAAAACTCGGCTTATACGCCAGTATATATGGTAATTAGTCTGTTCTGCATATCTAAACCACCCTCTAGCAACATCTTGGGGGCTTCCAAGATGGCATCATGTTACTTTTTATCTCATCATACTTGCAAAATTACGTAAACTGTCATCTCCTCCTCTTCCTGGGAGAATTCCTGAAATCTTCTTCCCACATCTAAAAATCTATACCGGTACTTAATCAATCAAAGAGAAAGAAAGATATGAATAATGACATAATAATTTTATGTAGGGGTTCCCTGAGACGTGAATAGTGTCCAGATCGCACGAAGTGATGGTATCTGGTTAGACCTCATTTAGAGTATTGTGTTCCGTTCTGCCCCAAAAACCTCCCGCCGGTGATGAAGAGGGACCTGGCAACCCTACAAGTATGGTACCATGATGGCACAATCGGATGAACACTCCTTGTGATTGTGCGGTTTACCCCAAAGGGCCGGCATGAGAGCGCCTCCAACTGAAAGCACCGTTAATGGGAGGAAGCTCTGATGGTCCCTGAAGCCCAGCTGCTTTGCCCTGCTGAAGGTGAGAAACGGCGCTGGTATATCCTCTGTCTGCACCATCAGTTTCTGCCGCAGAGCTGACTTCCGGGCACGGTCATAGGTAAGCCATGGTTGCAAGAAGTGCTTCCGAGCCACCTCTGAAAAAGGCAAAGGCAAAGCGAAAGAGTTCCTTCCACCCCTCTGGCTTGTTGCTGCCATTGATAGGGTTGCCAACCTCCAGGTACAGGCTGGCTATCTCCTGCTATTACAACTGATCTCCAGCCGATAGAGATAACCTGGAGAAAAATATCCGCTTTGGCAATTGAACTCTATGGCATTGAAGTCCCTGCCCTCCCCAAACCCCGCCCTCTTCAGGCTCTGCCCCCCCCCCCAAATTTCCCACCGGTTGAGAAGAGGGACCTGGCAACCCTAGCCACTGAGGAAGTCAATTCCTGAACCTGACATTGTCCGGCCCTCGCCTCGTACCCCATCACCTCATATAGAGCAGCGTTTCTCAACCTTTTTTACCCTTGCAGAACCCTTGAAATATTTTTTTGAAAAGGGCCATCATGGATGCTGAACAAAGGGCAGCGACCCTTTTCGACTTAATTAATTTTAATTTTTTTGATTATTTTACCAATGACAGACACAATGAACAGCAAGAAGATGATAAAAATATCTTTTTTTTCTTTCTCTTTCTTTTTAAGAGAAGAATTATCCTCAGAGGCCAAATTATTTACCGCAGAGGAGAGGAAGGAAACACAGAGCATCCTACCTCTACACACAAAGGAGTGAGGGAAGAAGAGCTCTGCCTCCCCAAGTCACGGGTCAGTTTAGGCAGGAAGAATCAGCCTGAGCCAGGGCAGGGGGAGCTCTCCCAGTGCTACGGAAAGCACCAGAAGGAAAAGCTTTTCAGCTCAATACTTTTGCTGCAGGCCTGCGCACATGCACAGCCCCATGTGGGACTGCACAGAAAACATGAAGATGAACTCGTTATTATTTCTTAGGGGAAAAAACGATGGTGGAAAAAGTTGGCTTAGGGCTTGGAATGACTTAACCCATGTCAGGAATCTTTCTGTTGCCTCCAAATGTATCCGCTGTTAGCATTGTTTGTTCATGGAGAGTTAGAAGGTTTGGCAAAACTAAGGAGAAAGAGGGCACCAAAGAAAGGGAGATAAACTTCTCCCCATTTTCTCCAACCAGCTATGTGTTTGGCGCTGCCAAGACCAACTTCAGTTTAGAACACAAAACCCCAAATCCAATTTAAAAGATTTTCAATTCAATTTGAATTAAGATTATAGCCTGGCCTATGAGCAGGATTTAACTTTTTTTTTTCCCTTATAGGCATTTAGGGTTTTTAGGGGGGTTGGAATTTAGTGTGAACCTTCCCGCTTGCCAATACGATGGGACATTTTTTTAAAAAAATGTGAGCCATGAGTATTGCACTATGGAGTTATTCCACTGAAAACAAATTATGTAACTATGACAGACAGTAACTTTCCACAGTATGCAGTATATGCGTTTTTAATTATTCTGAGAAAGCTTTTTGAATAATACAGCCCCCTTGGGTCTACAGTTCAGGAACTGATCTGGCCAAAAGTCTATACCAGAAAGACATGTGGGAAAGATGGTAGCCAGAGGCCCATACCAGATTCAGCAGGTTTGCTGGGGGAAGATTAACAAGGCAAAAAAGCTATGCACAATGTAAATTGCTAACTTTGGTACAATTAAGGCCAAAGCTGGGTGTTGCAAAGCTGGACATTGCAAATTGATTGGCTCACCTAGGACAGTGTGGTGTAGTGGTATTTGCAGCATGGTGTAGTGGTGAAGAGCAGTAGGGTTGCCAACTGCCAGGTAGTAGTAGGAGATCTCCTGCTAATTCAACTGATCTCCAGCCGATAGAGATCAGATCACCTGGAGAAAAATGGCGGCTTTGGCAATTGAACTCTATGGCATTGAAGTCCCTCCCCTCCCCAAACCGCGCCCTCTTCAGGCTCCGCCCCCAAAATCTCCCACTGGTTGCAAAGAGGGACCTGGCAACCCTAAAGAGCGGTGAACTCTAATCTGGAGAACCAGGTTTCATTTCCCTCTCCTCCACATAAGCAGCGGATGGTAATCCTGTGAACTGGGTTGGTTTCCCCACTCCTACACATGAAGCCTGTTGGTGACCTTGGGCTAATCATAGTTCTCTCAGAACTCTCTCAGCCCCACCTACCTCACAAGGTGCCAGTTGTGGGGAGAGGAAGGGAAGGAGATTGTAAACTGGGTTGACTCTCCTTAAAAGGTAGAGAAAATCAGCATATAAAAACCAGTTAGGTTTCTGGTTCCCCACTGGAGATCTGATTGGCTGAGTAGATTAAAATAACATTTCAGCCACAGCTGCCTCTACAGGGTTGGTTTTATTCTCTCTATGATTCCTCTTTCCCAGTCTACTTTTAAAATGTGTGTGTGTGTGTGTTAAGTGCCGTCAAGTCGCTTCCGACTCATGGTGACCCTATGAATGAAATTCCTCCAAAATGTCCTATCTTTGACAGCCTTGCTCAGATTTTGCAAATTGAAGGCTGTGGCTTCCTTTATTGAGTCAATCCATCTCTTGTTGGGTCTTCCTCTTTTCCTGCTGCCCTCAACTTTTCCTATCATGACGGTCTTTTCCAGTGACTCTTGTCGTCTCATGACGTGACCAAAATACGACAGCCTCAGTTTAGTCATTTTAGCTTCTAGGGTCAGTTCAGGCTTGATTTGATCTATAACCCACTGATTTGTTTTTTTGGCAGTCCACGGAATCCGTAACACTCTCCTCCAACACCACATTTCAAAGGAATCTATTTTCTTCCTATCAGCTTTCTTCACTGTCCAGCTTTCACACCCATACATAGTAATAGGGAATATGATGGCATGAATTAATCTAGTCTTGGTGGCCAGAGTCACATCCTTACACTTCAAAATCTTTTCTAGCTCCTTCATGGCTGCCCTTCCCAGTCTCAATCTCCCTCTAATTTCTTGGCTGCAGTCTCCCTTTTGGTTGATGGTGGAGCCAAGGAATAGAAAGTCTTGAACAATTTCAATTTCCTCATTGTCAACCTTAAACTTGTGTAATTCTCCTGTAGTCATTACTTTTGTTTTCTTGATGTTCATCTGCAGTCCTGCTTTGGCACTTTCTCTTTTAACTTTCAGCAGTAGTTGTTTCAAATCTTCACTATTTTCTGCCAATAATGTAGTGTCATCAGCATATCTCAAATTATTAATGTTCCTCCCTCCAATTTTCACTCCACCTTCATCTAAATCTAATCCTGCTTTCCTAATTATATGTTCTGCATATAGATTGAAGAGATAGGGAGATAAAATACATCCTTGTCTGACACCTTTGCCAATTGGAAACCATTCCGTTTCTCCATATTCTGTTCTAACTGTGGCCTCTTGTCCAGAGTACAGGTTGCACATCAAAACGATCAGATGTAGTGGCACACCCATTTCCTTCAAAACCAGCCATAGCTTTTCATGATCCACACAGTCAAAAGCTTTGCTGTAATCTATGAAACACAAGCTGATTTTCTTCTGAAATTCTCTCGTACGCTCCAGTAACCAGCGTATATTTGCAATATGATCTCTAGTGCCTCTTCCTTTTCTGAAACCAGCTTGAACATCAGGCATTTCTCGTTCCATATATGGTAACAGCCTTTGTTGTAAGATTTTGAGCATCACTTTACTTGCATGAGAAATTAATGCAATGGTCCGATAGTTGTTGCAATCTTTGATGTCTCCTTTCTTGGGAATTGGAATGTAAATGGATTGTTTCCAGTCTGTGGGCCATTGTTTTGTTTTCCATATCTGTTGGCATATTCTTGTCAAGATTTTGATGGACTCCGTTTCTGTGGCTTGGAATAGCTCTATTGATATCCCATCTGCTCCTGGTGATTTGTTTCTCCCAATTGCTCTCAATGCAGCTTTCACTTCACTTTCTAAAACTGTAGGTTCTTCTTCAAAAGATTCTTCTTGGAAAGAATCTTTTATCCTTTCATCTCTTCTGTATAGTTCTTCAGTGTATTGTTCCCACCTTTTCTTTATTTTGTCCTGTTCAGTTAATGTATTTCCATGCTGATCTTTCAGCATGCCTAACCGTGCTTTAAATTTCCCTTTGATTTCTTGGATCTTGTGGAACAGATCTCTTGTTCTTCCTTTTTTGTTGTTCTCTTCTATTTCTTTACACTAGTTATTATAATAGGTCTCTTTGTCTCTACGTGCTAGTCGCTGGAACGTTACACTTAGACTTTTGATTCTATTTCTGTCACCTTCTACTTTTGCTTCTCGTCTGTCTCTGGCAATTTTAAGAGTTTCCTCAGACATCCATCGAGGTTTTTCTTTTCTTTTGGCTACAGGAATAGTCTTTGCACATTCTTCCTTGATAATATCTCTAGTTTCCACCCATAGTTCTTCAGGTTTACATTCACTTGAACTTAGTAATGCGAATCTGTTCCTTACATGGTCTTTAAACTCTTCCGGAATATTGCTTAGATTGTATTTTGGTGCTATGAATGTTTTGGTGTTTTTCTTAAGCTTTATCTTTATTTTCGATATTAGCAATTCATGATCTGTACCGCAGTCGGCTCCTGGTCTTGTTTTGGCCGAGAGAATAGAGCTTCTCCATCTTCTGCTTCCAATTATATAATCTATTTGATTTCTATACTGGCCGTCTGGTGATGTCCATGTATACAATCGTCTATTTGGTTGCCTGAAACGTGTTTGCAATGAACAGATAGTTGTCTTCACAGAATTCTACGAGGCGTTCTCCTGCTTCATTCCGTGCTCCTAGCCCAAATCTGCCAACAACATTTGATTCCGCTTTGTTTCCTACTTTTGCGTTCCAATCACCTATGATTATCAGCATATCTTGTTTAGGTGTGTGATCAATTTCTTCCTGAACACTGGCATAAAAACTTTCAATTTCTTCCTCATCAGCATCTGTAGTTGGGGCATAAACTTGAAGGATGCTTATGTTGATAGGCTTTCCCTGAAGTCTGATTGATATTATTCGGTCAGACTTTGCATTATAGCTCCTGACTGCCTTTGCTACATCTTGCCTCACTATTAAAGCAACTCCGTTTCTTCTCTTTTTGTCATTCCCTGAATAAAACACTTTGTAATTTTCTGATTGAAAATGTCCTAATCCAGTCCACTTTAATTCACTTATTCCCAGGACTGAAATGTCCATACGTTCCATTTCTTGTTTAACAATTTCAAGCTTACCCTGATTCATGCTTCTCACATTCCATGTTCCTATTTTATGCGTCGAACAGCTTCGGACTTTCCTTTTGCATCTATTCATGTCAACCACTGAACGTCCTTTCGGCTTTAGTCCAATCGCATCATTAAGAACAGCGCTACTTGTACTTGTCCTCTGCTCTACCCCAGTAGCAGATTGAGTGCCATCCGACCTGGGGGTCCCATCTTCCAGCACTATATCTTTTTTCATTTTGGGTTGTCTCATCATAGGGTTTTCAAGGTAAAGGTTGGTCAGAAGTTGTTTACCAGTGCCTTCTTCTGCGCAGTACTAACCAGAGTTAGCCGTAGTGGCACTGCCGTTGTCTACGAAAGATCTTCCGCCAGTGTCACCTTCCACTACTGCTGCTGCCCAGTAGCTAACCTTCAGGGATTCCTCTACCCCCATCCCCATTGGAACTGCCTATTCTCTTCTGCGGATGTGGCCATTGATCCCTTAAGGGGGTGGATGCATCTTCGTCTGGTGTCTCAGCTGTGACCATTCCGTCTTGAGTGACTCTGCTAGGAGTTTAGTCTCTTGATAGAGTCTAGACCCCTTACGGTATTGCTCTCAGCTTCCCTGACACTCACAAACCCCCTCACCACGTTAAGGTGTGCATCCAGAAGGGGGCTTTTAAAATGTACTCTTCTTATTCCCTGCACTTGGCCTTCTTCGGTTGGTTGCCTCTGCCACCCATGGTGGCCATTTTGTGGCCCACCTCCCACACTGGCCACACTGGTTGTGTCCACCACCCTGTGTCAGAATTCCAAAGGTGCCCACAGACTTTAAAAGGTTGGGGACCCCTGTCCCAGTGGCATTTGCTTTGTGGATATTACATACTGCTCCAGTAATATCCATACCAATGCATCAAATAGAATGGCATGATTGTGTGATTACTTATGCTGCCATTGCCCTTATTTGTTCAGTTCCCTTAAGCAAGACTGGTTCTTATTTCCAAGGGGATACACAACTACCAGCAGTAGTAGTAGTAGTAGTAGTAGTAGTAGGTAAGAGCCCCGTGGCACAGAGGGGTAAGCTGCAGTACTGCAGTCCAAGCTCTGCTCACGACCTGTGTTCGATCCCAACAGAAGTTGGTTTCAGGTAGCCGGCTCATGGTTGACTCAGCCTTCCATCCTTCCGAGGTCGGTAAAATGAGTACCCAGCTTGCTGGGGGTAAAGGGAAGATGACTGGGGAAGGCACTGGCAAACCACCCCGTGAACAAAGTCTGCCTAGTAAACGTTGGGATGTGACGTCACCCCATTGGTCAGGAATGACCCGGTGCTGCACAGGGGACCTTTACCTTTTACCTTTAGTAGTAGTAGTAGTAGTAGTAGAAGAAGAAGAAGAAGAGGGGGAGGAGGAGTTGGTTTTTATATGTCGACTTTCTCTACCATTTAAGGAATAATCAAACCGGCTTACAATTGCCTTCCCTTCCTCTTCCCACAACAGACAATTTCTCCAGGGGAACTGAATTCTATTGCCTGGAGATCTCTTGTAATAGTGGGAGTTCTCCAGCCACCACCAGGAGGTTGGCAATCCTACTGAAGCCCCTACTGAGTTATAGTCCTGATCCAAATTGGGCTTCACTGTGTTTTGGCAACTCCCTATTAGGGACTTGTGTGAATTGGCCCTTATATTTCTTTTCCATGACTGGATGTTCTACTTAAGTGTTTAGTAGGTCATTTTTCACATTCTTACTAGCTTGCCATCTACAAGTCAGGGTATCACATGTTTTGGGCCTCCTTTTGGAAATGCCCTTTGAATGGGGAATGCTTTCCTGATCCTGAAACATACCAGGCCAACTAACAGCAGAAAGATATACATAAAAACCTACAAACTCAAGCCAGCTTGTCCAATCACTGCATGCCTTTCATAATAAAAAAATGTTTTATGAACTCCAAGTTGTGGTTCTATTAGGAGCTGGGCAGGCAATTCCCCGCCACACAAAGAGGCTGATGCCTCAGGGGCAATGCTCAAAAGTGGAAATGAGAGCTATCTGGGGAGAGAAATCCTGTTCCAGTTAATTCACTTCTCCCACGTGTAAGTTCGTTTTTCAAACTGGAAAGCTGTTTGAACAAACATTTGCAGAACCTTGGTCCCTGACTCATGACAATTACTAACATGTTGGCCTTGTTAGCCAGGAAGCACATTTTAAATGTGGGCCCCCATATGCAAGATACTAAAAGAAGAAAGGCGTAAAACCCTCCCACTGAGAGCGGTGGCAAGAAACATGGGTATGTATCAAAGCTGGCATGCACTCAGAAAGCATCTGCGTAATACCTAGGGTTGCCAACCTCCAGGTAGTAGCTGGAGATCTCCTGCTGTTACATCTGATCTCCAGCGATAGAGATGAGCTCACCTGGAGAAAATGGCCACTTTGGTAATTGGACTCTGTGGCATTGAAGTCCCTCCCCAAACCCTACCATCCTCTGGCTCCTCCCCCAAACCTCCCGCTGGTGGCAAAGAGGGACCTGGCAACCCTAATAATACCAGCCATATCTACCCTGGAAGGTATTTCATGCCCAGTTGTTATATACTGGGATATGGAGTACATATGGCTAACTAGGGACTGGATCCTCGGTAGGGTTGCTAGGTCCCTCTTCACCACCGGCGGAAGACTTTTGGGGCGGAGCCTGAGGAGGGTGGGGTTTGGGGAGGGGAGGGACTTCAATGCCATAGAGTCCAATGGCCAAAGCGGCCATTTTCTCCAGGGGAACTGATCTCTATCTCTATTTCTGATGGTCTGTTGACCCTCCCCCCAACAAAATTTTGGCCAGCGGATTCTGTGGATTGTTGGATACCTGTTTTTGTTTTTAAAAGCACAAGCCGGTTTTGTTAAGCAGGTCCACCATGTTAAATTTGCACCTGAGAGAGTGGGATTCCTATCTCAGAACTAAAGCAAATGCAATCTCTTTCTCTCCCTTATATTTTCCATCCTCCCCTCAGGCCCATCTGATAAGATAGAATCGGTTGCTGTGTTTACGATGGGTAGCCGGATTAGTCTGTCAGCAGCAATAGAAAAGAGCACGAAGTCCAGTAGCACCTTAAAGACTAACAAAATTTCTTTCTGGGACAGCTTTTGTGAGTCACAGCTCACTTCTTTGGATGCTATGTTCAGACCTTAAAAATTTGTGTAGGCTGAATATGCAAGGGGTTGTGTGCTCAAGATCATATATCTGCTGGCTCTGCCTTTAGCTTCTGTGGGCTCCCTAAAAGGTCAAATCCTAGAACCACAGACTTATAGAGTTAGAAGGGGCCTTATAGGCCATCTAGGCCAACCCCCAACTCAATGCAACTCAATGCAATTCAAACCAGATGTCCAGCCTCTTCTTGAAGACCTCCAAGACATGAATAGGTGTCTTTTCTGAGCTTGCTGTGTATGTGTATTGATGGCAAGGACAGCCAAGTATGATCCTAAAAAGGATATTGCAGAGCTTGAGAAGGTGCCGAAAAGAGCAACCAAAATGATCAGGGGACTAGAGCAACTGCCCTAGGAGGAGTGGTTAAAGCGCTTAGGGCTGTTAATCTTGGAAAGAAGGGAGTTAAGGAGAGACATGATAGAGGTCTATAAAATTATGCATGGTGTGGAGAGAGTGGACAGGGAGAAGCTTTTTCCCCTCTCTCATAATTCTAGAACACGGGGTCATCTGTTATAAATCTGTTATAAATAGTGGAACTCCCTGCCCCAGGATGTGGTGATGGCTGCCAACTTTGAAGGCTTTAAGAGGGGAGTGGACATGTTCATGGAGGAGAGGGCTATTCATGGCTACTAGTCAAAATGAATACTAGTCATGATGCATACCTATTCTTTCCAGGATCAGAGGAGCATGCCTATTATATTAGGTAGTTTGGAACTTAGGCAGGATAATACTGCTGCAGTTGACTTGTTTGTGGGCTTCCTAGAGGCACCAGATTGGCCACTGTGTGAACAGATTGCTGGACTTGATGGACCTTGGTCTGATCCAGCATGGCCTTTCTTATGCTCTTATATTCTTAACATAGACCACACATATTCAACCACTGCAATTGTAAAGGCCTGAATAGGACTGATTCTCTCTCTCTCTTTTTCAAATTAGGGAATGGTGGAATAGCTCATCTTAGGCTGGAGTCGTCAGAGCTTGGGAGTTAAGTAGGGTTGGCCATAGTCAGTACTTGGATGGAAGACTGGGGTTGCTACGTGGAGGAAGGCAATGGCAAACCACCTCTGCTCATCTCATGCCGGGCACATGGATGGGGTCACCGTGAGATTGTTGCAACTTGATAGGGCCTTATTTTTCTCCTACTTCTTCAAACACACACACACATACACAGAGAAAGAGGGCTCTTTTCCATGGCGTTCAGATATGGATCACTCTCGAATTCAAATTAGAACTTACAAGTCCCTTGTAAAGAGTAGACGTAAAGAATAGCAGAGTGGTGTTTTATAATTAGCACAGTGGGAGATTAATTTAAGATGCTACACTTTGTCTAGGTTTTTTATATTTTCAAAGGAAGAGCAGCCATTCACCTGACTTGTAATAGCCTTGGGTCTGCCTGAGATATTTTGGCCCGTACAATGGCTTAACTGAATTAAGTTTGTGCTCCATCTGAAGAATGTAGCAATTGGTAAACAAAGTCTTTTTTTTTTTTTTTTTTTTTTTGCCTTCTTGCCCAACATCTTTCCCCCTCCTTTTTGGTTTTGCTTAAAATCCAGCCTGATGCACCATTCGGGGAAAGCAAAAGTTCCCTTGCTAATTAACACCCTTTTGGTTGGTCGTGATGAAAGATTTTATGCCACCAGTACTTTTGGGTTTTTCAGAAAGAATCGTTATATTTCGGAGAGTCTAGGCAACCTTTTTAGTAATGCATAAGGGAAGGGATATGGGCGTGTGTGAGTGTAAAAAAGCAACTGCTAATGACTTCCTCAACAGGATGTTTTCTACCCACAAACTTTGTTTGTTAGCATCCAAAGGAAGCACCGGTCAGTTCAGATCAACCAGCTAATTAGCAGCAGCGGTTAATCAGGAATGCCAGACTCTTTGCACGCTTTTGAACATTTTCGTGTGATGTGGTATCTTTGTAGAAATATGACGCTTGCCCCTTTTCGACACAGGCAATGGTTTTAATGAGCCGCATCTATCTGGAGCCATTTCAGTTTGCTATGGATGAACCACTCCTGCCATTTGTAAGCCTATGGGAATCCAGTGTGAGTCACGAACTAGAAGACATGGATTAGATAAGCTGTCATATAGAGGATGGTGCTGAGTTGTTTTCTGTGGCCCCAGAAGGTTGGACCAGAACCAACCGGTTAAAAATTAAATCAGATAAGCTGGAAGGTGTCCAGAGGAGGGCAACAAAGATGGTGAAGGCTCTGGAGACCAAGTCCTATGAGGAAAGGTTGAAGGAGCTGGGTATGTTTAGCCTGAAGAGGAGAAGACTGAGAGGGGAAATGATAACCATCTTCAAGTACTTGAAGGGTTGTCATATAGAGGATGGTGCTGAGTTGTTTTCTGTTGCCCCAGAAGGTCGGACCAGAACCAACGGGTTAAAATTAAATTTTCTAACAGAGCAGTTCCTCAGTGAAATAGGCTTCCTCGGGAAGGGGTAAGCTCTCCTTCCTTGGAGGTTTTTAAGCAGAGGCTAGATGGCCATCTGTCAGCAATGCTTATTCTATGAACTTAGGCAGTTCATGAGAGGGAGGGCATCTTGGCCATCTTCTGGACACTGGGGGTGTGTGGGGGAGGTAGTTGTGAATTACCTGCATTGTGCAAGGGGTTGGACTTGATGACCCTGTTGGTCCCTTCCAACTCTATGATTCTATGATTGCCAAGGCATCCATGTGGGCCCTGATTTAATGCGGGGGGGAAGCAAATTCTGTCATGGGCTCAGGTAAAATATACTTCCTTTGAGCCTTATCCCATTTTTTTGGCAGGAGTTCTCAAGACACAAGGCATCTGGGGGACCACATAACCACAGATGTCGATTTGCAGAAGGAGCTACAGTCTGTGTAACACACACAGTTGTGTAACGTACAAATGAACTGGAATGCCCTCATTCTCCACGGAGTTTGTGAACCTTGTACAATAATGGCCACAGCACACATAGCAAGAGGATTTAAACAAGGTGGGGTATGTGTGGAGCATTGTCCCAGGGACAACCTCTTGTACTTTTACATCAGTGAATTCTACCTCTTCACCTGGCTCTGATGCCACCAGTACCAATATTAAAGGAGCCTCTGGATGTTTTGTTTTAATTACTGAATTGCCAAATTGTATTATAGGTTTTTACAGCAAGGCTGTCAAAGATAGGACATTTTGGAGAACTTTGATTCATAGGATCACCATGAGTCGGAAGCGACTTGACCGCACTTAACACACACACACACACACATTACAGGTTTTAATGATATTTATATATTATGTGGTTTTTATTTTAATTGGAATATTATTGAAAACTTGACTTGGATTTAAGCTGCCCTGAGCCTAGTCTGGGTTGGGAAAGGGCAGGTTAAAAAATCAAATAAATAATAATTAAAAAAAACTGCACAATGATAGTGATGTTCTGCAACTGAAACTCCAGATGTATAATTTGACCCCAAAAAGTCATGTGGGTGGTTTGGATTGGGCTTCTGGTGCTGGGAAAGAAGGTTAACTTGTAACCCCAGAGCACTTCTCCTATTGGAAATATGCTTTCTGGGATGTTTTAACCCTAATAGCTTTCAAAGGACAATTCCCCTTCCCCATCCACACATTAGGAGGTGAAATCATGGAAATCCACCATGAATTGCCACTTTGGAGCATATGATATCTCAGCCTTGATTATGAACTGGATTTCAATGGCATTCAAGACTGCTCAGTACATTTTCTCTAGCTTGTGTTGTGCTTTTTCTGTTTATCCTTCTGACTGGCATTCAGAATTTTTTTTCATTTTAGCATCACCTGCAAATTTCATTTGCTATTTAATATCTCTACCAGACCTTCAGTGACGATAAAGGAGAATAGATTCCCTGCAGCTCCTCAATAGCAGAATTAAACAGAAACCATCAAGGATATTGGTTCTTGTGGGTTATCCGGGCTGTGTAACCGTGGTCTTGGTATTTTCTTTCCTGACGTTTCGCCAGCAGCTGTGGCAGGCATCTTCAGAGGAGTAACACTGAAGGACAGTGAAGAGACATGTTGGAATTGTTGGAATATAAATGGCTATTAGCCATAACAGATTAATGTGATGTCTTTATTCAGAGGGAATCTGCAGCTTTCTCAGCCTTCTTGTTTTCCTTGTCTCAGAGTTCCCGTTTCTTTGTGGGTGTGTTTTTAAAGTTTCACATGTGTTTTACTCCCTCTAGTGGTTGATTCGATGTAGCAGAGGTTTAAATCTAGTTTATTTCCCTACTGATTTAAGCAGCAGCTTTTCACCCTTAATAAAATCAGGTGTGATATCAAATTGCAGAACTTTAAAAAAAACCTGACAAAACAGGAACTCGAAGATGAGGAAAAAGAGAATGTGGAAGAGCCCCTGCCTCTGGAGGCCAGTTGCCAAAGGTGATCAGCAGGGGAGACTTTGGCCTGTGTGCCTCTACTGGGGGCCTCTACTGGGGCAGCTGTTTGACCACTGTAGGAAACAGGATGTTGGACTAGATTGACCATTGGTCTGATCCATCTGGAATTTTCTTATATTCTTAGTGTACTTCAATTTCTGACTGTTTTGTTCTGTGAAGATCCCTTGTGCTCTCTGTGTATAGGAAAGGCTGGAGTATACCCCTTATGAAGTACAGATAGTAATTATACCCAACAGTTTTCTGCAAAACCAAAAATAGTGTTTCACTAAAACCTAAACATTTACACCACATCCAGATGCTTCACACTCCCGAGGCATCTTGGTTCCAACCCGTTCTTTTGATTTGCTGTGAAGTGGGTTCTCTGCAATTTCAAAGGGGATTTTGTTGATTGACAGTCCTTGGTCTGAAGTACACTCTGGTTAGCAAGTAGCAATCATAATGCAGATCTTCCTGGTGTGATTCATTCAGCCAAACAAAGAGCTCATTAAATGAAAATATTTGTTTCAGGGTAGAGATGAGGGGAATGTAAGAATTAAAGACTCGTGACCTTTCTGAGACCCAAGCAACAATTATGAAGGGAGCAGTCATCTAAATGGTAGTCTGCATCTGACTCATCCAGGGCCCATCGAGTTCCTCTAAGTGTGTAATGCAGTGTGTCCAAGTTGACTAGTTTTGAATTTAGCAGGGCCGTTTTCAAAGTTTTCTTCTTCATCCATGCCAAGTACACACTTTAGAAAGGTACTGTATGTTTGGGCAGAAGACTTCTGCCCAGAGATCAGCGGATCCAGCAATAATATGGTGAGTCTGGAGGGAGAACATTCAGCACATGCTCAGACACTCTGTCATAATGCATAATCTCAATCTCAATAAACCTTTAATGAGATAATGCATATTATGAAACATCCAGGTTAAAGGTAAAGGTCCCCTGTGCAAGCACCGGGTCATTCCTGACCAATGGGGTGACGTCCCAGACGTTTCCAAGGCAGACTTTGTTTGCGGGGTGGTTTGCCAGTGCCTTCCCTAGTCATAATCCCTTTACCCCCAGCAAGCTGGGTCCTCATTTTACAGACCTTGGAAGGATAGAAGGCTGAGTCAACCTTGAGCCGGCTACCTGAAACCAACTTCCGTCGGGATCGAACTCAGGTCGTGAGCAGAGCTTTTGACTGCAGTACTGCAGCTTAACACTCTGTGCCACGCAGCCACAGGGCTCCTAGAAACATCCAGGAGCTAGGGGCAAATGGGTATACTCCAGCCTTTTCTATACACAGAATGTAGAAGGGATCGTCAAAAAAGCAAAACAGTCAGAAATTGAAGTACACTGACAGCGCATTCCTGAAAGGAATGCTTGCGCCAGGCTTAGGAGGCCGACTGTCGACCCCACCCCCCGGCCGGCGCTGTTACACCTCAGGAACGCCTCCCGGCTTGCCGTTGCAGCCTGTGCCAGCGGCCGGAGGCCGGCAGGAGGCTGCGGCAATGTCCAGGTCCAGCACTGCCACAGCGACCGGGGACCAGCAGCCAGGCCTGCACGCCAGCGCTGGGGCCACTCACGCCGGCGTGCGCCTTCCTGCACCGGCGGAAGCCTTCGCTGGCCTCCTAAGGCCTTTGGGTTGGGCCACCGGAGCATTTCAGGAATGCGCTGTGAGAATTGTAATTAATCCCTTTGTGATCAATAGGGGCAGTTTCCCCCCTTAAAAGTAAGAAAAGACCTGCTACAAAAGGCCGTTCTACAGTCATTGAGCCTCAGTAGTCCTTGGCAGGAGGCCTGTTAGATTTGACTGGCATAGCCCCTTCCCCCATGCGTTCCAAAGCCTGCTCTACAGCAGTAATACAGATGGTGGAACCCTGATGGACAGTTCCACTTCACACATTTTCTAATGTTCCCTTGTGATAACCCCCACCCACCCATCCAAACCTATCTAGAAGTCTAACACAGCAGGGAGACGTCTAGCACTGCTGTGCAGATGTTGGTTTCTACAAGGGCACACATTCAAAATTTGCCCCCCCCTTCTGAATAAAGTAGTACAGTCTGTTCTCCTGCTTTAGAATTCTACCACTGTGGCTCAGTGGTAGAGCATCTGCTTGATATGCAGAAGGTCCCAGGTTCAATCCCTGGCATCTCCAGTTAAAGGGACGAGGTGAGTAGGTGATGTGAAGGACCTCTGCCTGAGACCCTGTAGAGCTGCTGCCAGTCTTAGACAATACTGACTTTGATGGACCAAGGGTCTGGTTCAGTACAAGGCAGCTTCAGCTTCATGTGTTCATGTGTACCACCTCATTCTGCCCCCTTTATAGACCAAGACTGATCTCTTCTCTCTCTCTCCCCACTTCCCTTTTCGGGCATGCTGATGAACTTTCCTGTGTTGCTTCCACTGGCTTCCAGCACCCCAGTCCGGGAACTAGGAGATGGTTTTCACGCTTATGTAGCCAACTGGAGAAGGTAGCATGGAGTTCTCACCTCCACCAGGCCCCTAAACATGCATGAGATGGACCGTCCATATTAAGTCTCATAATAGGTGATACTATTATTCTGCTTCAGAAAAAAGATCACACAAGCTGTGCTCCTACTTATCTAGGTTTCTGTGAGGAGACCCCACATCATATGATATGGTAGAGGGGGCTTGCACCCCCTAATCTCCATCATACATCATCTGCGGATGGACACAGGACAGTAGGAACTGCAAACACATGATTTAAAATGCATTGATAATGATGCAGGACAGCCTAGGTAAGGTGGTAGGGATGACTTCATTACCCTTAATGTTTTTAATCGTAACACAGGAATTTCTGCATATGGAAAACGTAGTAGCAGAACGCAGGAAACTGCATAGAGATTTTCCATGTGAAATGAGGGCATGTGCCGTAATAGTTTATTCTATAATATCCAAGTTCCAACAGCCAAGTATGATGCAACAACATTTTTAGATTGTGTTCATTTTTTATGTCATGATGACTTCTGGTTCAGAGACAAACCCAAAGGCAACCATAATGACACAGAGCTGAGTCAGCGCTATTTATGGAGGTAATTTGGACCAGATTCTCACATCCATAATATCGAAAATGGCAATTCTAGACAGAATACAGCTAACAGTTGCAATGAAGGCTGTAGTCTTACACAAGCTTTTCTCATGAGCAAGGGGCATTAAATGCGGTAGGACTCGTTCCAAGTAAATAGTTTGCTTGTCAGTTTGAAATCATGAATGAAACTAAGGGGCACATTTAAATGTCCAAAAGCCATTGACTAAAGGCAAGAAACACAGATTTAGTCACAAATAAGTTACGATGTGATTTAGTTACAAATAATGCCCTGGAACCCTGAACATGGCCTTTGCCACAACTCTGTATTATAAAGACCTGTTCACTGCTGCACAAACATACAAAGCTCCTGGCATTTGCTCACCTGCAGCACTTGAACTAAAGAAGAAAGTGAATTACCCCCTCCCTGTGTGCTGCGGATTATAGAACCTACCTATTATAGCCTCTTCCTCTGTTTCCCCATTCTTCAGAATTCACCCTTGCATTAGTTCACATGCTCTTTTCCTTAGAATTATAGAGTTGGAAGGGGGTATACAGGCCATACAGGACATCTAGTCCAACCCCCTGCTCAATGCAGGATCAGCCTACGGCAACCCTGACAAGTGTTCATCCAGCTGCTGCTTGAAGACTGCCAGTGAGGGGGAGCTCACCACCTCCCTAGGCAGCTGATTCCACTGTTGAACTACTCTCACTGTAAAAATTGATTTCCTAATATCCAGATGGTACCTTTCTGCCCATAATCTAAACCAATTATTGCAAGTCCTATCCTCTACTGCCAACAGGAACAGCTCCCTGCCCTCCTCCAAGTGACAGCCCTTCAGATACCTAGAGAGAACAATCGTGTGCCCCCTCAACCTCCTCTTCTCCAGACTGAACATTCCCAAGTCCCTCAGCCTTTCTTCGTAGGGCTTGGTCTCCATGCCCCTGATCATCTTTGTTGTTCTCCTCTGTACCCGCTTCATTCTGTCCACATCCTTTTTGAAGTGAGGCTCTCAGAACTGCACACAGTACTCTAGGTATGGCCTGACCAATGCGGTGTACAGTGAGACTATGATATCTGATGATTTGGATGTTATGCCCAAGATCACATTAGCCTTTTTTGCTTCTGCATCACACTGACTACTCATATTTAACTTACATTCCACCTGTACCCCAAGATCTTGTTAACACACACTGCTACCCAGAAGTGTATCCCAAATCCAGTATGCGTGTTTCTCGTTTTTGTTACCCACACACAGAACTGTGCATTTTTCCTCCCACTGCTTTCTTTTGCATATGCTTGGAAATCTGAAGCAACCTTACATTGTGTCAAACTTTGGTGCATCAAGCTCCATAGCATTGGCTTCAATTGGCACCAGCTCCCAGGATCACAGGAAAAAGGGTCCTTCCCTAACTAGAGTGATCAACCAAGTGCTGGCAATGGGTGGAAGGCTCTTGGGGGCAGGGAAATTCAAATAGCCGTCACACTGGTGGTGTGACATGGCAAGAGAGGAGGCATGCAAGCCTGCAGATCTCCATGTTTATTCATGTGGTGGCAATCTGGTTTGTCTTTACATGTGAACTATGTCTGGCTATGAGAGCCAGCGTGGTGTAGTGGTTAAGAACAGTGGTTTGGAGTGATGGACTCTGATCTGGAGAACTGGGTTTGATTCCCCATTCCTCCACATGAGCGGCGGAGGCTAATCTGGTGAACTGGATTTGTTTCCCCACTCCAGCACAGGAAGCCAGCTGGGTGACCTTGGGCTAGTCACAGCTCTCTTTGAGCTCTCTCAGCCCCACCTACCTCACAGGGTGTCTGTTGTGGGGAGGGGAAGGGAAGGTGATTGTAAGCCGGTTTGATTCCTCCTTAAGTGGTAGAGAAAGTCGGCATATAAAAACCAACTCTTCTTCTTCTTCTTGGAGATCTCCCGCTATTACAACTGATCTCCAGCCTATATTACAACTGATCTTCAGCTCACCTGCAGAAAATTGGACTCTATGACATTGAAGTCCTTCCCTTCCCCAAACCCCACCCTCCTCAGGCTCTGCCCCAAAAATCTCCAGGTATTTTCCAACCTGGAGCTGGCAACCATAGTGCAGCAGTACAAGACAGATGAGGCAATGAGGAAATGGGCAGTATCACTTGGTAGTCACTAGGCATAGTAGAGTTGTACTCTTCTTCTTCTTCTCTTTCCCCTCCCTCCAATCTGCCTTTTAGAAAGTCGTTGGCTCTGCACGTATGCACACAAACACTTGCATGCTTAACAGGAATCCGAGTGATCTAACAGCGAACATGAATAATGTGCCACACACGGAAAACAGACACAGGTGTATTGTAAATAGGTTTATTTATATGTAGACAGCATAATATGTACACACGGGAGCTGCTGGGCTCCTGGAATACTAAGCAGCAACTCCTGAAGTATATCACTTGGGAGCAGTTTTACTATACAACTGTTCCAATATAACAGGTGCTGAGGACCAAATACGGAGGGTCGAATCCAAAGTTTTGTCAGTGTAGCAGGTTTGCATCAGTGATTCCCCCCCTCCCTCCCAGCCTCTCAAAATGCTGCTACTGGTTACTGAAGGTTCTCCAGAATAGGATGCTATGCAGGATGGGAGGCTGCAGTAAAGAGGAAGAAATTGCCTTCCCTCTTCACAAAAGGTGTGCCGTGGTAACAGAGGTTATGTTCACAGAAAGGCACTTTCTACTGAGTGCCCATTCCACAGGGGGAAAAAAAACCATCCCATATCCTGCTCAGGAGGGCCCCTTGATGCCCAACAGTGGCTTTTCAGGGGGGCACAGGAGGAGGGAACAAGGAAACCAATGAGAAATCGCTTCCGCAAGTTTGCTACGTCGACCAAACTTGGGATTCTACCCATTATCTATAAATATCTGCTTAGTGTTATTTATTCTTGAAAAGTACAATATGAGAAACAAAGGCCATAAATGCAATTCTAACTTCCCCCATTTCTTCTTATATAAATATGCACAAGTCCATTACTCAACGGTGACTTGCAGCTTCTGAGATCCCGCTGCAAACGTCCGTGCCGAGAAGGGGGGGCATCTCCATTTTGCAGGCACTGAATTAAAACAAAACAACAACAAAAAGCCTTGGACACACATACACACACTGATTCAACTCAGTGTGCTTCTTCTGCCCCTGTAGTCTCCAGGCTTGGGGAAATAATTTTTTAAAAAAGTATAAATAAACACACACAAACAAGCTTGTGGACATCTCTTTCTTTCACAAGTTATTTGCAACCAATACTGTCAAAGCAGCTGAATCGCAGTGCAGGAACAGGCAGCAGCTTCTGTGCATTTTGCAAAAATACGGACAAACAAACAAAACCCCACGTGGATTCCCACACGACAAAGTCACTATTGACCGGCTCGGTCTGTGCCGAGGAAGAGGCTGTGTTGCTTCTGCGCTCTTTCCATCAAATTCTTTTTCTTCTTCCTCTTATCCTTCGTCTTTGGTGTCCTCTTTCCTAAAGAGGGGGAAACAAAGAGAGAGAAAAGTCAGAGATCCGCGAAGACTGGAGAAATTGTGTATATTTTCTTGAGAGCCGGACGGGATACGTAAATTACTTCCCACCAGCACTCAGGATGATTGCTACATTCACTGGTCAGAGAGGCTAAGAGACAAATGCCTCTAAACCCTTTCCTTCCCGGCCTTCTTCCTCGATTTAAAATGCCTCTCCAGAGCTGCGCTTGACCCTTGCTGAAAAAACACACCAACTCAGGTACCTGGAAGAGGGGCAGAAGGAAAAGGGTTTAAAAAAACACACCAAAAAAAACCCGCTCTCCGCTCACCCAGGAACCCTTTCCTGGTCTTCATCACAACCTGTCTAAGGCTGCAAATTAAACCAGCCCCAAACCAATTCCGCTTGCCACACACGGACGTAACTGTTTTGAATCCTGGTTCTCCACATGTAGTGAACAACCTCTTGCCTTTTTGACTGATAGCCACTGGGGAAAAAACCTTGCAAGAATATATAAATGCTGTAAATATATAACAATGTACAAGTATAGAACTATTTCTCACACAGCACAGGAAGTTTCCTAAACTACAGTGCTGCTCAAACAACCATAATTTCTCTTCCCCTTGTGTGTGTATGTTAAGTGCCGTCAAGTTGCTTCCGACTCATGGCGACCCTATGAATCAAAGTCCTCCAAAATGTCCTATCTTTGACAGCCTTGCTCAGATCTTGCAAATTGAGGGCTGTGGCTTCCTTTATTGAGTCCATCCATCTCTCGTTGGGTCTTCCTCTTTTCCTGCTGCCCTCAACTTATCCGAGGATGACTGTCTTTTCCAGTGACTCTTGTCTTCTCATAATGTGACCAAAATATGATAACCTCAGTTTAATCATTGTAGCTTCTAGGGGCAGTTCAGGCTTGATTTGATGTATAATCCACTGTTTTGTTTTGTTTTTGGGTTTTTTTGGCAGTCCTGGTATCCGTAATACTCTCCTGCAACACTGCGTTTCAAAGGAATCTACTTACTTTCTATCAGCTTTCTTCAATGTCCAGTTTTCACACCCATACATAGTAATAGGGAATACGATGGCATGAATTAACTTAATCTTGGTGGCCAGTGACACATCCCTACACTTCAGAATCTTTTCTAGCTCCTTCACGGCTGCCCTTCCCAGTCTAGGGTCAGTTCAGGCTTGATTTGATCTATAACCCACTGATTTTTTTTTTTTTGGCAGTCCACGGTATCCATAACACTCTCCTCCAACAGGTATCTGAAGAATTTCTGGCAGGGTATGAGCTTTCGTCAGCCACAGCTCACTTCTGAAGTGATGGGATTCCATTATGATACCCGAAGAAGTGAGCTGTGACTCACGAAAGCTCATACCCTGCCAGAAATTTTGTTAGTCTTTAAGGTGCTACTGGATTCTTGCTCTTTTCTACTGCTGCAGACAGACTAACACAGCTACCCATCATTATTTACAGAGAAGGCTTTCCAGTTCCTCCCAGCAGTATCTGGCTCACCTGATATCAAATTACACAGATTTTGTAGTCAAAGGTATGAATTCAGATTTGTGTACGTTACTAAGTATAATGTAGCTTCCCTTCTCAAGGGTTTCCTGAAACTGCTACCTTGTTATCTACCAAGGATGTTGAATGCAGTCAAAGTAAGCAGATTTTCTGATCATCCCAAAACCTCACAATCCATTATGAAATCCAACGATATGGCAGATGTCAGTGTTGAGGGTAGAATTGGGCAAAATGCCATTTCTCCCCTTAGCCTTCCACGCAGCAATGGCCCATTTCATTATGCCATGACGTCATCACGTTACTTCCTATTCTATATCATTGGCTGCGTGTTTGGTCTTAAATTCTCTCTCATTTATGGGCTCCCTTGGTGAACATCGACAGGTTACTTGTTCCTCTGCTTCAGCTCTCATAGTGGCCAATATAGACCTGTCTGACAGCATTACCTAGGGTTAACCAACCAATCTCCCAGAATTAAAACTGATCTCCAGACTATGAAGATCAGTTACCCTAGAGACAATGGCAACTTTGGAAAGCAGACTGTATGGCATCTCATCTCCGCTGAGCTCCTAAATCCTCCCCAAACTCCTTCTTCCCCAGGCACCAACCCCAAATCTCCAGGAATTTCCCAAGCCAGAGTTGGCAACCTTAGACCATCACAAAAGGAACACAACCATGCATTGTAAATGTAATTAATACAATGAATTAAAATGACTGATTGACCATACTTACCCAAAAAAGACTACAGCCCTAAATATAAGACAACCCTTTCCTCAGTTAAAAATACAGGTTGTATGCAAAAGGGTTTGCAGTACCACATGTAACTGTCAACTTCCATGTGAATTTAAGATGCCCCCCTAATTTTTTGATGGCACTACTGGGGGAGGGGAGAAAGCACACTAGTTTTCCTTTCTGGTAAAGCCAGTCATTTTGGTTTGTCTTGAAAATTTCAATGGACTTATAGCTAGCTACATTGTCTTGGTCCCCAATGAATATAACGGCAGAAGCATCTCAGAGGTGTGAACAGCTCTCCTACCAACCAGGGAACATATAAAGTAGTAATGAACCAGAAGACAACCCCCCTTTTTTTTTCTCAGAACAAGGGCCGGGGGGGGGGGCATGTCACAAAAGCTATTCCTGGTCCCATTTGGGCCTACTTTGTTGCCATGACCAGGTACCATTTTTTTAATAAAAAAATATACTCTTTAACAACAACAAATACAAGCTTGGAACCCCTTCATGTATTATTAATATTTAGACAGGAGCTTATCATCCATCCTTAGGGGACCCACAACCAAGTGATATTATGGAAAGGAACAAATGCATATCTTTGCAACAAGCTGTGTTATCAATAAAATATATTATCTCTTACTGGTCTTTTGTGCCTCTTATCTCCTCATTCTGTAATTTTGGCTTTTCTTCCTGCAATCTATAAGGCAATTAAATATGAAAAAAAGTTTTCTTTCAAAACAGACTTGTGTGTCTGTGTGCGCGCCCCCCCTAAAGACCAATGCTGCTGTTGCTGCTGCAAGAACTGTAATAGCTAAAGTTTGAAAGCAAGTGAATAAACCTTCAATTTGTGACTGGAGAGAGAAATTATGGATGTATATGAGGATGGCCACACTAACTGAATTCCTACATGGAAAAGATATGGAAGAATATTAAAAAACTTGGACAAAGGCCGCCATATATTGGGATAAACTGGCAAAAATGGATTTTACTACTTTAATTAGTAAGATATAGAAACTAGTTTTAATATCTTCATAATTTACTATTAATAAATATTTGTAAAACTGTTAAGACACTTCTTCGGAAGTCGGGTGATGGGTCACTTTTTTAAGGTGGGTGGTGGGTCGAAGGGTTTTCATAATTTTTGGTTTTCATTATTATGTAACTACGAATGTATGAATAAGTATATATAGATACTCTTTTGTATTTTTATGTTGATTTTCTTTTTACTGTATGTTTTTTGTGTTATGTTATAAAAATTAATAAAATTTATTTTTTAAAAAAAGATCAATGCTGCTGGATGTTACAGAGACGGATGAAGTACGGAGCCCACAAAAGAAGGTACGACGAAGAACTTGGTTGGGGATGGAAAAGAAAGACTTCAAGAGGGGATTCACTTATTGCCAGCCTGGCTCAAAATTCAGGGGAAAGAGCTGAGCATTAAGACCGCCACTGCACCATTTCCCTTTACTAAAAGTTAAGCAAAATGGCATGAGCTGAGCCCTCGTAGGAGAACAATCTGAACTTTCCCCCGTTGTAATTCTTTAAACAAATTAAGCAAGAAAATTCAGAGCTAGGCCTCCCCCATCTAATTATCTGAGCATTCAAATGTCATTTTTTTTCCTTTTTGCCTCCTCTGTGCGAGAGCCGGATCGTATTGCCGGCATGCTTTCGAGAATGTGTAATATCCCTGGTGAGAGAGCAATGAAATGTAATAGACTGAGGCGATTCGGTGTCATTGAGTGTTCCAGCAAACAAGCAGCCAACACGAGAGTTTGACGGGTTTCTCCTTTTCTGCTCCGTTCACGCTTGGCCAGTCCACGCACCCCTGAAGCTAAGACACACGTTTCCCAGCATCGTGGCAAGCAGTCAGGGGCCCAGTAACGCGTGCCCACAACCATCCTTATCAGACAGGCCGCCAATCGGCCACACGTAGCGGGTTCAATGCCTGGCACACTCCCGCTAAAAGGATTATCACGCAACATGGAAGGCCTCTGTCTGACAGCCAGCGTGGCGTAGTGGTTAAGAGTGGTGGTTCGGAGTGGTGGATCTGGAGAATGGGGTTTGATTCGCCACTCCTCCGCGTGAGCGGCGGAGGCTAATCTGGTGAACTGGACTGGTTTCCCCACTTTTACACAAGAAACCAGCTGCGTGACCTTGGGCCAGTCACACCCTCTCAGCCCCACCTACCCCACAGGGTGCCTGTTGTGGGGAGGGGAAGGGAAGGTGATTGAAAGCCGGTTTGAGTCTCCCTTAAGAGGTAGAGAAAGTCGGCATAGAAAAACCAACTCCTACTCCTCCTTTTCTTCTTCTTCTAGACCAGTGGTTCCCAACCTTTTTTTGACCAGGGACCACTAGGACTTTTTTGTTCAGTGCAGGGACCCCAAGGTTCAAAATAAAAATTCTGAGAATTTGAAAATAAACTTTAATCATAACTGTTAGTTAAACATTAAACTTAGAATAATATTTGAATATATATTTTTATAATAGAGAACTTTTAATTGAAAATATTAATTTATTATGGGTTTATAACTTTGTTTCGTGGACTTTAATTTAGTTCTCGCGGACCCCTGGGGGTCCACGGACCCCTGGTTGGGAACCAGTGTTCTAGACCCTGGAGAGCTGCTGACAGAGCAAGCAATAACGGCCTTCACAGACCATCGGTCTGACTCATGCTAAGGTAGCTTTACAATCCCTAGGAGTAGTGAGGGGGGGGGGAGCAGAAAATTCTGGGACCAAGAAGAGGGGAAAAGACTCAGTGGGGGAAATGTATTTATTATCTTTCACTCAGAGATCCCTGAACATTTCACACTCTGCTTCGTTAGAGGATAAAAAATAATATAAAAAAAGATTTCAATCTCCCCCCCCCCCCCCCCATAAACATACAGATAACTTAAAACTGAAAGCTGACTCAGTGCAAATTGAGCATGGCAAAAACTATTTTACGGGAGCTATACAACACACTGACCCATACAGAGATGAAACTGTTGAGACTTTTCCGCGTAACAGGCCCACAGGTATACAGACTAAACTATTTACACATGCTTCATAACTTTCAGATTAAAACAAAGCTCCCCAAATTTAAAGGCCTGACTAATTCTAACATAGCTTTTGGGTTGCCAGCTCTTAGTTGGCGATCACCAGGAGCAAGGGGGGGGGGCGTAGAGACTTCTGGGCAATGACACTCTAGGCATTTCAAAAATACCTATGGTCTTTAACCACAGAGATTTGAAAACTCCTATTGTCATGACATGAGTTCCTGTTCAGAAACAAGAACTGACATCTAGGCTCAACCAATGCCGTTCCCCCCCCCCATTCCCCCGCTGCTTCATTAAGTTAGGATGGGGGACGGGGAGCATTGCTAGGAGATCTCCTGCTGGACGTGGTTAGTGGCAACCCTAGATAGCTTCATGTGCAGAAAAACATGTTGCTGGGGTTCTAATAGGTGCGCTTCTACGCAATATGTGGCTAACCACTATTTGCGGCCAGCTACCAGAGATAGGAGTTTCTCATCTACAAATACACTGTTCTAAAGGGTTTCTTTGCATAACAACTTGATTTGCACGTTATGTTGGTGGAGGATATTAATTAACTTAGGGTAGCATTTTCAAACTGCTGTCGATTATGAACCATGTCGATTATGAACCATGATACGTTCCCCACAAATAGGACTTGTGCCGCGCTCTCTGTGGCATGCAGCTTTTGAATTCAGGGTGCGGTGGAGCCATCACGGGAAACGAACATCCCGGCAACCATGGACAGGAGCCTAGAAGCAGTTTCTTTACCACACCTAGGCAAGTTTGAATTAAAAAAAAAATACATGTATGGGCCACATGATGGCAGTAGATATTTGGTTTAAAACTGGATCTGAACAATCTAGGTGGGAAGACTACACCTATAGAAAAAAAGGTATTTAAATATGATATTGGAATTTTATTTATTCAGACAACTCGAGTTGACACATACAAAGGGAGCCCTCCCCCAACCCCGCATTTTATCCTCACATCAACTACAACACAGGAATAAGGTGGAGGTAGAAAGCGGAGCTAAATGTTTAAGAATATAAGAACATAAGAAAAGACATGCTGGGTCAGACCAAGGCGCACCAAGCACCTAACGTATTAGGGATGCTCCTCTGATACTGGAGAGAATAGGTATTTAGACTAGTAGCCATGGACAGCCCTCTCCTCCATGAACATGTCCACTCTCCTCTTAAAGCCTTCCAAGTTTACCCAGTGAGACTCATGGCAAAATGGAAGTTTCAACCTGGGTCTCTCAGCCATCATCCAACACTCTAACCACTACACCACCCTGGCTCTCCAGTCCCAATGGGACTCCGAAGTCCTTTAGTATCTGCTTAAAACTTTTCCTGAAATCAAGTTGCTTTGAGCAGGTCTCTAGACAGGCAGCGTATAAATTCTCTGAAGAAATAAACAGTGAAATAAATAAAGAGAATTTGACCATGTTTAACGTAACAGTGCATTGCATCTCTTTTTTTTTTTGCTCCAAAGATCCTTCACAAGTACTTCCTTCCCAGATGTTACATCTCATAATTGTTATCCACGTGTCTTTATTAGAGTTATCAATATTTTATTTTTGTATTGCTACATTTTGAGAGTGGGCGGCGCCTATGTACAACAGCAGAAGAGGAACTCTACTGAGCAAATAAGGGTTCTTCAAACTGCCAGCTTTAAAAAAAGCATATACATTAAAAAAAAAAAAAATTCTACCCTGCCTCACTGACAAAGGCAGCTTACACATAAAACTAGACATTTAAAACAAGTCAAACACTGCCACAAACAGTACTGCATTTTTTTTCTAAAATCAGCAACAGCAGAAGAGAAAAGCACACCTTCGCACATACAACTAAAATTAGCACAAATCCTGAAGAAGTCCTTCAGCTTGTGCCAAAGGCCAACAAACTTTTTTTATTATTATTTTTATTATTTTTCAAACTAGTTCACATTCTATTGTACCATTCCATTCATATAGTATATACTATAAACAATTTCTATCTTATCTTTAAACAAATATATATAGTTGACTTCCCCTCTCCCCCGCTCTGTCCATTTGATGTTCTTGTTTCTCTCGTTGTATTTAGTATCTAATTCATTATAATAAACCACCTTTGTCGTTATCTTAAACTCTACTTTTTAACGTTAGCATCTTAAATTACTTCAAAAAATTTGAATTAGTTCAAAACATATCCCTTAAAGTTTCTCAAATTAAGTTCATTTACATAGTACATTGTCCATGCCTCCCATTCTTCCACAAATTCAGCATTTTCTTTTTGATTTATTAATGCGGTAAGTTTTGCCATTTCAGCAAGTTCCATCATTTTATCTATCCAAACGGTCTTATCTGGTATTTCAGATGTTTTCCATTTCATTGCGTAGACCAGCCTTGCAGCAGCAGAGGCATGCATCAAAAAATGATCTCTGAGTCACTACGGAGTCTGGTATTATACTTAACAACATCATTTCAGGTGTTTTGGGGATATTTTGTTGTACTATCAACCTTAGTTCATTATAAATCATATCCCCAAAGGCTAACAAACTCAACAGCAGTCGAACAGAGTGCGAGAGCTGAGGAGACACCACAGGAAAGGCCTTGTCTGTTGCAATGTTTTCTCATGTATCTCAGTTCCACCGGAGGGGGGGTCCTCTGGAAAGGCTCTTTTTAGTACTGGGCTGGCTCACAAGGGAACAAGAAATCCTTTAAGAGCTTGGTTCACTTTCCCCCACCCCATGAAAAATATTCTATGCACTGCCCCTTAAGTTAAAATATGGTTGGCAACATGAATGCTCTGAAGAATGCAAAGCACTGAGCTAATGTGGCCTCTGTTATAATCTTCCTAGCCTGCCACTTAATTCACATCATCCCCACACATTATGTATTTAGCTATATGGAGGATTTAAAAAAGCCTGCCAGCCTCCTGACACAGTCAGGACCCAAAGTCGGAAACAGTAATAAATTCAATATAACAATAACAGTCTATTAAAAAGGAGAATTAAAACAGATGAGCTGGAGCCAACATTTATAACCTTCAAAGAGGCTGACAAGAAAATCAAGAACTGAGACACACTGAGATGATAAAATCACAATGTACAAGAAAATAATCAACACAGAATTATGAATTAAAAACAGAGAAGACCAAGGGTTGTATCCTATGACTCCATTCTGCTTAACTGGATCCTACGACTCTCTTCAGCTAAGACTTTCTCAGATACAGAATGACTTTTTTTTAATGAAGAAAAGAGGAATGATCTGATGTCTTTCTTTGCTGAAAGAAGAGCTAGATTCAAATCCAGCAGCACCTTAGAGACCAACAGGATTTTTGGGGTATAAGCTTTGGAGAGTCAACGCTCCCTTCCTCAGATATAAGTGGATTTTTTATTCTCAGTCCCTTAGGTATAATATCCAGTCTCTTGCATTTGGTAAGAAAGATAATATCAGTTTGTACCTGTGCTTTTCAGGATTTTGATAGATTTCCTCTCCATGTGATGCCTTCCATGAAGATAGTTGCAGAGGGTAGATGTGATGGTCTGCTAGATTCGAGTCTAGTAGCACTTTAGACCAACAAGATTTTCATGGTGTAAGCTTTTGGAAGTCAAAATCCTGTTCATCAGCTCCTTTGACTCTTGAAAGCTTCCACCCCGGAAATCTTGTTGGGTCTCTAAGGTGCTATTGGACATGAATCTTCTACTGCAGACCAACATGGCTACCCTTTGAAACTTTGTGGAAAGAAGTCTTTCTCTGTCAGAGGAAGTCTTGATGGAAGGGAGTCATAGGATCCAACCCCAAATCGACAAACCCAGCATTTTTCTCAACCAGCAAGATCTTCATGTTCTACAAACCTGGATGATGGAGTCTGGCAGGACTCTCTGGAGGCAACTTTCTATTTTAAAAGTTTAGGGATTCCCTTTAATATATATGAACCTACGCCGTATTTGCACCATCTTTACGACCCTCAGAAATGAAGAGCTTTTTCCCTGGCCAGATTTAATGTCATGCCATCTGCGATTTTGGAAGGAAGATTTTGGAAAATCCCCCCTTTCAGAAAGACTTTGCTCCTGTGGTAATAACTGCATTGAATCAATTGTATATGTCTTGTTCCACTGTAGATTTTATGCAGAAATTCACAGCAAATTTCTAGGCCCTGTTTTGACAAAAAAGTCAAATCCCCCTGATTTTCTTAATGCTAATTTTTTACTGAATAATCACTCTCGTTACATTGGAGAAAGTGGCACAATTTCTGAGACTTGCTGTGAATGTTTGCCAGCAAGTTAGAGGGCTTTTACTAATTCTAGCATCTTTTTAAAATCTATGTTCTAACCTTGTCAGAAATGCTCAACTGCAACAATGTTACTGTGTAGACAACCCATGTTTCGATTTTATGCCAATAAAGGAGACTGTATTGTTGTAAAAAAAAAACGTCATTCCAGAAGCCTTGCCCCTAAAGAAAAACAAACCTCCCTCTCTTAGTCAATGGCACTGGAGCAGGCTTCTCCTGATAATCTCAGGCTAATGGGAGGCCAGTTTTTTTTTTTGGGTGGAGGGAAGGGAACTCCCCAAAAAAGCCAGCGTGGTGTAGTGGTTAAGAGCGGTGCTTTGGAGCGGAGGACTCTGATCTGGAGAACCGGGTTTGATTCCCCACTCCTCCACATGAGCGGCGGATGCTAATCTGGTGAACCAGGTTGGTTTCCCCACTCCTACACACGAAGCCAGCAGGGTGAGCTTGGGCTAGTCACAGTTCTCTTAAGAGTTCTCTCAACCCCACCTACCTCACAGGGTGTCTGTTGTGGGGAGGGAAAGGGAAGGTAATTTGATTCTTCCTTAAGTGGTCGAGAAAGCCAGTTTGATTCTTCCTTAAGTAGTACAGAAAGTCGGCATATAAAAACCAACTCTTCTTCTTCTCCCCCTCCTCCTCTTTATAGACCCGTGACCAAACCTGTT